>NC_048598.1:157717821-158917821 GCF_003668045.3 Cricetulus griseus
CTATGAGATAACATCTTACTTCTGTCAGAATGGCTAAAATCAAAAACACCAATGACAGTTTATGCTGGAGAGGATATGGAGAAGGGGGAACACTCCCCCACTACTGGTGGGAGTGCCAAGTGGTACAGCCACTTTGGAAAATGGGAATCAGTCTACCACAAGATCCAGCAATTCCTCTGCTAGGCATATACCCAAAAGAAGCACGTTCATACAACAAGGACATCCATTCAATGATGTTCATACCAGCATTATTTGTAATAACCAGAACCTGGAAGCAACCTAGGTGGCCCTCAACTGAAGAATGGATAGAGAAAATGTGGTACATTTACATAATGGATTATTACTAGGAGGAAAAAACAAAGGAATCTTTAAATTCTCAGGCAAAAGGATGGAACTAGAAGAAACCATTCTGAGTGAGGTAACACAGTCACATAAAGACAAACATGGTATGTACTCACTCATATATGGATTTTAGATACAGAGCAAAGGATTACCACCCTACACTCCATACCACCATGTCCTCTTTTTTATTTTGTAAATCACCCACTGAGTTTACTTATTGCTGTCCATATGTGCACAGTTTCAGGGCTATCCTAGAATATGAGCTATTTGCCAGGGGCCACATTCCTATAGGACTCAGTGCTCTTCCCCCTCCATGATGGAATGGTGACTGATTTGATGTCATGCAGGTCAGCCAAAGATTCTGAGTTCTGGTGTGCAATATCCTCCTCATGTGTAGATGTCACTGCTCTGTAGCAGTGCTCTTCAACCTCTGGTTTTTACATTCTTTCTGTCTATAATAGACTCTACTGGTTTGTATGCTGTGTATAGATAGTGATATTTAGGCTGTTGCTCCAATTTTGTCTCCTTCTACATCAATTCCATGGAATACATCAACCAAAATGATCTCATTTGATGACATTTTCCTGCATTCCACATGGCTTAAGTATTGACTTAGCTGGGGTGAAGAAGCAATGAAGAAATGACACATGCATGTATAGAAGGGTACAATTAGGTGGGGCATGTACTCTGATGGAGACACATCAGTAGCAGAACAGCAGAAACCCTAAAACACAGCATGTTTATTTTTCTTAATGCCATGAATAAACACATGACAAGAAACTTCTTGAAGGAGGAAGTAGTTTACAGTGGAGGAGATATAGCTTCTTGGGCCAGGAAGGAAATGGGGTGGGGCAGGAGTCTGATCACATTGCATTTGCAGTCAGAATGCACTTAACTCACTTTCTCCTTTTTATTCAGCCTCCTCCCCTATCATGGAATAATACCATCCACATAGGTCCTTCCATATCTTTGAACCTAATCTAGAAACTCAATCAGACATGCCCAGAAGTTTGTTTCCATCGTGACTCTAAGTCACATCAAGCCGACAATCAAGGTGAGTTGTCCCATTGTTATTATCTTATGTAATACCCAAACCAAGAGGAGCTAAAGAAGAAAATAGGATAAATTTAATAAAAAGAAGAATCAAAAAAGAAGATATAAGAATCCTTAGGAAATTTGAGATGGTAAGAAGAGTGCTAAAATGAGTTTCTACAGTGCTATTTTTATTCCTTTTTCCATTTTTAATTTAAATTAGAAACAATCTTATTTTATATATCAATTCCAGTCTTTAGTCTAACAATTCAGCAGCTAAATTTAGAATCACGTTATTCAGCTCAGCCACTATTAGTGGTATTTGACCTATGTCCTTTACATGGTCTGTCTCACTTTTTTCCTTAGGTATCATATTTTGCATTCTGTGGTAATAGTTAAATTACTGTAAGAGTTATTTGAGAGATAAATAGGGCCAAATGTCAATTAATAAAAATAGCATAAGTACAGTCTCAGAGGAGCTGTGTGTACAATTTTGAATTGCATATTTTAATGCTCATAATGATGAACTGGAGACTGATTTATGAGCATCACTACTATGTCAATGAATCAGCAGCTTTCACAATATAGGGTCATAACAATTTTATTGCCATCTTTAATTTAAAAATCTCAGTTTTAGAAAAAAAATTTAAAAATAATGGACTACCCTTCTTGATGAAATGGGGTAGAACTTGCAAACGGAAATAATCGAGGAAACAGTTAAAAACGGCTCAGTCTTACTAATCCAAATGGTCTTAGCTTGCTATAAAGGTTTTTGCTGAAAATTTCCCATTAGTTGTCATCAAAAAAGAGAGAAATATGGTTCCTATAAATTATGTTACAGAGCAGTTTCAGTAGAAAAATGGCAGCCATTATTTTATCAAATTGCTTTGTATCTATAGGACCACTCTCCTTGCTGCCACTGTGTTGTAAATTTGGTGGTAAGGTTTGAAAAGGGGAGTTGTTACTTTGTTTCTAATCTTTACTTCCATCACTGACAAAATAACTTTGTCTCTTAAGTAAATCCCATAACATCTCATTGATCTTTTGCAGACCTGCCTGCTGCCCTTTCTTGGTGCTGATGCATTCACAAGATAAGTTTCAGGTTAAAGGGAGGCTTTTATTTCATTAGAACATGGAACTATGAGTTGGTCAAAATTGTGTTATGAATTTGAAGAACAGTTATTTAAGCAATGGGTGCCTATGTCTCTTGATAGTTTAACTTTTAACTAAATTTACTTCAATGAATGAAAATTGTAAACTCCAACTTGATAGTCCTTCATAAATATTATTTGACTGTGAGTAGAGGTGTCAGTTTAAAGGGAAAAAAAACCCTAAAACTTCTTCAGTGTCTAGGATGTATAAGGTGCTTTATCTCCTTTTGCATTCACAGTTATATACCATACAGACATCCAGTAGCTGTCCAGTACATTCCTATTTTATATGATCATTTTTTCTAAGACAATATCATACAGCTACAAAGAAGCAGAATCAAGGCTTCTCAGATGCACTAGTCTATCAAAGTATTATAGCCTGGGAGGCTCAAACTTGTTTCTCAGAATTCTGGAGGCTGCAGGATGTCAGTGAAGCCAGCATTTGGTGAGACCCATTTTCTGTGTTTTAAAAGTTGTGTTCTTGTGGTATCATCACATGGTGGAAAGGTTTAGGGCACTCTCTGAGGTCTCTTCTCATTACCATTCATAAAGACTCTGAGCCATTGCCATACACAAGGCCTCACCCTTATGACTTATTGCCTACCACAGACCCATCCTCTACTGCTACCAAATTGATGGTTAGCAATTTGGTACTTTGATGAATGACTAGAAATAGAAAACAAAGATTCTCTCATTGTTCTATCCAATACCATATTAACATATTTTGCATAACGGGAACTATGGGAAAGATGAGGATAATTATGACATCTTTTAATCAGTTTTAATGATTAAGGTGTATGATGGCACATGGAAGTAGATTTAGGCATCCAGCTCCTTTTTAGGTACAGACAACTCTCTATGAGTAAATAAAACACATTGGCAGCACATTAGGTTCTCAGTAAAACAGTATTTGATTTTAATATTTCTAAATCTCACTTGCTTTCATTCTGTGATGGTGAAGGGTTGCTTACTCTTGTGACTTTAAACAAAAGGGGAAAATGCTTCAGGAAACACATATGCACTGAAGGCAGTGTTACGATCAGAGGGCCCTTCAGTCATCCCGTTCTTTATCTCTGAAATGTAGTATGGTTTTCTCAGGTTTCTGAGTATTATTATCCATCTCAGCATCCTGGCTCCTGTCTATTGTAAGGGGAGTTACCACTATCACATTCCTTAGGATCCAGTCTTTGCTTATAGACCCTTGAGACCATCAAGCTGGTATAATGTTTATCTTGCCTTGTGCTTGAAATTAACTTTACATTTTAAAAACCAGGTGTATAATTATGTTGATGTGAGAATCAGTTTCCAGTTTGGTAATATCTCAGATTACTATATAGATATTGCCATTTTATTAGGCTTGGAAAATTTGGTTTTCTGGCTGACAAAATGCTCTTTCTATTTTATTATTTTCTGATTTCTGTGTGTATGTACATAGTATATTCTTGTTAGTGTGAGTGTGTGCAAATGTGTATTCATATGTGTGCACATGCATGTGAAGGGCTGAGGCTAATATCAGAAGTTTTCCTCAATAATTCTCAATTTCTCTTTTTAGAGACAGAGTCTTTCATTAAATATGAAGCTCATAGATTTGGGTAGATCATTGATAGGCCAATGAGTGTCATGGAACTGCTGGTCCATGCTCTCTAGTGCTGATATAGGCAAGTGTCACTATATCTGATGTTTAAAATTTGGATTTTGGGGAATTCAAACTCAGCTCTTTTAACTTGTGATAGCAGGCATTTTACTGACTGATCCACATTCCTGATCTCTCCATTCTTTCTTTTGAGATTGGGTCTTACTATGCATTACAACTCTAACATTGGTACTATTGCCATAGTAATTTTTGGAATGTTGTTACTTTATACTTCAGTTGTTAGAATTTTTACACAGCTGAAATTTCTTCAGTTTAGCTTTTGCAGACAAATTTTTTTTCATATCTATATTTTTCATATCTATATCTTTGTGTTCATATCTATAATGACTTTTAATCTAGAGTATAGTAGGTTATAACACTTAATGATATTCTGTCAATATGCATTCCTATAAAATGTAACCTTAGGAAACCCACATGATACCACATGTCACCATGACAACCCAGTACAGTGAACCAGAAACAACCACAGAAGTTTTGTAGCATCTTTAAGCATTTTCTGTACTTTTCAAGCACTACAAAATTGAATCAATCTATAAACATACTTTCCAGTCATCTTTCATATACTATAGCCCTTGGGTAATCTTCTCTATTAAAATATTTTGAACTGTCTCCTCCAGACCAACTCAAGATCTTATCCTTTTAGCATCACAAGGTTTTTAGATCCATTCTGCAAATTGGTTGTGATTGAAAACATGGAAGAAACAGAGAAACAAGTTCTTCTTTAGGAGTCAGCATAAAATCATGTGAGAGGCTAGTAATGGTTGGCTTGGAGTCATATTGGAACTGAGGATACCAAAGGAGATGCACAGAGAAGAGAGAATTGAGCTGTGCCTTCAAGGGTGGCTTTGTCAGCATAGAGGAAATATGAGATTGAAGACCCTTTAAATACTAGTGTGAAAACCTCAAATTTATGCTTTTTAAGTTCCTTCTGAGGAATAAGACCATCTAGTTCAAGCAACCGATTATGAAGAAGCATTAATGAAGGTCTTAGGGAGGGAATTGCCTCCTCTTAGATCAAAATTTGTTCATGTGTTGGGAGATAGGCTATAAGGAATAAAGTGGTTATAGCTAACTGGTGTTTTAGCTTGGATTTCTGAAAGAGTCACTAAGGCATTGTATGAAACACAACACACACAGCCACCTTATACTAGTAGCTTGACCTGAGGAGGAAATTGAGGTGATGTTACCAGGGAGCATGTGGATTGTGAGCCACCACATTGGGATGGGGAGGACTTCAGTATCTGGGTCTAGAATCAGTAGCTGGAGGGTTGTGGAGCTGCATGCACTGAGGCAGGGAAGTTAAGCCATTTGGCAAGAGATGCCTCCAGGAAAAGAAAAGTATTTGCTGTTTTCCCATTGGGTGGTGGCAGTCAGGAAGCCTTATACTCAGGCAAGTAAAATTCATGAAGACTGTTGACTTAGGGTTTCTATTGCTGTGAAGAGATACTATGGCCATGGCAACCCTTATAAAGGAAAATGTTTAATTAGGGATGACTCATAGTTCAGAGGTTTACTACATTATTGTCAAGGGTGGGGGAGTATAGCAACATGTAGGTAGATAGCATGTAGGAGAGGTAGCTGAGGGTTCTACATCTAGATTAGCAGGCAGCAGGAAGAGAGAGACTTCCTTGAGCCTAACTTGAGCATTTGAAACCCCAAAGCCTACCTCCAGTGACACACTTCCTCCATCAAGGCCATACCTATTCCATCAAGACCACACCCCCCATTTGTCTTCCCTAAGCCTTCAACTATATGAACTTCTGGGAGCCATTCTCATTCAAACCACCACATTCCATTCCCTGACCCCATAGACTTATAGCCATATCATTATGCAGAAACACATTCAGTCCAACTTCAAAAGTCTAACACAGTCTCAAGACTGTCTCAAAAGACCAAAGTTCCAATTCTCTTTGCAGACTCATGGCAATCTCTTAAATATAATCTCCTGTAAAATCAAAATTAAAAAGCAGATTAAATACTTCCGACATACATTGGCATAAACATTTGGATATACATTCCAAAAGGGAGGAAAGGGAGTATAGTGAGGAAATACAGAACAAAAGCAAGACAAATATCAGCTAGGCAAACTCCCAACTCTGCATCTGCACGTCTGTTGTCAAAGCCTTCTTCAGATCTTCAACTCCTTTCAATTTTATTGACTGAAACACACTTCTTTCTCTTGAGCTTGTTCTACTGACTGTAAGTAACTTTCCTTGGCAGGTATCCTATGGCGCTGGCATTTCCAACATCTTTGTGTCTTCAAAGGCCTTGAACTCAATGATCCACACCCACTTCTGCCTGTTGAGTGCTGGGATTAATGACATGTACCATCACACCAAACCTTAAACTTTTCTTTATTCCTTTTCTCAAGTTAGAAGCATAGCCATGTTGGTCTTGTCATGAGATCACCAGTCCCTTAATTCTATTTAGAAACAGTATTTTCTTTAAACATTTTATCTACTCAAGCACTGAACTTGGCTCCCTTAAACTTCCGGGTGCCTCCTTTCTCCATAAACTGTACATTTTGTACTTTTCCTTGCTCATCATGCTCCTTTTTATTGTAGATATGCTTATGACTGTCTACTTATAACCATGTGACACAGTCTGCTTTGAACCCTCCTCTGCCAGTGTCATTAATTCAAAACTCTTCAGTGAGATACTTCCTCCAACAAGCCGACTTTTCAGACAAGGCCAAAAAGCATTTATATTCTTTGCCAAAATATCATAATAATGATTGCTAGGTGACTTATTAATATTCTTCTTTGAAACCACTTGAGCCAGGCCATCATAATCTACATTGTTCTCAGCACCACTGTCTTCCCTGTTCCAACTAGTATGGCCAATTTGGTCCCACTGAAAGTGTTTAACAGCTTTCCTAATCTAAAGTCCCAATGTGGTCAGGCATGTCACAGCAATACTCCATTCCTGGTAACAACTTCTGTCTTAGGGATTTTATTGCTGGGAAGAGAAATCATGACCATGGCAACTCTTATAAAGGAAAATCTTGAAAACCTTTATTTAGGTTGGCTTACAATTCAAAGTTTTAATCCATTTATCACCATGGTGGGAAGCATGGTGACATGCAGGCAGACATGGTGCCAGAGAGACTGGCAGGAAGTAGAAAAAGTTCAAGCTTTTGGCTTGAACACTTGAAACCTTCAAGCTCACTTCAGTGGAATACTTCTTCCAACAAGGCTAAACCTACCCTAAGATGGCCACATGTCCTAATGCTACTTGCTCTGCATTCAAGTATATGAGCCTATGGGGGCCCCTTCTTATTCAAATCACCACAGCTATACAGGTGGATTATTTTAAGAAAGCCAAATGGACAAAGTGGAGATGTTGGGATATGTTTCTGAGAATCAGTGCCATCTTAGTTCATATGTTAATTTACCTTCCCTCAATTTTTTTCTACATTCCATTCTAGTGAAGTCTTATAGAATTTGTATTCTATCTACAAAGTGGAGACACGGTGAATGGCCAGCAGTAAATGAGTAAGACAACTTTCAGGTAGAACTGATACTACATAGAAAAATGGGATGACTCATCCATTCTTTATATGAAAATTTAATACCCTTCGTGTATTACATCCACATTGGCCTAAGTGCTAGGCATACAGAGAATAATGCAGGACAAAAACCTCTTCCTCTTGGAGTTTATGCTTATTTTTACTAAAGGAAAGATGCTGTATATGTGGTAATATTTTGTGTATGTTCTAACAAATAAAGCTTGCCTGAAGATCAGAGTGCAGAGCTAGACATATTAGTTTACCATAGACACCAGGCAATGGTGGCACACACCTTTAATCCTGCACTGTGGAGGCAGAGGCAGGCAGTTCTCTGTGAATTCAAGGCCAAGCAGGGCTACATGAGATTGAGCCAGGCAGCACACAATTTTAATTTCAGTATTTGTGAGTTACACCCTTCAACTCCAGCAGTTGGGAGGTGGATACAGGAGTGATATGGCTGGTTGGAGATAGAAATATAAGGCAGGGGGAGAAGGAGCTCATTGCATTCAGTCTGAAGTTTCATAGAGACAACATTCAATCTGAGAATTCATAGTGACAGGATTGCTCCTTTGGTCTGAGGAATCAATAGAGGCAAAAGGTCTCTCTTGTGACTGGCTCCTTTACGTCTCTGGCCTTATAGCATTTACCTCGACATCTGACTCTTGGTTTTTATTATTAAGACCTATTATAACTCCTGCTACAGTATACAAGCAAGAGTGATCTGATGCAAGGTTAGACAGAGGTAATGATTAAAAAAGAAAAAAAACAGCAGGAAAGGAGGAAAGATAAGTTTGATAGAATAGAGGTGACAGGGTCTTCCTGGGGTGGTGACAGTCAAGTGGAATTCTGTTTGAAGTAATGAATCAACTCATGTAAATATATGAGAAACTTTTATTATAGACGGGGACCTGTTGGTGAAAATAGTATTCAAGGATGATCAGGGAGACCATTAGATAGCATGTGACAATGAGACTGGCAGGGGTTGCACCCCATCCCAAAGCTTTCTAGACAAGGAGAAGAGAAATTCATCCCAAGTGTAATTCAAAGCTCTTAGAAGAATCAGAGCAGAGGTGTGAGGTGCTCTGACTTCACTCTTTATGAGATCATGGGATTTGTTCTTTTTTGTCAGCTTATGCAACATAGAGGGTGAATTTTTCTTGGGTGGTAAGGGAAGGTTTATCAAGTAGGTTAGAGTTGCAGATTACAGTTGAGAGCTGAAGGACAAGAGCTGCTTATGTGTGCACTCAGTTAAGCCACTGTTGTAGTAGTAAAGACATAAGCAAGAATTTTGGTCTGAAAGTGATGTAAACATGCTCTGCTGATAGAACTGAAGTCCAGGGTACAAACACAGGGTTGTGATACTGGAGGTTGAAACTATAGAGAAGTGAGGAAGTTAGGATTTTATCTTGAAGGCTTAGAATATGTTTGAAGGTCCTAGGGTACTGGATATCAGAACAACTCTACACATTAAATGCTTAAGGCTGGGGAAAAGGAGATACATAGGAGGATATAGTTGTATAGGTATAGGGCTGGCAACTTGGAGAATAATAAGATTTTAAACACCTGTAGGATTAATTTGTTTTATTAATTTGGGGCAGTGATTATTGAATAGCCAGTTCTTTATTAGATCATCTTAAAAATTCACCAATTTATTTTAGCTTGTTTTCCTCAGGTCATATAGAAGAAATTCAGCTATTCTATATAATAATATTATTTATCATTGTCAAGAGATGCCTCATAGGAGTCCTCTCTTATGAACAAATATCCAAGATTTCCCAACTAATGTGAGTTGACTGACATAGATGTGTCCCACTCAACATTCTGCTAATTTTCAGCTTAAGCTTCCTTAAGTCAATGTTTGTCTCATGACATTTTATCATGTTTTTACTAGCATAATGATGGGATTACTTATTTATTTTCTTTCTTTTACAGTTCATCTTGGTATTTCCCCAAATCATTTTTACTAGGTTTAAAACATTATTATGTTTATTGTCAACAAAATTATTCATTTTATTTCCAGGTACAGCACTGCTAAATCCTTTTGCATGTTTAATTGACAAATTTAAAAGGATTAAGTTTGATCTGTTGTTCTATTCACTTGGGTTCTGAGTTTGACACCTAATTAATTAATTTTCTCTTGCATGTTCATGATGTCTACAGTCCTGCACATGCCATAAATATTAGTGTATCTTTATTGGTTCTCTTTCTTTGGAACACCATACTCTGTTTCCATAGATCTTTTACTTGATAAGAACAAGAAGCATCAACATGAAGCTTCTAGCCTTTCTGCCACCTCTACATTATCCTTACTACAGAAAACTCTCTCTCTATATATATATGTGTGTGTGTGTATACATGTATGATGTGGCACATACTTGATCTGTGTAATTAGATACACATACTTCTGATATTGCTTTCATTACTTAAAATACTTTGTCACTTAATGAGGTACATTTTTTCTTTCTCTCCATTTGTTATTTAAATTAGAAACAAGGTTTTAAATGTCAAGCCCAGTTCCTTCTGCCTCCCCTCCTCCCCTACCCCCCCCAACTAACACCCTACCTATCGCATACCCTTTCTGCTCACCAGGGAGGTTGAGGCATTTCATAGGGGGTCTTCAGAGTCTGTTATATCCTTTGGGATAGGGCCTAAGCCCACCCCCTTGATTCCTAGGATCAGGGAGTATCCCTCTATGTGGAGTGGGCCCCCAAAGTCTATTCCTATGCTATGGATAAGTACTGATCTACTACAAAAGGCTCCATTGATTTCTGAGGTCTCCTCACTGAGACCAACTTTCATGGGGTCTGTATCAGTCCCATGCTGGTTTCCCAGCTATTAGTTTGGGAACCAAGAATTCCCCCTTGTTCAGGTCAGCTGCTTCTGTGGGTTTCACTAGCCTGGTCATGAACACTTTGCTTATCACTCTTCCTTCTCTGCAACTGGATTCCAGTTCAGTTCAGTGTTTATCTGTGGGTGTCTGCTTCCACTTATGCCAGCTGCTGGGTGAAGGCTATAGGATGGCATATAAGTCAGTTATCAATCTCATTATCAGTGGAGGGCATTTAAGGTAGCCTCTCCTCTGTTGCTTAGATTGTTAGTTGGTGTCATCGTTGTAGATCTCCAGACATATCTCTAGCACCAGATTTCTCTTTAATCCTATAATGGTTCCCTCTATTATGGTATCTCTTATCTTGTTCTCTATTCTTCCCCCAACTCAACCTTCCTGATCCCTCATGTCTTTCTCACCCTTTCTCTTCTCCCTTTCACATTTTCCTAGCTCCCTCTTCCATCCCCTCATGCTCCTAACTTGCTCTGGAGATCTTGTCCCTTTCCCCTTCTCCAGGGGACCATGTATGTCTCTCTTAGCATCCTCCTTGTTTCCTAGTTTCTCTGGCAATGTGTATTGTGGGCTAGTAATCCTTTGCTATATGTCAGAAATCCATATATGATTGAGTACATACCTTGATTGTCTTTCTGTGACTGGGTTGCTTCACTCAGAATGGTTTCTTCTAGTTCCATCCATTTGCCTGCTAATTTCAAGATTCCACCCGCCTCCCACCCGCTGAGTAGTGCAGCTTTGTGCAAATGCACCACATTTTCTGTATCCATTCTTCAGCTGAGGGCCATCTAGGTTTCTTCCAGCTTCTGGTTATTAGAAATAATTCTGCTATGAACATTCTTATATGAATGTACTTGTTTGGGGTATATGCTGAAGAGTAGAATTGCTAGATCTTGTGGTAGTTTCAATCCACTTTTCCTGGGGAATTGCCATATTGACTTCCAAAGTGTCTGTATGAGTTGGCACTCCCACCAGCAGTGGGGGAGTGTTCCCCTTTCTTCACATCCTATCCAGCACAAATTGTCATTGGTGTTTTTGATTTTAGCCATTCTGATAGAAGTAAGATGGTATCTCAGAGTTGTTTTGATTTGCATTTCCCTGATGACTAAGGATCGTGAACACTTTCTTATGTGTCTTTCAGCCATTTTAGATTCCTTTAATGAGAATTATCTATTTAGTTCTATACCCCAATTTATAATTAGATTCTTTGGTGTTTGGGAGACTAGCTTCTTGAGTTCTTTGTAAATTTTGGAGATCAGCCCTCTGTCAGATGTGGGGTTGGTGAATATCTTTTCCCATTCTGTGGGTTGCCGTTTTGTTTTGTTGACTGTGTCCTTTGCCTTACAGAAGCTTCTCAGTTTCAGGAGGTCCCATTTATTAATTGTCGATCTCAGTGTCTGTGCTACTGGTGTAATGTTCAGGAAGCAGTCTCCCTGTACAAATTCGTTCAAGGGTATTTCCCACTTTCTCTACTAATAGGTTCAGTGTGACTGGATTTATGTTGAGTTCTTTGATCCATTTGGACTTAAGTTTTGTGCATGGTGATAGACATGGATCTATCTTCAGTCTTCTACATGCCAGCATCCAGTTATGCCAGCACCATTTGTTTAAGATACTTTCTTTATTCCATTGTAGAACTTTAGCTTCTTTGTCAAAAATCACGTGTTCATAGGTGTGTGCATTAATATCAGGGTTTTCAACTGGATTCTACTGGTATACCCGTCTATTTTTGTGCCAATACAAAGCTGTTTTCATTACTATAGCTATAGAGCTTGAAGTCAGGGATGTTGATGCCCCTGGAAGTTCCTTTATTGTGCATGATTGTTTTGGCTACCCTGGGTCTTTTGTTTTTCCATATAAAGTTGAGAATTGTTTTCAGGAGGAAGAAAATGTCCAAATAGGAGCTATTTGTAAGGATCTGATGAGAAGAAATTGTGGTTTTGTCTAGGGCAGGGGCAATAGACATGGAGAAAAAAGGAGATAAGAAGTTCTGAGTAAACCTGGAAGGAAAACTCACTGCAATTAAAAGAAAATACCCAGGTAAATATTCCTGTGCAATAACAAGATCACCTTTGCTATGCTGTTTATCCTCTGCTACATGACTCAAGAGCCTTTGTTTGGTGCCCATTCCTCATGCACTGATATAAACAGGACATAGAGTCATTGAACACTGACAAGAAGTTTCAAGTGTATTTTTTTAAGTACTAGACATATAGTTCTGGTTTTTACTTTGTCACATCTTTGTTATTTTGACCCATTTTATCTGTTTTATTAATGTTATGAGACTATTGCTGTCAACCTCAAATTCCATTAAAATAACTTATATTGTAGTAGAACACAACTTCAGGGGACTGGTTTTATTTTGTTTCTTTTATAGGATTTCTAAGAATGTCATTATGATTATAGATTTTTGCTAAATGGGATTTGTAGGAGATGCTTTACATTTATAGAAGAGATAAGAACCAGTCCTTTGACAAGCTTTGACTGCCTATGAATCCTTTCTCATAGGTGCTCATTTACACAGGGCACAGTGGTTCTCAGCCTATCTGTCCTAGCTACAGTCCCAGTGAGACCAAGTCAGCTTGTCTTGTGCCACAGCCATTCATACTTTGAACCTATTTTTCAAAGCCATAGTTATCTCTAAACAGCCATGCAGGATGGTCTTTGCACTTCTTAGCTCACCCAACTGAAACCCTTAGTGTGTGTTCACATCATAGGTTGTTAAAGCTGACGGAACACCGTAAATTGTCTTGTCTGTTCTCTCATCTTACAGAAGTGGAAAAGAAGGCTGAGAGTGGCTAAGATGAAAACATTTTTTTCTTATTTATTTTACCATTATCAGAGACAGGAGGTGTGCATTTAAAAAGCTGTTATCTGGGTTTGAACAGCAGACACTAATAAGACATCTTGACAAAATGTCATAGCAATCATTCTGGGGTCAAAGCCATGGTGCTAAAATGTGTTGTGAAATTACCACTGAAACAACAGTACAGAGGAGGCACCTAAGACATGTGCCTCCATCACACCCTGCAAAAGTGGTACTTTGTTTCTTCTTTGATATCAAATTTCTTTTTGAGCTCTACCAAATTATTTTAAGGGGCTCTTTTATTAATAACAGCTAATACAACTCTGGAGGATAAAGGTAAGATTAGTGTTCTGTAATGCAAAAGGAAAAATAATATGCAATGATGTATGTCCCCAGTGGGATATTACTTCAAGCTCATACTGTGTCTTAAGGCATTTCCTATCTGTCCTACATTTAGCTATCAGCCCAGCACTGATTTCATTTTCCCAAATATGTCTAAGCTGTGAGAGATGGCTGCCTAAAAGGCAATCTGGGGAATGTTCCTAGAATAAGGTGAAAATTGACTCTGGGAGAGAAAGACAACAGAAATTCCCTACAGAGGGGGTACAGAGAGTAGAGCTTCCTCTGAAGACTCTGTTAATATAGAATTGAAGCTTATCCACAAGCCAGGTTTGCTTTATAGTAGAGGTAGTTGAGAGAGAAAGTGGGAACTGAGTGCTGTCTCCATTCCTCTCTCCATGAAGGCAAGGCTGGATTCCTTGCTTTTCATTTCTTAAAACAAATTCACATTTCATGGGCATGGTGTGCTGTGATTTGGATAAGTGTCCATGAAAGGTTTATGTGCTAAAACTTGACTGTGATGCTACTGGCAGATGATGGAGCCAGAGGTAGATCCTATTGGGATATTAGGCCACTGGATATGCTCTTGAAAGGGATACTGAGACCTCAACCCTCTGTCTCTCTTTACTTTCTGGCTGTCACAAAGTGTGCTTCCTCTGTCCTTTGCAGTTGGCCCTCCTCTGAAACATCCAAAATTGTGAGCCCAAATAAAAGTTTCTTTGTCAAATTTATGTTATCTCAAATATTTATTATGGCAATGGGAAGCCTTTGAACTCCTTATTCTATCTAGAATAATCTCTCTGCCTTCTGTACTGGCAGTGTGGTCCTCCTGTTAGAAACTTTGTAGGGTTTCTGCAATGCTAAGACAGTCTTCATCATAGCTTGACTTGAAACCACAGGAAGTTTTCCTTGTTCCTCTATTTATTTTATTTTAATGAGAGGTGCTGTCTGTAAGAAGAAATACTAAGGTGCACAGCACCTTGAAGAATGAAGAAAGTATAAATCTCTGTTATTCAAAAACACTGTTAGACAGTAGATGTTTCTTGGGACTGGTGCTCACAGTAAATCCCTAGTAATACTGTAGTAGTCATAGTTCCACAAATATACAACACAGATTTTCTTCTGTGTCACTAAAACTATTCCTATTGTGAGGTCTCCTTATGATCATCACCGATTTTTCTAAGAGATTCTGAGAGAATTTCTTCTAGATTGTGTTAATTTTTAGTGCTCTTTCTTCTGGGCAATGACAGCAGTTGTACCCCTATTTATAGCATTCATTTTATTATGTGCAAACAAAGTTCAGATGCTTACATTTATGTCTACAAGCCCAGATTGTAGTTTTATTAAGCACTGGCACATTGTCTTGTATTTGTACACCTAATGGAGTGATTATTGTGACACTGGCTCATTCAATATATGCATGAAAGAGTTAGTTGGCTAATTTTACCTTCTATTTTCTTAGTATAGGAGGCTGGAGGAAGCACAGATATCATATACTATCTAAGATTACACATCTCAAATCAAAGATGGAAAAAAATGAAACTTATCCTTGATCTCACTAAAATAATATTTTGTTGTTTTCAATGCACGTGTCAGTTTATCTTTCATATAGTTAAAAATATGTTTTGAATTTTGTTTCCCTGTGACATTTTAAAAGAAAAAATAATGGAAATAATTTGTCTACTTATGTCTCTTTCCTATCCAAAATGTATTCTTCATGCATGTGTGTACATACCCATATACAGACACACACATAAATGTATATATACATACATACACATATACATGCATACACATAATACACACATTTATGCACAATGCATAAACACACACATATCAGTGTCATCATAAGTGCTTCAGTGAGCAAAGACAGTCTGTGTCTTATGGTATTATGGTGATTGAGGCATCTGGATAAGGTTCCCAATTTAACAGCCATTATACTCTTTGTAGTGTCCTACTTGGAAAATTTGTAAAAATTTATTTTCAAAGGGAGTGAGTATGTAAATAAGCAAAAGATTACTTATAATTACAAGGGTTGACGCCCTTTATTCTTTCCTAAAAGTTCCAACTTCTCCTATCTCATCCTCTTTATTAGTCAGCCTTACTTTCTTCTTTATTTTTTTTTTACTGATTAGATACTCCATCATTTAATTCACCTATTTTTTATAATTTTTATTTAGAAACAATCTTATTTTACATATCAATCCCCCTGTTCCCTCTCCCTCCCATCTTACCATGCCATCCACTGACCACCCAACCCACCCCACTCACTCCCCAAGGATAATGAGGCCTTCCATGGGGATCATCAAAGTCTGTCACATCATTTCGGGGAGGGCCTAGGCTCTCTTCTGTGGATCTGGGCTGAAATAGTATCCCTCTATAGGGAATGGGCTCCAAAAGTCCATTTGTGCACTAGGAATATATACTGGTTCTACTGCCAGAGGCCCCATAGCCTGCCCAGTTCTCCTAACTGACACCCACGTTCAGGGGCCTGATTTTGTCCTATGTTGGTTCCCCAGCTGTCAGACTGGGGTCCATGAGCTCCCACTTGCTCAGGTCAGCTGTTTCTGTGGGTTTCCCCAGCATGGTCTTGACCCCTTTGCTCATCACTTCTTCCTCTCTACAACTTGTTTCCAGGAGCGTGGCTCAGTGCTTAGCTGTGGATCACTGCTTCTGCTTCCATCAGCTACTGGATAAAGACTCTAAGATGGCATATAAGGTAGTCATCATTCTCATTATAGGGGAATAGCATCTATCCACTACTGCTTAGATTCTTATTTGGGGTCATCTTTGTACAACTCTGGGCATTTCCCTAGTGCCAGATTTCTGTTTATACCTATAACGGCTCCCTCTATTAAGGTGTCTCTTTTCTTGCTCTCCTCTATATTTTCTTTGTTTTCATTCCCTCCACCTTCTCCTTCTTAGTAAGCAGTCTAAGAACAAGATATAGATTCTTTTATAATTCTTGCCAATATTAGGAATTCTCTAGGATCTAAAAATTAAAGGTATTATTTTGTTTATAATTATGGCCTTTATCACCCAAGTTAGCCTTGAATACCTGGTGCTTGTAAAACTAGGTAAGAGACAATGGAAAGGTAAGAGATTAGAGGAGTCTAATGGTGGGTGAAATACACAGCATTTGGTGGGTATACTCCACTGTGAGAGGGTGAGAGAGTCTAGGATAATTTTTAGCTGCTTGGTTAGTTGGTGGCTAATAACAACATTACTAGGAAACTTGGACTCCTAAAAGAAATGGAGTACAGCTGGGCATTGGTGGTGCATGCCTTTAATCCCAGGACTCAGGAGGCAGAGGCAGGTGGATCTCTGTGAGTTTGAGGCCAGACTGGTCTCCAGAGTGAGTGCCAGGATAGGCTCCAAAGCTACACAGAGAAACCTTGTCTCGACAAACCAAAAAAAAAAAAAAAAAAAAAAAAAGGAGTACATTTGACAACTTAAAAAAAAAGATTTAGTTATGGGCTTTGACTATGTGTTTGAGGAGCTTGTGAGAAAACTTAATAGAGTTTTGCAACAGTGCAATCTATACATAAGTGAGTATCGTAGATTATTATCTTAGTTACTTTTCTATTGCATGACAAAACTCCATGACCAAGACAACTTATAAAAGAGTTTATTGTGGCCTTACAGCTTCAAATGGTGAGTTCATAATGACAACACAGGAAGCATGGCAGCAGGTAGGCAGGCAGTACTCTGGAGCTGGAGTTGAGAGCTTCTACAATTATCCACAAATGAGAGAGAGAGAGAGAGAGAGAGAGAGAGAGAGAGAGAGAGAGAGAGAATGGCATGGGCTTTTGAAACCTCAAAGACGGCTCTCAGTGACACACTTCCTCTAACAAAGACAACATTTCCCAATGCCCTCAAAACAGTTACACCACCTGGGGACCAAGTCTTCAAATATATGACCCTATTAGGGCCATTGTCATTCAAATCATTTTAGTCCTAATTATCAGAATATGAGGAAGTCAAACTAATGGGTGTGACTGAGATATACCAAACCAGAAGACAAAGTATGGTAGAGGCAAGCCTTGAGGACCACTCTGCTTGTGGTGCTGTGGTAAGAGCTGGTACGGAGTTCCTTATTTAAAAGTCTGAAACTTCTAGCTGATAGGATTCATGATGTGGTTTTGAAAGTGTAATATTAAAGAGGTGTAGGGAGCCGTCCCTGCATTCTCCATTACAATGATGGCACCTGCAGGCACTGAATGTAAATTATTGCGCAGGCGCTGGGTAATTTTCCATTCCTTGATCTCTGCCTATTCCGTGGCGTCATATGGCTTGATGAGCTACAGCCAATCATAGGGTGACACGTCCCAGGCGGCGGCTGCCAGCCTTTATTAGGGGACGGGATTCTTGGCTCGGGGTCTCTGCTCTGGTAAGCTTATGCTCACCTCTCAAGACGCATTAAAGCTTTACTGCAGAAGGATCCGAGTGTCCTGTGTGGTTCTTGCTGGCGAGGCGATTGCGCGGGACAAAGAGGAAATAAATGGAAGGTGATGGTTATCAAATAGATCAAGAGAACTGCCTGTTGATCTTAGTGTCGTGGCAAATGTTGGAAGTAATTTGGGTGATCAAGATGCTAGCAACTGCAGTTGAGTATACAGTCATTTTGAAATGACATCAGACAAGGGGGTAGAAACAGTAGAATCTTATCACATATGAATCAAAAGAGCAGTGTTTTCACAATCAGGAAGAGTGTAATTGTTTGAAAATTCCCGCTGGAAGGCAAGAAAATAAACACATGCTGTCCCCTTTTCCTGATGTACACAGACAGGTTATGAGTAAATGAGCTGCAGACTCTAAGAAGAAGAATCCACATCCTAAGAAAAATACCTGTGTTTTTGCTTAAGCTTGGAGGGGTGTGCAGCATAATACAAAGGTACCAAGGAGACAGGAGAGCACTACTGGCAGAACTGAGTGTTCTAGAAATCCCAAGTGTTCAGCAGGGGCTCAGTGGGAAGAGAACAGCGAAAGTCTAGGATACATGGAAGCGGAAGAAACATGATCAGAGGGGCCATGAGACTATCCCTTTGCCCTATGGAATTAGCAAGAGTATAAAGACATTTACAGGGTTTTCAGGACTCCTGTGTCAGGATAGTTCACATACTGAATAAGAAGACAACAAGAAGAGGCTAAACAACGACAATAAAAAGTTTATTGTATGGAGTGAGGCAAAACTCAAAGCACACTACTTGAGAGAACCATTTAGAGAACTTCAAGAAATGGTCAGCTCTGAAAAAATGCATACACAGCAGCAAATGAACTGAACAGGTTATATTCTGTGGAAAATATTAAAAATAAAGATACAGTAGGAGCATATGAGTGTTGTGTCACCATGACAACAATCTAGAAGAGCTTCTCAAATCCTGTGATGAATTTGCTGTTCAGGATCTTCTGGAATGCTTTGGAAATTTTGCATGCCCAGTCTGTGCTTTCAGTGTACCAAATCAGTGTATGAGCATACGCTCACTCCTTCTCTCCATCCCATTAAGTTGTATCATGATCTTATAAACCAACTTCATTTTGATCAGATATTTTACTATCCATAGAAGTAACTGGGTATGTGCATAGCACATACCAAAAAATGACAGTATGAGTCTCATTTGTAATGTTAAGGAGGTATGGAAAATGTGTTTGGAAAGCCATGGGAGGTATTTTCTTTAAGAAAGTACTGATGCCATGGATGATGGACATTAGGAAAATTATTCTGATACCTGCACATAATATTTGTCAACAAAATTTAGTGACATGCAGATGTTTTTAATCTGTATTTTTAGAATGGATTTAGTGTATAATTATTTTAAGTAAACTTGCAAAACTTTTGGTAGAAATAAAAGTCAAATCTGTCATCCTTTAAACATTATTTTTGTCCAATGTTGAGAAACATTCGTTATTATTTAACTCGCACAGTTATATTTATCCACAATAAGACATTTATTTAAGTGGAAAATCATTCATTTTTCTATAATATTGATTTCCAGTTTCTATGAATTAATAGCTACTGATTTTTAAACTCATAAATAAAATTTTATAGTGCTTTTTATAGCAAATAATTATCTTTAGCTTTGCTTTTCAGAATAATGAATTACTTTTAGTATGGTAGATGCTCTTGGGCCACAGAATAACTTGTTTTATGCTGGGCGCATATTTTATGATCTTTGCATAAGCTTTGGAGCCACATTTCAGACTTCTGCTTATGCTTGGATCTGTCTCGTGAGCTACCTTTAAGAACTACCTAATTCTGATCAAGAATTCTGTTTCTCCCTAAAAAACGTCCTCCTGTTCCTGATTTTGGGTGACATGGTGATGGCTACCTTTGTTCCTTAGATGTGTTGAAATCACATCAAAGCTTTGAAGTTCAGAGATTCAAGGCAGAGATGAAATGCAAATATGTACCTGCTATTTTCACATGGAAATGATATTCTAAATCAGCAATACACTTCTTTGTTGGCCTACACCAAGAGTCTTATAGAATAAATTAAAGACACTTACAAGGCAGGCTTGTGGGTTTTTTCTTGCTAACTGTGCCAAGATGTATTATGAAGTAACTAGATTCTAAAACTTCTAGTGTTTTGGAGAGTGACTGAAAATTTCATACATAAAATCTAAATGTTTTACCTATTTATTTCCAGTATGTAACATGTCCACTTCAGTTTTTGAGCTCTAATGTTCCTTTTGTTGGAAACTAGCTTTGTATTTCACCATTCTTGAGTAATCAAACTGTGGTTTTGATTGTGAAGAAAATCACATCAGTTAATAGGAAAGGTGCAGCAAAAATGATCTCCAGACTCTACCTCCAGACTCTATCACAATTAGCCACTTAGTTAAAGTCCTTCTAGATTCTTGTTGCCTGTATAGATGTCTGGGTGTGATTAAATATATGCTTCCCATTCTGTATACTTGGATTGGTCTTGCTCTCTCTTGGTTGAGCTTTATCTTTGGCTCTGTTTTTTCTAATGAGAACTTTTCCTTTTCTATTCAAGTGCCTTCGCCCTTTGCCTTCATTGTCTCCTTTCTATCTATACAGTTGCTATCTTTCTATTTGCATGTGTATACCATATAGGAATATATGTGTTTGTGTTTGCATGTATATAATATATAGGAATATATTTATGTTGTGTATACATATTATATTTACATATTCAATTATGGGACTGTACATACATAACACAAATATGGGATATTTAGGTTTTTCTCTTCTTATGATTAGTTCCTGTTATGAATGTTTTTATATATTTGTGCAATAACTTCTCCCTTAGTGATTGAAGTAAATGCTAAAGCAGTTTTAAGCAGCTTTCTTTTAAAGGTTGAATTAGTGACATATTTCTTTATCTGAGTTGTGAGTTACCTATTTTAGGTTATTGTTTAGCTTTTTGTTGTGAAAGAAAACATCATTCTGTATAGAAAACTTAGGTAATTATATTTGTCTTCACAAAGGTCCATGGTTTGTGTTATCTTATTTTTTTCTTTCTTTTCAGATTTTTTAATTTGAATTAGAATTAAGATTGTTTTACATGCCAATCCCAGTTCCCTTCTCCCTCCTGTCCTCCCCCACCACCCCCCCAACTGAAACCCTACCTATCACATACCCTTTCTTCTATTCTTCCCCTGACTCAAACTTTCTGCTCCCTCATGACCTCTGCATCCTTCTTGTGTTATCGTATATTGCAATGGAGAAAGATGCACACAACTTGCTTATTATGAGTGTTTTTCCTTTTGTGTATAACACTCCGTATTCTGGATAAGGTTTATGGGAGTGAAGATGAAACAGGAGGTGCATTAAATTTGATTGTGTTGTAGATAACATGTATCTTATGACAGAAGGGAAGTGTCATGGATTCTCATTGATTTCTGGGTTAATATGGGGGCTTGAGCACAAGGCTATTTCACTCAGGCATGTACTGAAATTAACTAGAAGACACTTTAGGAACACAGTTAAACAATCATTGTTCAGAGAGAAAAAATTTGAAATAATATGGAATACATC
Organism: Cricetulus griseus; assembly: GCF_003668045.3. NCBI lineage: Eukaryota > Metazoa > Chordata > Mammalia > Rodentia > Cricetidae > Cricetulus > Cricetulus griseus. The sequence goes on from NC_048598.1 coordinate 157,739,495, forward strand.
TTCTTAAAAAATTAGGAGACTGAAAGATCAGAATGGGATCAGAAAAGAGACCTTGAGTCTGGAACATCAGAGGCAAAGGAGTTTGTCTCAAGCAAAATCATGTATTACATCAAAGTCAAATAAAAAAAACCCTGAAGAGAAACAATAACAAAATCCCCAGGGTTGACCCTTCCTGAAGTGAAGTGTAGTTTGCTTAGGGATCACCAGGAGCCTCTTCTGTGACTGTCAGCTTAGCTTGGTTTATATGATAGGAATGTGCAGGCTATGACACAGACTTCCACCAACACAGGACTTATGGCCAAAGCCCCATTCAAGGTACAGAATTTGATGGAATAAAAACAAAAAAGACAAAGGGAACAACACTGAGATCCTCTATAAATGCAAAACATGAAAGAGGAAGAAGGTAGGCCATGAAAAGGAGCAGTTAATCAACAACATAGTGTAAGAGCCCCAGGGGAGGTTCTTCACAAAACAAGAGAATGTGCTAGAAAAAAAAACAAAAAACAAAAGCAAAAAAAAAAAATAGAGTTAGAGCATAGGAGAGCAACACTGAGATCTAACACACTGATGATAAGCATTTGAAAATAGACAGTGACAATGGGAAAGAAGAATTTATAAAATCCTGAGAATTTTTTCTCTGACTTAAGGGAAAAATGCAAGGAAAGATCTGCTGGAGAAACATACAATGGGACACTAATTTCTAAGTAGCAGCAAAACTTGGAAAACCTTTCAAAGTGCAAAATGCTGCTATCCTGCAAAAGTATTTAATAGTCTGATGGAGAATCCTTGAGGAATGTTGTTTTCTAAAGCATATTCATTTTGAAATGAACCAGAATATTGACTATTACTGTGAAATAAAGCATCATTAGCCATGTAAGCACTCCACATTTACTGCCACATTGTCCCCGGGAAGAAGTTTCCAGGTGAAGTTCTTTTCCACACTTATTCTGTAAGACCCCTGGAAGCTCAGGCCTCCAGAATCTTTTCCCAGGACTGCGGCCACCCCAATCATCATGAGGAGGCCGAAACTTGATGTAAACAGCAAGAGGCTTTAATGAAAGGTAGACCTTTGTACAAACGGCCTCTCTCAGCATGCAGGCTAGAGAGCAGCCCCGTCCCCCAGGCACAGGAGTTTTTAAAGGCAAAAGCCATAAGCTTAGGGATGGGCCTGGACTCTCTGTTTGTTGAATATGTGACCAGAGTCATGGGTTCCTAGGAAGCCCTTTGTCTTGAGGGGAGGCCTGGGAATCAGATAGCCTCCTGACCCCACCAGTTGTAAAACCTGCAGACCTCAGGATGTGCTAACTAATGGTAGCTATCTCTTTGTTTCACAGGGATCCTTAATTGTTAATTATTGACACATTGGCCAGTGGGGCAATCTGTTTCCTTCATGAGCCCCTCAGGGAGGTTGGCCATCTGGGAATTCTTGGTACCCAGTTGTCTTATGGCCTTGTAAGGGAGTAATTGCTGGTGGCTGGTAAATTCCAGGCACTAAGTCATAGTAGTAGCCTTGGTCAGTTTCTGGGCTATATTTCTTTGCTAATTTTTAAGTTTTTCAATTCTTCAGTGAATGCTGCTATTTAGACTTTCTTCAGGTCTTCACTCCTTCATAGACTTCACTGTAGTTGTGCCTTGCTGCCAGATATAAAAGTCTGGTGTTTGTTAATGTCTGAAAATTCATAAAAAGAGAAAGACAGGTACACCTTGATCTTTCTGATGTGCTCTCTAAGAATCCTGTCCATGTCCCATTTTGTGTTGCACTGTATCTTCCCAATAGCTTTTGAGTGGTTCTGGTAATGGGTAAAGAGAGAACTCTCAGTGTTTTCTTTATGTACTCCAAAGAGTCAGGAACCACACAGTGCTTTTGTTAAGATAAGAAAACAGTTTCACATGTCTTTACATTCTATAATACATTTAAAAATGCAGAGTCTATTTTGAAATAATCTTTCAAATGAGAAAATTTTGCCTGTGACTCTATTTTGTTTTGATGACATGATATGGTATTACAATTGGACAAACCACCCAAGCTTAGAGAATTGCACACAAACGTTTTGGTTTCCTTTGCATGGTTAGAACATGGGCAGCACCTGTTGTTCTTTTGTTTAAGCTGCAGCTGCTAATAAGGAAAGGAACAACGAATAAGCAATCCACGTGGAGTTTATTTATTAGAGAGGGGGGAAAGGGGGGATGGGCAGTCAGCCAACCCTAGGGAAGCCGAGAGAAAGAGAGAGAGGGGGGTGTGGGGCAGGACCTTTTAAAGGGAAGGTTGCATATGCGCAGTAGGGCAAAGGTCAAAAGGCATGGCGGGTGAGTGAGTACCCGCTTGTTAGGGGGCGGGGTTAGGGTCATCCAGGTGTTTTGTTCTTACAGCACCGAGTCCATCTTCCCCCATGTTATATCCTGCTTTCTGAGGGGATCTGTATGATGCATTGCCTCATCCTTCAGTACTGCTTTACCCATATACAAATGCCCCCCTTTCAAATTTTACTTTCCTTGTGTTGCAAATCTTTAGTGGGCTCAGTTGTTGTAAATAATAGCCTAAATTAGGTGTTCCAAGATTTATAAACTTATAAATTCATAGGTAGACTAAACTCAATATGGTTTTTATGGAATTGTCTTGGGAAAGGGTAGATTTTTTTAAAACCAATACAATGTCATAAGATATTGCTAAGCAATTATTGCTGAGATGTGTTGTTTATTGATTTTTTATTGTCTCGTTTTTTTATGGTGGATATGTTCTGAGCTATCTTCTCCATGACCAACAGAGAGAAGGGTTTTGGAAAGTCCATTTGAACTACATCTGCTGTTTGTGAATGAGACTTACCTCTCTAGATCCATCCCACTCTTTTCTCAGTATGAGCAGGCCCTCCTCTTAAGTTTCAATTCTCTATTCTTTGGTTCTTTGTCTAAATAATCTCTAAGCTGTTAGCGACAGGGTTCTTGTTTCCACTGTGTTGTTTGTGAAATGCCATATGCACACATGACATTTTGTAGATAATAAAAGCCACAGTGATTATAGGCTGTTGCTAGTATTGTGTTGATATCCCTGCTGGTAACAATACCCGGAGATATCGGAGATATCACTTGACATTCCATTGAGTTAACAGAAACCATTGTGATGGTTTTTACTGCTGTTACGAGCAGGAAGAATATTGATTTTAGTCAGAAGAAATAGGGAGAGATTGCTTTGACATGTGTTTTTCACTTGGTCTTTGAGAATGTCATGAAGTAATGAAAAGAATAAATAATAATCCATGTGGGGGTTTTTCAAGAGACCTGTAGGGTTGTTTGAAAATAGTGACCCAAGGATGAGAATTTCATTTTGGAAATGAGATGTTTAATCAGCCACCTCACAGCAATCTCTTGCATGACTAATAGAAGTTTCTCACTGGAATGTTAAACAATGGTGATTTTAGTTAAATGGATTGAAATAGAAGAAAGGGGATTTATTTGTCCACTTTTACATGTATATATTGTTTTACTTATTCAATAAATATACAATGAACACTTATAGTGTCACTGGTATTGTCATAGGTCCTGGGTTATAATATAGAACAAAGCAAGCAGAATTCTCACTCAGGTAGGAAGCTTTGAGAGCTAAATTGTGGAATATTTGAGGAATCACAGGCTGTAAATAATCAGCAATGAAGATAGAAAAGGTATAAGATGATTGAGGAGCAAGAACAATCAAAAGGGAGTGAAATTTTAGATGCCAAGTGATGTAACTTCTCAAGAAGGAAGAAGGGATGCACAAAGTCAAAGCTCTTGGTGGTGTCATGAAAAAAGAATGGAATATGGCAATGGGGCTTATTGTTGATCATCTTATGTTCAGAGAAATGTAGGTGGTAAGGCCTTTCTGTGGTGAATTAAGAAAGGAATAAGAACTATAGTAATAACCATAGTAAGTTCTGATTATTCTATTAAGGTGGTTTCCTATAAAAAGGAGGGTGACATTGTTGGAACAATGGTACTGTTGGAATGGTAGTATTAAGTGAATAGCTAGGTAACACACATAGCAAGCCTGCTGGAACAGTTTCTAGGAGGGCACCCTAAAGGAACACAAAATATTAGAAGTATGAATTCTCTTGACCTGAGGGAATGTTACTTGTGAGAGTTCTTGGGTAATGTGTGTAAGCTTCTGGGTTTGATTCCTAACCACAGCACTGAAAATAAATAAACCAATTAACCAGACAACCAACTAATCAATCAATAAAGAGCTATGGATATCAATGCCCATTGCATTTTAGAGCAGTATCCAGAGATCTACCCAGTCAGAGTGTCAGCTGGACTTCCAGAGCAACACTGGAACCTGCAGGCACTTTTTCTGATGTTGTCATAAGGGTTGCAGTTTATTGGTCCTGGCCTGGGTTTCTTCAGTTCTTACACTGATTGCTCAAAAGTCTTGGGTTCAAGCCTTTTGTTGGGCAGCTGTTGATGATAATGTGCACTTGCTCCTGAGTTTTGTAAGAGTTCTGAGGGACAACAATTTTTTTCTTGGAGCTCAGCCTAAAGGAAGGTAGTATAGAAAATATGAGCCTTTGGTAACAAGAGAGGTGGTGAACTTCTCTGAACTCTTTCCACCTCTCTTTGATTTTTCATCCCCCCATCTTTACTCCTACTATCCCCCTTATTTCTTTCTCTCTTCTTTCCTTCTCTAGTATTTAATAATGCAGATTCTTCTATGTTGCTGGGAATCTACTTGAAAGGAGAGTCACTGAAAGAAGTGCACAGGATGAATTCTGTTGAGACAGGATTCAGGGTGAGAGGAGGGCGTGGCTTTTGAGAGGACTAAACTGTTCATCTGTGTTAAAGAGAAGAAGATGAATTTGAAGGTATAAATGTTATATATGTAAACTGAGATTGGGCTTTTTTTGAGAACAGGTTCAAGTGTTTCAGTGAACCGTGAACTTGCTTTGAGAGCAAAGGGAGAGAGAAACGGTCTTAGGAGTTGTTATAATGGTCTGTGTTTAACAGCCATGTTTTCTCAGAGAAAACAAATTCCATCAACTATGTAACATTGATAAAGTATCTGCTTCCTACCAAGGATTCAATTTCTTGGGTTTCTAATGGACAGTCTAGGTTAAGTCCATTTATCTTTTGACGTAAGGTTGATTTCCACGGTCCATATTTTATAGGAAAAATAAGTGTTTTGTGATTTTAGCCATTTTTAGATTATTCTGTCTATAATAGATGAATGTATATGTGGTTGTACAAAATGTGTGTAAAAACAGCTGTACTTATCAAACCTATGAATACGTTTAAAATTCACTAACATTCATGTGGTTCACAGGAGGCAAAAGCCTGATATTTGCAATAGTATCTTCTTTGAATTTTGAGGGCATGGGATGATTGCACAGCCTAACCTATCATAACTATGGCACCAGAACCAGTTAGTCACATTAATTCATATTTTTGTATTTGGGCCTTAGACAACTGCATTAAATTATAACAAAATAAACCAGGCAAGCTCTACTTATGATCTTTTAGATGGACCAAAAAATTAGCTATTCTAGCAAAGTATATGCCCTTAAAAGTGTCATTATTATGATTCCTAAAAAGAAAGCAAAAATGTCCTATTTTAAAATAAATAAATGTCTGTTTCAAGATAAATAAAAGTAATAGCTGGATTCTCTGGCCACAATTTGCTGAGCTTTAGTACAGAGGTCAAGTTAAGGTTGCACTAATGGACTTCTGTAGGACTTTTCAATTATGAAATTTTATGACCACTCAAGTTGTTTTAGTGGATGACCCATCTGCATATGCTATCAATATACAGGAAATATAATGGATTTCCAAACAGTAGCTAGCTGTTTTCTCCAAGACAGTCTCACCTCATTTGCTGCAATGATGCCTCTGCCTTTCTATGCACCTGAGGGTCATAGAAATTGGCATAGTCATGTGTGTTTGTCTGCCTTAGTAATACTAACAAGAGGATCCAAGTACCCTCATGTTTATCTTAAGACCAAAAGATGTGGCATATTAACAAGTGGATAGAAAATAAAGTGTAGCAGATTTTCTTGTTTCCTATGATGGCAAGGAAGTGAAATTTGGAGATGATTAGATGATTATAAAATGGGAAGGTGTCACACAGAGGTTTCATTCATATGTATTATCTTTGGTGTGACATAGAAGAATCAAGACATTCTGTGATGCACAATAATGTTAAAACAACAACAGAAACACATTCAAGGATTTTAATAAGATGGTTTAGTTTTGTGCTTTTGGTTAATGACTTCAGGCATTAAAAGACATAGCCACTGAATCTACAACATTACCTACAGTAACAATAACCTACCTTCCTTGAACTCAGGAAGGGGAGGTAGGCCTGCCTAGAACACATTATGTAGCATTCTAGACCTAGTTGACTTTGAACTTGAAGCAATCCTTTTGCTTCAGCATTTCCCCCTATGTGTTAGTCAGCTTTTCTTTGCTGTAACAAAATGTCTAAGCAAAACAGTTTAAATAGATAAAGGTTTCATTATTTTCATGGTCTCAGATCATAGTCAGCTGGTCCATTGTTTTTTTTTTTTTTCACCATGATGAGAGTATGAAACAGGAAAGCTCCTCACTTCAGAGGGAAACAAAGATGGAGAGAAGGAGAATGAGATTAAGGGACACACACACACACACACACACACACACACACACACACACACACACACACACATGTGTATATACATATACATGCATATATATATATATATATATATATAATATATATATATATATAGAGAGAGAGAGAGAGAGAGAGAGAGAGAGAGAGAATCAATGTACAATCAGTGTACACATGAGGGACCATGGACAACCTATAGGCCTTAAGTCAAGTTGAAGAGTGTAGAGCCAAGCTTAGTTTCTATTACAGCCTTTTCTTCAGCCATCCCAGTGCTCCAAAGAAAATCTGACATGACTGAATATCCATGTCAGTTCCAGTATTAGAGAACAAGTGAAAAAATGGGTCCTACCTCTAAGCCTTCCTGACTCTTCCAAGTCTCTCTTGTCCAAAAAGGCTTCTTTCCTATATGCCTTTGTGTTCTTGAGTTCTTTTGGTAGCTCTTTAGGTATAGAATTTGCCCCTTTCTTTCCCCTCATGTCCTTTCATTCTTTCTATGAAAATGTTTTGTGCAAATAAACTGAAGGAAGAAGACAGAAAATTAAAGTATAGGGGAAATAAAGGACAAAACATCAAGAGGTACTCGACATTCTGTTTCCCTGATACTCAGCAGAAACACTGTTTTTCTCACTGTGCAAATGGCTCTGTATTTCTTAGATAGTAAATCTCCTGGGTAGAAACCATTGCTCTGCTTGCCTTGGGACTGTGCCAAGAACAGTGTGAACATCCCATAAGGAATGATCCCATATTTTCATTTTTGAATTTAAAGGTTCTTTTTGCAATGTGAATTAGGCAAGAAGGAGAATGCCTTCTTTCAAGTGAGATGCATTCAAGTCATAAATATTGATAAGAAAATGATTCAGGATTCAGTTATTATTTCCATGTCAACAAAAGGACAAAGGTGATATGGCTTTCTTTTTAAATGTTTCTGGTTTTTTTCCTAACATTAATAAAAAAAAAAAAAACTTCTTTTTCTGTGTGGCTGCTTAATTCACTTATATATACAAGACCTTTATCTTACAACTTATGGACTTCTAACATTTAATCCACATGAATTTGACATTTAAGATGAAATAGTGGTATGACAGGGATACTTGAAAAGCCAAGATTGCAACATTCTTTCAAGATCTAGCTTCAAGTTCTTATGATCCCTTCTAAGACATTAGACCTTTTGATCCAAACACAGTGTTTTGTATTAAAAAACTAATTAGGCTATTTGTCAATGCTCATTAAATAAAAAGCTATTTCTTTTTGTTATGAAATATGAATTATGGATCATACAAGAAGTTTACTAGATAATTTAAGTTATATTTTGAAAGAAGTCCATAGTTAGTTTAGTAAATGAATTATGGTGCTTTTAGCTAAAATTGATCAGTTAAGATAATGACTATATGAATACAAAATCAGATTGCACTCTCTTTGGTATTGATTCAACTCTTTATAATTTCCACCAAAAGTGGTGCATCAAACACAGCTTTGCTTTTATCCTGTCATAGAAAAATTCAATGACAATTTTTTTCAGAATGATTAACCTCTCTTGAACAGCAAAAAATTTAATTGCATGTTTCCATAAGAAATTTATCGAATAAAACTGAATAAAGAAAATAAGTTTACTTTTAGAGTTGCTGCAAAAGACATCTTGGGCAAGCAATAGGTGAACATTATGGTATGATGTGGGGTACCTTGGGGAAGCAGACTGCCTAAGATTTTCAGCTAGTAATCTGAATTTGAACAAGCAAAATAAAATGTATATGCAATTTTTTATGTTGATAAAGAAGTTTTCTTTCTTTTGTAAAATCCTCAATGGCATGTTGTTTATCTCTATTAAATAATTAGTAGAGTGCCATATTGCCTTTGGTTAACACTGGCTTCCTCTCCATAGCCTGGGGAACCAATTGGGAGGGATTTGCCATTTATGAGACACATTCAGGCATGAGATTAGTTATATTAGGAAAAACCTGGCTAAGACTAGGATCTGGTTTCCAACTCATCTAAGGTAGTTCATTCAGACCTACAGGGTGTGTCTGAAATCAGTCTGTTGTGGATCTGCAATAATCTTCCTGAAAAAATATTGTTTGAGGTTGATAAAGGCTCTAGACTAGTAGCTGCAACTGGCCAAGGGAAAGGGAAGTGATCTTCAAATTGTCAGCCATTTCTAGGGACAAAAGAGCTCTTGATTAGAAGGCCAAGAAAGGACTCTATTAGGACCACTATGTGGACCAAGATTAAATGCATGTCTATTTACACTTGAGAGGCAGTGTTCATCCTGTCAAGATGGAATTTCCTGAAATGAGAAGTGATGGATACATAGCATATAGAGATTTCAAAATGTGTACAAGAAGTCCACTTGACTATGAGGAGATCAGCAAGGAGGAATACAAAGACACATTTTGGAAGGCTTATAGTTTCAATGACTATTATTCTTGGATACTATGAACTCTTTAAACTGTACTGCATTACATAGTTATAAATTACTAATATGAGTTAACAAAGAAATGTGATAAAGTAAGAAAAATTAGCTTTTTAGTTGCAGATACAGGTTACTGATTACCACCTGGCATTCTGCATTCATGTCTCCAACCCCCCAGTTCCTTCTGTAAAATGAGACTGATAGGATCTACTCTACTAGGTATTGAGTTTTAAAGTCAATTAGAATATTAACTGATTTTTTTGGTTTGCTGGTATCTATTTTGTTGAGTTCGTTATAGATTTTGGAAATCAGCCCACTTTTGGAAGTAGGGTTGATAAAGATCATTTCCTCTTCTGTAGAATTCTGTTTTGTCCTATTGATCATGTCCTTTGCCGTATAGAAACTTTTCAATTTCATAAGGTCCCATTTACTAATTGTCAAACTTAGTGCCTGTACTATTGATGTGCAGTTCAGGAAGTTGTCTCCTGTATCATTGTGTTTGAGATTATTCCCAACTTTGTATTCTATCGGGTTCAGTATATTTGGATTTATGTTGAAGTCTTTGATCCATTTGGATTTGAGTTTTGTGCAGGGTGATAGAGATGGAATTATTTGCATTATTATACCATCTGACATCCATTTAGATCCTCACTATTTGTTAAAACCATGGACGGGTTTTATGTTTTTGTACAGAAATGTTTTAGGTATCCTGTTTGTTCTGTTTTTCCATATAAAATTGAGTATTATTCTTTCAAGGTCTGTAACAAATTGTGTTGGGATTTTAATGAAGATTTCACTGAAGAATCCTGCAGAAGAAGAGAAAGCAGAGGGGTAAAGGACACCAAGTGAAAACTCACAGAATCAACTAACTTGGGCTCACAGGGGCTCATAGAGACTGAGCCGACAGCCAGGGAGCCTTCATGGGACTAACTTATGCATCCTGCCTATATGTTACAGATGACTTACTTGGTCCTCTTGTGAGACTCCTAGCCATGGGAACAGGGAATAACTCTGACTTTTTGCAGCTTTTGGGACCCTATTCCTCATACTGGGTCACCTTGCCCAGCCTTAATACATGGGGAGGTGATTAGTCTTATTTCATCTTGAGATGCTATGTTTGTTGATAGTCATGGGAGATCCATTCTTCTTAAACAGAAAAAGAGGAGGAATGCATTGGGGATGGGAACAGAGAGTTGATGAAAGGCCAGGCTGGAATAGGAGGAGAGGAAGAAGGAGAAACTGCAGCTGGGATGTAAATTAATTAAATAATTAATTAAAAAGAAAGAATATTGAAACCTACTGTCCATGGTTTACACTGGTAAGTCAAGAAATTGTCACTACTCGAGGCAATGTCTTGGCACTAAGTAAATTTCCAGTGGCCATGAGTTATTTTGAGGAAGTACCAAGAATTCTATGTGTGAGCAAAAGGGTCCATACCAGGATGGTGAAACCCACAGAAACAGCTCACCTGAACAAGAGAAAACTCTTGGTCACCAGACTGATAGCTGGGAAACCACCATGGGACTGATCCAGACCCCCTGAATGTGGGTGTCAATGGGGAGAACTTGGAAATCTATGGGGCCTCTTGTACTGGATGAGTACTTATCGCTATCATAGGAATAGACTTTAGGAGCCCATCCCACATGGAGGGATGCTCCCTGAGCCTAGACACAAGGGGGTGGGCCTAGGCCCTATCCCAAAGAATATGACAGAATTTGAAGACTCCTGTGGAAGGCCTCACCCTCCCTGGGGAGCAGAAAGAGTATGGGATGGGTAGGGCATTAGTTGGGGGGGGGGCAGGGGAGGAGAGGAGGGAGAGGGACCTGGGATTGACATGTAAAATAATTTTCTTTCTAATAAAAACTGGAAAAAATAATTCTATGTGTAATTATGTGCCCAGATCACAAAATAAATATGGGTCAGTAGTGAAAACATCTCCTCATTTTATTGTGGTGAAAATGGGGCTATTTTGAAAATTTGTCTTGAGAAACTGAACTTTGACCTTATCTTGAAACCAAGTTAACAGTATGTCTTGAGACAATTTAAAATTACATACTTAGAAAGTTTCACTACTGTATACTCAGCCTGCTTAAATTTAATTGGCCTTTTTTCTCCATTTTTTATTTGATTTACAAACAAGATTGTTTTACATGTCAATCCCAGTTCCCTCTTCCTCCTCTCTTCCCCTGCCCCCCCCAAATAACACCCTACCTATCCCATACCCTTTCTTCTCCCCAGGGAGGGTGAGGCCTTCCATAGGGAGTCTTCAGGGTCTGTCATATCCTTTGGGATAGGGCCTAGGCCCACCCCCTTGTGTCAAGGCTCAGGGAGTATTCCTCTATGTGAAATGGACTCAAAAAAATCCATTCACATGCTAGGGATAAGTACTGATCTACTACAAGAGGCCCCATAGATTTCTGAGGTTTCCTCACTGACACCCATGTTCATAGGTTCTGAATCAGTCCCATGCTGGTTTCCCAGCAGGGGACCAAGAGCTCCCCCTTGTCCAAGTCAGTTGTTTCTGTGCGTTTCACTAGCCTGTTCTTGACCCCTTTGCTCATCACTCCTCCTTCTCTGCAAGTAGATTACAGTTCAGTTCAGTGTTTAGCTGTGGGTGTCTGCTTCTACTTCCACCAGCAGCTGGATGAAGGCTATAGGATGGCACATAAGTTAGTCATCAATCTCATTATCAGGGGAGGGCATTTAAGGTAGCCTCTCCTTTGTTGCTTAGATTGTTAGCTGGTGTCATCTTTGTAGATCTCCAGACATTTTCCTAGTGCTAGATTTCTCTCTAAACCTATAATGGCTCCCCCTATTATTGTATCTCTTATCTTGCTCTCCTCTATTCTTCCCCCAACTCAACCTCCCCATTCCTTCATGTTCTCCTCACCCCTCCTCTTCTCCCCTTCTCATTATCCTAGCTCCCTCTCCCCTCCCCTGTAATGATAACTCTTTCTGTCAGATTTCTGGGTTCTGCTGCCACATTAGGGCCCCCAAATAACAAACAGAGTCTTATATTAGTTACAATGCTGTTGGACAATGAGTAGGATTTCTTGTTTGCTAGCTCAGTCTTAATTATCAACCATAAGTATTAATCTCTATATTTTTATAGAGACTTACCTTATAGAGGACACCAGTGGCATGCCACCTCTCTTCCGTGGATCACATGGAAACTCCTCTCTACTACATATCCCAGAATCCTCCTTCTCTCCTAGTCCCACCTAACTTGCTTCCCTATTGTTCAACAGTGTTTTATTCATTAAACAATAAGAGAGACATATACACAGAAGGACTTCCCCCATCACTCCCCCCATGCTCCCAGTTTGCTCAGGAGATCTTGTCCCTTTGACCTTCTCCGGGGGACTATGTATTTCTCTCTTAGAGTCTTCCATGTTCCCTAGTTTGTCTGGCAGTGTGGATTGTAGGCTGGTAAAACTTTGCTCTATGTCTAAAATCCATATATGCATGAGTAAATACCTTGCTTGTCTTTTTGTGACTGGGTTACCTCACTCAGAATGGTTTCATTTAGTTCCATCCATTTCCCTGAGAACTTCAAGATTCCATTGTTTTTTTTCCCATTGAGTAGTACTCCATTGTGCAAATGTATCACATTTTTTCTATCCATTCTTTAGTTGAGGGGCATCTAGGTTGCTTTCAAATTCTGGCTATTACAAATAGTGCTGCTATGAACATGGATGAACAGATGTCCTTGTTGTATGAATGTGCTTCTTTTGGGTATTTGCCTAAAAGTGGAATGGCTGGACCTTGTGGTAGACTGATTCCCATTTTCCTGAGCAACCTCCATACTGATTTCCAAAGTGGCTGTACAAGTTTGCACTCCCACCAGCAGTGGAGGAGTGTTCTCATTTTTCCATATCCTCTCCAGCAAAAACTGTCATTGTTGTTTTTGATTTTAGCCATTCTGACAGGAGTAAGATGGTATCTCAGAGTTGGTTTGATTTGCATTTCTCTGACGGCTAAGGATGTTGAGCACATTCTTATGTGTCTTTCAGCCATTTTAGAATCCTCTATTAAGAATTGTCTATTTAGTTCTATACCCCACTTTTTAATGGGATTATTTGGTGTTTTGGAGACTAGCTCCTTGAGTTCTTTGTAAATTTTGGAGATCAGCCCTCTGTTGGATGTGAGGTTGGTGAAGATCTTTTGCTATTCTGTGGGCTCCAGTTTTGTCTTGCTGACTGTGTGCTTTGCCTTACAGAAGCTTCTCAGTTTCAGAAGGTCCCATTTATCAGTTGTTGATCTCAGTGTCTGTGCTACTGGTGTAATGTTCAGGAAGTGGTCTTCTGTATCAATTAATTCAAGGGTATTTCCAACTTTATCTTCTAATAGGTTCAGTGTGGCTGGATTTATGTTGAGTTCTTTGATCCATTTGGACTTAAGTTTTGTGCATGGCAATAGACATGGAACTATCTGAAGTCTTGTACATACCAGCATCCAGTTATGCCAGCACCATTTGTTGAAGATGTATTTTTATTCCACTGTACGGATTTAGCTTCTTTGTCAAAAATTGGGTGTTTGTAGGTGTGTGGATGAATATCAGTGTTTTCAACTTGATTCCATTCATCTACCTGTCTATTTTTCTGCCAATACCAAGCTCTTTTCAGGACTATAGCTCTATAATAGAGCTTCAAGTCAGGTATGGTGATGCCTCCCGGAGTTCCTTTATTGTATAGGGTTGTTTTGGCTATCCTGGGACTTTTTTTTCCATATAAAGTTGAGAATTGTTCTTTCAAGGTCTGTGAAGAGTGCTGGTATTTTGATGGGGACTGCATTGAATCTGTAAATTGGTTTTGGCAAGATTGCCATTTTTACTATATTGATCCCACCTATTCAAGAACATGGTAGATCCTTTCATTTTCTGGTGTCTTCTTTAATTTTTTTTTTCTTTAAAGTCTCAAAATTCTTACTATACAGGTCTTTCACTTTTTTGGTTAGCATTACCTCAAGGTATTCTATGTTGTTTGTGGCAATTTTAAAGTGAGATGCTTCTCTGATTTCTTTCTCAGCCCATTTATCATCTGTATATAGTAGGACTACTTTTTTTATTTTAGTTAATCTGTATCCTGCCACTTTGCTGAAGGTGGACTTGTATTTTTTAAATCTGGTTTTGTCATGGAATATCTTGTTTTCTCCATATATAGTGATTGAAAGCTTTTCTGGGCATAGTATTCTGGGTTGGCATTCATGGTCTCTTAGTGTTGGTAGAATATCTATCCAGGACCTGCTGGCTTTCAGAATTTCCCTGGAGAAGTCAGGGGCAATTCTGATAGGTCTGCTTTTATATGTTAGTTGCTCTTTTTTTCTTTGCTGCTCTTAACATGTTTTCTTTATTCTGTAAGTTTAGTGTTTTTATTATTATGTGGCAAGGGGACTTCTTTTTGTGGTTCAATCTATTTGGTGTTTTGTAAGCTTGTACTTTCATAGGCATGTCCTTCTTTAGTTTGGGAAATTTTCTTCTGTGATTTTGTTGAATATGGTTGTTTTGTGCCCTTGAGCTGTATTTCTTTGCCTTCTTCTATTCCTATTATTCTTAGGTTTGGCCTTTTCTCGGTGTCCCATATTTCCTGGATATTTTTGTTAGGAACTTTTGGACTTAAGATTTTCTTTGGTTGATGACCTTATTTCTTCTACTGTATCTTCAATGCCCGAGATTCCCTCTTCCATCTATTGTATTCTATTGGTTATACTTACATGTGTAGTTCCTGATCATTTACTCAGCTTTTCTATTTTCAGAATTCCCTCATTCTGTGTTTTCGTTATTGTTTCTACTTCAGCTTTCAAGCCTTGACCCTTTTGTGTTGTTTCCTTCTCTTGTTTGGTTGTTTTTCTTTCTTGGCTTTCCTTGTTTTCTTTAAGAGATTTTTTTATTTCTTGAATTTTTTGGTTTGTCCTTCCTCCATTTTCTGTATTTTTTGTTTTATTTCCATTTCTTTAAGGGGATTTTTCATTTCCTCTTTGAGCATCTCTAACATCTTCATGATGTTGTTTTTAAGGTCCTTCTTTTCTGTGTTGGGATGTTCAGATCTTGCTAGTTTAGATTCCCTAGATTCTGGTGGTGTCATATTGGGTTCTCTGTTGTTGAATGTGTTTTTTACTGTCCTCTTCCCATCCCTTCTTCCAGTGGGCACAGCTGGGGTCATTCCCTCTTCCTTTGTCTCTTGTTGAGTGTAGGTAAGCCAAGACTTTGATGTTGGCAACTCTGGATGGTCCTGTCTCTCCTGGTGTTCTCCTCATGCAGAGGGGATAGGGGTGATAAGACTCAAGCTCAAGCTGAGTGTGTAGCTCAGCCAAGACTGCAATGAGGGCAGACTCTGAATAGTCTGGGCTACTGGGGTGGGTCCATTACAGCAGAGGAGACCCAGGAATTCCTAAGGAAGGGATGCGGGGTGGGGGGGCGGGGTGGGGGGGGGATGGGTCTAGTCAGAACTCACCTCAACTGGAGTATGGCGCAATGTGAGCAGACTCCAGAGAGTCCAGGTTGCTGGGTGGGTTTACTACTTGTGCTGAGTACCAAAGTCTGCCTTTTATATGAGAAAGGTTTTAATTGGGTGCAGCAGGGTGATGGTGGCGTTCGTCTAGCCTTTTCTCTGTGTTAGAAATATCTTCATATCTTTGCCTTATTCCCTTAGGATCAAAGGAAATTGCTGCTTCTTCATATGTGGATACTTATTCCCTCTGACTTGCCATACCAGCTTTCCCCCAGCAGTGCAAAGATTTGTCTTGCTATGAGAGAAGGGTATGGGGAAGACTTTACAATTTCAAACTTGTCTATAAGAATTTGGCTCCCACAGGCATGCACACCTCAGCCTACTAGGGGTGCTCTCTCTCTCTCTCATGCCCTTTCTGAAGTGTGTGTTTTAAACTGTAAGTACATCTCAATTATTCCAAATGGTCACTTTGATTTTTAATATGCTGCTATGACTGCCATAGCTCAGCCAAGGATGAAAGTCTCCTTGTCTTGCTCCCTTTAGAGCAAGTTTGTCACTGTCTGGGATTCATTTCATTTGTTGGTCTAATGGCTTCGATTTTCTAGCTTACTCACAAAATGTTATGACTTTGTAAATGTTCTGTTTTCTTTTTCTTTTTTGTGTTGACAGAAATGATGGCTTGAAGTGATGCTGTTTTGTACCTTTCTGCATCTTTGATGAAAATTACTTCAATGACTGAGACATTTTGGCAGTTCATGGGAAGTAAACTGAACCAGTCTTTCAGAACAGGGCAGTAATGTTGAGCTCCCAAACACATTCTCCTCAATTCTCCCTCATTGAATTATTGAGCTCTTCAAGACCTGGAATAATGCTGGTGAATTATATAAGGGTTTTCCAGTTAGGAACACTTTAGCTTTATACTTAGGAGCTAATTGAATCTTCATAGTGTTGTAATTTATATTTTATTAAGGTCCCCAGTTTACAGGTGAGAAAATCATGATTTAATAGCTTAAGCTGGTAAAGTAATGAAGATAAAACTCAAGCCTACTTCTTAGCACCTTGAGCCTTTGAAAATTCCACACCCATGCATCAATTTAAAGTAGATAGAGCCGTGTACATTACTTAAGTGTTACATTTATTCCCTAAAAGATAAAAATTAATTAAGAAGAAGTTTAGTTTCTCAATTGTAAATCCAATTAGTGAATAATAATATAATACAAAGCATATAAGTTCTAGAGATAATTATAGCTATTGATATGATTATTTTCTTAGATTAAAATGAAAGAGATGATCTTATACTATTTTATCAAACAAACTTCGATGTTTGGTAGTTAGCAAACATACTAAGAAATAACATTTGTCTATCTGTGGGACCCGATTATTGGAGCACAAATTAGTATTTTATTAATATCATCACTTCTACATGCTATTTTAACAACCCAAATACAATGATACATTATAAAGAAGCACATAGCATTCATCTGAATGGCAAAGCCAACATCAATTGTAGATTTACACACATAAGACTCAGTATTTAAAGTTGGTGCAAATGGATGGCTCATTTATGACAAACATCTGAGATGGCACAAAGTTCTCATAGGGTGTTATTTCAAAACATAGTATAAGAGAACTGCAATTTGTTCCAAAGTCAAGTGAAGAGATGTGGTAAAGTATTGTGTTAAGTTTTAAGATGGGAAAATTTTCCCCTAACATGTTAGCATTTTTGATAAGTTTCAGTACAAGATCATAGAAGTAATTAGGTTCTGGAAATATGTAATAAGAGCTCAAGTAAACAACAAACCTTGTTTGTCTTGAACTATATTCTAAAGTATCTAAATTCTTCCTACTGATGCCCCTTGCATGTTTAGTGCATTCCATCCAGATGAAACCTGGAAAATTCATCTTTTATTTGGAAAGTGGGAAAACATCAGGCTAACAGACATCAGTTTACAAGAAACAGCGATATGGCAAGACTAGAATTATGGTTATATGAATATGAATTATAAATAGGCAGAAAAATACAGAGGACATAACAGTTTCTCAAGGAGAAGGTGATCTTTTTTTATTTTTTATATATTTGAATTACAAACAAGATTGGATTACATGACGATCCCAGTTCCCTTCTCCCTCCCTTCCTCCTCTACCACCCCTCCAACTAAAATCCTACCTATCATATGTCAAGAAGGTGATCTTACTAGACATGAATACATTGTTCATGTGGAGAAGTGATGGTGCTAAGACTAAAGGATAGCAACTGTTTTAACATTTGCCATAGAATAGAGAATGCACTCAGAATCATCCAAAGCAGGTAGAACTACAAACATGAAACCAGTGAGTGCACACAATTTACAAAATGGCCACCATGGCCACAACACTGTTCTGGAAGCAATGCGATCCATAAAGAAGAATTTTTCTTATTTAGTTAGTCTGTATATATTTGAGGATATATTGCTACAGGTTGGAGGGGGGATAAAACAAAGACAGGTAATAGCAAAGGAAAATATCCACAAAAAGAACAGAGAATCCCACCAAGTGCTATAGAAATTTTTTTTTTTTTGATTCCTTGAATCAGATCTTTGAAACCAAATTCCAGAGAGGCATTATTACCTAAAATGTTTCCTGAGAACCAAGAAAGGTTTGGATAAAGGGAATATGGGATGATATCACTTAAGGGCATTTTTTTCCTTTTCAAAGGAAGAAGCAAAAGACAAAGGATATAGTTAACTTTCTGGAGCAGATAATTCTCTACAGGTAAAGTCAGTGATCAGTGAAGATATGAGATTGAGGAGAGGATGGGATTGTGGCCTGGCCTCTGTTGCTCATATCTTCTTTTTCCTATTCTTCAAATGTTGGCATTGCCTTGGTCTATAACCTTAAACTCCTTTTATTTTGCATCATTTCCCCAGAGATGCAGACTTTCTCAAGACTTCAGTTGTGGAGAAAGTGTTGATAGTGTTTTATCTCTAGCCACTTTTCTGTGTATTGCCTATAGGCTGGCATATCTAACCTCTTGTCAGATTTTATCATTTGAATATCTTACCACCAAGACCAAGATTTCCAATCTATTTTATGTTTCCTTTATAAATCCCTTCTATAATCTTGTCTACCCTAACTTTATTACCCAGGTGACACACATGCTACTCCTTGCACTTTGATTGCTGCATTTAGGAAAGAAGGATAAAGTATTTTCAGGGGCGTGCTGGCTAGTTTTTTGATGACTTGATACAAACTGGAGTCATTTAAGGAGAGGGAACCTGAGGTGAGAAAAATCTCCCATCAGCTTGGCTTGTAGGTAAACCCGTGGGTTATTTTCTTAATTGATAATTGATGTGGAAGGACCCAGCTCACTGTGGGTTGTGCCACCCCTGGGCTGGTGGTCCTGGGTGGTATAAGAAAGCAAACTGAGAAAGCCACAGGATCAAGTTAGTCAACAGCTTTCCTTCTGGCCTCTGTTTCAGTTTCTGCCTCAGGTTCCTGATTGAGTTCCTGCCCTGACTGTCCTTCCTGATATACTGTGATTGAGACTGATGAGCTGACATGGATACTTTCCTCTCCAAGTTTCTGTTGGTGGCGGTGTTTTATTATAGCAACAGAATGCTAAACATACAAGGATTTACGCTGAAGCAAAAAACAAGTGAGTTCACATAAAATTCTAAGAATGATGCTTAGTGGGCAATAAGCTATCCCTCCCCCCAGACTACTATTGTCAGACATATCAGGTTTATTCCAACATTTGGTTGGTCCCAAGGCTATCAAATTTATGCCTCTGTATGAATTGCTTTCAATGTCATTCATCTATCACAACCTTAGCTCAGATAATTGTTGATTTTGGCCCTGTTGTGAAAACTATATTAAACTGGTAAATACTCTCCTTATCTCCAATTTCACTTCTTTGCTCTGTGACTCCCAAATGTCATTGCTATAATATTTTGAGGATGTCTGAATGAAATGCTTCAGAGGACATATATCACACTCATAAGGACCCCAGATTCCCTTGACCAGACTTTCCTTCATCTTCCTTGGCTAATTGTTCCATTGTTTTCCTTTGACTAATAGTGCCCCAGACACATCAAATATTCTAAATCCTCTACATTCTTGCAGATGCAATTCCTCCCATCCCAAACAGTATTTTCCATACTGTTCTTCATAAGTAAGGTCTTTCCAATCTAGTCTAAATTGAGTGATATATCTAGAGTTGGTCAGAGGTGATAGAGAGACGGCTTAACCACTAAGATCATTCACTCCTCATACAAAGGACCAAAGTCTGATTTCTAGGTTTTGGATTGGGTGGTTGAAAACCACTCATAACTCATGCTTAAGGGTGGCACAATGCCTCTGGCTCCCAGTGGCATTTGAACATGTGCCCATATATATACGTGGGCACACATATATACATTATTTGAAATAATAAACACCAATCTTTAAAAAAGAAAAGAGTCAGTAGGAAATAGTATAGTTAAAATAAGAGATTTGAGTGGCATTTAATATTGAGATTATTTACAAAGGTGTACATCAGATTAAGGGGAACCACAAAGATAGATTAGGGTGCTAGCATGAGTGATATCTGAGCACCATTATAAGCTTTTCTTCTGGGGAGAGAGTAGAGCCTGTGATTTCCCCTTACAAGAGACTTAGTCTACTGCATGACCTGCAGTTTCCCCTTAAGGAGGAAATGGGGTTAAATACTCTGTCCTATGTGTCATCACACTCTCTCCCTGCTTTCTCCCACTGTGCCCAATCTAGAAATAGTATTTACAACTGTTGAGGTTGCCTAAGGTCTGCTCCTGGGAGCACTAAGTTCTCTGGGGAGGAGTAGAAAGGAGATCAGAATGACACCCACCCAGGTGCTGTCTTCTGCTGGATCCCAGCATACACTTTCCTTGTGACACTCTACTTGCAATGCTGATTGTAGATGCTTTGTTATAACTAAAGAAGCCTTGACAACAGGGGTTGGCTTTACAGTTCCTTAGCATTTTTTTTTCAGAAAAACTGATACTCTAGCTGCATAAATGAATGAGTGAATGAATGAATGACAATTTCACAGAGAGGTCTGTCTCCCAAAAGCATCAAGTTAATTATCTAAAGTTAACTATTTATTGCATCTTCTAGAACTCTAGGTTTGTGATTCAAATCTGGATTTTTCTCTTTCTAGTTCATGTCCCTTTCTGCTGTGTGTGATATGCAAATGAGTACAAGTGTGTGCATGAGTTGTCTACTTCATAATTTTAAAAAATGATGGTGGGTCAGACCAGTAACAGGCAATTCACAAGCTTAAGATAAATATGAGAAAACAATTTCACTGAGAAAATGATCTCCATTTAGTCATTTAGTCATTTGATTTAACCCCATGCTGATATTAGTTATACAGTGAAAATAGTGTTTAAATGAGTCTTCAGAAAATGCTCACCACAGGAAGAAATACTGTATGACTGCAATAGGCTGAGAAGGTATTTGTCTTTCTGTGTCTTTTGTGTCTCTTATTGTCATAACACCTATGTGAACCAAGAAAGACACTGCTGTGGAACAGATGCAAGAAGCTGTATATAATTCATATGGAAATGAAGACTTCAGAACACATTAAGTCATCTAAACATAACAAACTATCACCATCTACTTCCATTAAATAGTGTGACTGTGGCTGCAATAGAAGATAACTTAAAAATATGAAGAGATAATAGTGTGATTCTGCATCGTGTTTTATTTTTTAATGAAGTAATTTCACCAAGAAAGTATTGTTAAATGTTTATGATAATTATGAACAAGTTAAATTTTCTTTTGACAAGAAAAGCAAATTTCTAAGAATTTGGAGTCAATATATCATTTTTAAAAATAAATTAGGAAACTGAATTTTAAAGAGTTGGTTGTAGTGATGGAACCCAGATTTAGATTTGTAACCCTAAAATTCTTTTGTCACATCATGCTCTGTCCTAAGAGAAAGCTCTTATGGAATAAGTAGTTCTAACTACTTATTCTAATCTAATCCAAAATTAGTTAGAACTGGTTAGTTGGCCCAGCAAGTGAAGTTACTTGCTGCCAAGCTTGATGATCTGAATTCAATCCCAGGAGCCTATGCTACACTGCAGAAATAGAGGATTGACACTTGCAAGTTGTCCTCTGACCTCCACCCATGCTCAGTGGCACCCAAACCCTCAGAAACAAACAAACGAACAAACAAACAAACAAACATAGGAAGTCAGATTCTCCATAGCATTTAATGTGGAATAATGAATTCTGGAGACAGCCAGGGATCCTGTTACAGCATACAATGAATTGTTTATTAAAAGCTTCAATATGGGTGTCTACATCTATTTATAAGCTATGATATAACAGAAATCTCTGCTAAAGAAATCTTGTGGACTTCTGGTTGTATGATGGGAGCGATCATTATTCCCTTTCATCATAAGACAGCAGAAGTGGCCCTATTTAAGTCTGGGGAAAACAGGTATTTTCTTTTGTCATATGTAGAAGGGACCATTGCTGTCGAAAATACTTCTTACAATGGTAAATTGGTATGGAATTCTACTTCTTCCCTTTGCTTATGTACATCACCTGTCTTACCTTCTTCACATTTCATAGTTCGGATTCACTGTTCAAGTTCTTGATCTGTTCCTAACTTCCTATCATTTATATTGTCTTGAAAGCTGAAAAATTGGGAAAAAATGAACTAAGAAACAACAATTCATTTGATTAAATGGAATCCATTCATTTTCATCACATAAATGAAAACTTATCATCTGAAATCTCATCACTATTTATTCCCATCTTATCTATGCTTCTGTTGGCCTCGTAAGACTTCAAGGATTGTGGTTCTTTTTTTTCTTGTTAATCCTTGGAAAATTAATACTAGTCTTCATTACTTATGATAGGCCCTGATATTGGAACTGCTTATTACTAGTTTGGGGAAAATAGAATAGAATGCTATTTATTTTTCTATTGTTCTATCTGAGGTATATCTTGAAGTAGAAAAGGCTCAATGACTGCCTAGGCAGTGTGAGCTGTAGCCCTGAGAATTTACAGAAATCTTGGGTGAGGTATTTACTTCTGGACTTTGCTCCAAACTGAGTCTCTGATGTATTTTGGAAAACATTCTGAAGGTGGTGTTATGACTTGTATATAGAAAGATGCAGAGAAAACTCAGTGTGAATTTGAGATACATATTTTTAAAATGGGTAAAACAAGGGCTGTGATAATAGTCATTTGGTAGAGTCTAGCATGCACAAAGCTCTGAGTTCAATCCCCAACACTGCGTAAAATTGAATGAGAGAGCACATTCCTGTAATTCCAACACTTTGGAGTAAAGGGAGGATGATCAGAAGTTCAAAGTCATTCTCAGGCTTGATAGCAAACTTGAGGCCAAACCGAGCTACACAAAATCCTGTCACAAAGAAGCAAACAAATGGAAGAGCTGCCGTCTGTTTTGCGAGTGGAGTATTTCAAAGGGAAGCCCTGGAACTATGTTAGAGAGAAAATTCTGTTACCTATTCTTTCTAAGGTTTTTTTTTTTTTTTTTTTTTTTAAATAATTGGGAACAGAGAGGGACTTGGCTTTAATAAGGATAGGAGAGTCTCCCGAGCCAGAATTTGATGCTTATAATGGGGAAAAGTAGACTGCATGCTGTAAATCATGCCAGTTTATTGGGAGAGGGTGGGATAAATCCAGAAGTATGTGAAGAGAGAATTAATGAGAGAGTGCTTTATTCTGAAAGCACTTTATAAGATATATAGTGAGTGAAACAGCTTTATAGAAAAGATCTGGCAAGAAGCACAGAAGGGAGGGTTGTCGGCAGGTGCTATGCTCTGAACTAGGTGTCTGCCATCTGCTAAACACTTTAATTTGGGAACCTGAGTTACTTGACATTGCAAAAATAGTGGGTTGCGTATCTGAAGAAATGACAGCCTGGGAAGAGCCAACTATTGTGTTTAAAAGAATTTAGTGTGGTCTCAATCACTAGCATGAGCGAATTGAAGTTTTTCTGAAGATACTGAGAGAACAACCAATATGCAAAACTGAAGCCCTGTTACTTGTGATTACAGCCCCCAAACTGACCTGTTTTAAGAGTTCTCACTGCCTCTTTCCCATTCTCAGATATTTCCTCTTCACTAGCCCTTTAACAGTTTACTGATATATAAGAATCATAGCATTTCTTGATTCCCTAGCCCCATACTTCTCAGTATGCTTTGTTGCCAAATTAGACATATCTATGCCTAGTACTTCAGGCTTCTTCAACCTCTGCATGATTCACATATCCATTACCGCAGAAACTCTGTGTCTTGAAGGTTCCTGATAGCCCTGCCATGTGTACTGGTTTCTCAGCTGCAAACCTTCAATACTGCTACATGGTATTTTTCTTTGTAGAGCAGAATATGGCTTCTGTCACTGTCCTCTACCTATTTTGTCTCACTATTTATCAGTATCCTTCAAAATTTCGTTACCTTCTGAGGTATTTAGATGCTGACATTAATCAGCCTGATGTCTATTTGCTAGTCTCATTTTCTGTTCATTGCTGTGCAGGCCACTATGCTGATTTCCACCAGCATCCTGTAGCCAGATACAGGACTAAGCTTCCAATAAATCTGTATCTGTTTGGCATTAGGGTGTCTAAGAAGTCACCTCTTGTTCTTTGTTAACCATTTTCCTCCTCTGGACTTCCATCCTTTAGTGGGTTTGCTTTGCAGTTATCTTTGGTGGAAACTTAGCCAGCTATGACTTTCATTTCTCATGCCCTCACAAATCTGTAAACCATATAGGCACACACACACACACACACACACACACACACACATATATATATATATATTTATATGTATATATAAATATATATATACATATATATAAATACATATATATATTTATATATATATAATACATATATATATACATATATAAAATACATATATATATATATATATTCTTAATATATATATATTAAGAAGTTGGGTGAAAAAGAGAGTCTGTACTCATAAGACAATGAACCAGATCAGTGCTGAGAGGGAGAAGCTGGTGTGGTTGCTGGAGTCAGAGCTGTCCAGATATGCTGTGAAAGGCCTAACCAGGGTGCAACAAAACAAAACAAAAACATGGCCAGTACAGGAAACTGAGGCTCGGGCCCAAACCAGAGCACAAACAGACAGACAGGCAGTCTAGTAGGCTCAACAGCCAAGCTGAAACCCAGGGACAGTTGGGGAGTCCTTTTTTCTTGATACACACATCAGGTATCAGATAATAGGGTGGTGTGGGGACATGCCCTCACAGGGTCAGGTTTCCATCACTTTATGGGGTTAGGTGGGGGCGGTTACACTCTTTCCTTGGTCTGGTGTCTTCTATAAGTTTTTGGACCTAGTTATTTTATGCTATTTTAATAATCTCATGTGACCCTGTAGTATCAAGTTACCCCAATAAATGTATGGGGTAGTTTCCATTCTATCCCGGGAATGTCATTTATCAGCCTTTTACCTGGTTGGTGCCTCACAGATGGTACTGTTTGGGGTTTACCCAGCTACTGCAATAATCATTTCCCTTCAAAATTGAGTCAAAACCTGTTTGTAAAAATGAGCCTCCTGGAGCATGGGGCAGCCTGAAAAACCACTGTAATATAATATCGAATGACTGAAATTATGGCATGGCTTCATCTCAACAGATTATGTGATTTTTTTCTGGTCACTTAATTTGATTTTAATGATATAAGAAAGGTTACAAGGTCCACATTAACATTTACTGTCAAAATTCAAATTTGACAAACATATAACAAGTATCTAGTGGAATTACAGAATGTTCCAGTATCCCCTTGACTTTTGAATTCATGCAGAAGACACTATACTGAATTAGAATAAGCAACTTCTTGATGCAGTGTAATTATCTGCCATCCAATTTCTTCCCAGTGATCCAAGCATGCTGACTTGATGCTTTTTTTCTATGAAAGAAGGAATGTGGAGTAGATGCATAGACCTGACTGTCACTGTTTCTGCATCTCAAGATTGTTTTCTGCAGCAGAACAGAGAGAACGGCTTCTCCAAGGGTCATTCAAAAGAGAAATTGTCTGATATAGGGGAAATCAGGCTATGGCATCTATCACCCCATTGGTCATCATAATCGATTTGATTGATCTGGCTTGCTATATGGGTATCTCTTTCCCTTCTCATTCTGAGTACATGTCCCTCCCAAAGCCACTTTCTTGGTTAACAGTGTACCAATAGCTGGGTTCCCTAAAAAAACCTCCAAATAGGTTCTCAGAAGAATTATGTGCATGTACGACTGATCACATATAGCAGTATGATAAACTCCACACAGAGAGACAAAAGTCCATCAAGAGAGGTTTACTAAGGCAAGACAAGGAATTTAGAGAAAACAATGGCACTATAACACATGATGGTTTGTTCCTCGTGTATCTCTCAATTCTCCGGTTCTTAAAGGAAGAAGTAAAATCAAGAATTTCTGGATCATCGGACAGTGGCTCTGTTTTGTCCAAACTTCTCTGTGATTTATTTGACATTTCAAAGCTACCTCTGGTTCCCAGCCCAGATTTTGCTCTTGTGTCTGGAGGGTCCAGCCCACCCAGCAGGCATTTGGTACCCTACAGAAATTGCAGCTTATTCTGAACAAAGCTCGTCCTTTATCTTTTACCCTTCATTCTCTGCTTAGCTTCTCTGGAACTTCCAAAGTTGATGTTGGTACCGTTACATAGGTCATTCATTCCTTGCTAGAAATATGGAGGAGCTCCCACATTTTCCCATGTTTCTTCATTCTGTTACCACTCGTGAGCAAGCCTTATTCATCGTGTTGCCTTGAACATCTATAAAATCAAGGTAAACTTTCCCATTCCATTCATTAAGTCCATGCCACTCCTCCTTGTCTTACAAACTGCAACTGATTTAGTTAACTAAGTGTATTTCCTTACATGCTTGTATATAATGGCCATTCCTTCTCTGCCTCCCTGCTATGTGTACAGAGAGGCAATAAATAAAAGCAAAGTTCTCTTCCTGACCAATAGTTCAATTGGCCTGCTCACTATTCTGAATTTGCTCTGTTTGGAGACGTAGCCACATCTTCAGTCTTAGAATATCTAGGCAAGCTCAGTCAGCATGATTCTGAGTGGAACACAGATGAAGTCTAAGGTTTTTCTTCTTCACTGTGTACTAAAGGAATAAAAGCCATTGGCCCATGCCTAGAGGAACTGAACTGCTGTGGGACTTGAAAGTTCTCCACTTGCTGTGCATAGATATCTTGCTGGGAACTTTGCTTCTCTGCTTGAAGTCCTGGGGATTGCAGTTCTAGGGGGAGATCCTAATTCAGCAGATCTATTTGTCAGGGACCGTTTGAATGACTGGGAAAACACATAGAATTCTTACCACTGTCTGCTTTATATTTCCCCTTCCTTTCTTTGAAAATGTTTTTATTTTCTTGGAAGAAGTAAGCCCATATCTTTCTAATATTAACAAGATAACTAGAAATGATACTGTGATGCTAAAAATGACCAATTTCCTTGCAAGATTCTCTCAGAAGGACCTGAATCTACTTTACCACAGACAACATATTATTTATAGTATTTATAGTGTTCTATTCTATTGCTGACTCTTTGAATGTTTGATTTGGCATAAACAGCTAAAACAGATTATTTATATGTTTATAGTTCATCCCTAAACATTAATGTAAACTAAACCTTACTAAATGTTTTCAGACTGTGAATCCATTAGCTTCCTAGAAAAGGGGAGAGACTAGAAAACCCTATAGCTACAGCTCTTTATTTCACCCTGGTTGGGACTGGATCAAGACTAAATTTCCTTGTATCACTTTGTAGAACATAAAGTACAGAATATGACTTATTTACTAAGTGAAATGATCGTTAGATTCTGAAGATATTTTGTCCAGGTGCATGGGACAAAGCAACACAAAGTTTGGAGGACAGAGCTCTCCCATTTTCAGTCATTTTTGTTCTCATTTTTGTCATCCCTGAGTCAGTAAATGTTAGCTTCCATAGAATATTTTCCATTTTCCAGGTCCACCCAAAATGCCAGACTACCCTATTCTTGGAGAATGTTGAAATGGAGCTCGCTCCCTGAGCGACAGAGCCCAGTGATGATGATCTGTATCAGCCACAAGATGTCACCGAGTTTTCAAACAAATGGCTAGGAATAGCAAACATGAACCCCAAGTTTTCTTTGTTCTTTTCTTTGGCATCTATGGAGTAAGTAATGGAGGTATCACTCATCTAACCACATTTTCCCCATTTAGGTTTTGGACATTATTTTACCTTATCCAATCATTGCGTTGGAAACTGGCTTCAATTCATGACTGTTGCTTTTCATAATGCAATGCTGATCCTGTCTTCACTTACAAAGATATGGAAACTATTCAGAAGAACAAAACAATATATGTTTAATAGCCTTTCCATTTCAGAAAGCTAATAAAAAAATCCACCGTGAATGGATTTTACTTAGGAAATTACATTTCCATTTCTCTTGGGAAAAATGAGTACTTTATTTTTATGCTCCTTTGTAAATGACTGCAAAAATCTTACAACTTCGTTGCCTTCTAGTTGTGCAGTAATTTTATCAACTTTAGAAAAAAGTTTTACTAAACTATTTTCATCAATTACAAACTTTCTTCTATGAACTCCTGACATTATGTTTGTTACATTTGATCAGGGCGCTGAACATGCATCTGTTTTTCCACAACAAAAGTAAGATTGAATGTAAGAAAAGGTAATCAGTGAATTGTGGCAATCTCATCCTTGCACAGTTTATAATCTCTGATCACAGCAGGGATAATAGTTAGCTAGTTGCATATATAAATAATAAGCTTTAAAAATCTGAAACCAAATCGTGCCATTAAGAACTGACACATGTTCCTCATCTATGCCTTTGAAACATTGTTAATAAGTTGAACTTTGTATAAAGGACTGATGTTTAGCATGAGAAACCTCATTTTCACCAGGTTCAAATATTTCATCTTGCTGTCCATTTCTTTGACTGGACATAGACATTTTCAGATTTAAACATGACTAGAGATCTTCCTTTAATGCCCTCTTCCTATTTAATTTACCTTATGTATACATCATTCCTGAAATAGAGAATTTTCTTCTGGGATAGCCAATTCTATCTCCTATTAAAACCTCTACCTATACAAATGGTTATTGTTATAGTCAGTATTTTGTAACTCTTCCCAGCCTGTAGTAAAGTTGCTTAAATTTCTACTGAATTAAATAATAATCTAGATCTATCCTGGAATCTTGTGTCTCTTTGAGGCTGCTTTTGTGAACCTGAAATATTGGTACTTTCTTGCTACAGTGGCCACTTCAGGGAGTCATGTGAGCTGCTCCCTATGGTGTGACAAGTATGGAAGTATGATAATTTTCAATCCTGTCAAGGAATAGGTGAGCAACAGAAGTTTAAATATGAAAAAAGATAATGAAGATTATTGTAGTCTATTGAGAGGATGGTAGTATGCACTTGCCACCTCAGTCTCATTGTGTAGTTTGTCACCTTATTCTCATATGTGTTGGGCACAGACGACCTGGGCAGGGATAATAATTTGCTATTATTATGTGATTTCTTTTTCAGCTTATGTAAACTTGTGCTATAATTTTAGTAAGGAGTTTAAGTTTAAGTTGCGTTTGGTGATATTTTGATCATGTTCTCTTGCTATTCTGTGTTAGTTGCCTGCATTGCTGGAAGACTGAAGTCTGGGTTAAGGAACACATTAAACTTTTATTTCATAGTAATATAAAAAAAAAAAAGTCTTCAGGAGCGAAGGGCTGTGTTGTGTAAGGGAACTTACTTGGCTAAAAACACCAAAGTGTCTGAGAGAGAAACTTAAGTTAGGGTACTATCACATGGAAGCCAAAACCATTGCTTTTTGCCTGCTTCTATCCATTGTGATTGTCAATCATCTCTGAGTTATATAGAGAAGTGTCATGTGATCATTATTTTCCAACTATCATGCACAACTACTGCAGTTATATGATTGTTCTGAATATCTGTTGTTGCCATGGGGTTATTTATGTTTGACACTGTACCTCTGCTCGAAAATAGAAATTTCAAGAAATTGTTTTCTCATTTGGATACATATGATATATTTTAAGTAACAATTAAGAAAGAGAAATATTAAAGGGCCATGTGTATTTAAAAACTTTAACTGATGAAAGAAGAGAATGTCACCTATTCAACACAAGAAAAACCTCATAGGTGCTTTTCTAGATGCTTATTTGTGAGATGTTCTAAAGAAGGATTACACTTAGAACAGAAGACAACATTTGAGAATGGCCCATCACATTCATTCCTTTTCTCCAAAAACAGCTCTATTGTATCCTTTTTGCCTGTTTCATTTGGTGAAGAGTACAGACTGCACTTGTGGGATCTTCCTGCTGGAGTATGTGTCTTTCCATCACATAGCTATGGATCTATGCACCTGACTTGATCTCACTACCACTTTCGTCATGTGATATAAACTAGGGATAATATTATTTCCTGTCATCAAGTTATATTTTGACACTTAAACAAATTTATAAGTAGATTTAGTAGTGTCAAGTGTGTAGTAACACAGTGTTGTTATTGCTATTAGTATTGTTAAATTAGTAGATCTCTGCTTAATTCTTTTTAAAAAAATTCAATACTTTTCTTCAGCTAAGAAAACTTGAAACCTACCTATCTTGACTATTATTATATAAAAATTTCTCTTTTCACTACTCTAAGCATTTTGCCTGGGAAAATTGGAATAGGTCCTGCAGATCAGAGCAATGAAGAGTTGGGTCAGTGCTCAGTGAACCCTGATAAATTGTTCTTTGATGGGTTGTCATTTTCTATTCTTAAAAGAGGCATTAAGAATTTATAACAATGTTCTAGTTACATTATCATTTAGATGGTGTGTTTGTGCCAATTTCTACTGCCAATCCTAATTACCAGAAGTTAAATTCATTAAAAAATAATATTTTTTCAGTCTCTTGTCTGATTCACCTTGCTTCCTAGAATATATCAATTTCCTCGTGGTACACTTGCCACAGTTATGAAATAATTTATTCGCCAAGTGAAGTGTATTAAAGGTGCTCTGATTTATTCACCAGACATTTTCCAGGCACTTCTGGATGCATTGTGGGTATCCACATATTTGCCATAGAACCTTAGGGGTGACCTACTCCAATAGATCATATATTACTAAGTTATTTTACAAGCTCAGTGACAGATATTTCTCAGTCTATTATTTAAAGGAGGGGTTCTAGTCTGGGGATGGCATATACAATAGTGAGACTTTCTATGGAGCTAACATAAAGTTATAATCCCTTCACAGGTTTTTAGTCTGGTTAGCATATGGATATTACTGGCTCAAGTCACTAACTGTGTTGAGGAGGGTTAATTTATACTATTTTGATACTCTTGTACTAAAATGCACTACCATTTTTCCACTTAGCTCAGAACCATTGTTTCCCCACACAAAGTGTCATCAGTGACAGTTAGATAGGTAGGCTAAAGCACTAGACTTAAAAAAAGAACATTTGTTTCTGTGGTCAGACACCAAGGCACAAGGCCAGGGTTTATTACTACAACAGATATGTGGGACACAAAAACCTCTTTAAAACACTCTGCTTTTACAGTGGAAGGAAGAAGAGCCTAGAATATGCTGGCTCAGTCTGGAAGCATTCACATTTCAGAGCTATAAACCTTATACTTTCTATTCCCAGATGTCCTGGCAATGAGCCTTTATCTTATAAGAGTTTTATGATGAGAAAAATTCCTTTTTGCTTCCATTCAAGAAGATAGTGGATCTCCTATTCCTTTGGGTAAGAGAGCTTATAAAAGGCTTTTATGGTTCCCATTGTGAAAACTAATGTCCTATGGGATTTAAAGACCTGTAGTTTCTCCACATTAAAAGAACCTGTTAAAGACTGAATGAGAAGTAGGGAAGACGATTGTTAAAACAAATAAATAGTATACTACAAATAAATAGTAAACTAGAAGTTGCCATGGTTTCACCATTTTGTTGGAGAAGTACAGGAAAAAACGATTTATGTTGAAGAGAAAAGGTGAAATGATTGACGTGATTTGTTAACTACAGAAGGACTACACTGGTTTTAGAGTTTTGAAACCTGGTGAGCCAAAAGCATGAGGGAATCTCAGAGGTCATCTACCAAACAAACTGAAACTCCCATGGTCTCACCTATGCTTCCCTTTCATCTTCATCAAAAGCATCTTGCACTCAAAACCCTATTGTAGCTCCTCAGCTGTTACCATTCCTGGTTATGGTGGCGGCTGCCTTGTGAATGCTGTTTGTGTTCTCATATTTGGCCTACAGATTTGGAATAGGTTTTAGATGTAAAGATAGTGAAACCATTAATGCCATTCCAACATCTGTCTTTCTTTCTCTTTGGATCAAGCTGTAAGTCTTTCTGAGGCTGTTGTAGGAAGACAGTCAATCCTGGAGACCCAGCAAAGTGCAAATCCTGTTTCCAGATGATTTGCGTGAGCATAGATAGATTCAGTGCTCTTTCTAGTTTGAAGGTTTCTAACAGTTCCAGGATATCTTTCTCTTTTCAAATTTATTTTGCTTAAAGTGCTGAGCTTATGAAAAAGAACAGGGTAACAACAACGTTCTTTCATAATAAACAGTGTGGGTCCTATTCTCTGTTTCAATAGTAAAGGAGAGAAAGAAATTGTATGGTGATCCATAAATTACAACCTTACGGGTTTCTGTTCCACACACATCACTCACACATACCTTACCCACAGGCTGAGAAACAGCTAATGAGAATTTAGCCAAACAGTTCATCTTCTAAATGTCCATCTGCCTCATGATCACTGGCAGCATGGCTGGCGAGTTTCTCTGGCATGTTCCACCTATTGGAAGCTGTGGTCATGTGGCTTGCATCCAGGCTTGAGCAGTCGTGGTTCCAGGTTCTTTCAACTGTCGGGAAATCTGCTCAGATTTTCCTCTGGGAACGGTGAGCCTATCCTATCTTCATTGAGTCTTTATTCCTTGAACTCCAGGATTCCCAGAACTGGGGGAAAAAAAAAAATCACCTTTCAGTTTTGACCAGGGAATGGTGGTTTTTCCCTTGGTTTCTATGGCACAACTATTTTTCTTTCTTCCCCACGAGGTCTGGCATCTCTTATCAACCTGCATTCCAAAATTCCCTGACATAAGTTCAACTCACAAAGCATTTTATGAAGCATAGACTGCCCTCTAAGTGAGTAGATTTTTTTCTGAATTAAAATAATTATATTCACCAAGCTTTGTTTTTTTCAACTAATTGTATTTGGGGATGGGAAGAATCAGCTTTGAATGGAGGAGAATAAAGCAAGTAGGTGATTTGGAACCCCTTCAAAAGCTTTTCAAATTGATAGTATTTGTTTATTTTGTTTCTTATATTGGAGCTATTGTGACAGAATAGAGTTCAGAATACAATGTGCAACTGCATCATAGTGTTAGACCCCCAAAAACTCAAGTATCCGGGTCTCAGGCCAGGTTCGAGGTCACCCAAATCACCAGGCGGATTCGAGAGCTTGCTGCAAACTGCACGAGGCTTTATTGTAATTTAACGAACTAACCCCATGTTAGCTCGGGTCTTTCTCCCACCCGCCATGGCGGACAGCTCCTTGGGTCTCCCAAAAGATCTTATAGGGCCGCGTAAGGGGAGTGTCTAGGGGTACGCACAGGCTCACGATTGGTGTGCTTCCAGGCTTGGAGGGCTTGCCCTGTGTTGATTGGTCAACTGGTTGTTATGGCCCATAGGCCCTCCCAGGGTGGTTGTTATGCTCTGTACGTCATTGCTGTGTGCTTGTCCGTAAAGCACACCCAGGGTCGTAAAGCATAGCGCCACCAGCTAACCTCTGATTGGCTCCTTGTCATGAGACAGGCATCTGACTTTCTAGTGACTAACTTCTGATGGGTTCCTTGTCACGAGACAGGCATCTGACCTCTACGTGACCAAGGCAGGTTTATGGCAAGCACGTGTTCGGCTGTTACGGCTGCCAAAAGGGAAGCCGGTTTCTTCAATAGGATTGAGTTCCAGGAAAAGACTCAGATCGTCTCTAAGGCACTCTTCAGGATCAGTACAACTGATAGTCTGACCAGCACCTGCCATAGTAAGCAGGAAATGTTGAAATACTAGTATCTTTTGCTGCTGCGAACATGCATCTGGACTTGGGGAGACCTGTGTTGGGGACTAAGGAAAAGTTCCATAATGGAATGTCTTAAGGTCCAGCCTCTGGTTTCACTAAACAGGAGCACCTGGGAGCTCTGGCCGACTATTGTATTGCTAATGCTAGCAGGTCTGCTACTGTTTACCATAGCCTCAGTATGGAATGCCTCCTAGTTTGCATCTCTACAGGACTAAGCACTTTGAATAGGCCTGCACCTGGGCAGGAGGTTAGGTGTGTGAGTAACAAGTGAGGAGAGAGAGTTAGGAGCCATCGAGGAGAGAGGAGTGAACAGAAGGACAGACATGGCCTCCTCATAGCCATAGAAGCATGGTTAAGAAACAGCCAAGAAGATGCTAAATAAACAAGAGACTCTAGTTTTACAGCATGGAACTGAGAGCTCTCTGAAGATGACAAGATGCCTGTGTTTTGTCTTTATCGCTGCTGGGTTGCTAGGAGGTTCCAAGCCTACACTCCCCCACTCAGGCAGAACCTCATGGCTGTGGTGGCTTAGGGCAGAGATGGCCCGGGCCACAACAGACCTGCTTTTAGCTGTGATTCTAGTAATGAAATTTATGTTTTACTCCAAAGAGAATGTTTGACACCAAGCATTGTCATTAGCAGATGGCAGCCAGAGAATTGGAAGCACCAGGAAACTGTCAGGCTGTACTGTAGGGGAGAATCAGGAACACGCAAAAAGACCCATGTGGGGTATTCTGGACCACTTCTGGATCACACTCTTAAAGATGCAGAGATGAAGATGAGCTCTAAGTGGTTATTTGCCCCATCCAGCAGGGTTCTGGTAATTCGAGGGTCGCGAGGGGGACTAAGCCTGAAAATAAATGGGTGAGAAAGAAAGAGCGAGACCAAGCAATGGGTTGTCAAGGTCTGTTTATTGAACTTAAGCAAAGAGTTCTTAAAGAGAAAGAAAGAGGAAGTAAAGAAAGAGGAAGTAAGGGAGGGGGAGGAATGGGTGTTTAATGCCCTCAGGCCTGGGCAGGTGTGTTTGACTAAATTGGTGGTTAGCCAAGCATGGAGGTCGCCAGGCCTCTTGTGAAGGAGACTTTTACATCTAACCAGGGCTGGCTCCTGACAGTTATTGGATAGAGATAACCTTGGTATCCATGGCCAGTGGTATCTTCTTCCTCTAGAATTCTTCATTTGCTCTTTATTGCCCTTAGCATAAGGATGACTAAGCCCCTCAGGAAGCCACATGCTATCATTCTGTCCTGGTCTATTATTTCAGGTTCATCACAAAATATATATTCCCTATTTTTCAACCCAGCCCTGTAAAATCTCATGTATTAGCAGTAGGAGACAACTTGTTGCTTGGAAGCACAGTACACAGAGTAAGATATCCATAAATAAATCCAAATGATCGAATATTAGTAACAAATATCTGAAAATATGAAAAACTTAGGTTAGTGCCCACACATGTACTAATTATTTATACTAATGTGAAATTCAGGTAAAAGTAACTCATGCTGATATTATTTAGGGCAGCTTGACCATGGCTGGTCAAGACTGACTTATAGGTTGCAGGAACTCTGGGGGAGGCAATTTTCTATATTTTAATTGTAGTATGAGGTATAGAGTTATATGTCAAAATTCAAACATATTTCATTGTATGCAAGTTTTACTTTGAAAATATAATTTCATCATTATAGATTAGAGTAAACCACTCCAGGAGTCCATACCTGACTCCTGTGAATCCTACCTGACAACTGATAACCTTGGTATCCATAGCCAGTGGTATCTTCCTCCTCTGGAATTCTTCAGTTGCTTTTTATTGCCCTTAGCATAATGATGACTAAGCTCCTCAGGTAACTAATACACATCCTAAGGATTGCATTCTCATTATTCTTGTTGCTATCAGATGAATTGTCAAGTTATAGGGGACACTATGAGTAACACCCTCATTGTCTTTTCTAACTCAGATATGAAGATGAGGATGGTGAGAATAATGTCTGTTGTCAGAATTCAGGCCCCTTGCTATAAAGAACCAAAAATAAGAACAATATTTATAGACATTGCCGTAAAAATTACAGTGTTCCTTTAAATTAATACATGTATTTCATCAACACTATTGTTAAATCTTAGAGGTTTGGCTGACTTTTTGATTCATATGTCATCAAATGAGTGTCAGGAACATACAGTTCCCTGTTAATGTTAACGGCTGGCACTAATGATCTAGGATACACAGTATGAACAAAAGTGTGAAAAAAAGACATAGAAATAAAAACAAAATGTGTATTAGTTACCTTGCTTATTGTAATAAAATACCCAGAAAGGAGCAATCTGTCAAAGGAGAGGGTTGTAAAGGATTATAGCTTGAGTAAATGCAGTCCATTGTGATTGGGAGGGCATGGTTACAGGAATACGAGTTACCTGCAATCAGAAATAGAAAGAGATGGATGCTAGTGTGAAGTCTGATTTCTCCATTTTATTCAGTATGGATGCCTAGCCCGTGGAATGGTACCACCCAATTCAAGCTGAGTCGTCCCTTCTCAGTCAAACCTTTCTGGAAATACCCAGAGAAATATGTTTCCATGGTGACTCAAATCCAACCAAGCTGAAGATGGGAATTAACCCTTACAATATGAGTTTTAGAAGAGAGAAAGTAAGGACATTGGGTTTCTGTATTATGTATGAGGATAAAAGTAAGTAGGGGCCATATATAATGTCATCTATGCCTTCTAGACAGGTGAAAGGCAGCCTTTCAAAGAGGACAGCTCTCTACAGTGACTCAGATGTTGGGCTGTCAGTTCTAAAGAGTGAACATGAGGAGAGTTTGGAGCAGTCATGAAGAAGAAGGGAACAGCAGAAGTCTGGAACTAGGCTAGTGGTCTATATGGACCAACAGGACTAACACTGTAACATTATGTCTTCTGATGCCTCTGTAGTTATTCATAGGATGTTCAGAGATTCGACAATTCACATTAGAAGCATAGCTGTCAATGAGCCTCATTAAGGAATTATTCTGTTGGAAGGCTACATGCCTTTCTCTGTCAGTCTCTGATCCAACCCTAGCTTCTAAAGATATTTCTAATATGATCTGCAAAGGTCCATTTATGTTCCCCTGTGTTGTGTGAGAGACTTTTCCGGGGAAAAGATGCACATGCCATAATACACACACACACACACACACACACACACACACACACACCCCGCTATTTACTCCAGAAAGGGAACCCACAATAGCCCAAAGTAATGATTACACCAAAGTCCAACGTAGCTAACCAATGAGTTTTTTGGGGGGATCACTTGGAGGTATATATGTGAAGAGTGAGGGGTTGCTATAGGAACAGGTATGACTCAAATGCTACATGGGTGACCTCTCTCAAAAGCTGCATCCTTGGAGCTCTTTGCATGACTAGGAGGCAGCTTTACAGGTCTGAGACATCTTGCAATACCTGGGTTGGTCAGAGTCTCCATCCGCAGTGATTGCTTGCTGCTTCTTTGATCCTCGAGGGGCCCAGTGAATTGTGCAAGTTTCAGCTTTCCCAGAAATGTCAAGTCTACTTACCCCTGAGTCTCATGAACCTCTTTACTTCTCCCTGGAAGAAATGTTTCAGTTTGGAAGAAACTGCTATACAGCAGCTCATAGGTCTAGATTTTGCAAGCAGCAATAAGACTGAACAGCTGATTCCATATTTATGAATTAAAGCTCTTAATAATATTAAATATACTTTATGTCAATATATGATGAAGTCCATTATGACTCACTGTATGAGTGAGAACCAAGGAGGTGGATGCCAAGGAGATGTTCTCTTGTGGGTCTGCTTTGAGTTTTCTTTCTTTGGAATTGTGTGTGATAATCTTCCATGTTCCCTATTATCATCCTTCGTTGTGTTTGAATCAGTGCTGAGTGACTCTTTCTTGGTTGTCTTATTTGCAATTTATAAAAATTCACTAAGCATAGGTTTTGATATTAGCCACATAACTTCTTATGTTGAGATGTTGTGTGCTCACCACATGGATTCTCTTCACAATGGAAATGGTAAATGGTGATGGCTGCTTATTATATAGACTCAACTTACATAATTCATTCTTTACAAAGAGGTACTCTTTACCAATGAGGTATCCCCATTTTGTTGTTGGCAATGGTCCACAGTGTGCAATGTGTCCATAAACTGAATTAATTTAGGACTTCAATAAACAGATTTTTATTCTTGCCTATACATTCTTCATAGTAAATTATTAATATAGTTAATAGACATGCTTTCTAGCTAGACTCACGGGCCAGGGAACAGACATAGAGTACAGGTGTGCATTAAAAATATTAGAGTAATCACATTTGAGTGCCTTGCTGAATAACTAGGAATAATGATTTTGATTGTACCTTTATGCAGATATTGAATATGAAGAGACAGTTCAGAAAATAGACAGAGAAAGGAGAAGCAAAGTCTGATCTCTGTTCCATGAAGAAAAAGGAAGTGATAGAAAAGTTGGGCTAGTGAAGTGAGTTTGGAGTCTGGCTTTGAAAAAATCATGGATTTGAACTGATAGCATGATACTGAACAATTTAGGTGAATGAGAGTCCGGGTAAAGTTAGGAGGGAAAAAATGACCAAGATGGGGATCATCTGCAGTAGGTTTTTGTATTTCTATTTCCTACCAGATGTAACAATCTCCATTATTATGGTTACTGCTTTTTGGTTTCTGAGACAATCTTAACTTATTTTAGGACTTTTATCGCATCTTTATTGTGACCAGATGTGAAAAGATTCAAAGCAAGTGGAATTGTCTGGAAACATTGGAGTGTTTGTTAAGCAGACACACCAGTCAGTGATGGACTGTGTTAGCCTGTAAACAAAACCCCAAACTCTTCCGCATAAATGACAGAAGGGAGAAGCAAAAATCCCCATAAGAATACACTGATAGTTTATATGACTGTTAACTGTCATGGCATCTACTTTATTATGTTATTTCAAATGTGGATTTCCTATAAGCCATTATCTTATAAGCTAGTGCTATTCAATTTTATTTATTCATTCATCTCTGTAAAAGGTAAGAGCCCCATAAAGCATAAGAATCATTAGGACCTGAGGGACTATTGGATCCAACCCTGTATTTTTGCAAATGACAAAGTGGAGGTACAAAAAAACAAAAAAAAACAAAAAATAAAATGATCCTCCCATGGTCATCCCACTGAGAAGCAAAAGAACTTGTGCTGGAGTTATGAAGTAAGTGCTTGTTTCTTGAAGACTCTCTTGGGTAGCCTCAATGACAATGTTTGGAAGTCAGTACTTTATGAGGCTGATATGAATCACACCATACATTATACACATGCAGTATTGTGCATTATAAGTCATACAAAGACTTTATGAAACAGAATAAAACATAAGCAAGATTGAAGTTTTGTTTTATAACACATAAGGGAAATTAGAATTAGAGACAAGGACAGAGCATTAAAAATAAAAGAAATTTATATAGTGGTAGATCTAGGTAGATTCTTCATCAGGGAGTGATGTGATTAGTATGTGTTCTATAAGATTAGTTTGCCTGTTAAACAGATATTGCCAGCAAGCTACTTAAAAATCAAGAAAAGTGATAACAGGCTTCTGAAATAATCCAGACTTGAAGCAAAACTGCATCATACAGTGTTAGATTAAGCCCACCCTTGACTAGAGACTAGATAAGGGGAATATTGAGAGGAGATAAAAATAATTTTACTCAGTATTGTTCCTAACAAAGGCCATTTGAATTTCTGGAAAATGTAAAAGCTACAGTTACCCAAATCTCACCCTTCATGACTCGGGTTTTGTTCTGAGTGAATCCTGTGTGGTGATATTTATAAAATAATAACAGAGTATTCTGGGGTGGAGAGGAAAGGAATGGTGAATTGATATTATAAATGTACCCTGTAAGTGTGATTTTACTTTTTCTTTTTTTTCCTTTCCCATTTTCATTATCTTCCTTAAGTCCTTTTTTATTCTCTAGTTTGATGTAAGAATATGTAGTTCAGTAATTGTGAAATATATTTTCATATAGACGTACCTTCATCTTCCTTATTTTAGGACATAAATGTCAGACTTCAGTTTGCATAGAGAGTCCTCTGTGAGGAAGGCTAGAAAGGAAAGTAATGGTGTCAGGCTTCCTATATTAATGAGAAGAAAAATGAGATAAATTATGACTATTTGCTTTGAAAGTAGTCAGAGTGGTAGGAAAAGCACAGAACCCTGCCTCTGTCTAATTATGGTTCTATATCAAATGTTATAACCTAAAAGTCCTACAGGAAAATATGGACAATAATGAAGGGCCTCTTTGTTCTTTTTTATTTTATTTATTTATTATGTATACAACATTCTGCTCCTATATATATCTGCACATCAGAAGAGGGTATGAGATTTCATAGTGGATGGTTGTGGTTGTGAGTCACCACGTGGTTGCTGGGAATTGAATTCAGGACCTTTGGAAGAACAGTCGGTGCTCTTAACCTCTGAGCCATCTCTGAGTCCCTCTTTGTTCTTTTAATATTTGTCATTTACTGTTTTCTATTGCAAGATAATGTGTCTCTTAGACTCTCTATTTTCCATTCTTTAATGTCTAGGGTGACCATTCATTAATTCATGCCTCTGTATTGCATTAATTTGAACTCCAGACATGAGCCTTCAGAGTGTCCTAGCTTCATTTCTTTTGCTGTGTTAAAATATGCTCACAAAAAGGAACATAGGGGTGGAGAGGGTTTTATTATATTTATAATTTTCAATTTATAGTCTGTCATTTTAGGGAAATCAAGGCAAGAGCTCAAGCAGCTAGTTGTATCATATCCACAGCCAAGAACAAAGAAAGGATAGTTAATTCTTGCTTTCTCGGTTGCTTGTTGCTTATACTCAGACTGCTTTCTTGACTTTTATATAGCTCACGACCAACACAATCAAATGGTGCAGCCCACAGTAGACTGGCTCCCACCACACCAACTTATAATTAAGCCAACAACCCCTTACTGACATTCATCCAGGTCTCCCTGATCTAGATAATTCCTCAGTTGAAAGTCTCTTCCTTTGCAACTCTAGACAGTTTCAAGTTGACAGCTAACTAACCAGCATGTGTGATTTCTGTTTCCACCTTCATTTCAGAGTAGAAACACTGGGCTTACAGATGGGCACTACTTTCAGCTGTGTTACATGGCTTCTAGGGATTTGAATTGTTTATGCATAAGACATTAGCCTATTGAGCCTTCTTCCCAGTCCAAGTATCTCACTTTGAACATATCCACAGCTACTGGTTTTCCTCCAGGGCTTTGTTTTTCTGCTCTAGCCACCCCCTCCCCACTGCTGCCACAGTATTCTCCATCTTGGTTACTGA
The DNA here is from genome assembly GCF_003668045.3 of Cricetulus griseus. Lineage (NCBI taxonomy): Eukaryota > Metazoa > Chordata > Mammalia > Rodentia > Cricetidae > Cricetulus > Cricetulus griseus. The sequence continues at coordinate 157,780,399 of NC_048598.1, forward strand.
TCTGCCTGTCCTTATACTTCTGTGTGGGGACAAAAGCTTAGAGTCATTCCTTACCTGCTTCTTTTGTTCATATATCACATTTAACATGTGAAAGAATGCATCCCATCTACTGCATCTTCAAAATGCATACCTAATCAGACTTCCAGTATGATGAACTGGATTGGTGTGGGGGACCAAATAATTCTGTTATGAAATATTTTGGGGCCCAGCCTCCAGCTTCAGCAAACAGGGGCACTGGAAAGCTCTGGCCCACTGTTGTATTGTTAATTGCCAGTAGGGCCATTATTGTTTACCATGGCCTCAGGGTAATATGCCTCTTATTTGCATCTCTGTGGGCCTAAGAATCTGAATAGGCCCTCACCTGGGCGGAGGTGAGAGGTGTATGAGTGACTGGGGGGGACAGAGGAGTTAGGGGCTAGCGACCAGAGCAGAGAGGAGAACAAAGAGAGAAATGGTTCCCTTGTGGTATTGGCAGGATGGTTAAGAAACAGCAGAAAAGATGGCTAATAAAGAAATGCCTCTAGTTCCACAACATGTAACTGAGAGCTCTCTAAAGATGACAAGATGCCTGTGTTTGGTCTTTCTCACTGATGGGTTGCTAGGAGCTTCCAGGTCCACACACCCCCACTCATGTAGAAACTCATGGCTGTTGTGGGTTAAAGCTGAGACATGCTGGGTCACCGCAGATTGGAACTGATCAGCTCTACTGAGATCATGCAGAAAATCTAAATACAATGGAGAAAAATGTCTGCTTGAAGCTATTAGCAACGAGGGTGGCTAAGATTGAGAAACTGAGAAATGATAATTGCAGCATGCAAGAAATTATAGATAAGCAAGATTTAATTTCTAAGCCACTTTTGTCCTTAAGACAAAATGGGAGCAAAGCTGAGCAAAAGGCAGCAGGAGTCTAGTGGTTTTGAGGAGGTGAAAACTGTCAGATGGTGACCTGTCACCAGGTGACAGGACTCGAGATCCTAGAGGGCTTCATGCAAGGAATAAAGACAAACTGGAAAAAGGGGAATCCTGACATATGTTGGAAGCCAGGTATATTCCTGTTATTCTTTTGTTTAAAAAGAAGAAAAGAGAAATGCTGAGACATGAGACATGTTGACTATAAGTTTATTATAAGGCCCAGCAGAGTAGGGAGACTAAGAAAAGGAAAGGAACAGGGTAAATGGCTGACTGCCATGGCCGGTCACCATAGAGAGAGCACATAGGTGAGAGAGAGAGAGTAGAGAGGAAACAGAGAGGAAGCCAAGAGGAAGCAGAGAGAGTAAATGGTCAGGAATCTGTCTTTTTAAAGGGGTCCTCTGCACCTGTGTGCAGACTTAGTTCCCATGGAACCTTGGGCTGACCAGGGTACTGCCTGTTCCACCAGGGGCAGGCCAGCATAATGCCTGAACCATTCATTCCCTCCTCTACTTATTATTAAAAAAAAGGTGGGGTGTTAGACATGGCAGGTTAAGGAATAAGGGCGTCGAATTCTCAAGACTGCTTCCTGCTGACGTGGGGGGCATTGACCATCTTTGGGGGACCCGAGAAGGTTGGAGTGCTGCCACGTCCTAGGGTAGCTGGTAGTTTCATTACATTCCAGGCTGTACAGAACTTCTTGATGCCTCTTAGACCTGGCAAGATGTTTGCTGAGTAGAGGACAAGGTTAAGTTTAGAAAAAATTTTTCTTAGGTCCTGGTATTTGAGGGAAGATTGTAAGGTGAGGGAGGGGTTCCCGAGGTGTCCCAAGATGAGGGAAGGGAATTTGGGACTGGGGAAAGGATGAATATTACCTGGAGTGAATCTGAACTGTTTGGATCTGATTTGGCTCCCTGGAACTTACAAGAATCCTTAGAGTTTGTGGAAACATAAGTATTAGATGCATTAGAAGCATATTCATGTTAGAAGCAACCTGGCTGAAAGTATTACCATTTTAAAATAGACAGATTTTTTTTTAGGACAATGAAAAGCATCTTAATCTTGACCTTGTAGTTATAATCGTACAGTGGTATTTTGAACAGTAGCATGAGAAATAGAGAAATCCGGAACATATTTAATTCTTTTTAATGTCTCAACTCACTTTATCATCACTTAAGTCTTTTTATCCTCAGACCTTCATAACTTTAATTCATACACTTTACATTACCATCTTAGATCTTAACTTGCATTTATCCACCTTATTAGACCTATCCATCCTCAGACCTTCATACATCTTAGACTTTCCTACCTTCACATAGATAAACCCTAAAATACCTGTTCCTGGAATCTGTTTTGCTTTAAGCTGTCAAGACTACCAGTCATCAAAAGCATCAGAGTTATTGAGAAGGGTAAGATTTTACCTGAATCAATGATTAAAGTATAACAGAGACTTGCCAGCAGGCTGCATGGACAGCCACCCCCAAGGTCCTCCATCCATAGTAACGGGCTGCAAGACATCCATGTGACTGTGGGTTACAGACTATGGGAAGACTCGCCTGCCATTGTCCCAAGCAATGCAGGGAAAGTAGATTCCATTGTCCTCTTGTCAATGGTCTGGAATACTTTGTAGCAGTTGAGGTGAAGGGCAGGGTTGCTCAGTGACCAGCGTTGTCACTGACTCAAGATGAAGTTTCTTCAGTGCCCATCAGTCTTCTTGGAGGAAATGGGGTGGGGCCAGAAGCTGGCCTATCTCTCTATTATAAAAAGCTTTTTAACAAAACATTTTAAATGCCATATTCTCTAGATCTCTGAGCATTTGAGGACTGTCTGTCTGTTTAGTATCTCAGCAGTTAAAAGTTTGCCTTTAGTTAGAGAAAAATCCCTTTTTTGTATTAAAAGCTGTACCTTTGTAAATGGCTTATAGGATGAACTGAGTGGTATAAATATTTTGTTAGTTTGAAATAGACCTTTATGATTTTAAACTTTTATCATTTAAAAATACATGAGTTAAATTTAAGTTGTATAGACTTAGCTTATATTTTAAATATAGTTAAATTAAACCTTTATGACTTTAAATGTTTACCAACATTTAGAGATACATAGCAATTTAGAAATATGAGACTTAGCACAGTTTAATTTAAATTGCATACAGAGCTAGATAAGTATAAAGCTAAATTACAGGTACAGAGACAATCAGGACTGGATAACAGTAAAAGGGGGAAACAGAATGCAATCTCTGATCCGTACATTTTAGCAGACAGACAGGAGATTTAAAGGGACAGAGTAGACTTAAACAGAGGGCCCTGGAAAGGCACAGTATTTAGTAAACAAGCCATGAACAACAGAGCCAGTGAAAGAAGAAATCACAGACATAAAATAAAATAAAATAAAAAGCAAAAAGATCTGGCAGAAATCAAAAATCTGGCAGACAGGTTTGCTGGCATAGGCCGCTAGAGCTGGGCGTGCCTACAGGTAGTTCACATGACCAAAACGGTGGCAACTGTAAGCCACTTTTGTCTGTTTACCTGCTTGTTGGATGAAACCAGAAAGGTTCCTCTATGCATTTCCCATGGATGAGGCAAATGGAAAACCCGCAAAAAGCTCCTCTCCAGATGCACGTCTGCCCTTGGGAGTTGCCAGGGGGCCTGGCCCCGAAGGGGACACAGCTGTCCTGAAACTGAAAAAGGACCCAGTGGTCCAAACTAAAAAAAGCAAAATAAGCACTGTTCCTGGAGTGGGATCCCATGCTTGACCCTCAGGAAATGCACCCAACAAGTGAAAGAAGAAATAAAAAGCAAGATGTCTGGTGCAAGTGCTTGCCCATGCAAGTCACTGAACTGAGTGGGCAGGTGTAAGTTAGGTCACGTGGTTAGGATGGCATATGACCAAGATGGATGCCCCCAGGTTAGCCCACGTGGCTGATGGCTGCCCCCATAAGCATATCCGCAATTGCCAGAAGTTTTTCTCCATGAGTCAAACCTCATTTGTGTGGAAAAATGAAAACCAGTAAACAAACAAAAGCAGACATTTCCAACCAAGAAGAAACAGGGTCAGAGATCCCAGGTGAAAGAAAGTTCCCACTGGGAGGCAGAACTCCGCTCATTTACCTACTCGCTGGCAGTAACCGAAAGATACCGTAAAATGTATTTCCCATGGGCAAGGCCAAAAATGGCACAGATTGCTCTGTCTGAGAGCACCTGGCAGAAAGCCCGAAAGATGCTCAGCAGTCAGAAACCAAAAAATGGACCCAGAGTGAGCCCCAAAATGCAGTGCTGGGTCAGCCCCATGGGAAAGGTTCTGGGTATCTTACCAGATTGCAGCGAACAGGCAGATGAGTGAGTTCTAGAGATCCTTAGTTGGAAAAGCAGCGAGTTGAGTTCTGGCATCTCAGGCTGCTGCAGGTAGGAGGAAGTGCCAGGAAAAGACGAGATGGAAGTGGGTTATGAGTTTAGATTTTAGGATCCCCAAAATTTCCCGTGCTCCTGGCAGGAAAAGTTACAAAGAAAGCCTATCCCACCAGCAAGCTGCAAGAGTTTAGGGGGAGAGCCTAAACCAAGTCAGGCGCCAAATGTTATTCTTTTGTTTAAAAAGAAGAAAAGAGAAATGCTGAGACATGAGACATGTTGGCTATAAGTTTATTATAAGGCCCAGCAAAGTAGGGAGACTAAGAAAAGGAAAGGAACAGGGTAAATGGCTGACTGCCATGGCCGATCGCCATAGAGAGAGCACATAGGTGAGAGAGAGAGAGTAGAGAGGAAACAGAGAGGAAGCCAAGAGGAAGCAGAGAGAGTAAATGGTCAGGGATCTGTCTTTTTAAAGGGGTCCTCTGCACCTGTGTGCAGACTTAGTTCCCATGGAACCTTGGGCTGACCAAGGTGCTGCCTGTTCCACCAGGTAACAGGGGCAGGCCAGCATAATGCCTGAACCTTTCAATTCCATTAGGGAATTTCTGGAGGTCCAAACCTCTGGAACTCTGGTCTACAATTGTGCTGCAGATGCTAGCTAATCTGCTATTGAATGGCATAGCCTCAATGGAGAATGTCCCCTAGTTTGCATCTCTACAGAACTAAGCATTTGAATAGGCCTGCACTAAGGTGGAGTGCTAGGTGTATGGAACAAGTGAGGACACAGATAGAGATAGGATCTAGCAGGCAGAGCAGTTGACTGAAGGAGAGAGAAATGGCCTCATAACCAGGGAAGCATGGTTAGGAAACAGCCAGGAAGATGCTGAATAAAGGAAAGACACCAGTTTTGCAGCATGGAACTGAGAGCTCTCTAGAGATGGCAAGATGTCTGTGTTTTGTCTTTATCACCATTGGGTTGCTAAGGGTTTCCAAGTCCATGATCCCCCACTCAGGCCAAACTTCATGGCAACCGTGCTTTGGGGCTGAGACATGCTGGGCCATGACAGACAAAGATTGGAAACTTAAATCCAATCAGCCTATAACCAGTGGGACAATGGGCCTGTTACTATTCTGCCTGCCTCAGTAGCTCTTTGAAGTAGAGATCACTTCTGAGTTTCTCTATGATGTTCATGTACTGAGACTAGCAAGATAGCCCAACAGGTAAGAACACTTGTCACTGTGAAAAGAGGGAATTGAATATAACGATTACATACAATGTCTCAATGGGTTACTGGAGATGACCATGTGGACAATAAGACAAAATAAACACGCACTATTGATTCAACTGCTGTGAGTTAAAATAATGCTGAACTCAAATGTATTTAGGAAAAATATAAGAGAAGACGGATATCTTTCTGTGTCTGGGTTACCTCACCCAGAATGATTTTTTTTTTCTAATTCCATCCATTTGCCTGCAAATTCAAATTTCATGATGTTATTATTTTTAATAGCTGAGTAGTACTCCATTGTGTCAATGTACCACAATTTATTTGTCCTTTGGTTGAGGGGCATCTAGGGGAGAGGGGAGGAGGGAGTACTGTGGTTGGTATGTAAAATGGATAAAAATTAAAATATAAAGAAAGAAAAATATTCCTTGAACAAAAAAATGACTAAAGAAAAATTTAAAAAGAAGATACAATGACTGGGAAGAATTACACAGAGATTTTTTTATGAGTTCAATTAATTTAGGTAGTAGATTATTGAAATGGCTTTGGATTGTAGCTCACTCTAATGGATATGGGTATGGGAGAGCTTCCAGAAAGCTGTGACTTTAGAGCAGGTGTTGGCTTACTTGGGAAAGAATCAGAGCAACTATGGAACATATATATTCATCACAACTGAAGTATCTTCAGTTCTTCTCTTTCAGTTATTTACATCTATGCCTTGTGTATGATTGAGTACTTTTAATTTCTTGAGCATATTGACCATAAATACTGTGTGAACTTGATGACATGTTTCTCAAAGGCCTATAATCTCAGATTAGAAACTGTGCTGATCTGGCATGCTGTGTAAGAAATTGTCATCTCTATATTATTATCAAAACCCTGACAAGCTTTTAAATAATTGTTAGAATTGACTATGACACTTGCTTTAGTATACACATTGCCTTATAATTTACCATGTATTTGCCATGGCTAAAAGATTGATTTCAGATAGGTGTAGCTTGTCTGGCTGAGGAAAAAAAATGTCATTCTGTTTTATGGAATACAGCAAGATTTCACCAGACACATTCGGTTAAAATGAAGCAAAAACTGCAGTGTTTGAGAATGGTAATGCCTTGTGTTATCTGGATTTATTGATCAAAATAAAATCAGTGTTCCATTTCAAATCTGTCTGTAGCAGCATGCTTTTTTTTCAACAGCCCCAATTTTTAAAGGCTTCCCACTGTACCACCCCCACTTTCTTTAAGCATTAAAAATCTTGCAGAATTGCATACTAACTGGGAGATTATTGAGTTGGTTTCTATAAGGTTGAGATTGAAAGTGAGTTAATAAACTAAAGATCCAAGGGCAGGGGAACTGTTAAAGGGAACCTTTGAGTGCCTGGAATTGCAAAATAGTTTCCATTTCATCCAACAGGTCAGAAATGAAAAACAAGTAATCTTACATTAGTTTCTCATGGCATTACTGTGGAAAATTCATAGGTAGGCTTTTACATTATTTCCCCTTTGAAATGAAATTTTATAAATAATACACTTATTATTGAATATAAATTTTAACATTTATTTTTTTTTCTCTCTGTGTGTGCTGTGTGCATGTGCTGTGTGTGTGTATTCTGAGCTTGTGTATTCTCTGTGTATGTATGCTATGTGTGTGTAGGCTGTGTGTATATGCTGTGTGTATATGTCATGTGTGTATATGCTGTGTATATAGATGCTGTGTGTGTATGTTGTGTGTGTGCATATTCTCTGTGTGTGTATGCTGTATGTATATGCTGTGTGTGTGTGTGTGTGTGTGTGTGTGTGTGTGTGTATAGGCTGTGTGTGTGTGTTTGTGTATGCTATGTGTGAATGCTTTGTGTGTGTATGGTGTATGTGTGTATATATGCTCTTTGTGTGTATAGATGCTGTGTGTGTTGGTCAAATGATTACTTGTCAGAGTTGTTTTTATCTCATCTCAGTTCATCAGACTTGGTGACAAGCACCTTCACCCCATGAACCATTTCACTGGCCCAAGATTCTGATTTTTTAAAAAAATTCTGTTAATCAGGAGGAAAAAAAATCAAGGAAATAAAATAAGTAGAATATATTCTAGAGACTTGTTTTTAATGGCTCCAAAATTGATGCTTTAAACAACTACTTTTATATTTCACCTGGGAAAAATAAGGATTAGGAACCAGGAAAAGTTTGGCTGAATAATTATCTTCTGATATCTGCATTGTTGATGGAGGTGAATTAGTGGGATACAGCTGACAGATACAAGGGTTTGGACCTTCTTATTTCTACTTGCATTTCTAGGTTCCTGATGTGGATGTCTGAAAGGCTACTCATGGTATTTCTACCTTTTATTAAGAAAAATTATTAAGAACATGTAGTAATATTTTATTGTTTGGGACATAATTTAAGTTGGCTTGAAGCTCACTGTGTAGCCCAGTGTGGCCTTGAACACCAGGACAACTGACCTGGCTTAGCCTCCCTAATGCTGGGATGACAGGAGTGAGTAGCCATAGCCAGCTAAATTTGCTTTAATACAGTAAAAGAGGGCCCTTCGGAGGTCAAGATACAATTGGAAATCAAGTTATAGAGAAGAAATGCTTGTGTGAAGGCTGCAAACCAAAGGAACAAGATGACCCAGGCAGCCTTCCCACCCCCATGCAAGTGTATGAACAGAAAGAGTAGAGGAAGAATTGGACAGAAAAACACTGAAATTTCCATATGACTCTGACAAGTCTCAGCTCTATGCAGAACTTGACCCTTAGAGGTTGAAATAAGTGCTGATTCATTGTCTTGGAGCAGACCAATGAACGAAGAATCCAAACCGGCAGCAAGTAGAGTTGTCAATCAGCCATGTGTCTGATAGTACTTCCCACTGAATCTCCATATAAGTGAGACACTTCCATGACTAGGATATTTGCCGATAAAGGTAGGTTTTTTTTTTTTTTTTTTTTTTTTAAGCAATTAACCTCATGAATAAGTAAAGTCTGCAAAGAAGGATGGAGTCTAGGAGTTATGCTCACTGTATTCTTGACCTAAGGGAAAAATGTAGGCTTGCAGCAAGCACTAAAATTTTTAGCAGGCTGATCTGGGTCATTTCTGACTTAATGCCTAGCCTTCTTCATTTTGTCATTTCACAGGATATTGGACTGGGCCAGAACTGGGTTGGGAGTTCTATTTGTATGATTTGGGGATAGTATGGTGAAAGCTCTATGGAGATGTAAGGAAAATACTACTGAACACAGCCACAAACACCATGCTAAGAGCCATTATGCAAAGCACTAAGGCCAGAACAATTCTATTTGACTTATAAATTATTTATAGCCTGAGGAAAAGTGAAAATAAAGTTTCCTGGCACCAGGATGCTAATTTTCTTCCTTTAGTTTTTCAGCTGGAACTGTCTAAATGACTTCTGGGGCCTCCTTTGATTTTCCACCTTTGAGTTTTCTTTCATTTCTTCTTGGTCTTCAAGGGAAGCATGCCAGTTGTGACCAAAGTTGATTGGCCTTTGCTGCCCTCAGTAGTAATGGCCTTTCATGTCTATGCTCACAGAAAGGAAACAAATAAGCATTTATATGTGGTCCTTGTCCTGGGACAAATGGTGGTTTCTGTTGAATCCTGATGGTATAGTGCATTAGGCTCACCTGGGCAGCTTATTTAAGATGTGAACACTAAGGCTTCAGCCCTGGAGATTTGGGCTCAGTAGGTATGGGATTTCATTCCCTAATTCTAAGAAACTTTATTGGTATGCCTAGTGCACAATAAAATTTCATAATAATTGGTATCAAAGTTAGGTAAGAAAAGTTTTAAGCATAACACCCAATTTCTCGTTAACACCCAGGATATTGTTATAAATTAACTATCAGACTATTTGTTTTCAAATGATTACTTCCAAAAATATATCAAGAATAACTGTTCTATATCTTGAGGTCTTCTAGAAGATGGAGCTATTCCTAAAGAGTAACTCACCATCTTTCTCTTAGGCAGCTCAGAATTTATGGAAGCAATAGGCAAACATACAATGCAAATGTGTCATAGGGAGAAAAATTATTTCTAGATTCAATGTTTATAAAAGGAAGTGATCTGTTAGGAGGCAATGAATAAAGTCTTACAGAAGAAGAGATTTACAAGCTGGATTTTTAAGGGTGCATTGATAAGTGCTAAATATATTAGGACAGAAATAAGCATTTAGAAAGAAGTTGTGGTTTGCAGTTACATAAAACAGGGATGGACTTGAGTAACTGAAAGCAGTTTACTTTTTGCACATCATATGTATTGAATGAGTCTGAGAATCAGGTAAAAAACAGACTATGAGAGGTCTGATGTTCCCTGCTTAATATCCTAGTTTTTGATTTCTTACTTGTGGTTTTTAAATATAATTAATGGGATGAAGAGTTCTCTAGGATAATTTTTCAAGGGTCACATATTTTCACACTCAAAGTTTTGCATGTGACTTCATTGATCATAAAACCTCATCATAAAAACCTCTTCCAGGAAATGAAGCTTTGTGTTTTAGACTAATTCCTCCTCTTGTTCCTGAGAATTCAAGAGCTTGTGATGGGGGAGAAAAGGCCATGGGAGTGAGGATAGTGAGGATAATGAGGAACAAGTGGAAGCAGAGTGAAAGAATCAAACAATCAGAATTTGAGATTGCTTACACAGAGAAAATAAGAGGATGAAAAACTCTGGCTTTTGGCAGTGTGTGTGTGTGTGTGTGTGTGTGTGTGTGTGTGTGCACATATGTGTGATGTATGTGTGTTTAAAGATATACCTGCTTTTGAGATAGTGTCTCTGGCTGATCTTGTAGCTTACTGATTTGGATAGAGTGGTTGGCCAGTGATATCCTAGAATCCACCCCTCTCCAATTCCCTAGCTTTTGGATTGCAGATATGTGCAACTATGCTCAGCAGACAGGTCTTTATCCTTGCAAGATAAGCATTTTACCCACCAGGTCTTCTCCACGACAAATCCCCGTGGCAGTTTTGATTGCGTATATGGAATGTGGTAAGAGGCACATAAGAGGATGTCATGAAGTAGTAGACAGAACTTTGCTGAGTTTGGTATATAGTGGATGCAGTTGTCCATGAGTCTGACTCTCATGGCATGCAGCAGTGCAGAACAGACAACTGCTAGGCTGCTAAGTCTTTACTATATTAGTTTTCTTGCCCTTGTGCCCTTATCCTCCTCTGTAGCGACATGCTCTGTGAAGAGGAGATTCATCAGGACTTGAAGCAAGAACCATGGAGGTCTGCTGCTTGCTGACTTACTCAGGCTCATGTTTAGCTAACATCTTTATATACCCCAGGACTACTGCCCAGGGAATGTACTGCTCACAGTGGGCTAGATACTTTTATGTTAATTAATAATGAAAATAATTCCCTACAGGCCAATCTGATAAAGACAATTACTCAAGTGAGACTATTTTTCAGGTGATTTTAGGCTGTGTCAAGTTGACAATTGCTACTAACTAGGATACTAATTTTGAAAGTGAGATAAACTTTCTACTCATCCTATTCCCACCATCTCATCTGTCCCAGCAGTGATCATTTCCAGGCAGCCTGGAACAAACCATTACTTCAGGTGTTTCAGAGGCCCTAATCAAGTGGCTGCCTGGATGAACAAATGGACCTAGAGCAATTTTGTGCCTTGTTTGCCTTGTCTCAGTGAAATTTGTGACTCCCTTTGTTATATACTCAGGATGTTGTATCTTTGGAAGCACTCAGTTTGTCCATCAGAGCAGTCTGAGGGGGGTCTCATTTCAACACCATCCTAGTTTTTGGGCTATGTATGATGAGGGCCACATTTGGATCATCCTGCTGTTGCTTCTAGACTATCTCCATCTGCTTTACAATCAGATCAGTTTCATTATTAGTATCCATTTTCTTATATTTCTGTTTAAGGCAGAAAAAAGTATTAGTGTTATGTAATAACCAAGATCACTTTCTCTCCATATATTTCCTCTGTGTCTACAAATGAACATTCTACAAAAGTTGGCAATAAGTCAAACTATAACCCCAAATGTCTATGATGATAGGTTAGAGGGTTAATGCCATTCATCCCTGAAACTGTAAATATGGGGAATTTATAGCAGATCCCTGTATATGTTCAAGGTAACTTGGTAATTGAATAGATTGTGAACTGCTTCATTGTGGACAGAGTGAATTGTTATCTTCTCTTAAAGAGAGTGTTGTGCAAATATGATCTTAAACACTGTGGAGGAGACATAGGCATGTTCAGATAAGAATCATTCCTAAAAAATTATGTTGAAAATGAAACTTGGATGGATCTTTCACTTGATTATTTAAATTAGATTAAATGAAAAAGTCAAGAAACTTGAATATTTAAGTCATTGAGGATATATATATTCAAAAGAGGTCCAAATATTTGTAATATTACTTTTCCTGGTGGGAGAAGTTGAAGCCTGGATCTGGGGGAGAGGTGAAGGGGGGAGATTTGGAGAAGTACAGAGGGGAAACGAGTCAGGATGTATTTATGGAAGAAGAATAAACAAAAATTAAAAGAAACAGACAAGACAACCAACTTGGTAGTTTTTGACAATTTAATTTATACATACTGGTATGTTTTAGGTTGTATTGCCACAATATTAGGTATGGTGATTTTTCTCTGACAGACAATATTTCTCTTCCCTCTTCCACCTCTAAGTCCTCACTTCTAACCTCACACAGTCAAATGATTCTCTTGACAGCTAATTAAAATTCAGAAGCTTAATCCAGAGACTAAGTGCTACTAAGATTTTAAACTGTGCTGAAATACTACATAGAATCTAGAATATGAGTGAACTATCTTTGAAATACTGTGTGAAAAAACAAACTTTTGCATATGTAGTGTGCAGAGTGCTTGGATTTTCAGTGAATGAAATAAGTTTGACTTTGAGGCAGTAACTATCAGTTAATTCCCACAAGGACAAACACGTGTTTAGATGATAAAGAAAAGGATTTGGGAGAACAAATCATCTTGGGCTTGAGACCACTTAAATGAAAACATCCCACTGTTCTACCAGAATAATGATGTTAAATAAAAAGACAGCGACTGTGAGCAGTTCTGTTTGTCTTTCTTTACTGCTTGGTGGTCAGAGTGTAGGATGGAATTCAAATAAGATTTCTGTTTGCCCATTTGCCCTAACCCCCCAATGTCTCAAGCTTTCTTGTTGGCATTTGGACTCTGTAGGTTCTGGAGGTTTGAGGATTGACTACTGTTTCTGTGTTACAAATGGTCAGACTGTAAGTCAGGTCCAGCTTCATTATCACTGGCTCTCACTCAGGAGATCTTAATTGTTACTGGTGTATCAAGAAATAGGAAGACAATTTAAGATTGTTGTTTCCAAAACTTTCTGACAGTGAGCAAGGTGATGCATTTCTGGGTTCAGGATTCCCAGACAGAGGGCAGCTTGTGCACAAATGAGGGCATTAACAGAGAGAATGGCTGTAATCGGACACCTCCTCTGTTCTTCCCACAAATTCCCAAGACACCCAATTTAGTGTGATAAGGCTTTCCCTGGAAGGGAGGAGGCATTATTCTTCCATTCTTAATTATGTCAACTTATATTTTTAAAAAGGAAACAAAAACAAAACCCAAAAGGAAAAGATAAAATCTGTGAAGATTTCAAGCTCACTAGGCCTATAGGATGATGATTCCTGTCCAGGGGCCACTGAAGTCCACTTGGCTTCAAATAGCTCTCACTGTATATGCAGGGACAGTTTCTTTCTCTTCTAAACTCATTTAACAATTTTTGTCTGCACAATTCAGTGAGAAATTAATCACAAACTGCCTCATGACATCTTTCCTATTATTTCTTGAGCTATTGCTTAATTTTTAATGCATCTAAAACCTTTCACATTTTTTGAGTCTCTGATCAATTTTAACTCCTTTAATGCAGAATCTGTGTCTTATAGCTCTTTATTTCCCCAAGTTCAAAGGCAATGAATCATCAAAAAATAATGTTGCTTTCTTTTATGTCATAAGGATGTCTAATTTTATAAATCAACATTCACATTTTCTTCAGGATTATTGAAGATATAGCAAACAAAATATTTATTGGGTGTTGTTTATTTCATCCTAGAAATTACTTCAGACATTTTAAAAGATACAAATAGTGAAGAAATTCAGTAACTGATTCACAGTAACCTTTGTCTCTTTCCTTCACTATAGTGTGAATAGACAGGTGGAGGAGTGTTGGCAGAAGATTCTGTCCCACCTGGTCCTGTAGCTGCTTAGTTTCAAATGTACATACAGGGGTTTATATTCATTATAGACCGCTTGGCCAATAGCACAGGCTTCTTATTTGTAGCCCTCTCTCTTAATTATTAACCCATTTCTATTATTCTGTGTGGTGATACCCAGGTCCCTTTCTTCCTCAGCAGCTACATGGAGTATTTCTGGTGACTCACTCTCTGTGTTCTTCTTCCCAGACTTCTTCTGGTCTGGCAGCCCTACCTGTACTTCCTGACTGGTTATATCCTGCCTGCCCATTTGGCCAAAACATCTGTATTCATCAACCAATAAGAGACACATATATTCACAGCATACAGAAGAACATCTCCCACCAGAGGAGGAAGAGGAAGAAGTGAGCTTTAGGACCTCTATCTCCTCACCTCTTTGATTCTCACAGATGTATTGATAATAATCATTATTTTCATTTTACAGTTGTGCACGGGAGACTTTCAGAAGTAGTGTATAAAGTTGCACAGCTACCAACAGTCATTGGACTTTCATTTGAGTCTGTTTTGCTGAGCAAATATTTAGCCATTTTCTCTTAGCCAATCAGTGTCTCTTGGCTGCTTCAAGGACCCAAATACTTATAAATGTTCAATGTGAAGGGGGTCATGAGCCAAGGACAATACATCACCAGGATGATGATGACTTCACTTTGGTCTTGCTACAGCAGCACTCTTCTCTCGTTCTCTTTTTTTGCATCTCACTGTTTCTCCTGACTGGAATTCTCAGGTCTAGGTCCTCACATAGAATACAGTCCAGGTTTTTACTTTGCTACATTCTTATTCAGCTTTATTTAACTCTTTTTCTATTAACTCATTTTTTAAAACATATTAATGGTCATTCGTGGGGAAGAAATGGATCTTGTTAGAAATTTTGATGTGATGTGAAGTGCAACAGTATATCCAACTTTTGATTGGGTATTGCTGATTTCCATCTCAAGTCAAGTTTTGTGATGGATTTGCCTAAAAAAGAAAATGTGCCAGGCAGTGGTAGCACATGCCTTTAATCCCAGCATTCAGGAGGCAGAGGCAGGAGGATCTCTGTGAATTTGAGACCAGCCTGGTCTACAAGAGCTAGTTCCAGGACAGCCCCCAAAGCCACAGAGAAACCCTGTTTCTAAAAACCGAGAGAGAGTGTGTAGGGGAAAATGTAGCCATGCCTGCTTAGGGGCTGGCTACAGGTGTGCCTGACTATGCCTGTGAGGGCATGGTCAGGGTGGCATAGGGAAGGTTTAAGAGTGAGGGATGTTCATTTGATGGCCCCTTCTTCCATTTCATCTTCGGCTTACTGTACTTACTGCTGTCCCACCGGCTGCCTAGGTTGCTCTGTAAGTAAGGCTTTTCCTTATTAAATCCCCTGTATTTTTACCTGGCTCCGTATTGTCAATTTCCCACATTAACTGGTGTCAGGAGCAGGATCTTGTAAACCTAGGCCCCATTTGGGTGAGTCTGCGGGTCACAAGGGGAGGGCAGACTATGCCGGGAAAGCACTCCTTCTCTCCACAGGTGCTCTCAGCTCACAGATGACCTTTCCTGCCACACAGTTGCATTCCCACTGCTGCTGAGCCACTCAGAACCATGTGCCCAGCTGGGAGAGTTCTCCAGACGCCCCACAATTTACCACCAGAGTTTCTAGCTGTGTGCATCGGACTGGCCCAGATTGTGGCCTATCCACACCCGGAAGCCTCCTGCCAATGAGCCAAGTATGCCTTGGGAGTAGGCCTTGGCTTTCAGCAGGGTCCGTGGTTTCCCCTGGCCACAGCAGCCATAAAGCCGCACCTCTTTCAGTGGTTGTGGCCGCAAGGCCATATAATCCCAGCTAAAGTGCAGCCGACTGTGTGACCTTAGCTCTGATGCTGCCATCTTGCCTGACAGATCCTTGCCAAATCCATGCAGACTAGCTGAATGCCTGTGCCACCTGCTGGTCGAAGATAGTTACTGCATCTGGAGTAGGAACCACGAGGTAAAATCATGGCAGAATATTTAACATTTGCTAAAATTGGTAATATTTTTGCTTAATGTGAGAATTCAATGTTTGAGGAGGATGCTAATCTGCCAATTACCTGCCTATATGCAGTAATGGCAATTAGGTTGCTGGTATAAATAACATTACTAGCCAGAGACCTCAGGAACAGGGACAAAGAAAACCTCACTACCTGCTTACAGGAAATAACTGCTTTACACAATGAGGTTTTGGAGAGCACATTAGGTCAGGCCACAATTGTGCAGGAAGTGGAACAGAAGTTGGATGATAAACTTGACTCTATGTCCAATATGCTAAAGACAGAGCTATCTGTTACCCAAGTTGAGATGCAGCATACTTATGATAAAATAAACACAGAGAGATCCTCCATGTCTGAGGCATTAGAGACTAGGCAGTCAGAGAAATGTGACAAACTAAAGAATATCTGTAGCCAGTTAGAAACTCAGATAGGCTCTGTGACCCAGAAACTAGATGCAAAGGTGCAAAATACCCAGGATAGGGTTGAAGAATTGGACAATGTCATTCAATCAATTATTGAAGCATGTAAGGTAGCAGATCACAAATTTAAATCTAGTTTGAATGTTTGGAAGAACAGGGCTGACAGATTAGATAGGTCCATTCAGTCAACTGCTGAGGACTCAAAATCAGCAAATCATGACCTCAAATTTAGACTCCAATACCTAGAAGGCAGTTTCCATACCATCCAGATGCTGTCTAAGGATGAGAATATATAAGACCTAGAAAAACATGTAGAGGAGCAGTTAGAGCAATTTACAGATTTGCTAACATCCTTGGAATCTTTTATGATGCAGGAAATTGAAACTTTTCATGAGGATACCATTACTAGGCTTAAAGATCATTGGGATGCCTCAGAGGCAGAATCACTCCAATCTGAGACACCTACTCCATCCAGGTATCATGACTACTCTTCTAAGGTTGTTACTCGTACACTATTAGTGTTCTCAGCAACCATGGTAGAAAAGCCACCTTTAAGAAACACCCTCAGATACAGATGAAACCAGCTACTTATACAGCTGAAGGATCTTAAGAATATTAAAGAATCAGTTGTCTCATATGTTCTCCATAGCCCATACATAAAATAGCTATTGCATTCATGGGCAACCTTTAACAGGGTGATACCCACAGACTGGGAAAGACTGGTGGCAGCTGTGCTTGAGAATTCATGCCAAATCCAGTTGAAGGCACTGGTCAGGGAAGTAGTAAAGGTCCTTGAGCTTCAAGGCATAAAGGATGGTTATCAAGCCCCCCTATATAAGATTCTTTGTGAGGGTATTTATGCTAATCCACAGGTTCAGGCTGAATATGATGACCATATACTGTCCCTATGCAGGAAAGCAGCATTAAATGCCTGGGATAAGATTCGTGAGCCAGGAGAATATAGAAGCTTATACCAGAATAGAACAGGGACCAACAGAACAGTTCTGGGACTTCTTACAAAGGTTAACCAGGGCAGTAGAATTACAAGTAACAGATCTGGCAATAAGACATTCGATTGTATATACAATAACTTATGACAATGCAAACCCAACATACAAAAGAATACGTTTGCTTTTAAAGATCAGATCAGCTCCATTAGAAGAATGGGTTTTTCATACAGCCAACATTGACTATAATATGCAAGATACTGGAGTTTGGGTAGGAGAAGCCATCTTGAAAGGTTTAAAAAGGCAACAGGAGATTAAAAGTCCTAGAGGTGAGGACACAAGGGCTTGGGAAGGAGAAGCTCCTTAGAGGACAACATAGGTACCAAGAGGCCAGAGTTTATCACTACTATGAACCAGATCCATTGGGTAGGAAGAGCCTTCCCCAGGAGACCACAAAGGCTCCAGGATCCTAGATGTTTCAGCTGTGGCAGAATGGGACTTATTAAGAGACATTGTAGACAAAGGAATTTTAACAATGCCTTATACGGAAAGCCACTGCCTTATGGATTGTGTAGAAGATGTGTTAAGGGCAGACGCTGGACTAATGAATGTAGATCGACCAGGGACATTCAAGGAAACCCATTAAGGCCGGGAAACTCCAAAGGGGGTCTTAAGAAGTCCTCCACATTGAGAAAGGTCCAGTCATTCCCATTAGCAGTGGAAGACAATCTCTCACAGGACAAATAGGTAGTTCTTTGCCTATTGTGAAAGATAATACTGCTATAGATGGTAGTTTGGATAGTGATGAAGAATCAAATGTGAATGGACAAAATGAGAAACTCATATTTTTGGCAAACTTCTATTAATGATAAAAGACCTCAGTTGAAAGTGAGAATTAATAATAAAGTTATTACTGGCTTAGTAGACACGGGGCAGATGTGACTATTATTACCCAAAAGTCCTGGCCTCAGAGATGGCCTCTTAGAGAGGCGAATGTACAAGTTTTAGGAATTGGAACTTTATCTAGAGTTCGACAGAGTGTTCAATCAGTGGTCTGCATTGGACCAGAAGGACAGAAAGGGAGATTGAAACCATACAAGGCAGATATAGCTATAATCTCTATATAGAGATTTGGAACGTATGTTTGAAATGGTGAAGGAAGTTCTACCTTGTTAGGGGTTGCAGATTGCCCCAGAAAAGATACAAAGAGGAGATTCTATTAACTATTTAGGTTACAATATAGACTTACAAAGAATCAGGCCTCAAAAGGTACAAATTAGAAGGGATCATTATCAAACTATTAATTTTCTTCAAAAATTATTAGGGGAAATTTCTCAACTCCAGACGATTATTGGTGTGGAAGGACATGACTGAAAGCATTTAAAAATGGCCCTTAAAGATGATAAGGACATAAACAGTCTTTGAATATTATCCACTGAGGTGGAAAAAAATTACAATGGGTAGAAAACAGAGTATTGAATGCACATGTAGATCGGATAAACCTTAATTTAGACTGTATTCTGGTTATTTTGCCATCCAGAGAATACCCTTCTGGGATTCTGATGCAGAGGGAAGACACCATATTGGAGTGGATATTTCTGCCACATAAACAGACAATGCTCCAGCATATGTTTCCACAAAATTGGAACAGTTTTTCAAATATTATGACATTAAGCTTGTCACTGGTATACCATACAATCCTATGGGATAAGCAATGGTTGAGAGATCTAATAGGACACTAAAGGAGATGCTCCATATACTGTCTTGGATGACTAAACCTCCCAAACATAGGTTGCATGATGTTTATTAACACTAAACTTTCTTAATGTCAATGAAAAAGGACCAATAGCTGCAGAAAGACACTTGACTACAGAAAAAAACCCTGCTGAACTGAATCAGCCAGTATATTTCAAAGATGTACTAACCTCTGTATGGAAACCAGGACATGTGTTATGATGGGGTATGGGTTTTGCATTGATTTCCACAGGAGAAGAAAAACTTTGGATACCATCAAAGATGATCAAGATTCAAGTTGCAAAGAAAAAAACCTCTCGACGAGGATGAATGACAGGTATTCTACTAAGGTATATCCCATAAACTAAATTGAAACCACCCAAAGGAAAGGGAAGTGTTTTGCTTTTATTTTCACAGGAAAACTCATCTCCAGAAAAGAAAGGACACTGCATGGGTAGATACTTAAGAAGAGAAGGTAGCTATAACCTCAAACAAAAGGAACATGCCATGCAGTAAACTTTACAGCTGTCTCTCAGAGAACTCTATTTCTCTTTATTTCCTAGTCCCTATGCAATTAAACCAATGGTGGATTTAGAGATGGATTTGGCTTTCCTCCTCTAAAATCCAAGCATGTTGTTTAACTAAACTTTAGAGTTTCTGTATTATATCAAGAAGCCAATTGATGTAATACAGAATAAGAGAAGAATTTGGCGACTGTCTTTGTCTTTTCTTGGCTCTTTACTTCAAGGTGTGCACCCTCTCCTAATTGTTATGCTTCCATGTTTGCCCTTTCTAGTATACATACTTACAAAAGTAAACATTTCTCTGCTAACATTTATGTTTGAGTCCCACACAGCCAATGAAGACCTGCCTGACAGCAATCTCTGGACACCCCAGAAAGAAAATGGGCCACACCTTCTCGACTGCACTGGCTCCAACTTGCTCCATTTCAACTAACACTCCAGCCAGAGCTTTGGGTACTGACTTCAATCAAGTTGAGGATTTCAATCGAGATCTTCAATCATGCAAATCCCATCTAACATGGACTGGATACAAACCATTCAGGACTTTCACTATACTAACATTTTCTTCCTACAGGACCCCTGAGGCTATCACCATCCCATTTCAGCAGGAAGTAACTTGGAGGATGCTATGCCATTGTTTCACTTAGTATAGTGTTTATACCTAGTTAGGGATAGCTTCCTATTTTTTATGGTTGGGATTGGAAGGAGGTGTTCAGGCTTGGACATCTCTTTCAGATGCCTTTAGGGTTTAGTTAAAATAGATATAGTTAGGACGTGACATAAGCAGATTGTTGTATCTTCTTATATTTCACCTTTATGATTGTTAATTTTGGATACTTCACACAAGTAAGTTTTATTCCTTTTTTGGACTAAAAGGAGAATTGTAGGGGAAACTGTAGCCACACCTGCTTAGGTTCTGGCTGCAGGTGTGCCTGACCATGCCTGTGAGGGCATGGTCAGTGTGACGTAGGGAAGGTTTAAGAGTGAGGGATGCTCATGTGGCAGCCCCTTCTTTCATTTTCAACTTCAGTTTGCTGTAGTTACTGCTGCTCCGCTGGCTGGCTAGGTCGCTCTGTAACTAAGGCTTTTCCCTATTAAATTCCCTTGTATTTTTACCTGGCTCTGTATTGGTAATTCTGAGAGAGAGAGAGAGAGAGAGAGAGAGAGAGAGAGAGAGAGAGAGAGAGAGAGAAGAGAAGAGAGAGAGAGAATGCCTCCTTTATCAGTTGCTGATAAATTTAAAAAATTTCCATAAATGAGGATTGTTCGAAACAACAAAAACTGTTTCAGAATCACATTGGGTAATCGACCACTATAACTCCTGTACATATAGGAAAATTACTTTCTATTGTACCACAGGGTTACTTGGACATCCACGTTTACTGTTGCTCTGTTCACAACAGGAAGGAGACAGAATCAGCATAGATGTCCACCAATTGATGAACAGATAGTAAAAATCTGGTATTTACATAGGAGAATTTTACTCTACCATAAAGTAAAATGAAGTTTGTAAGGAAGGGGTTGGTACTGGAGAATACTATACTATAAATGAGATAACCCAGACCTAGAAGGACAAACCACAGATTCTCTCTTACATGTAGACTTTTACACCTCATTTTTATGTGTGAACATTTACACGAGAGTGAGTGTGGGCAAAGGACAGGATACTGAAAGAGAAATGGGGGGAACCATTAAATGGGAAGGGTAGCATGTATGTGACATGATAGTGAAAGGGGGAACTAGAAGGAAGTAAATGGAGAAAGTGGGGAGATGAGGGAATGAGAAAAGGAAGCCATAATAGAGATGTCTCCATAGGATTGCCCTGTGGGCAGCTGTGTGGCATTGTCTTAATGACTGATGTAGAAGGGCCTTTCCTACAGGGGCTGGTGTAACTTCTGGGTTCTGGGTTTTATAAGAAATCAAGCTGAACAAACCATAGCAGGCAAGCCATTAAACAGCATTCCTCTGTGGCCTCTACTTCAGTTCTTGCCTCTAGGTTCCTACCTTGAATTTCTGTCCTGACTTCCCTTCAAGATAGACTGTGTTTCAGGGGTGAAAGCTTAAGTAAACCCTTTCCTTTTCAAGTGTCTTAGGCTTTCTTTTATTGCTGTGAAGATACACAGCAACATTTACAAGAAAACATTTAATTGAGGTGGTGGCTTACAGTTTCAGAGGTTCAGTCCATTATCATCATGACAGGGAACATGGCAGTGTGCAGGCAGATGTGGTGCTGACTACATCTTGATCAGAAGGCATCAGGAAGACCATTGACTTTCACACTGAATGAAACCTGAAAAAAATGACCTCAAAGCCAGCCCCCACAGTGACACACTTCCTCCAACAAGGTCACACCTCCTAATAGTGCCACTCTCTTTAGGGGCCATTTTCTTTCAAACCACAACACCAAGTTTCTTGGTGTTTTATCACAGGAATGGAAATCCTAACTAAGACAATGAGAATGACATATTGCTGAGGATCCCACACTTCTTGGCCACGGGATATAGGGAAACACAGCTGGAACTGTGTTGGGAGCTTCCCCACTGACTAGCCTTCACAGTGAAGGAAGATACTGTGTCAGTTGCTGGGGGTGAAAATTAACAATCTTTTTCAGCTGTGGACCCTTAAATCAATGCTATTGACTACCAGACAAGTTGTACCCTTTGGTATAATAGTGGGAAGTCTGTCATGGGTGTAATCAACCACTTTCTATTGTATATGGTATTTACATCTGTTACAGATACCTCATCAAAAGTCCATGCCTGTGGAGGTTATATGCTCTAGAAGTGCAACTACTGTTGTTGTTTTCTTAAATGGATATAATGTGACCATCGAATTGCCTTCTAAATGCTTATGTATATGTCCACAGAATAGGGTTACTGTTAGCTTTAATCAGAGAAACTGTTTTTATTTTTTATTTACCTTTTCAGTTTGCTTTTTTGAGACCGAGTCCCATTGCATTGACATGGCTGGCTTCAAACTCACAGAGATATACCTCACTCTGCCTCCAAGTATTAGAATTAAAAGTGAGAGCCACTACACTCAGATTTTGAAAAACTATTTTTTTTTTACATTGAAAATCATATGCATGAGAGTAGCTAGAGGCTGGTGTGGGTATTTTATTTGGTTGCTCTCCACTTTATTTTTTGAGACAGAATCTCTTGTTAATTGGTCTGGAGTTTGCTGTGTTGGGTAGGCTTGCTGATGATCCCTCAGGCACCATCCATCTGTGCCTCCAGTAACTCTGGAGTCACAGATTGCTTTTACCAGGTACAGGAGATGTGAACTCAAGTACTCACTGGTTCAGCAAACACTTTACCCACTGAACCATCTTCTCAGGCCCAAAGAAGCACCAATTTTGCAGTAATGTGGTAACTGCAGAGACTCATAACTCATCAAAATGACAAGAATACATGAATGTTGGATGCTCACGGATAAATGGGGCAGCTGTCACCCCCTCCAAGACTCAGAGAATATCTTGGAAGAAGGGGCAGGAAGAATTTAAGAGTCAGGATTAGTAGTGGGTGTGGTATGGAACCCTGACTTAGGAGTATGCAGAGGCTGTTTCACTCTTGAACTCATAGCAGCTATGATTTCCTTGTGATCAGACAACTCTGGGTTCATCAACCTCCTGTATATTGATGAAAGTTTCTTGTTCCGCCAGGTCCCATGGCTGCTTCAGTCGCAAGTGAACACACACACAGACATACACTAATTGTAAGATTGTTGGCTGAGTGGCTAGGGCTTCTTATTGGCTAGCTCTATCTTAGTTATTAACACATAACTACTAATCTATGTAGTTCTACATGGCCTTATTTCTACCAGAGAATGCCTGGTGTGTTTTATCCTCCCTGCCCCTCCATCGTCTCTTTCTGGTCTCTCTCTGCCTACCTTTCCCAGCATTCTCCTCATCTCCTCATCCTGCCTATCTTCCTGGCTCTACTGGCTATTGGCCAAACAGTGCTTTATTCATCAACCAATAAGAGAGACTATACATCTCCCATCATTTGTCATTGAATGAGGAGGGGGTCACGATCCTTTCCAAACCTTTCTGAGGTCATAAAATTAATGATTAATGGGGGACGGGGAGACATTTGCTTCAGTGTTATAGCTACTGTTAAAGTGCTCATCCCCCTATATGCAACCTTAATGGGACTCACTGGATAGCACATACAAAACAGACATGAAAGTAAAAGATAGAGCTAGTAGAGAAGAGGAAGGGGAGAAGGGACTCAGAAGGAATGGGAGGACAAGACAGGGAAACAGGGGTGGGTGAATGTGATTTAAATAGAAGTACATTATGTACATGGATGAAAATATAATGGTATTCTTTATACACCATAATTAGCATATGCTAATAAAAACGTTTTTTCAAAAATCACCTATGCTGGAAGGACAATATGTGCATCTCTGGGGTCAGGTGGGCTTTTGTGGGTGCTCATCACTCTTCTCCTGGACTTTGTCAATCTATCTGCATCTCATCATCCATGGCATGCAGTGGTCCTCAACCTTCCTAATATTGAGACGTTTTAACACAGTTCCTATGATTGTGGTGACTGCCCCCACCCATGTAAAATTATTTCAATGCTAATTCATAACTGTAATTTTGGTACTGTTATGAATCATAATGTAAATATCTGCTGTGCAAGATATTTGATATGCTAACCCCATAGGGGTTGAGAACCATAGATTGAGAACAGCTGGGTTAGGGCCTTGGAGTTGGAACTAGACCATCTTTGTCTGTAATGTCATGCACAAGAGAGCATGTGTAAAGTGTCCCTGGCATCTATTCAGCATATGCTAATAGCGATGCCCCTCTTCAGTTTTTGAAGTTGTGACAATTAGGAAGTTCAGACATGTGTCAAACACCTGTTGGTTGACAGAAAGCCCCAGTTGAAAATCCCTGAGCTAGAGTTACTGTGTGAAGTAGGCGGTCTCACCACCTTTGCTAACAGCATCTGTTAAAGTGACCTCAATCAAACGTGGTGGCTTATGCCTATGGGGTTTGTTACAGCATTTGGGTGGGTGAGAAGGATGGCAATGCATTTGAGGTCAGCCTAGACTATAGTCAACCTGACTTACATAGTGAGACCTGTCTCAATACAATAATAAAATAAAACAGCATTCTGCATGATAGCTCAGGGGATGAAGGGAATTGCTGACAAGCCTGTTGATACCTGAGTCCCAGATGGTGGAAGTAGATAAGTGACTCTCAAAAGTTGTCTTCTGTTGCTATAAATTGTCCATCTTGCTTAAGGGTGAGCACATGATAGGCTCACATGTCAGGGAAGTTCTGTTGTTCCTGGAATCCAAGGTGACTGTAAGCTTAGGGGGATTGGAAACCTCCAGGGGCCTTTTAGGGGTCTGGAAAAAGACATTGTAAAAGCTGATAACAAGAAGCCCCTTGTGCCTTAAGCCTTGGAAGTATTAGCAGTTATTAGATGGACTCTCTTTGAGTGATTAATATTCCTATGTGGAGTGCTAAGTCAGTGACTGACCTCATGTATAGGAGATAAGTACAATGAAGGCTTAGATGTCTGGCTCTTAGTTACATGTGGGGGTATAGTCTGCTTCTCAGGAAATTCAGTTTCTTAGCACTTGTTAGAGTAACCTCTTAAGTGATTTGGAAACTGTCTTTGTAACAGATAGTTTGTGAAGATTCTATTCATTTAAGTGAGTTCACAAGCTTCCATTTTGCCCTATCCTACAGAAAGTGTCTTAAATGAGGGCATGGGAAGGATTTCAAAAGTAATGATAAAATAACTTTATGGGAAGCCAGAGGCACAGGTAGATCCAAGCCCTGGGTTCTCATGCGCACAGAATGAAGCTTAAGCTCTGCCACTATGAAGGGCTGACTGAGCATTAGTCCTATAATCAGGGATTATCCACTTGGATAATCCAAACAAGGCAAGTGCTCAAACTTTAACTAATCACAGATTTGCTTCCCTCTGCTTCCAAATGCACCCCCACAGCCTTCACTCCAAACTCCTCCCTCAAAGCTTTAGACCACTTTGGTTTAATACCACCAAATGCACATACCCCAACACAGACACAGAATGGAACATGAAAAACTATTTAAAATGTTGATACTCAGATTCAGGGAATCATAATTTCTGTTTGTGAAGTATTACAGATAAGAAGAGGAGATAGAAAACTGATCAGGCAGTATCATGTCAGGAACCCCAAAAGTGAAAGTTTCTTATTCTTGTCCTTGTCCAGAACCTGGTCATGTTCTTGGTTCTGTCTTGGCCAGAGGTAAGGAACATGTTTGGGGGCTTTAGTTTTTGGTCCAATTTCTTTTATCTTTCTTTTTCCTTTACCACAACTGTCTGGGCCAGTTTCTAACTCTTATTTTCTTTAATGAAATTTAGAACCCAGAAAGGGTATCCCGTGTTGCTTAGTAATGTTACCTTGAGTTGGTGAAATGCTGTCTTTCACAGTTAATTTCACAATCTCACCTGGAAAAGCACAGTTTGAACTTACTTCTGTTGTTCACTAGTGCCAAATCTGAAGACAAAAAAAATCCTTAATAGAGAAAGGTATAGAACAAAAAAAACATCATCAAGTCACCCTAGTTAAGGAGAATCTACATATTTTTGCAGTGTATTAAATGCAGGTGGAGTGCACTATACTGTTCACATTGGGTAAAACAATCATTAATGCCATTGTGTATCTTGTTTTTATTTACATTGGGTTTTTTTGCTTTGTTTGCCTTTGGTTTCTGATTTATTTTCAAGACAGGGTTTCTCTGTTGCCTGACTGTCCTGGAACTTACTTTGTAGACCAGCTTGGCCTTGAATTCAGAGATCCTTCTTCCTATGCCCCCAGCTGTGAGCTCAAGATATGTGCCACTACAACCAAGCATGATTGTATATCTTTTAGCATTTCCCAGAGAATGGCTGAGATTCTACACAAAGCATTTCAATGTGCAGAGTGCTTAGCTATCCAACAATCATTTGTACAATCACTTCAAAACCCCATTTAAATGTTATCTTACATCCAAATACCATGTTCTTCTCTTTCTCCCTTAAGTTTTTTCTCTTCTTTCTTGTTCTAAATTTCCATGAAAGGGTAGTCATTTTAGGGAAAGAACTGAATTGGCATTAGATGAGTTGGCTCCTAGCTAAGAGTATCATGTCACTTTTGTGGAAGTCCCTTTCAGTGGCAAAATGTTCTTCACATCAGGAAGCCTGGTCCTGGTCTTGTGCTATGCCATTGGGTGGTAGGCTGGTGTCCTTCATCCTGGAATGTGGAGGACAAAATGGCCAATTTCTGTTGTCTTCTCGGTTGTGCCTTTGAGAAAGCTCTAGAGGTTTTCTTTGTAGTTTTTTCCTGTTAGAATATGTTAATATTTTCAAATAGCTTTTACTTTAACTCTGAAATATTATGCATGTTTCTGAGAAGACTTAGAAACAAAACATAAAATGTATCATTTGCATTTAAACTAGTTAAATAAGATGGAAATTACTTATTTAAGTGAATCAGCATTTTCTCTTAGAATGTAGTGTGTCATCACACATTTCTTAAGTTAATCACTTTAGGAAAATGGCTGTGGAGGTGGTGGGTGGGCCAAAGCTAAACAAGGTAGTTTAAAAAATACTTTTAATGTGTATATGCTTAATTTAGTGTTGCCTTGGAAGATGAGCTTGGTCAGCATTTCAGGGCAAAATCAACCAGAAAATAAGACTGATGCATTATTTTCCTTACTGTATTCTTGTTCCTTGATACATTTTTAAGAAAAAATGGCTTTTTAAAGAAAAGTATTAAATGTAGAGCTATATTGTAAAAGAAAAAAGTAATACTTCCCGAATATTTACTTGTAATTTGTACATACAAACACATGCATCACCACATGCATGAACCCTCTTTAATTATTGCAAGAGACAATATCCAATTAGGGGGAAATTGACTCAGGCAAAATGTGGATGCAAAGCTTTTGAGAATTCCAACTTTGAAGGACTGATGTACAGACATGTATAGTTACATCATTTTTCTCTTGTAGTGAGGAATTCATATTAGAAATGATAAATCTGCATTTTACTCCTTGAACCTGTGTCATTAATTTCATTTTCAGTCTATGTTTCTTTGCCGAGATTCCTGTATAAGCCTTTGGAAATCTTGGGAAATTTTAGTGTAAAAATGAACTGTTGGTTAAGGCTCTGGTTTCAATCCCTCATACTCAAAAATAATCATCTGTCAATCTAGTTAAGCAGATCATTCTAAAATCCACTATGCTGAAAGTCACAGAGCTGGAGAAAATGATGAATTGACAAAATCTCACCTGCTATAATGTCTTGCTCCAGACCCCTCTTTGACTCATCAGTCCTTGTGATTTCCCTGGAAATAATTCAGAGGAGATACAGGGACAGTAGTGTAGAGATAGGTGGGCTTTATTGTTGGGAGCACAAAGGTACTTGCACTCACAGATAAGCATTAGGGTAACTAAAATGTTAAACACATGGGGTTGTCTCTTCAAAAGAAGAGATCTATAATCTGTGTTCAGCCCTGGAGGCTGGGAATGGAGGTGGCCAATAGCCTTGCTGATCTCTGCACTATTTGTAGGGACAGGCCATATCTGGCTCTCTCAAGCTCCCACAAGCTGGACTCGAGGTAGTTAGTAGTCTAGGTGACCTCTGTGTAACATGTATGAATGAGGCCATACCAGATCTTCACCTAGGCCCTTAAGATAACACATGTAGCCTATCTTTAGAACTCATCTTCATGGAAGAAGTAACAATGAGAAGAGTTTTGATGAAGTTTTGAGAATAGTTTTCTGAAGAAACTTTGAGAAGAGTTTTGATGTAATTATGCTTCTGTGTGCATACAGGATTATATTACAACAAAAAAACAAATTATTCTGCACTTAATTATGCCTAAAATATACTGCCTGGTGTCAAACTCAAAGTTTGAACACTCACTGGCTACTGGGTCATGCTGAATCTGGTTTCCTTCGTGCCTTACATGGGTTGTTACTCTGCCAACACTGGTGATGGCAGAGACTTCCACAATTCATCACAAGGTAAATTTGGGAACTCTTCAGGGTGAGAACACAGGATGACCAGAGGGACTATTGTACCAGTCTCCTGCTGTAGATGGGTTTTGTACTATTTCTAAAGTCTCTGGGGTTGACAGCTTCAAACAGGTACAGTTTCCAGACCAAGTTCGTCAGAAGACCATTTGATGAACTCTTCCAAGGCAGTTAATGGTATGTTTATGATTTTACCAGAAAGACTCCAGACAGATAGCAACCTTAAGATCTTGTGGGCAGTTCAGAATATCATGCTTCCACATCAAATCCAATTGCTTTGACCAGTATTCAGAGGCTGGTCATTTCAGTTGCTATTTTCACAAGCTGCTGATTATGAGGGAGAGGTTGGTTCTCAGTGACTTTCAAGTCTGCTGATACCTAACTACCTAACAGAGCACTTTTCTTAGCATTTTGGTCACTGACTATATGGCATGTGATTTGAACATATGGATGGGGAACAAAATTATTCCTAACACTATTAATAAAGTTTTATAGCCTTTTTAAATTCTAGAATGAGATAATTGGAAGTTCTATATTTTCTTTTAAAGTTCAGCTTCCACCAGTATAGTAACAGGGAGTACAAACAAGAGGTCACTTTTTAGAGCCACAATTAGTAGCAACCATAAAACAATTATAAAACAGATACAATTTTTATCCTTCCCTCTTCTGACCTTCCAATAATCAAGTGTTTCTTGCTTAGTAATAACGAAAGTGATGTGAATTTAGGTGGGAAAGAAGAAAGGAGCAGTCTTTCTGCCATTGTCATTTCTTCCTAAACATAAGCTGGACTCTGCGTTTGCACCTGTGCTTGCACAGAACTGTGGCCTCCTTAGCCAGGGATTCTTATCACTGAGATAGTAGTGCCAATAAAGGCCCCAATATACAGTTAGTTCAAGTGCAAATTAAGTCTTCTCACAGTGGAAAACTATTGAAATAGAATATGCTGCAAGGCTTTTAGATAACGATTAATATAGTTGCCCAACTGCTTGTGTTGACAGTTGGGAGCCATGCACATTTTCCTTCTGTCTCTTCTTTTGTGTCTCTAACTTTCTCTGGGGCATGTTGTGTGGTATATAAAGCTAAGATCTGAACACTGGTGGTAGTTTTTGCCCTGAATAAACATGTACATCCTGCCCACTCTTTTTCCTCTCTCTCTCTCTCTCTCTCTCTCTCTCTCTCTCTCTCTCTCTCTCTTCTCTCTCTCTCTCTCTCTCTCTCTCTCTCTCTCTCTCTCTCTCTCTCTCTCTCTCTCTCTGTAGATTGTCTTGGTAATCTCATGGCTGCTTTTTAGTGCTGTACTTTACTTTCCCCAGTGTGAAACATTCTGTCTTCAAATGCATTTGGCACTTGCTGGTAGCATAGTTAACTGAAAATGGTGCATTTCCCCCCTCAGGCAGTGATTTGCTTTGATCATGAAAGAACATTTCTTGGGATTGCTCTATGATAGCCTGAGAAGAAAAATGATTATCACAAACACCGTTTTGATGTACACTTTTAGATATATAGTCTCAAATGACTGCTGTGCATTTAATATGTCAAAGGTACATAAACTCAGGAGAGAAACTTATTTTTAGAACCTGAGAAATTTTAGAGCTAAATAATGTAAGGAAAAATTGAAAGGGTTTGACATTTTATAACCATTTCATATTGAAAATGAATACTTACAACCTACTATCTCATACTGTAATTTTCAGAAAGAGAACAGAGTAAAGCTTGCCATGACAAAACACTCTGCTGTGTTATCTGCTACAAGCCAAGATGGGAAGTTATAACCCATGCTTCTACTTGGATGCATTTATTGAAAATTGATTTTTAAATTTAAATTATATAAGTGATACATTCTTCTTGTAAAAAAAATTAAAAAGTAAAGTTCGTCCACTCCTCCCACAGACCATCTGCTTCTAAACTCCAACTACCCAGCTTCCCAAAAGAAGCCATTATTATTCATTTTTTTGAGACAGGGTTTCTCATTATAGCCCTGGCTGTCCTGAAACTCCTCTGAAGACCAGGCTGGCCTTGAATTCAGAGATCCATCTACCTCTGCCTCTGAGTGCTGGGATTAAAGGCATGCACCACCACTGCTAACTTAAGAAGACACTATTAACTATTATTAAACATTCCACACATATGTTTCCAGGCATTATTAGTGTATCTAGTAGTGCACATGCAAAAACACACTTGCACACACTCATGTGCACCATTCTCTCTCTCCCTCCCTCTCTCTCCCTCCCTCTCTCTCTCTATCTCTCTCTCTCTCTCACCACACACACACACACACACACACACACACACACACACACACACACACACTGTTGAGGGGTAGGTCATCATTACTGGAAGGAGGGATTTTTGCATGGATCAGCACAAGCACAGTGTGGATCATCGTCCACATGGATACATGTTCCTTGAATCCTGTATAAGCAATTACTTTCCTATTTTCATTTCGTCTCCCAGGATAATGTAAGGCCTCTGGGCAAAGTTTGTTCCATTTCAAAATTATGCTACTGTTGTCTAATCTTTCCCAAGTGCTGCTGACACACTGTACAAGTTCTCCACTGCTGGCTGAGGTCTTTCTTAACTTCTTTTTCTATTCTCTCAAATGTCCTTTGGGGAACTTCAAACTTGTATTTAAATCAACAAGAATGTGTCCTTCTTTATAGAAGATCTAGTAGTATCACTAGTAAACTGCTTTGCCAAATGGTTTGTGATAGGCAGTAGAGTTTGAACACTTGATCTCTAGCTGGTGGCAATGTTTGGGAAGGTTTTAGAACCTCAGGGGTGAGGCATCCTCAAAGGAAGTAGGTCAGTAGAGGTGAACCTTGATGTTTTTACCTCCTGCCTTCACTACTTGTCTACACTCTGCTTTGATGCTGTGGATGCAATATGAAAGACACTTAATATTCATCCTACCATTCCTTCTGCATGGTGATAAACTGTATTTCCTCAGACTAAAGCAACAAAAAATGCACCATTCCTTTTAGGTCCCATGTTGTCATAAAGTTGGTAATATCAATAAGGCATGTAATACACAAACCTGTCATTAGTCATGTTGAATTTTAATTGTTTCTCTGAAGATAACTACACAGGAAGAGAGGTTATCATAATGCAAACAATAAATTATGTGAAACCTACTTAGCTTGTAACAGTAGTCCTTATTAAGTTTGGGCTCATTGGTTGGAAATTTATATTACTGAATAGTTTTTTAAAGAATATATTTGAAAAACATAGAATCCTTAGATAACAGGAAAAGTATCTGCATCCATTTGTAGTCATCTATGCTTGCCATTTATGCATTATGTGGCAACTGGCACAAATTATAATGGCATCAAACAATGTATGCTGTATTGTAGAGCTATCTTAGCATAAGTCTGGAAGTAAGCCAGTAAACAACACACTTCCATGGTTTGTCCTTCAGTTCTTGGTCTGATTTCCTTCAACAATGGATTATGATCTGGGAGTATGAGCCAAATAATATTCTCGCCACCCTCTTGTCCATAGTTGTTTCTGGCTAGAGTCTTTTATTACAACTACAGAAAGGCAAACTGGAGCAGATATTGGCACCAGAAGTGGGGTTGGTGCTGCAATAAACCCCATTGTATATGCTTTTAATGCCATTGGATTGTTTCTTTTGTGGAGGATTTTGAAATTTTGAGCTGAAAAAGTAAAAAAAAAAAGTGCTTGAGACTGATATACTTTATTAGTGGGATCTTGGAACATAAGAATGCCGAGAGAAATGAAGATAATGGAGGCTTGACTTGTGAAGTTTCTGAGAGAAGCAAAGACTGTATTGGAATCATTTTTGTGATCTTTTGGATTAAGAATTTAGGATTTCTGTTAATGATAGGACTAAAGAATCAGCTGGTATTAACAAGAAATCAACACCACTGAGGCAAAACCTGTGTTTTACTGGGACAATGGATGTCGGTCAGCTGGGATGAAGAACTGTGATAAACAAGAAATCAACATTATTAAGTCAAAATCTTCTAGAAAATATTTTATCAACAGTAGCATATAGAAACTGTGGTACAGGAGTGTCAAGGCTACATCTCAAAGTGGCAGCTGAAATTATCGGTGTGTAAAAGTTGTCTGCCTGGCACTGGTGTTGAATGGGTAAGTGATGCAAGACGGAGGGAGTCATGGCGAGCAGAGGAGGCCTGGAACCATGTGACAGAGGCCAGAAAGCTGTTATTGAAGGTATAGCTTCAGTTGGACTGTGGATTCCAGGATGTTGGAAATGCAAAGACCAGTGACAATGGCAGATATAGAGTGGAGCCAACCTCAGGCTATGAGAGCTGAAGAGGTTAGGCTACCAAACCCTTTGTATCTTAGTAGAACATAAGTGAGTCCAAATGTCAGACATTGAGCTATTTACATAGCAATGTTTTTACTTTGATTTTATTGTAGCTCTGATTTGGTACTTCACTCTTAGAAAGTACAAAAGTTGTTTTTGATTTTACAGAAGCTCACAGTTAAGAGAAGTTGAACTTTTAAGTGATGGGATTTTAAAGAAACTGTGTACTGTGTTTTATATTATGATATCAATATATAATCATAGGAACAAAAGTAAAAGTTGATGGCTTAAAGTGATATGTTTGTGTGTCAAGTTGAGAAGGGGTGAAGTTATCTTCATCTGTCTACTTGAAACAGCCTATAATAATCTGAGGGGCTCACAATTGTGGGATTACCCATATTTGATTGCCTTATGGTCATGTCTGTGAGGAATTGTTTTGATTGGTGATTTATGTGATGGGCCCTAGTCCATTGTGGATAGCACCATCCCTATGCAGTAGGCCTAGGGCATGTAAGGAATGTAGGTGATCATGGCTAGTGAGTAAGACAATAAGTGGTGTTCTTCCATGGTTTCTACTTTAGTTCTGTTCTGATATTTCTCAATGATAAATTGAGGTCTGGAGTATAAGCCAAATAAACCCCTTCCTCTCCTAATATGCTTTTTGTCAGAGTTTTTTATCACAGCAACAGAAAAGCAAACTAGAAAATATATCTAAAACGAATAAAGAAACAACAATAGCAAAGAACAAAAAAGCAAGCTACAAACAGATGTATGTGATGAACATGATGCAAATATCCTCAATACAATGTTCTCAAAGCAAATTCAAGGTTACATTATAACTGTTAGTTTCATTTCAGAGATTCAAGGTGTGTTCGACAAATGAAAAGCAGTAAATTTAATACTTCATATTAGCAAACGTGGAGACAGAAATCATGTGTTTGTTTTGATAGATGCAGAAAAGACATTTTATGAAATTCAACATTCCTTCATGATAAAAGTCTTAAAGACACTAGGAATAGTCATAATAATGGTTATATATGAAAATCTGTATAAAACATTATGTTGTTATCTTAGTTATGGTTTCTCTTGCTGTGAAGTAACACCATGACCATGGCAAGTTTTATAAAGGAAAGCATATAATTGGAGCTGTCTTACCATATCCGTGATTTAGTCCATTATTGCCATGGTGGGAAGCATGGAAGCATGCAGGCAGACATGGTGCTGGAGAAGGAGCTGAGAGTTCTACATCTTTATATGGAAGAAGGAGGAAGACATTGTATCCTACAATGGGTGTAGCTTAACTATAAGAGACCTCAAATTCCACCTCACAGTGACACATTTCCTTCAACAAGACCATACCTGCTTCACCAAGGCTGCACCTCCTAATATTTGCTTCCCATGGGACAAGAAACATTCAAACACATGTGTCTGGGCCTATAGAAATAGCTCTGCTTAATCTTGACTTAAGGTCAGAGAGTTCAAAACTATCCTTTAACTCTTTCAAGGTTAAAGTCATAATACCTAAAGGTCTAAGGTGTAGCTACTGAAGGATGTTTGGTCTAAGATGTGGATGTCTTACATAGATAACAAGAAATTTGGTCTAAGGTGTGGTTATTCTTAATCCTCAAGGCCAAATAAGGTCTCAGGTGTGGTTTGGAGAATTAAGGAAGAAAGTCTGTTTGTTCTTTGTATCATGACTGAGAAGTCTTTGGCTTCGCCCCACCCTTTGGTTGGGGCATATAAGAATTTTGAGACATAAACATGAGGCATTCAGTGTCCATTGGAATGCCCTCCTGACTCTATGCGTTGTCTCTGTCTTTTCCTTAGTATCTTTGATTTTTCTACTTGTAGTTTCTCAATCCATACTGCCCCTCCACATACAAACCAGGCAAGTCGGCTGGATCTAACTAAATCCCCCTAAAGATGGGTTCCTACACATATGATTCTATGAGGGCCATAACTATTCAAACCACCACAGCTGTTTTCCTCTTAAATGTGGCATGAAATGAGGGTTGCCACTCTCTTCACTCTTAGTAATATAACTCTTGGAATACAAGCTAGAACAAGAAGACAAGAGGAAGAGATAAAAGGGAAAGGTTAAACTACTTACAGATGATGTGAATCTATATTGAAAAGACTCCATGACTCCACCAGGAAAAAAATATACTCCTGGATCTGATAAATATTTTTAATAAAGTAGCAGAATACAAAATTAACATAGAAAAATTAGTCACCTTTCTTGAACTTTCAAGAAAGAAATCAGAAAAATATCCATTCCCAGTAGCATCAAAACTTTTTACAAGTAAGCCAAATAACTGAGGAGGTGAAGGATCTTTGTAAGGAACAGTGAACACTGAAAAAAGAAATTAGAGGAGACACTTGACTTCTCATGTTCCCTGATTGGCAGAATTACTCTTGTAAAATTGGTTATACAACCAAAAGCAATCCACAGAGCAAATACACTTTGTAGTCAGAATGGTCACTATAAAACAAGACTCAACAAAACAAGGAAAAACAAAAGCAGGGCAGAAAATGGTAGTGAGGATGTGGGGGAAGAGGAACTTATATCCATTGTTGGTAGTTGGAAATCAGTGTGGAACCTTTTCAAGAAGCTGAAAGACAAAATACCACATGACCGAGTTTTACCACTTCTAGGCATATACTCAAAGGACATATTATACTATGAGAGACACTAGCACACTCAACTTTATGGCTATTCCTGTCACAATATAACAAGCAAGTAGAACCAATCTAGGTGTATATCATTAGATGAATGGGTGATGAAATATGACATAAAAGTACAATGGATTTTTATTCAGCCATAAAAATGTAATTGTGACATTTACAGGAAAATAGATAGAATTGGAAAACACGTTTTAATTCATTGAAAATTTCCTATATGTATACAATATATTTGGGCATATCCATTTCTACTGCTTTCCTCCAGTCCTTCCAGGGATTTCCAACCCATCTCCATACCAACTTCATGTCCTTTAAAAAACAAATTAACGGCCCACTTAGTCTCACTAGTGCTGCCCCATATGCACACAAGAATAAGGTTTTCCACTGCAGCCTTGGCAGCCTACTGTCAACCACCACCATGAAAAAGTAACTGCCACTCCCCCAGCAGTCATTAGCTACCAATAATTCCTCAGCAAAATTTGGGACCTCAGGAACCAGTTCCTTGTCTATGCTGGATATGTGATTGGTTGGTTCTTGGGCAGGTAACCACAGCTGTTGTGAGTTTATATATGCAATAGTCTAGTTATATCCAGAAGATAGTATAATACAGTTTCTACAACCATAAAGCTGAGGTAGTAGAAGCAACATGAAAAAAAAATGGTGGCAGCAGAATAGTAGAAACAGTGACAACAGTAGGCACTAAAGGCACTGGAGCCTACAGCCTTATAGGTTGTAAATTAGATATAAGTGAAGTCAAATGTAAACCTGTAGGCAGTTGTTCTTAGAAACAGTGTTTCACATATTTCTTTTGAAACAAAGGCAGCTCTAATTTATCAGTTAAACACAAACAGATAAGTACTGCCAAAATCTACACAGCAAGCCTATGGAAGTACCTGGTCAATTAAAAGAAAGGATCTAAACTAAAAAGTTCATAATGTCACATCTAACTTGCTTGTATTCTCTCCTGTATCTGTGATTAGAAGAAAGCAGCAGGAACTTGGCTTTGGATGTGAATAAATCCTGTTATTTTTTTACACATTAATTACCTGGTTAGCTTGAGTTTAAGTCTGTAATATTGTTGTATTACTTAAAAGTTGCTACCTGCTTCTATGAATTTCCATGTTGATACCATTCAGCAAAGATTGCCGGACTATTTGAGTTCCCTAAAATTTCAATATCTTGTGTTTCCTATTTTAGAGGAAGGTGCAATTATCTTCTTGGCTGTAAATCACAAAACCTAACCTGTGAAAAGAGCCTGCCTGTCACTTGTGAATATTGCCACATCCAAGCCTTATGTGGCTTTATGAAACATTTCATCACTCTGCTTCCTGGACTTGGGAGAACTGCTAATAACACAACCCATGTGGCCTGAACATCAGTGCTGGACTTCAAATTGTCAGTATTTCTCATTGTCTCAAGGTCTGTGATTATTGCTCAATAGTTAAAACCAATAAAATAGAAGAAATCAGGTTTAAAAATTATCATCTTATGTGATTACTCTTAAAACAGTTTCCCCGATTTAAGAGATTTGGCTCTTTTTATAATACTATTGTAGAATATTAATATTTTCTGTGTAATGTCTTAATAGCCTTGTATTCTTTATAGCCATTTATGCAAAATATCCCCTATGCTGAATTTTCCTAAAATCATTCTACATTTCTTCAAAAGTAGCTGCTTATAAATAACTTATACAATTGTGAGTTTGACATGATTAAATAGTAAGTTACTATAAATCTATTTGGACTTTACATCACCTACTATAATTTGATCCATAAAAATGATCGCTATACTTCATTTGTTTTTTTATTCCTTGGTTGAATATACTCTGATATGGTAGGCAGGCAGTTCTTTCAGTTTTATTAATATGTATGGCCTTCTCTGGGTAGGGTTAGTGTCCTCAAATTTATAGTGGTTGCTGGCATTGGGAATGGAATAAACAGGTCTGCTTAGCTCTGCAGAAAACAGAATAACATGCAATTCCATCAACTTTCTTTTTAGTTGTTAGCTCTAAATGAAAGTCTCTTGCTACAAGGTTAGTAGGGCTGACTTTAACTCATCATCTGGGGCCTGAGCTGAAACACATTGGATTATGTATTTAAATGTGCTCACACATTATCTCCACACAGAATGAAACAAAGTAATCAGATTTCCACTTTACTTCTCTGCCAGAACCTGCGGTATAATTTTGCACTCACTGGAGGGAATTTGGCAATGTGTTATTCTCTTCAGGCCTGTTTTCACACAATGGCAATTCGACTGAAGTGCAGTGTAAAAGTATTTATTAAAAGCAATTCCCCTCTGGCACTTGGAAATTAAAGACAATAGGAGTATGCTGTTTGCTCTCTGGAAGAGTTCTCATTTTGTGAGTTGATGAAAAAGTTTAGTGTATCACACCTAAATAAATATATATACTTTTCCCTGAAGAGGAAAAGCAGAGCCTTTCAAAGGTTCTTAGAAAGCTAAAAGAATGCCCAACACCTTGGTGCAAAGATGAAGGCAGACTGTTGTTCCATCTTCCCAGCCCTTCAGATGTCAACCCAGATTCTCCCTAACCAAACAGTCTGTCTCTTTCATTGACCTATTAGCATTTCCCATCCCTGCTTCCAGTGTCTAAAATTATGATAACTATTGAAAATGTACTTAAAGTTTTAGTCTACAAAGTTCTGGACTCTGGAGTTACTCTTACTAACAAATACTAGGGCTACCTGAATGAGCCAGGAGCACCAGTGTATTCATTCAGTGAAATGCAATGTTGAATCAGGCAATCTGGCTAGTCTTTGACTGGATTGGCAAATTCTCTTTATGTGTTGTTGTATTATCTTTATGTGTTGTGGTGATACATTGTTTATGATCCAGTAAAGCTTGCCTGGATATCAGAATGCAAAGCTAGCCATAGCCATAGAGGCCAGGCAGTGGTGGTACACACCTTTAATCCCAGCAGCCATAGTAGTTAGCCATAGAAGCTGGGCAGTGGAGGTGCACACCTTTAGTCCCAGAACTACAGAGGTATATAATACAGGAGCAGGGTCTTAGACCTTGTCGTTAGACTCCAGCCATGGTGAGGACAGGATTGACCCAGCCTTGGTAGAGGGAAGGGTTCTCTGATGACTTGTCTGCTTTGCTTTTCTGATCGTTAGCTTGAACTACAATGTCTGTCTTTGGATTTATATTATTCTTCTATAACCTGTCATGGGGTGATGTGAGTAAAAGTCTATTCACGCATGGCTAGACACCAATGGAATATAAAAGAACAGATTCCACTCAAGTCTAAATCATGAAAACAGTGAGTTTATTGGGGCTATTTGGAAGAGCAGGGCTGATTAAAAGCAACTGTATTTCTGAAAAGTCCATCCCAGCATGGGTGACAACTTCTGAGAGCTACATCCCTGGAATTACCTGCACAATGTATAGGCAGCTGGTTGGCCAGAAGACTCTCTATACCCTTTCTTAGTTACTTTTATATTACTGTAGAGACATCATGGGCTAGCAGTTTCAGAGGGTTAGTCCATGACTATCACAGCCTAGAGCATGGCTGCAGGCAGGCAGAGATGGCACTAGAGCTGTAGCAGAGACCTTGCTTTATATCTAAAAGTTGGAGGGAGGGAATAAGGGAGAGAAAGATAGGCAGAGAAAGACAGACAGACAGAGATGAGGCCTGATGTGGGGTTTTTAAAACCTCAAAGCCCACCCCCAATGACACAACAGAGACAAGGCCACACCTCCTAATCTTTCCAAAAATAGTTCATTAACTAGGTACAAAACATTCAAATATATGTCTATGGGGCCCACTCTCATCAAGCCACCACAATCCCCATCAATCATTACTGCTTCTATAATAAGGGGTGAAGCCTTGTGATTCTTTCAACTTGCTGAGCTTCCTGAGCCTTGTGAGTTGCATCTGTTTCTCTCTGCCCTCCAGGAGGGAGTGTTCCAATTCAGAATAGATGGCTACACAATGGCTAATTTTCTTTTCTTTTCTTTATTTTTATTTTTATTTTTTTTTTCGAGACAGGGTTTCTCTGTGTAGCTTTGGAGCCTATCCTGGCACTTGCTCTGGAGACCAAGCCGGCCTCGAACTCACAGAGATCCGCCTGCCTCTGCCTCTCGAGTGCTGGGATTAAAGGCCTGCACCACCAATGCCCGGCCAAAATGACTATTTGCTTCATAAATATACTACTCCTTAAATACTAAAGGACGAGTTATGAAGAATGTACATATACCTGAAAGCACGTAATTAGTGAACTAATTTTACAAAAGACTTTGTAAGGCATGATGATCTTAATTTGCATTCTTTCCATTCCTGTGCTAGACAGACACACTACTTGATAACTGGTAGAGCAAATACAGAGGAAATCAAGGCACAGCTTCCTTGCACAGCTTCCCCTCCAGGAAACCTTTAGGGATAACAGACAATACACCAGTAATGAGTTGCACAGTATTGTTCCTTTTTGGTAACAGTGTGTGTGTGAGACTCATTCTTTATAGATCATACCTAGAATATAAAATACTGATAAATAATATGAAACAGTTGGAACTTATTGTGGGAAGGGAACTGGAACATTATAACATCCTGTTCAATACTTGATTTGGTCATTACTTTTTCCTTATGGAGAGTATCATCCATTGGGGTCACCAAAGAATGAAATTTTTTCGAAGTCAATTGCTTTCTTTTACCAATTAGAATGCTTTATTTCTGATGAATGACTGCATGAATAACTAGTTATTAAGTTAATTTGCATTAGAAGCACTTCGTGCATTTAATTGAAGAGGTGAAGCCTGAAGGAATTACTCTTTTTTTGTGAAATAAAGAACTTTTTATAAGATAATTTTAATCCTATGTGCGCATAGCTTCCCACTGAGTCTTACAATGTGTTGGTAAGTTTGCCACATGAAATTCTTTTACTTCCTTCTCTAGACTGTCACATCTTTCTTGTTCCCCTTTCAATTCCTTGTGTTGCATCTAATTTTCATGGTTTGCCATTATTATTTTTTCCTCTTGATTTTCACTTTTGAGGCTCAGTTCCTATGTTTTCTTTCGATATAAACAATAATCATAGATAGTTGGCTGAATATTTTCAGGGTTATTAATATGTATTATCCTTTTGTTATGGCATTTCAATTGTTTCTTGAAAGTCACCTTTGTAGCTGCTTTCTGGCAGGCATAGACAATGGAGTAGTCACCCAAACTTCATACTGAGAACAAGCCGGTAAGAAAATTGGCCCACAAAAATACCATGGCATTTGGGTCAGGTAATTTTCATATTTTAATTTTTATATTTTAGTTATGTTTCCCTACAGCATCGGGATTATTCAAAGTTATGTTAAAATGTTAAAGATAACTCTATATAGATAATTTTAAGTTAACAGGAGTAGCGATTAGCAAACTGGGTCTCATGGTGAGGTTTTGAGCAGAACAGGAGACGGTGAAGAAAGAGAATAGCATCTCTGAGAAGAGCAAGTTCGACTTGGAGGAAGAAATTGGATTCTCGGTTACTTCTGGATGCTACAAGTGTCCTTACATTCTTGACAACAGCTGCTGAAAATAAGTAGTTCATACATGAAAATCGAGAGAGTCTAGCATCTGAGATGGTGTTGCTGAGGAAGGTGTGCCACACATTTGTTAGAGGGCTATTTTCTCAGCCTAGACACACAGGGGAGGGTCTGGGCCCTGCTGCAAATGATATACAGACGTTGAAGATTCCCCCATGGAAGGCCTCACCTTCCCTGAGGAACAGAAAGGGGATGGGATAGGGGGATCGGTGGGGGTCAGGGGAGGAGGAGAGGGAGAGGGAACTGGGATTGACATTTAAAACAAGCTTGTTTCTAATTCAAATAAAAAAGGAAAAAATAACAGTAAGTGGAGAGACTTTTGAAAGAAAATTTCCAGGAACCTTTAGCTGGATAAGTTTGTCTGTTTTAAGAAACATTAATGCAAAGTGTTTAATTTGATATATATTTAAACTAATCGATTTTGTATTCTTAGATGTTTAAAAAAAGGCCAGAGTAATCTATGTTTTACTTTTTTTTACAAACATTCCTTGATTTTTGTTCCCTCTAGTAGTCAGTGATTTGTTGAGTCCCTACTGCATGTCAGGCACTAACAGAAATGAAACAGGATTTGGACGTTAGTCCTAGACCTTGAAATTTTCTGAGGGTAAAATGCTTATTAGTATTTCTAGATATAAGTTGTTTAATGATATTTTCTAAATGTTTAGGGATGAAAATGGGATTGTGCTCCCATCCAACCATATAGTCCCTTAGTGGTTCTTTCTGTGGCAAATCTTACGTGTTCTGTTCTTTAATTATGCTGTAAATGTCTAAGAATATGAACTCTGACCTGGCCTTGTATGATTCTAATACTTAGCACAATTTGTGGGACATAGTGAAGTTGGTTTAGCTATTCACTACATAAATTCCAGTCTAAGGTACATTTTTGGTTAAGAAACAAATTGTGGCTTACTCTCTTTGGAAGGAGTAGCAATTACTGATTTGCCCTTTACCCATTTCAATCAATAAGATTCTAGAGAATGTAAATGTATTCTACATTCTCTAATAGATTCCTCACAGCACTATATTATAGCCCATGAGGCACACTGAAGCACCAAGCTTTAAGTAGAAGGCTGTCAAATTCATCTTGATTAAATGTAAATCTAGATCTTTTATCTTGAAATCACTAAGCAGGAATGCTATCATATAAGCTAAAAGAGCTAAAAATGAAGAATTTAACACAGTAAACATACATCTACTGTATTATCCTTCCTTCCTTCCTTTCTTTTCTTTTTTTTTTTTTTTGTATGCAGTGTTCTGCTTGCATGCTAGTAGATGGCACCAGCTCTCTTTATAGATGGTTGTGAGCCACCATGTGGTTGCTGGGAATTGAACTTAGGACCTCTGCAAGAGCAACCACTGCTCTTAACCACAGAGCCATCTCCCCAGCCCTATATTATTCTGTTCAATAGACAGATAGTTCTATGACATTTTTTATATATTCAATACAATATACTTGCAGTATCACAAGGGTGTGATATAATAAAAACTGTTAATTAGGGAAAATAAAACACTAAAAACTATGCATAAATACTGCTATCTTTATATTTATAAATTTTATAATTTTGTGGAAATATTTTCATCTAAAATTAATTAATGGTTTAGGCAATATGTGAATGGTTTTTAAAATCACATGAAAACGATTTTTAAGTTGATTATGAAATATTCTCATTTTTGTTTCGTTTCAGAGATATTTTGCTGGTACTAGGGGTGATTTACCATAAAATGACTTCAGTCCCTATTAATTTATAGAACAAATGATGTGTCTCTTACAGTCCTACATTATTTCATTCATCAGCGAAAGAATCTAATGAAAGTTTGCTTAAACTCCTGCATTAGATGAGCAGATTTCAACTTTTCTCATATTAATATAAATTAGATGACTTTTGTCCTTGCCTGGAGTGACAATGTCAGTGTCGGGAGGGAGCTTACATCTTTCATGACTGTCAGCTAATTAGGATGCAGGGGCGCTTCAAAGCCCTCACTTCTAATCTGCCCTTCTGGATTATATCCAGTGTGAGCACTCCTGCCAGCCACTGTGGGGCCCTGAGCTAAGTTCCCACAGCCTCTGATAAGCAGACTCACCAGGAGAGATTCCCCAGCAGGGGGTAAAAGCCACCTTTTTATGCACAGGGATGTAAAATAAATCTGATAACCATACTATTGCAAAGTCCTCAATCCACTGATGCTGAGCAGATAGCATCTTGCTCAGAACTCAAAGACTGTCAGTCAAAGAGGGACCCTTGCTGATTGATGCCTGTTTACAGACAAGTGTAGGACTAGAAGCTGTGGAGTTGAAAGAGAGAGAATCTCTTCCTTAGTGATTTCTCCAAATCTCAGGAGGATGCTGACTTTATTTACTGCCTGTCCAGGCTTAAATAAAGTCACTCTTCCTGTTTCTTTGGCTTTCCTGCTCATCCTATGCAGGGCAAATGCCTTCCACCATCTTCCTCACCTCCTTCCTTCTCTCCATCTCTCTCTCTCTCTCCCTTTGTTCCTTCCCTCCCTCATTTGCTCTTCCACTCCCTTCTTCTCTTTCTTCCTTCATTCTATTTTCTGAGACAGAGTTGCAAGTTGCCCACTCAAGCTGGTCTCTAACTCATGATGGAGCCTTGAAATCTTTATCTTCCCACTTCTGCCTCCCATGTGCTGGGATTACAGGTGTATTCCAACATGCCAAGAGGACAATTCCCTTTACCTTCACCATTCCACCTCAATTTCCTTGGTTGATATCTTTCTAAAAATTTCATCCCCAACTGTCATGTTTCTTTACAACCTTGATTTCATTGGTTGATGCTGTTGCTACCTTGTTATTTAGCTGGGATTTTCTAATAAACTTTGGTTTCTGAAGAAGTTGTTGGAAGCTGTCCTCCAGATGGTTCATGCTCTGCTTCTCTTGTCATTCATCTGTCTGTCCTAAAGACCCATTGCTTTTGTCAGACAGTTTTTTCTTCTTCCAAAATTCTGTCAAAACTATATATGCCTTTAGATTTCCCAGTCTGCATCATCTCTCACTAATCCCCAATCTCTTCCTTTTCTTCAG
This sequence comes from Cricetulus griseus, assembly GCF_003668045.3. Lineage (NCBI taxonomy): Eukaryota > Metazoa > Chordata > Mammalia > Rodentia > Cricetidae > Cricetulus > Cricetulus griseus. The sequence continues at coordinate 157,824,314 of NC_048598.1, forward strand.
ATACATTAGGAACAAAAACAGCAACACAAAACAAGGTACCAACCCTGAGATTTGTTGGATGGTGTTCCTCTGTCCTCATCCTGTAGTATCAATGTGTGCAGGGGCAGTCTTTGAACCCTCCAATGTCCCTCCTCATATTCTCTGTACTTGGTGTCTACTGCACCCTCAGCTTTTGACCCCAAATCCATTTCAGAAGTCTGTCATTGAATTCCCACAGCTTCTTTTCTTTCTGCCATTCTGAACCTTTCTTATATTTTGTTTTGATAGCTCTAAGATCTCTATGTCCTATACTTCCTTGCCACTCAGAATACATTCTGTAGAAGAGCAGCAGGGACTTTGCTGTAGAGCTTCTTGGAAATGTGGGACTCTGTGCCTCTCTCCTAATCCACAGTGTCACAAAGTCCCCAGAAAGTGCCTCTCTACAGACAAGCTAGGTGGGGCTGTGCTGACATCGATCTGTTCTCTTCTTTCCATGAAGAGTTGATTTCAGCTCAAGTTGCTCTGTGTTCTCTGGCAACATCCTTCCACCTCTGTGTACCAGCCTAGTCCCTCCTGGACTCAGTCAAACCACTCTGCTTTGCTTTGTGCTTTAGTGTTACCAGGTTCCCAGGGAAAGCTTGACAGGACTAGAACCATTATTCACTTGTTTGTAATCCTGGCTGTGCACAAGGCTGCTGCTGCTGCTGCTCTTTGGTGCTGTTTATGAGGTTCATTCTTCTGATTTCCAAAAGTGCAGACTTTTCTCTCCTTGCAGATCTTAATTCAATGCTTCCTTTCCTCCTAGCTCCAGCCAGAATTACCCATTTCCATTCTTTCCTAACTTTGTCATGTAGTAGTGCCTCTTAATTCCCAATATAAACACCTCTGTGATACCAGCATCACTTAACCTCTGTCTGCTCTTATTTATGGATGAAGTTTTTTATTATGGAACATAGTTTTGGTTATAGGATAGATTTAGATTATGCATAAACTGGGTGGTGTGGCTCTCAGATTGGAGTCTGGAGTCATCTGTCTGGAGACTGAGGCAGGAAAATCATTGTAGTTACAAGGTGAACCTGGACCATTTCACAGTGAGTTCAAGGGCAACCTGGGGTATAAAGAGAGGTCTTATCTCAAAAGCAAACAAAAAATAGACAAGATTATGCATAGGTTCTCTATATGGCCTCTGCAGTGGGTATCTAAGGCCTAGCCTAATACTTGTGTGTTAGGATGGCGCTCATTAGATTTTGCTGGCACATGCCAGGCAAGCACTGCAGCTGGAGCCCTTTGTGATTTCTATCTCAAGGTTGGGTTGGGTTTTGAAGATGAACTTAAGTATTTCAATGTAAATTTGTAATAGCCAGAAACTGGAAGCAGCCTAGATGCCCCTCACAAAGAATGGATAGAGAAATTGTGGTACATTTACACAATGGAGTACTACTCAGCAGAAAAAAAAAAACAATGGAATCTTGAAATTTGCAGGAAAATGGATGGAACTCGAAGAAACCATTCTGAGCAAGGTAACCCAATCACAAAAAGACAAACATGATATGTACTCACTCATATGTGGACCTGCTTTATGATACATAGTAGTGACCATGCTTTATAAGAGCTGTTTTTAATGATGTTGCTCAGAATGGTTTCCTCCCAGATGATGATTGAGAAGCTAATTTAAAAAAAATGGTGCCAAGTACCACAAGAGTAACAGAACTGTGCTGTTTTCTGGGATTTTGTTTTTTACTTTTTTGTTGTTGATGTTGTTGTTTGTTTGTTTTTTTTTGTTTTTGTTTTTTGTTTTTTTTTTAAATGGAGTGTGCTGGATGTCTCTACAATTTTGTTCAAATGACTATAGAACCTGGAAAAGCTGTTGCTGCTATTGATGCATAACATATTGCCATTATTTCTCTTTTTATATATATATATATATATATATAAGATAATTGAAACTCAAATATGTGATGAATCCAAGGTGCTTCAGTGAGTGCTCACCTGTGCATGCAAATATGATTTTATCTTTGTAAGTAGTATAGTTATATGCTTGCCAAAAAAAAATAAGTGACACACTGGAAGACAAATGTCACACAATTTCAATTTTATGTGTAACCTAGAAATGACGAACTTAGGTAACATAGGGCAGAATTGTGGCTATTAGGCTTCAATGTGGGTCTTTTAACAAATGGGGAAACAATTGGTGTAAGAATATAAAACTGCAGTTGGACAAGAGGCATGGACTCTGTGAAGTCTTGAGGTCTACTGACAGCATGATAAATATGGTTGATAACAATATGCTATATTTTAAAAGTTGTGAGATAGTATACTTTAAGTGCTCTCAAAACAAAAATGACGAATTTGTGTGATATAACATGTTAATTGGTTTAATTTAGTCATGCCATTGTGAACATACTGTATTATGCATCATAATTGTGCATGACTTTATTATGAGCTAAATAAATGAATGGAAAAGGAAAAAAAAGTATTTCAATGTAAGCTGACCAGATCCAGAGTGGTTCCTAAATCCATTGTCAATCATCAAGTGCTACAATAATAGAAGTGCAAAGAGAGACTGAAGGGCAGCTAGCTGCAAACCCAAACTACCAAAGATGACTAGAAGCCAGCAGAAGCTGGAGCTGTGTGCTGACACCTTGATTTCAGAGGTCTGGCTTCATGTCTGTGAGAGGACAGTTCATCAGCCCCTGAAGGTAGTAGACCCCCTTCTCAGGTATTGCTCTGATCTCGCCAATGTTTTCAGTGTGTGTCACCTGGCAACTGTGCCAAAATTCAGAAACCAATGGAGTCCACTGCTGTTAGCAAAACTTTAGCTTTTTGGAAATTCCGAGCTTTTATAGCAGTGTCCTTTTTCTGCCCCAGGATCTGTTGTTGGACACCATGTCCCATTTAGTTATCATATTGCCTTACTTTTCCCTTACTGTGACAGCTTCCTGATCTTTTCTTTCTCATGCTTTTGCAGTTTTGAGGGGTCCTGGCTAGTTTTACTGTGGATACCCCTCAGTTCACAGTTGTCTGATGTGGCTCCTGTAACTGAGAACATCAGGGAGTGGCTCCCTTCTTGATGGTCAGTTTGTGGGTATGGAAGCTCTGCATAGCCCCACCAGAGATATGGAGATTGCTCACACACCAGCTCCCTCTGGTGAAGAGTTTCTGCTTCCTTTTTCTAGTACTCCTGTTTAGAAGATTCATTCCAGGAAAAGGATCATTTCGATATAGTCTTAGAATATTTTTGTAAGGAAGATTTGTTGTTGTCTGCACTTATTTGCTTATTCAATCATTTATTTATCTCGGTGTAGATTCATGTCCTATGAATTTATAACATTTACCGTTGCATTTTTCATTTCAAATATCATAATAGAGGGAGACATTTTTGGTTTACAGAGAAATCAGGCACTAGGGAAATGTCTGGAGATCTACAAAGATGACACCAGCTAACAATCTCAGCATTGGAGGAGAGGCTACCTCAAATGCCCTCCCCTGATTATGAAATTGATGACTGACTTATATGCCTTCATCCAGCAGCTTGTAGAAGTAGAAGCAGACACCCACAACTAATCACTGATCTGAACTGGAACCCAGATGCAGAGAAGGACCAGTGAAGAGCGCAGAGGTCCAGACCAGGCTGGTGAAACACACAGAAACAGCTGACCTGAACATCCGGGAACTCTTGCTCCCCAGTCTGATAGCTGGACTACCAGCACGGGACTGATCCAGGCCCCAGGAACATGGGTTTCTGTGAGGAAACCTCAGAATCTATGGGACCTCCTGTAGAAGTTCAGTATTTATGCCTAGCATAGGTGTGAACTTTGGGATCCTATTCCATATAGAGGAATACTCCCTGAGCCAAGACACACAGGGGTGAGCCTAGGCCCTATCCCAAAGGATACGAAAGACTCTGATGACATCCTATGGAAGGACTCACCATCCAGGGGGAGCAGAAAAGATATGTGACAGATAAGGTTTTGGGGGTCTGGGGTAGAGGAGGACAGGCGGGAGAGGAGAACTGGGATTGTCATGTAAAACAATCCTGTTTCTAATTCAAATAACAAAGTTGGAAAAAAAAAGTCTTGTTTCTCCTGCTCAGTTTTCCTCCTTAACATTATGCTTTCCCACACCCACAACCTGAGTCTCTTCCTCTCCATCTTTTTTCTTCTGTTATCACCACCTCCCTCTTTCTCTTTCCATATTTCACAGAAATTTATGATGTGTATTTCACTATTTCCAGAGGACACAGCCTAGAAGATTCCATTGTGTGCTGCTTACTGTGTCAGGTCTGACAATGTAGAGGCCCTTTGGGGGGCACCCTAAACGGGAGACTACTCCTTTTCTACACAGTCAGACTTTCTCTCTAACAGTCCACAAACTGATCTTGGTGTGTAGATTTCCTTCCTCTGTGTACTCTCTAGGGTGGATTATATGGTTTGCCTGTTTCCAACTTCTAGCAATGATTCTGAAGTCTCCACTGCCTAGGTGGCTTGATGTGTGATGTTAGGCTGGACTTGGAATTTATTCTACTTTTGCTGCTGATGGGAACAGTCCAGAGATGCTTTAAATGCTTTAGTTGTTACTCTTCTCCTCCAAACCCTAACTTTATTAACTAATGACATAGCATCATTTACTGTGAGTAACTCCTTCCTCAAACCTGCCAAGTCCGGGCAGGAAGATCCTGGAGAAGCTATAATCTAAAGATATCCAAACAGTTTACTGTTATTTTCTGTCAGCATCTCTGTTGAGGTATTCAGCATCATCTAGAATTAACATTTCACCACAGAAGTCTATTCTCATCTTATCTAGAGTGTTATAGCATCTCTTCCCTTCAATTGAAGATACATGCAAGGCCCTGTTGGAAGCCTTGACCTATCTTGACATGGTTGAATAATTTTGTGTGTAGTGATGCTGGGCCACATGCTAGACAGACACTTTTAATGTTTGTTGGATATTTGAAGGCATCCTTTCTTGCTTTTGAATCTTGGATGACTTCGCTCATTTCTCTTGCACTCCTGCTATTTCTTCATTATCACAAAGAAATTTTTCTCTCTAAATACCTCTCCACACTGTGGAGCCATGGCTTCTCTATGCCTCGTGAGCTTTCCCATGCCTTTTAGGTTATATTTTTGTTATCCAAATGTGTCAATTCCCTCTAGAGGCTGAGCTGTGAGCAAATAGGAGTTATGTTATGTTTATCTCTCCGTGTTCACGCTGAACCACACAGGAGCTGGTTTTCAACGCACATTTACTTAAAAGATGAAGGAGTCCAAATCTGCCGGTATCTTATTTCTTCTTGTCAACTCAATGTGAGTTCTAGGATGGAATTTTCTATCTCATAGAAAACATGCTATCTAGGTGATTTTTAGTTTCAAGTGATCTCTTTTGTTAACTCACAAGAAAATGCAGCAAATGCAGGTGTGAGGTGGAGACAGCAGAGAAAGGCTCTGAGTTTCCGAGGCTGGCTTCACAGCTGCTTATTGAGATATTTATGCTAACAAATGTCATGGCACAGCTTAGTTGTGACATGCAGCTATGTACCCGAAGAGCATAGCCCAAGCAGTCCTGAGCTGTCTCTTTCTCATGCTCGCTGGCTCCTTTTGTCACTGTGTTTGCTCTGAATCTGCTCCCTCTTCCTGGTCCAGAAGTCGTCTAGTGCCACCCCACCCCTCTACTTCTCAGCTCTTGCAATTATCCTTCCTACTTTCCTCCCTCCCTCCTTCCCTCCCTCCCTCCCTCCCTCCCCCCTACCTCATCACACTCAACTCCTGTGATGATGTGGTCAACCACGCAGAATCTGGAACCACTTAGAAGACAAGGCATCAGGCAAACTTGAGGGGTTTATTTAGCCTTTGTTCAGGGATGAGTTCTGACTGTATAAAAACAAGGAACAGGCTGGGTATAAACATTAATTACTCTCTTCTTTCTGGCTGCAGATACAATGTAACCAGCAAGCCTCCTGCCTCTGTGCCATGCTTTGCCCATCATTATGAACAGTGCTCTAGAACTGTGAGGCAAAGTAATCCCTCCCATCCTTGCAAATGCTTTTGTTGGTGGTGTTTTATCACAGCAAATGGAAAAGAAACTAAGACACACCACTGGGATTTCTGTGATAGAGGATTGGAAGATTTGAAAAATCTTTATGCCTCAGGGCTCCACTAACATTCTTCTCTACACTTTCACTTGATTCTATTTTAGAGGATTATTATCTCCATTTTCAGACCACCGAGTTTAGAGTCCCAGAGTTTATACATTCTGCAGTTATTCCTCTATGAGATTTGAATATGGGATTGTGCTCTGCCCCTTAATTTTAAGGGAGTCTTTTATTGGCATGGAGCTCATCAGGTACTCGGTGCTAACCATTTACAGAGCTGCAAGGACATTCCTATCTCCCCAGCCCAGGGTGACAGGAATGATGACCACACCCTTATGTCTTAAATGCCCGTTCTGGGGCTAGAACACAGATTTACATGCCTACAGGGCTTTACCAACTGAGCTGTCTACACAGGCCTACTTTCTAATTTTGACTTATGTATTAATATATAAATACTGGCTGTATTAATGGGCTAGTACATGATATTTGATATATTACAACATGTTATATTCAAACATATTATATTTAAACATAACCATGTTACCCAAGGCTTACCATTTTGTTATATAACACTCAGGCTTTCTTCTAGCTTTCTTCTAGCTCATTCCTGTTGTTACAGTCATCATGCAGGAGCATACGAAAACTTCTTGTTCCTAAGTAACTGACTCTGTGCCCACTTATCTTCATTTCCCTAATATCAATCACTCTCAAGTTCCCCTGGCCCCTTCGTAATTACTATTCTCCTGCCAACTACTATGATTTCAACTTTTATAAATATAGCCTATGGATGAGATAATGTGGTCCTTGGATATTTTTTGTATATATTTTATTTTGGTCTTCAGTTCCATCTGTGCTGTCACAAATGGCCATACTTTGTTATTTATGGCTATATTTTATTCCACTCTATATATGTACCATAGTTTCCCTATCATTCTTTTATGCATCTGCATTCTTCCTTTTTTCCTCTAAGTTGACAGACATTAGGGCTTTTTGAATCCTGGTTTCATTTCAAATTCAATTTGCTTTTCCATGCAAACAAAACATATTTTGATGGTATCATTTGGACCTTGAGAAGGTGATATCTCAAATTACATGGGGATTCTGAGAGAACCAGAGTGGTAAGTGAAAGTACACTGGGAGATCTCAGTTATCAGAGCCAATGCTTTGTCAGCAGCGAGTTAATTCTGGGTTTCTGTCTGTGTAAGAGATGAATGTGATAAAAAATATTTGGGTCAGGTGTACCCTTTACAAGCTTTGACATTGAGACTGTGAATATTCATAAGGGTCTTTGTGTGTGCTTGTTACAGAAAAAGAAATATAAGAAACCTTGCCATTTATTTTATTTTATTGCCTCTGAAACAGAAAAAAAAAAAATCATAAAATAAAGATGTTCTTTTTTAACAGAAGTGTCTCTGCATTCATATTTTTATTCTTTTGGGGGCCTTAAAATCAATTTAAGAAGTTGTATATAAGCTGGATGGGAGAACGGATAAAAAAGAATTTATATCATTTTACACCTCCTGGTCACCACTGCACTTAGACTTACATGTCAGTCTTCCCTTTCTGTAATTCAGTGTAGCTGACACTACCACTGACACACAGGTTTCATCCTTTAGAACAGCTGACAGAATATGAGCCAAGGTACTAGCCACAAGGTAATAAAATACAACAAGGAGAAATGTTTTATTCTTAAGCAGCTTAACTAACTCATGGAATTTTCCCTCTGTTCTTTATGACAGCCTGGCTGAATCAACACTGTAGCCATCTGCTAGATAATCCTGGGGTTTGGGCCCCAAATTTTCCCCAGACTCATTGCATCTGTGACTTGACATAAACTAGGTAATTTGGAAATGATCTATCAGCTGCATTTTGCTGTATTTGCTTGTTTCATTTTTTCATTTTTAAGGAAGGACTTATAAGCAGGAGGAAAAATGTAAGTATAGATACATTGCTGGGTATAGAACCTGATCTTTCCATGCTTTACACTAGCTCCAGGAACATAGGCAGAGCAATGCTGGGAGGCCAGGCTTCTGAGACAGACTGCTGTCTTTAAGCCTCCTGTGTCCTCTCTTGCAATGGCCACCCTTTTCTAGCAGTCAGGACAACCAGGCATTCCCATCACGTCTCATGTTCTTTTAGTTCTGACTGGGAGATGAAGCCTGGTTATTCGTTCTGTAGAACACAGCGCAGAATTGACACACATGTCATGTTAAAATCTTATCAGCTTTTAAAATGTCATTTCTGGTGAAATGCCATAGGAACCAATGTCTCAGGGTATCATTTAAAAGTGCTTCCACATTGTAGATTCCACAAACCAAGCCAGGATAGTGTCTTAAACATATGAAGTTTATAATGTTTCTATCTATCTATCTATCTATCTATCTATCTATCTATCTATCTATCTATCTATCATCTATCTATCTATCTATCTATCTATCTATCTATCTATATGTAGTGTGTGTGTGTGTGTGTGTGTGTGTGTGTGTGTGTGTGTGTGTATGCTGGTATTCAAGGACCACGGAACATATGTCAAAGTCAGAGTACAACTTTCACGAGTCAGTTGTCTCCTTCCACTGTGAGTTCCATTCAGGTCATCAAGCATGGTCAGTAAGCACTTCTACTGAGTGAGATACCATGCTGTCCTCAATATTTATAAAAAGCCATCAACTAAACAACAAGGACTTAAATAAACTGAGTAAATACTGCTGTGAAGGTAAAATAGTTTAGTGGGGAGCCCAGCAGACCTGAATTCAAATTTATGTGGTATTATCATTGCTTGGCTCTTTTTCCTTTAATTAATGTTTGAGATTAGGTGACTTTATTTGATGAATGAATATATTGTTATGGTCTGACAGGGCTAGTGTTGGGCTAATGGAATGTGTCAAAGGCCTGACACAAACTGGGAGTTACTGATGGGGAATGTTCTTCTGTATATATGTTTGTCTTATTGGTTAGCGAATAAAACACTTTTTGTCTGATTGGCCAGACAAAAAGTGAAACAGCTGAACAGAATCAGGATATTAGCAGGTACAAACAGGAAATCACTCACTTCTCAGTGGAGATGCTGAGCAGTCATCATGTAGCAGGCAAAGAAGTTGCATGTCTGGCATTCCCTGGTGAGCCAAGACCACATGAAAATACATGTATTAATAGAATTTGGTTAATAATTAAGACAGAGATAGCCAATGAGAAACCCTAGTCACTGGCCAACAATTTTATAACAAATAGTGTCACTGTGTTCATTTGGGGCTGAAGCAGTGGCAGGGCCTAGGTGGGACAACAAAACCGCACATTACAAAATGGTGCTATTTGTAATAGCCAGAACCTGGAAGCAACCAGATGCCTCTTAACTGAAGAATGGATACAGATAATGTGGTACATTTATGCAATGGAGTACTACTCAGCAGAAAAAAAAACAACAATGGAATCTTGAAATTTGAAGGCAAATGGATGGAACTAGAAGAAACCATTCTGAGCAAGGTAACCCAGTCACAAAAAGACAACATGGTATGTACTCACTCATATATGGATTTTAGACATAGAGCAAAGGATTACCAGCCTACAATCCACACCACCATAAAAGCTAGGAAACAAGGAAGACCCTAAGAGAGACATACATAGTCCCTCAGAGAAGGGGAAAGGGACAAGATCTCCTGAGAAAATTGAGAGCATGGGGGAATGAGAGAGGGAGCTAGGAGAATGAGAAAGGGAGAAGAGGAGGGATGAGGAGGACACAAGGGAGCAGGAAAGTTGTGTAGGGGGAAGAATAGAGGAGAGCAAAATAAGAGAATCCATAATAGAGGGAGTAATTATAGGTTTAAAAAGAAATCAGGCATTAGGGAAATGTCCAGAGATCTACAAGGATGACACCAACTAACCATTTAAGTGACAGTGGAGAGACTACCTCAAATACCCTCCACTGACAATGAGATTGATGATTAACTTATATACCATCCTATAGCCTTCATCCAGCAGCTGATGGAAGTAGAAGCAGACACCCATAGCTAAACACTGAACTGAACTGGAATCCAGTTGCAGAGAAGGAGGACTGATGAGTAATGGGGTGAAGAGCAGGCTGGTGAAACCCACAGAAACAGCTGACCTGAACAAGGGGGTGCTCTTGATGCCCAGACTGATCACTGGGAAACCAGCATGGGACTGATCCAGACCCCATGAACATGGGTATCAGTGAGAAAGTCTCAGAAATCTATGGGGCCTCTTGTAGTAGATCAGTACTTTAACCCTAGCATAGAAATGGACTTTTAGAGCCCATTTCACATAGAGGGATACTCCCTGAGTCTAGACATATGGGGGATAGGCCATATCCCAAAGAATATAACAGACTCTGAAGACCCCCTATGGAAGGCCTCACCCTCCCTGGGGAGCAGAAAGGGTATGGGATAGGTAGGGTGTTAGTTGGGAGGGTTGCAGAGGAGGAGGGGACGGAGAGGGAACTGGGATTGACATGTAAAACAGTCTTGTTTCTAATTTAAATAAATAATGGAGAAAAAAACCCCAAAATATTGCCCAACATAGTTTGAAAGAGTTTCCATGTAGAACCTGACAAAAGCTTAAAAAGGGATTTTTAAAACAAAAGAGCAAATTCAAGCAAGGCTTCTTTGTAACATCATTTTCTCTGGTGGGTTCTGTTTTGAAAGGGACAAGCAGAGACTTCCATGGCTCCTTTAAGGAAGTTTTCCTGACTCTGCCTAAGCAGCAAAACCCTGCAAGACTTAAGAGTATCTGCTACCAATTGAATGGTGTGTACGAGCAGCTGGCAGTGGCAGTGACCACATCTCCAACCTGCAGCATGCTGCTTGATGGTGGCATAGACTAAGGTGGTGAGCACAGCTCCCAGTGCTGACTGTAAATGTACTTCCCGGCCCCATCTTGGAACGCTTGTGGCTAAAATAGCCACCACTTTAATTTTATCAATGTTGTTTAGCAGATAAAGGACTTGTGGCCAGAAAAAGACAGATTCAGATGAAGTGAAAATAAACTTAGACTTGTGAGAGAAAAGAAGCAGGATAAAGTGGTAGAAAGAAAGAAAGAAAGAAAGAAAGAAAGAAAGAAAGAAAGAAAGGAAAGGAAGAAAGAAAAAGAAAGAAAGAAAAAAAGAGAGTAGCTGGGCAGTGGTCGAACACGCCTTTAATCCCAGCACTTGGAAAGCAGAGGCAGGCTGATCTCTGTGATTTCAAAGTCAGCGTGGTTTACAGAGTGAATTCCACGACAGGCAAAAGTACACAGAAAAATCCTGTATGTTTTTTCCCATGTAATTTCTCAGCAAACCCACAATGACTTAATTTCCACACATCATTTTCTGTCTTTTCAGTCCAACCTTAGGCTTCTCCAAGCAGCTCTGTAGGTTCAGACATTTTAGATTAAATAGGATATCATTCTAGATTAAAAAGTTATATATTTTAGAAAAATTTAAGACATAATGCCACTTACTTTGTGTCACTCCTCTGTGTGGACTGAGGTTTTTAGGTAGTGTGACCCATTCTTATTTGTTGACTAAAACATATGTTGACATTCCAATAATTTCTTTCCAACTTTATTGCCATCAACATAGGCCAATAACATCTTATGTGTATTACTGTAGTTGCCCCTAACATTACCTTACATATGTTACACTGATCCTGCCATGGATTTTCGATGCACAGAAGCCAGTGTGGTTCTCTGAAATATTAGCCAGATTCTGCTGTTCCTCTGCTCTAAGACTTCCAATGGCTTTCTGTTTAGTTGAGTAACTAGAGTGTGGCAGAGTATTGTGATAAAAAATCTTCTTACATGTAAAAGGAATGAAACTTTTGCTGGAACTCACAATCAGAGTTAATAATGAAGATACTTAAGACTTAAAACTGCTACCCTATGTTTTTTTTTTTTTTTTAACCTGCCTTCAAGGAAACAATGTAATAACCAACTTTACTTCCCTTGGATTTTACAAGCCAGGCTAATTCATAGCTCTAATCTTAAGTTATGTACTCTTCCCTGAACTTGACCCAGACAATGCATGTGTATCATTTGCTGAAAGCAGCAAATATAAAGATCGAAAGGAATCTTATAAAGTGAATACCACCATAAATGTTGTGGACAGTGCTGCACCCAACATTTGGTTATTGGTTCATAAACAAGGATGTTTATAACATTGTTTGTTGTTTGGGTCATTTGGGGTCCGCTGGAGTCAATGACTTAATTCCTTGTAAAACCTATAAAGATTTCTGTAGCATGTCCCTCATTTCTTCCCCATGTGTTGCTTTGTATGCTGTCCAATAAAGACAGAGCAGAACCCATTGTTAGGGAAAAACACAGACAGACAGACACAGACACAGGGGCATATTAATAAGACAGCTTTCAGGCAGGCACTGATTCAGACTCATACAACAGACAGATGGAAGATGAAGACACAGAGATCCTGAAACAGAGAATACAAATCTGGACTCACTCTTCCAAGGACAAGTACTTTTATTGCTTTCACTGATGTTACATCAATGCGTTATTCACCAACTTAAAGTTAATCCCTTATATGTTTAATTCACACACTAGGAGCACATATGATAGTTTACCATGCCTATCATCATCTAGCTCTTTTCTGATGCTGTGTAACATACCCCCATGGGCTGCTTCACTCCAGCCACTCATTTACTTTATCTTAGCATTGTCCTAGTCCAAGAGTTTACATAATTGCTGTTTGTCCTTAGGTATTTGTGTAACTCATGCCATAACCTCCTTGAGTTTCTGGGCAAATATCGTTGTGGTCTTTTTAGAAAGGTAAAAATATACTATTCCTTATATATCCTAGTCCCATGTTAGCTTCTTATTTTGATCTATGTCCCAAAAATTGAGGTGTTGAAACTTAGTGGTCAGTGTGTCATCACCAAGATGAGCCTTTCAGGTATGGCTAAGTCATTAGAGAAGAACATTCTGGAAGAGAATTGGGGTCCTTGTCATAGGGCTTGAGAGAATAAGTGCATTGTTTTTTCTCTCATATCACTGGAGGACACAGTATAAGATGTGATATCTTCAAAGCAGAGATAGATCTTGCCATTGGCTTGATCCTGGATTTCTGCCTCTTTCTTATTATGTTACCCAGTCTTGGGCATTTCCTTATAGCTGTTCCTTCGAACAAAGAGTACATTCATAACCTTGAACAAATTGGTACAGGAGACAGCTTCCTGATCATTACACATGTAGCACAGACACTGAAATAAAAAAAAATTATAAATGGGACCTCCTGAAGCTGAGAAGCTTCTGTAAGGCAAAGGACGCAGTCAGCAAGACAAAAATGCCAGCCCACAGAATGGGAAAAGATATTCACTAACCCCATATCTGACAAAGGGCTGATCTCCAAAATTTACAAAGAACTCAAGAAGCTAGTTTCCAAACATCAAATATCCAATTAAAAAGTTGGGTACAGAACTAAATAGAGAATTCTCAATAGAGGAATCTAAAATGGCTGAAAGACACATAAAAAGTGCTCAACATCCTTAGCCATCAGGGAAATGCAAATCAAAACAGCTCTGAGATACCATCTTACTCCTGTCAGAATGGCCAAAATCAAAAACACCAATGACAACTTATGATGGAGAGGATGTGGAGAAAGGGGAACATTCCTCCACTGCTGGTGAGAGTGCAAACTTGTACAGCCACTTTGGAATTCAGTATGTCGATTCCTCAGGAAAATGGGAATCAGTTTACCACAAGATCCAGCAATCCCATTCTTGAGGCATATACCCCAAAGAAGCACACTCATATAACAAAGACATCTGTTCAACTATGTTCATAAAAGCATTATTTGTAATAGCCATAACCTGGAAGCAACCTTGATGCCCCTCAACTGAAGAATGGATACAGAAAATGTGGCACATTTACACAATGGAGTACTACTCAGCAGAAAAAAATGAAATGTTAAAATTCGCGTGCAAATGGATGGAACTAGAAGAAACCATTCTGAGTGAGGTAACCCAGTCACAAAATGACAAGCATGGTATGTACTCACTCATATATGGATTTTAGACATAGAACAAAGGATTACCAGCCTACAATCCACACCACCATAAAAGCTAGGAAACAAGGAGGACCCTAAGAGTGACATATATGGTCCCCCAGAGAAGGGGAAAGGGATAATAAGATCTCTTGAGCAAATTGAGAGCATGGAAGAATGGGAGAGGGAGCTAAGAGAATGAGAAAGGGAGAAGAGGAGGGGTGATGGGGACATAAATGATCAGGAAGTTTGTGTAGGGGGAAGAATAGTAGAGAGCAAAATAAGAGATACCATCAGAGAGGGAGTTAGTATAGATTTAAAGAGAAATCAGGCACTATTGAAATGTCCAGAGATATCTAAGGATGACACCAACTAACCATCTAAGCAACAGTGGAGAGGCTACCTAAAATGCCCTCCCCTAATAATGAGATTGATGACTAATTTATATGCTACCCTAGAGCCTTCATCCAGCATCTGGTAGAAGTAGAAGCAGATACCCACAGCTAAACACTGAACTGAGCTGGAATCCAGTTGCAGAGAAGGAGGACTAATGAGCAAAAGGGTTCATACCAGGCTGGTGAAACCCACAGAAAGAGCTGACCCGAACAAGTGGGAGTTCTTGGGGCCCAGACTGATCACTGGGAAACCAGCATGGAACTGATCCAAACCCCATGAATGTGGGTATCAGTGAGGAGACCTAGGAAATCTATGATAGGGCATCTTGTAGTAGATCAGTACTTATCCCTAGCATAGGAATTGATTTTGGGAGCCCATCCCACATAGAGGAATACTCCCTCAGCCTAGACACATGGCTATGATATGGATATGACAGACTCCAAAGATCCCCAATGGAAGACCCCACTCTTCCTGGGGAGCAGAAATGGTATGGGATAGGTTGGGTGTTACTGGGGGAGCAGAGGAGAAGGGGAGGGAGAAGGAACTGCGATTGGCATGAACAACAATCTTGTTTCTAATTTAAATTAAAAAATGGAGGAAAGAAAGACTACCTTCATAAAAGCTATCATCAAATAGATATGGCATGTAGTCTTCCCTTCCTTCAAATTACCCCACTGAGTAGGAGCAGAATTCTTTGAGGGTCATTTTCACAGTTAGATATATAGCACTTCACACTGAAGGACATGAAGTGATGTTTGTTAAGTATATATTCAGTATATGAATGCTTATGATGCTGGCACTCTATTATGTAATGGAAAAGACATTGTGTGTGTGTGTAAAAGGCACTGAGACACTCAAGGCAAACAATGAACAATTATTAATATTTTTATGAAATTTCGAATTCATAGGGAAAGTGGAAGTTAGTCACAGTTTTCTCAAGTATAAAAACATTTTGATTTTCTAAATTTAGATGATCTTAAGTATCTGGTTATACTTTGATCTATAGATAATCTGTAAGAACTTTTTTTAAACCAAAACTAATAGTCATTAATTTTGAGAACATTACATATTTCTCTGCCAAGGTTATTACAAGAATAAATGCACGTTGTCTAGAATTCAGCTTAATGAGATGTCATGCCACCTGTTTTCCCAAGCTCTCAAGGAGAGTCACATGGGGCTTTCCAATTCTTAGAAAGGAGTATTCATCAGAAGCATAATTACTGACCATATGAAGCCATTGAGGGTCTGGGAGTTACCTGAGTTGGACAGCAATGATGCAGATTCTGATGGCAAAAATAACCATAGCTGTGATGTTGAAGCAGGACAGGCAGGTGCTATTCTCACTGAGTCTTGTGCTTCAGGTATTTGATCCTCATAGCAACCTCATAAACTAAGGATTATTTTCATTTGCATGTGAGGCATTCTAGGTGTGAAGAGAGAAAACAAATTCCCAACTTTACACAGAAAACTCAGAGATAGGAATGTTTGGTGTCAATGGCCCCTATGCTGTCGTGTATGGATCTCAGCTGGATCATAAGTCGAACTCCAAAAAGTGTTATTTATGTATCTGTGCATGTGTAGATGTAGACTCATTTGCAAAAGGAAGCATGTGCAAGTGTGTGTATGGCTGTGTATGAGAGAGAGTTGATAATGATTAAGCTGACAAATAATTAAAGCTATTAAGAGGAAACTAACACCACTGTTAAAGTTGACACTGTTTCTTTACTTCATCAGCATAACAACCCTGATAAAGGAACATTTGAATGTATTAAATGAAATAATAGAAAACAAGAGAAACAAGAGCTCCTGACCATATCCAACATAGCTCTCCAAGATACAGTGAGAGGTCTACTGGAAGCCACAGAAGAGCATGGAGTCTTCCCTGTTGACACTCTCTGTACCCAAAGACATCTTTTTGTTTCTTGTGTGTCTGGGAGGGAACACTCCCGAGGAGAAGACACTGGGTTATTTTAAGAATATGTGCCCTGAGGTGTAAATGATCAAATAGTGTTGCAGGCAAACTTATACTATAAAATGTTTCTGAGTGAGACTTAAATGCTCAGGAGCATTATTTAAGCTGTAGGTTTTGCTAAATCTCTGCAATGTCCAGAATACTGAGAAAACCACAGGAACAGAGGGAGGCTCTGCCTTGCACCTTGTGAGTTCCTATGTAGATCCTCAATTCCTCACTATCCACCCATAGAAATGCTGCCTCCTCAGGGACTGCCACAAAGCAACACTTGGGCCAGGTAGCATGCACAAATCTGGATGGGAATTTGTAATCCCTCCTCCTGTTGTTTGCAGTGTATTTAGTACAGTGTTTCCCAAATTTTATTTTTATTTTTATTTTTATTTTTTGAGACAGGGTTTCTCTGTGGCTTTGGAGGCTGTCCTGGAACTAGCTCTTGTAGACCAGACTGGTCTCGAACTCACAGAGATCTGCCAGCCTCTGCCTCCCGAGTGCTGGAATTAAAGGCATGCGTCACCACCATCCGGCCTTTTAATGCATATTAGGGTCACCTAGAAAGCTAGTTATAAATATAAACTGATCACCACCAGTAGGTATCATGTTCTTAAAAGCAGAGTCCTAGATCTCTTTTAGTGTATATACCAGGTTATCTTAGAGGTGGTTCCAAGAGCTCACTTCAACATTGTCTTAGTTCTTTTATGTGGGCCACTCAAAATAGCTTAGTCTTGGTAACACGCATAAAGAAAATTCACCACCTAATTATGGAGACTGGGAAGTCGAACATCAAGGCACCAGAATGTTTGGTGTCTAGTCACAACTTTGTTTCTTTGTTTGTTTTGGTTCTTTTTTACTGTGTCCTTCACATTGGGGAAAGGGTAAGGGAGTCACTTTTATGATGTATCTAATCCCATTCATGACAGTGAGACCTCATGAATTAGCTAGTTTCCAATGGTTCACTTCTTAACAAATGTCACACTGGGCATAAATTTCCTGCATATTTCCATTTTGAAAGCCATTACCATGTAACTGTAAGAGATATGTACTGGTCTGTTGCAAAGAAGGAGATTTACCAAATATGAGATGAATCTTTCAATATGAAATACATCACAGCAAAACTTAAGTCAGTGGGACATTGTGTAATTTGAGTTCTTTTAAGGGGTTAATGTAGATTATGAAGTATTATTGTGTTATGAATACTACATTTAAAAAATAAATGTTTGTATCTTTTGATCTACTCAGTGTGTTAGCAAGTAGGAATTGTCTGTGAGCCTACTAGGTTTTCCTAAAGAGAGACGTTTTTCAAAAGTAGTTTAGATTACTTTAGCTGTATAGTCAGTTCTACAACAGCATTACATAGGAGCACTTTGTTTCAAGAGGAAAAGGCTCACAGGGTTAAAAGCAGAACAATTCTGTACCTACATATTTTCAAACCAGTCCTGTATTTCAGACTAATGTTTGTGAGCCTGGGTGGTATGCACAGATATTTTGTTAGTTGTTGAATACCCCAGCTGCTGAATTTTCTCCAAAGTCAAGTCAAAGCAGTGTGCATTCTGGGAGGGATGCCAGAAACAAATTGTAGTAATTCAGCCTTGTTGTTATAAAGGCATGAATCAAAAGCTCAGCGTCTTGCTGAGACAGCAATCGTCTTAACCTTGTTATACTCTCGAGATGGTAATATGAGGTCTTATCAATGTGGCCGATATGGCTCTCAAAGGAAAGCCGAGGGTCAAAAATGGCTGACATTCATCACAAAGAATATTGCTTCATGGGATGTCCAGGCATAGAATTGTGAATACCTATTAAGTCCCCAGTGAAGCAAGACATATATGGTCCACTGCTTGTAGGATGAGGGAAAGGGAAGGTGGTAGGATCAAATGTGAAATAAACTGGTCAAATGAGACAGATGTCTGCTATTTTAATTTTCTGCTATGAACATCAGTGTTTGCCATTACCAGTTAGGCAGCTTCTGATTAAATGAAGATATTTTTTTTTTCCCTGAAGATTAAAGGCTTTGAGAGTGGCTGAATTTGAAGAGGTGGAAACTTTTGGAAGAGATTTTGATTTGAAATGAACTCTAGGCTGTGCTTATGAGGAAAGCACGTTACAACAGACTCCAAGAATTAGTAGCATTTAAATCAGTGTAAGAACAAGATTGCAGTGATCTGTGCTTTCTGAGTTTACTGAGATTTAAGCCTTGTACCTACCTCTACCTTAGAAAGACGTCAAGCCAAGATTGATGCCGGAAGACAGAGCTTTCTGTGAGGATGATCATTAGCATTCGGGTCCAACCTCATGCCCTCCAGGAAGAAGGGCGATATGCAGAGTGTTCATAAGCCCAGCCTTTGAAACGACAAAGAGCGGGGCATGAATCATGACTTTGTCATTCCAAAGCTGGGAGACCTTGAGGAAGTTACTTAACCTATTTGTGCCTTGCGTTTATTATCTACAGAATACAGGTGATACCCATACTTGCCTCAGAAGATTTTTGTGAAGATAAAATGGGATAGCTTACATAAAAATTTTTCTCTGTGCTTGTTACATAATATATTCTCTAAATTTTAGAAACTGGAATGTTGAAATCTCCTCATATTGAGTTCTTTTTACCTAGTTTCTGAGCAATTGGGGAATTAGAGAAAGTAAGAACAGAGGGAAAATGTCACCTTATTATGTACGTAGACATTTGAAGAGAGATTAGTCTGCTAGATGCATCACCAAATTGGGTAGACTCACTGTGTTGTGGCAGCACAATCTCAGGTCTCAGACAGTGAAAAGAAAATTCTACAGGAGACTGGGATTTAGGAGATAAGCCAGACCTGAGCAGAATGTGAACACAGTCATACACACACACACACACACACACACACACAGAGAGAGAGAGAGAGAGAGAGAGAGAGAGAGAGAGAGAGAGAGAGAGAGAGAGGTAGAGATGGACAGAAGCAGAGACATACAGAGACATAGAGACATAGAGAAGAGAGACAGAGAGACATATAGACACTGACACACACAAAACCCTCATTTATTATCACAAGTGTATAAGAGACTCAAAGGTTAGACAGACAAGGAGAGTTTCATTAAATTCATCAGGGAAACAAAGGCTGGGGAGGAGATGTTCTCAGCAAGAATAACTC
Organism: Cricetulus griseus; assembly: GCF_003668045.3. Classification (NCBI taxonomy): domain Eukaryota; kingdom Metazoa; phylum Chordata; class Mammalia; order Rodentia; family Cricetidae; genus Cricetulus; species Cricetulus griseus. The sequence continues at coordinate 157,843,858 of NC_048598.1, forward strand.
ATTTCATTGCACTTTATTCTGTTAGTTGAGATAACCTTTTACCTTTACTTTTCAAATTGTACTGGTTCTTTCTTCATATCTGGGTACCACTATAACAAATGACTAAAAATAATACAAATTGATTCTACAGTTTTGGAGGTGAGAAGTACAAAATTAGTTTTAGTGGACAAAGGTCAGGATATTGACAACACTTATCCCTTCAGTAGCCTTTTGGGGGAGAATCCTCTCTTTGCTTTGCTCAGCTTCAAGAAACAAACCTCCCCCCTCCTCTCCACCTGGTCCCTTCCCTCACCATTCCGGGAACCACCTGCTCAGATCCTTCCTCCAGCATTCATTCTAGCTTCTTACTAATTATCACATCTCTTAACTGTGACCTTCTTTCCTCTTTCCTACAATGACTGTTGTAATTACTCTGGACCCAATAAATCCAGAATAATTTGTCATTTTAAGTTAATCACACCTGCAGCATCCCTTTTACCATGTAAGGTAACATAAACATAGCCTGCAAGCATTAGAACATGGATATATTGGGGCCATTAATCAGACCCTCACAATGACATGTTGATTGCCTGGATCTACCTTGTGGTTGTTTTTCATGTCCTGTATATGACATTCTTTTTAATATTTCCTGAATCTAGTTGTAAATTCCTCTAGGATAGTTGTCAACTCTTTCATGTTTTCATATTTTTCCTACTTTGTTATCTCACTTTTGAAAAACAAAGCACCTGTTCATAAGGCCCTGCAGCATGTACTGATGTAACTTCATTTAAATGGGAAAGACTTTAGAAAGGAGGCATAGGTCCTGATTTACTGTGAACCAGTACAAACAAGATCTTATCTCTGGCTTTTCATTCTATAAACACAGACTGTGAACAAAAAATGATGATTTATTTAAGGTAAAGTATCAGGATCTTCCTTCTTGTGGACTCTCGCTATTGGACAAGAGTGAGTGAGTGGGCAATGAAGTGATAATGTATACTAGAAAATGCGGGGTTATTTACAGTCTTAATTTAAGAGTAAAAAAATAAAAATCTTGCCATACTTACAAAAGGATTTGGAGATTCACACTGCACAATTTAACTGACTTTTCCCATTAAACTTTTGAGGGAGAAGGGTTATTACATGCTGAGGTTTATTCCTGATTTAGTTTCAGTCGTTGATAATATATGTGTTGTGATTTGAAATGAACAGAGAAAAAATGATTTTAGCTTCCAGACATAGCTACATTTCAAATGCATGAAGGTTCATCACTTATGAATTGATTAGAAAATTATGGAGACCAATATGTAATTTTAAGGTATTAAACTTTCACTAATAGGTATCTAAATGATCCATAGAATTAGCTTTTAAGCATACAGCATTATTCTCTACCCATAATTCTACCATGTGGTGTTATTATGGAGATCCTTGCATGTAATGTCTTGATGCATGAAGATAAAAGGATTGCCGTTGCCCTTAGCCCTGAAAATTTGTTTGTGCCATTTTGATGGCTTCCTTTTCCTTCCTTTAGTTTCATTGTCTACAAAACAGACTTTAAATTGTGGGATAAAAGGGAGAATCTTAGTAGCCATCTTGTCAATTAGGACTTTTACAACTAAAAACACAGAACCAGACATATACAGATATTTTAAGGGTATTCTCTAAAGACTGGATCCTCTAACTCTGGAGACAGTACACCTCATTTAGGTATGGTAATTTAGGAGTTGGTAAAGAACAAGAGACATAGCTGAGGAATGAAGTAAAGGAGGGTGAGAAGATTTTGGAAGCACTGATTTAAAGGAGACACGGTTTTCACTTAGTCACTTTCTATAAGTTTTCAGGTGTTACAGAAAGAGAAATAAGGGCAAGCCTGCTCTGGGAGATCAAACAAGCCTTAGGTCAAGGTCTAGCTTCACTAGGGAACTGTGTCTGGGAAGTGCCTGAGAACCAAGGTTAGAGAGCCCAATAAAGTAAGTCAGGAAACACTGTTGAACAAGTTGGGGAAGAGCAAATGTTACATTGTTACTAACTAGGAAAGAGATATGGAAAGTTAAAAGAACTAAAAAAGACAGGAAAAGACATCTCAATGTGCCCAAATGAACAATGGGTAAAGGTAATGAAAATCCAGGCAAGACAATTAACCAAAGATCACATAATATATAATTATAAAAGCATCAGCTAATTTGAATGGATAAATTATAAAACATAAGTAATAACTTGAATAAAAGTATAGGGAAATTACAAGTTGTGATTGCTTGTTCCTATGTACAGAGAGCAAGATAAACAGGAATATTAAAAAATATATATCCCTTGAGTTGAGAACATGAATTATTCTCTATAGCTAAGGAAATGTGGTAAAAGTAGATCATGAAATTAATCAGAAAGCAAATGTTGATTTTTTCTACTTTACTCCTACCAATAGGGGATATGGAGCTTGAATCAGCCATCTCCTGTAACCAATTTTCAGTGGAGGGCCTGGGACATCAACCCAGCCACAAATTCTTCAACTTACAATTTCTCCTTTCTACAAGATGTGCTGGGGTAAAGATGATGGCAAAATTGTGGAAGTAACTAAATGATGACTGGAACAGCTGGAGACCCATATACTAAACCTCATAGAAAGTGGGAAATACATTTGAATGCATAGGTACAGGAGAACACTTCCTAAGTAGAACACCAGTAGCACAGACACTGAGATAGACAATTAATAAATGGTACCCCATGAAACTGAGAATCTTCTGTAAAGCAAACAACATGGTCAACAAGACAAAATGGCTCCCTGCAGAATGGGAAAAGATCTTCACCAACTACACATCTGACAGGGGGATGGTCTCCAAAATATACAAAGAACTCAAGAAACTAGACATCAAACTACCAAATAACCCAATTAAAAAGTGGGGTACGGATGTAAACAGAGAAATCTCAACAGAACAATCTAAAATGACAGAAAGACACTTAAGGAAATGCTCAACAATCTTAGTCATCAGGGAAATGCAAATCAAAACAACTCTGAGATTCCATCATACACCTGTCAGAATGGCTAAGATCAAAAACACCAATGACAGCTTATGTTGGAGAGCATGTGGATAAAGGGGAACAGGTCTCCACTGCTGGTGGGAGTGCAAACTTGTACAGCCACTTTGGAAATCAGTATGGTGGTTCCTCAGAAAATTGATACTCAATATACCTCAAGACCCAGCAATACCACTTTTGGCCATACACCCAAAGGATGCACACTCAGACAACAAGGACATTTGCTCAACAATATTCATAGCAGCATTATTTGTAATAGCCAGATCCTGAACAAAAGAAGCAGACACACCCAAGAGGAGTAGATGAGGAGGAAATAACCAAACTCAATGCTAAAATCAATAAAATAGGACAAAGAGACAGTAAAAGAATCAGTGAAACAAACAGTTGGCAGTTCTTAGAAAAAAATGAACAAGATAGACAAACCCTTATCAAAACTAACTAAAAGGCAGAGAGAGAATATAGAAATTAACAAAATCAGAAAAGAAAAGGGGGATATAACAACAGACACTATGGAAATCCAAATAATCATTAGGTCATATTGTAAAAAATCTATACTCCACAAATTGCAAAATCTAAAAGAAATAAATAGTTTTCTTGATAGATACAACCTACCAAAGTTGAATCAAGATCCAATGAACAATTTAAATAGATACATAACTTCCATATAGATAGAAGCAGCCATTAAGTGCCTCCCTCCAAAAAAAAAAAGCCACAGTTTAGATGGTTTTAATGAAGAATTCTACCATCAAAGAAGAGCTAACACCAATATTTCTCAAACTATTCTTCAAAATAGAAAAGAAAGACCATTGCCAAATTCATTTTATAAGACCACTGTCACCCTGATACACAAACCACACAAAGACTCAACTAAAAAAGAGAATTACAGAACAATTTTCCTCATGAACATAGAAGCAAAAATATTCAATAAAATACTCATCAACTGGATTCAAGAACACTTCAAAAAGATAATCCGCCAGTACCAAGTAGACTTCATCCCAGATATGCAAGGATGGTTCCATATAAAAAAATTGGTCAATGTAATCCACTGTATAAACAAACTGAAAAAAACAAAAACCTCACATGATCATTTAATGAGTTGCTGAAAAACAACTGACAAAACTCAACATTCCTTCATGATATAAGTTATGTTGAGATCAAAGATACAAAGAACATACCTAAACATAACGAAGGCAATATACAACAATCTGATAGCAAACAACATATTAAATGGAGAGAAACTCAAAGAAATTTCACTAAAATTATGAACAAGACAAGGCTGTGCACCTTTTCCATATCTATTTAATATAGCACTTGAAGTTCTAGCTAGAACAATGAGACAACTAAAAGAGATCAAAGGGATACAGATTCGAAAAGAAGTATCCAAAGTACCACTGTTTGTGGATGATATGATTGTATACATAAGTGACCCTAAAACTTCTATCAGGGAATTTGGCACAGCCATATCTGATGGGAATGGCAAAAGTCATAAGGGCAGCACAGCTGTTTGACAAAACCTAGCAAAGCTGAGCCACATGATTTCTGCCCTGCCACCTTTGGTTTTCATTTCTACCTGTTACATACTTGGGAGACTTTTAATATTTGTGTAATTTAGGGATATTAATTGATGAAAATTTTCTTATAAATCATTTATACCTTCTTCAAGGAATACTGCTTCTAAGGTTCCCCAGGAAAGTCATGAACACATCACCCCTCCTGATTTTAGAGCGATATCCTTATCTACTTGAAGGTCTTCTTTACACTTTAGAGGTTGTGACACACATAAAGAAGCCAGAGGTTTCTTTTCTTTTTTAATTTTTTTTATATATTTGAATTACAAAAAAGATTGAATTACATGACGATCCCAGTTCCCTTCTCTCTCCCTTCCTCTTCTACCACCCCCCAACTAAAACCCTACCTATCATATGTCCTTTCTTCTAGTCTACACCTGACTCAAAATTTCTGTTTCCTCATGACCTCTGCATCCCAGAGGTTTTTTTATGAGGCTATGAGACACTCTTGAAACATCTGCCCCTGTTCTTACACAGGAACAAAGATGTTTAAAACAAAGTAAACTCACAAAGGTCAACAAGAATTGGTGGGCTAGAGGAGTTGACCACAGTTCAGATTGCAAACCTCTTCCACTTTACAGTCATGCAATTACATGGCATATACAGCACCAAAATTAGATTTGCTGAAGTTACCTCTGTGCTACACACAGGCTTATACTGATGGGCAAAAATTATGTAGAAAGATGATAAAAGTATTCTATAAAGATGTAAAAGGTAAACATTGTATTATGCCAGCATTTGAATAATAACTATAGCAGCTTTGGCCTGAGGATATTTCTTGGGTACTCTGACCATTAACAGCTTATAATACACTACTTGGGACTTGGCAGTATACCTGGGATGACTTGAAGATTGCTTTGGTCTAGTGTCCTTGTACCCACAAAAGCTTTTAGCCTGAAAATATGCTGTCATATACCTCTAGATTCTTAAAAATTGGGTTATGTGGTTAATGAGTAAAAATTGTTATGAAAGATAACCGTTTATCAATGATGTCAAAACTTGAGGGGAAATGATATCCCTGTTCTGTCATAGTTTATTAACGATGACTAAAAGATGAAAGATAGAAAATGTTAAACATATGTCCAAAAACAAAAATGATATGACCTATGCTTTAGAACAACATGAATATATCCCTACATACGAAATTTTGTATAAATAAAGAAGCACTCTGGCTGTTAGTAAGTCAAGCAGCAAGATTCTCTTTACCACCATGACCTGGCTCATTTCCTTCCCTCACCTACTCTTTACATCCCCTGCTGGGACTGGCTTGCTTCACATGGCTTGCTCAGCCTGTTTCTTATTGAACTGAGAACTAACAGCTTAGGGATGGAACTACCCAGCATGATTTGGACCCTTTTCCATTGATCACTAATTGAGAAAATGCTTTACAGCTGGGTCTCATGGAAGCACTTTTTCAACTGAGGCTCCTTTCTCTTTAATGACTCTCACTTGTTTTAAGGAAGTTTCTCTCCTGCCCAGTCCTGCAGCTGCTTAGTTCCAAATAAACACACAGAGGCTAATATTAATTATAACTGTTTGGCCAATGGCTCAGGTTTCTCATTGACTAGCTCTCTCTTAATTTTTAACCAATTTCTATTAATCTATGTATCTTCATGCATATCAGAGAATGCCTGGGTGTCCTACCTTCCTGATAGCTACATAGTGTCTTCTGGAGACTGTTTCTCTGCCTTTCCCCTTCCCAGAATTTTCCTAGTCTGGTAATTCCACCTATACTTTCCTACCTGGTAACTAGCTAATCAGCATTTATTCATCAACCAATAAGAGAAACATATTTGTGTCATACAGAAAGACATCCCCCATCAGATGTATTCCATGTACAGGACTGGAAGTTTCATTTGGTGACAAGAGATGTCTGGTTGGAGCTTCATCTCCCTTCATCCCCTCTATTATTTATTTGGCAATTTTATTATATATATATATATATATTATATATATATATATATGTGTGTGTGTGTGTGTGTGTGTGTGTGTGTGTGTGTGTGTGTGTGTGTGTGTATTTCCATTTACCCATTAGTTTTAGCTGTCTGTCTCATATTCCATGTATTCCTCTTCTTTTCCCCCTCCCCATTTGATCCTCCTGTTTCATCCCTCTCATCTGTCCATAGCTAGCTATTCTACTACAATTCATATAACTACCAAGGTTTGGAATAGAATAAGGGACCAGTGGGGCTGTGTAAATCTTTCTAAGAAAATAGGCAGTGAGAATAAAGCAATTGCAGCTAAGAAAGTGAGAGAAGTGACTAAATACATGCCTTTCAGGATTTGGTGAAATTATAGATTAGTGTAGTTGCCATAAGGAGTTTGGTAATTTCTCAGGAAACTTTAGAGCTAATTGCAATATAATCCAGTAATTATATATTCAGGTATATGCCCACAATAATGAAAACAGAGGCTCAAACAAATACTTGTACACCCATATTCAAAGAGCCATTGTCCTAATAGCTAAACAGTGGAGAGAACTCAAATGTCCATCAGTCCATGAGTAGACAAAAGAAATGTGGTATGCACATGTAACAAAATAGTTAAGTTTCAAAGGAAATTTTGGCATATTCTATTTACCTGAGAAACTTTATAGAAAGTGAAACTAGCTAGGTATACATGGGAAAGTGTGCTATCACTAACATGAGGTATCAGGAATAGCCAAATTCAGAGACAAATGGAAGAAATGGAGAATGGGATGTGGTGGTTCTGGATGAGAAATGTCACCTATAATCCAGGGTGTTTGAATACTTGGTCTACAATTAGAGACATTGTTTCCGAAGGTTTAGGTAGTATGGCCTTATCGAAGGAAATCTGGGAATGGGGTTTTCAAAGGAAAACCCTTATGCCACTACTTCCAATTCATTCTTTTTTGTTTGTGTTTATGGTACAAGATGTGATATCTATCTCCTGTTCCAGTCACCATGCTTTTTGCTTGCTACCATGCTTCCTTCCAATGGTGGACTATCACTCTGGAACTGAAAGTGTAACAAACTCTTTATTCTATAGTGACTTTGGCCATGGTGTTTTATTACAGCAACAGAGAAGTAACTAATCCAGGGAAAGATACTTTTTAATGACTATTGAGTTTCTCTAAGGGATAATAGAAGATTCTTGGTCATGTTTAGTAGTGACATTTGTTCAACATCTAAAATCAGGTTGTTAAGGGAGCAGATTCTATGTTGTGCATATTTTATGACAATAAAAAGCATCAAGACCAAATATTTTCATGAGCCTTACTTAATCAAAACATGGATATTTCTCCTTTTATTTATTCAGTTTATGCAATGGCAAGTACATAGGTGGGGTTTTCCAGGCCTTGCAGCCACTTCCCAAATAACTACAAGATGATGATGATGGTGATGATGATGAGGATGATGATTAATTATAAATGCTCAGCCAATAGCTCAGGCTTGTTACTAGCTAACTCTGACATGTAAATTAACCCCTATTTCTTATCCATGCTTTGCCATGTGGCTTGGTACCGTTTTTTCAGTTTGGGATGCCTATCTTGCTTCTCCTTACATCTGCTGGTAACTCCAGACTTCACCCTTCTTCTTCTTCCCAGTCCTTAGTTTGGTTGTCTCTTCCATACTTCCTGCCTGGCTAATGGCCAATCAGCGTTTTATTAACAATCCTAGCAATACAGTTTCACACTGTACAGGGTTATTCCCACAGCACAGGTACTTAAGCTTCGTAAGTCCATTTTGAAATATAAAATATTTCAATAAACTAATTTGTTAAGGTATTTCAAAGATTAAAACTAAAGACTAATTTTATATGTGAATATGGGAATGCTAATACCAATTAATTTCAAATATGATCTAAAATTTATCTAATATTTATTAAGACTAACATGGAATCAATGATCACATGCCAGATAAAAGAGATAAAAGTCTTTTTCCTGATGAATGCACTTACATAAAGTCCCAAGACCTGTCACATAAGAAGTAAAATAATTTTATAGATTAATAGATGATGTAATCAATGAGTTTTCCACGAGTAGTTAAAACTTAGAATGAGAATGAAGGAAATCAATTAAAATACCAATGCAGGCAGACAAGTTTTGTAACTGTACTGTGTAAAAATGTTAGACCCACTGTGGCTCATGAGTCCATCACTTTGTCATTCCACTCAATCACCATGTCCACAAAGAAACTTAACACTGCTGCTTGGAACACAACTTTAATTTTTTAGAAAGGTTTATTTTATTTAAAAAATTTTGGATTAATTTTATTTTATGAACATGATTTTTGTCTTTTGCTTTTATGTCTGTGTGCCCAAGAAGGTGTCACTATCCTTGCAACTGGAGTTTATGGATGGTGTGAACGACCATGTAGGTACTAGGAATTGAACCAAGGTTGTCTCCAAGGAAAACAAGTAACTTTGAATTATATCTCAGCCCCAAATTATTTTGTTTTTAACTACATATGTGTGGGTATAGGTTTGTACACCTGAGTGCAAGTATCTTCAAAAGCCAGAATGGGAATCAGATAGCTTGCAATTGGAGTTACAGTTGGTTGTGATCTTCTTCATTGTAACCCAGCTCCCGTTCCTTCTATGAGAAGTATAACTCTTAACTACTGATCTAGCTATTCTTGGAGCACAGCTTGAACAGCACAGGTTTAGTTCAATGCCCTTTCTATCCCCAACAGAAGAGGAAGACTCTAGCAGTGTTTCTCTTTTTTTTCATTAGAAAAAAAAAAACAGAGGCAGAAATTATATACACAGCTCATTCTGAATTCACTCATAGAAGATTTGAAGCCATTTTAAATTTCCCTGACAGCTGGCTATAGTTCAGTTTAGGTGTTGCCATTTTTATATAAGCATGGCATTTGCACTTAACTGGACACATAATTTTGCAATGATTTATTAACCTTTCTTTTTATTTAATTTGCTGTTTCCTCTGGAAAGGATTTTTGCATACTCCCTGGTTTCTTGCTGAAGATCTCATAAGCTCACTTGAAATATGCATCCCTGTTGAATTATTAATCATCATATGGTTGTGCTAAGCTGCAAAATAGTGAGTTGTGCTCAACTACAGTATTTTCAAGTTTCACTATTATTGAGTAAAAAATAGTCTAGTACAAACTTCTCTAGAAGGCATATTACTTGGGGTTGGGGAAAGTGTGTGTAGTCTCTGTGCTGTTAGCAAAAAGAAAAGAACTCATCAGATCTACTCTGTAGATCTTTCAAGTTTCTGCTGAATTGGTAAGAATTTCATATTTTCCATAATTTTGTTTTTCTATCGTTTAGTATTGGATTTGACCTACAATATCAGTGTAACATGATGCCCAGTGTTCCAGTCTTCATGAACATCTTCCCACATCTTCCCCATGAACATCCCAGCCTTGCCTGGATGTGTGTTGTATATTCTGCACATACATAGATATCTACTTAGAGAAATCTAGAACAATAATTTGGAATTCATTTGTTAGATAGATCAATAGAGGCAGTAATGTCATAAAATCTCATCCTTCTCTCTTCTCAGTAGATGTTCTGGTATTTATTTTTCTAGTACATTTTGAGGAGTTAAATTTTTCACTGAAACTTTGGAATCAGTCTATTCTTAGGCCTCTGGGGTGGAATATGGGAGGAACAAGGGCTACCCGTCTCTGAAAATTAAAACATTTTCCCCAAGAGAGATGGGCCCTCCTGAGGAGGAATTCTGTCACCCTCTGTGTAGGTAATGCGTTTTCTTCATCTTATTACATATTTATTATAAGTGTAAAAGCAAATCCTCAAGAGAAGCTGAATTCAGTAATATGTCATGTTGGAATAATCAGCATGAATTCACACCCTTAAAAGACTTATTTTCTAGGTATGCCATTATTATAAATGGCCTAACAGCATGGGCACTACTCTAATTTATTAGCAACCCACTTGTGCACCCCTAGCACACAAATTTTGATCCCTAATTGGTAGTTGTCTTTCAGATTCAAACAGACAAAGTAAGATGAATTGAAAGCAACTTGTCATTGACCAGAAATCAAGGCTGCTTCTTGAAACATCAGGGGTATAGCTTTGATGGCAAAAGAGCCATTGAATAATAATGGTAATAATGCTCACAGTTAACCTGGAACAAAAAGTGAAGTCTTGAGTTCACAGTCAACTGCCAAACAGAAAACAAGATATGCAAAGAGTACTGGCAATGTGACAAGGAGTAGGTCTCATGCAATCTTCTGGAATTTACTCATTTATACAGGTAGCAAAACACTGAAATACAACATTTTATCTTCTTGGTTTGACATATGTTTAGCAGATATACACAGTTGTATTTGTGTAAGAATAAAAGTGCTGAGGTATATGGATGAACCAAGACACATAGGATTTCTGCATGGTGATGTGGACTTTCTTCCTTCAGAAGAGACCCGGAAAGAAATGCTACATTAAATGGCAAAGGAACCATTGCCATTAATGGTGAGGAATGTTAATTATAGTTCATCAAAGTTGATTACAAACAGATGTAAACAGGGGCAATTATAAAACAAAATGTTCCATAATTGCAAGTGGACCAAAATACTCCACAGAGACGTGAATACAAATCTTCAACCTTTCACTTCCTAGGAGATGAAACATCCAGTAGTGATGAACAACTTTTAAATTTCATACTGATTTTTGAATAAAATACTAAAGGTAATGTTACTACCCAGGTCAATGTGTCACAGTTCAAGGCCATAGCATGTTCTTGGATATGAGAACCCAGAAATTGCAAGTCTTTCAAACATAAACTTACATTAAAGGCAATGATGTGTAGGGATTGTAATAATGAAAAAATCTGATGTAAAAATATTAGCACTATTATAGAAAATAAAATTTGATTCATATTGGACCATAATATCAAATTTTACTCTCTAAATGTGAATGAAGCTGCTAGTTACTTGGATCTTAGAATGTTTTTTACAGTTTGCGTACAAAGTCATGACTTTCACTGTGCAGTTTCATACACTTGTGTCATTATGTTGTACTTATTCAAATGTCTCCCTCATTCATCACCCTCTTGCATATACTCTGTCTCCATCTTTGACGACAACTTCCTTCTCCCAGAGTCTCCCTTGCTTTCATGTCACATGTATTCCATTTCTTTTTTTGTTTCTCCACTATCCATTTTATACTAGTATGATCTATAGGGAGACACACACACACACACACACACACACACACACACACACACACAGGTGCACACCACATACCTACAGATACACACCCACTCCCCTCCCCCTCCACACACACATACTCACATACACATGCATGCACCCATGTGCACAAATACACGATGAGGAGTTAAATTTACATTCAAATATGAGAGAATGAAATGATATTTAGGTTGGCTTATTTTTATTAACATAATAATCTCCAGTGGCATCCATTTTTCATGAAAATATCATAATTTTATTTTTCTTTTGTCCTAATGAAATCCTATTGTGCATGTATATCAAAACTTCCAAGTTCATTTTAGAATTAGGTACTTTGAGATTGACATTTTTAGTTTCTAAATCTGGAAAAAAGGGTATTTAAAAAATTGTTGGGAGGTTATAAACATTGTTTCTGATGAAGTTTCACAAAGTTTGGGAAAATATCAGAAAATTTCAACCCAAAAGATATAAAAATAAGAATTAATTTAATGTTTCTTTCATATCAACAGTTTTTGCAGCCAGTCTTACCTTTGGGCATTTGATCTCTTCTGAATCCTTGAGTCCCTGTTTAATTTGATAGTTAAAATTAATATAATGTTCAAATCTTCAAAAGAATCAGTCACACGAGTTACTAATTTCAGTTTAAATTGTTTAAAGCACTTTAATTAATCAAATTTCTATTTGATAATTAAAAGTCCAGAAAAATTAATTTTCCATGAGTTGTCATGTTGATCTGTGGGTTTAATATAGTCAGCATTAAATAAAATGAATCTTTTACTGATTCAAAATGATTCTTGAGATGTTAACTGTGGGACAAAAATATCTCTGATTTTGTGTCTTCTGTGGGACTAAGTTTTCTCCTCTCTGTCGTGAAAACTGAGGCAGATTTCTTGAAGTTTAGACAATTTTGGGTTAACAATTAAAATGTCCAATCACTTGTATTGATCAGATCTTTCATCTTAAAATTGGTGTTTCTTACTATTCCTAAATAGAACCTGCTGTTGGCAGGAAACTAAGAATGAGGGAAAATGAGGTTGAGTATTTTCAATTCACCTCTTTTCCTTGATGTTACCAACATTTCTAATCACCTTGTAATCAAGGTGTAGGAAGGAAGGCAAGACAGTTTAATTGACTAATGTTATTAGCTGGCATCATGTACTCTCAGGCTCCAAGGAAATTTGAAGTGGAATACTCTTTTAAGGGCCCTTTACAAGTTATCCCTTTTCCCAATTGTGTTTTCTTTTGGCTCTAGTCAGTACATGTCTATTTTGGATCACTTCTGTCCAAGATCATTGACATTTAGTGATATCTTTAAATTCTTTTTGAGCGATAAACAAATGTTATTGTTGTTCTTTGTTGGGACTTAATATGGTTACACACTACATTTCCTGATTATGTCCTCAATTCTGGGTTGTAGAAAGTACAAGTATCTTGTTTTCCCAGCTAAATCTGGATTTCTAAGAGAACCCAAATTTTTTGGCTTCATTTTCAAAATAGTGATCAATCCTTCTCATTGTGTTGATTTCTTAAGTGTCAACCGATTTGTGATAGACAGGAAGCTACTTCTGTGCTGGGTACGATATAAATTTGCTCAGAGAAATCTTCCTTTTCAATTTTTGTTTCAAAATTAATTCTTGACCTATTTAATACTTAAAATTTATGTTGCTAAAAATGGGATAACCATTTTCTAGGTGCGTCTTTTCAAAGTATCATGAGACCTACAATTAAGATTTCAGTGTCTGGGGAACCTCAAGGAAGGAGTGGTTTGAGTATTCCCTCATCTGAAAGGAATACATTCCAAAACCCCAATGAGTTTTTGAAATTCTCTATTCTTTGAATTGAATTCTTATAGATGAATGTAAACATGACAAATTTCAAAATCACCTAGAAGACAAGCTCTGGAAATGCCTTTGAGGGAATGTCTATACAAGTTTCTTGGAGATGATAGACTTACTCTGAATGTAATGTCACCATTCCATAGTCTTGGACTGCATAAAAAGGAGAAAGCAAAGTAACGACTGGACTGATAGTTCCAAGGAGATGTTCCCCATAGTCTCAGGCCTTTGAACACTTGGCTCCCAATTGGTGGTACTATTTGAGAGGATTAGGGGCTGTGTCCAGTTAGGGAAAGTATATCACTGGAGATGGGTTTTGGTGATTTAAAGATTTGTGCCATTTTGAGTTTGCTCTCTCATTTTTGTGCTTCCTATTCTGGCTCCCATGCCTCCACTCTGCCATAATATTCTCTAACCTTCTTGAAACTCTAAGCACAAATAAACTATTTTATTATAGCAATAGAAAAGTAACTGAGACAACTGCCGTTGTTATCTCTGTGCTTCCTGACTGTATACACAAGGTTATAAGTTGCCTTAAACCTCTTCCATAAACTTTCATCCTCATGGTGGATATGACCCTAAAAATGTTAACCAAAATCAGCCATTTTGTTATATTTAGATTCTATGTATTTAAGTATATTTAAGTATATTGATAATTGTAAGTTTGTGGTAAAGCTAACTTTGTCCTCATAGCCATGACAACTAACAAAACAGACAAGTAAATGGGTAGCTGCATATATTGTAACAGTAATGGAGTTAACAATCCCTAATAGAAGAAAGGAGGGAGAAGGATCACAATACCCTCACAGAGAGGATCCATCTATTACTTCTGTCCAACCCGGCTGCTAGTGTACAGATAAAGTGGAGGTGAGCAGAAGTTGGGATTCTATCATGTGGTTTCCCTGAGCTTGTCATCTAGGATGAGTTGGGACTTCATGATGGTGTTCTTGTTTTTGGGTTGCCCATGTGTTTATAAGTAACCTCTCACCCATAAACCCAATAAGCTCACTGGTTCAGCAAGTTACACTTCAATGGACTAGTATTTTATTCTGTTATTGGTGGTCTGTATGGAGTAAATAGACCCTTGACCATGTCCTCCCCAGAAAAGTTAACACAATACTTTCTTTAAGATGTTTTCTCATGAATAAACATGAAAAATCATTAACACACTATGCTTTTTCTTATCATGCATATCTATGATAAGGCTTAATTTCTAAATCAGGCAAGTAGCCTATTAACTACAATAAATAATAAACAAATAGTTTTGCCATAATGTTAGAGTAGAAACAAAAATTCATTAGGAAAAAACTTCTTGTCAAGAGAATAGACTCTCTGGCTTAGGCGGAAACATAGAATTTCAGATGGGTCCGGTCAATCACCTGCCCAAAAGACCACTCCTTGGAAGGTAGGGTTTTCTTAACTCATGCTACAGAGGTAGGCAGAATAATTATTTTTTTAATGAGACCTTCTATTTTCTTCCCCAAAATTTTCACCCTTTAGAGAGCCCCCCAAAGCCACATCATGTCCAGATGTGTCTGCCCACTTTTCTGAAAGGCCTGATTCAGAAAGGTACAACTTCTTTTTTTCCTCTTTCTTTTGGGTAACTTTCCTGCCATTTGTGGCTTCTTTACTTTTTTCCTAATGCCTCATTTCCCTCTATATGGCTGCCCTACACACCAGCCTAAATGGCATGGCTGTTCATCCTTCTCTATTCCATGCTTCCTTTGCATGCAGCTGCTGAGATTTACAACTCATATGCTCTGTGGGTTTTTTTTTAACTCTAATAAAATTGTTGAGCTTCCATTTGAGCCCATTTGTAAAATCATTTATTAATGAGATCAAGAGCCCCTAGTGTATACCCCAGTTTACCCTGTCTCAGTAATAAAAATTATGACTCAAGGATTGTGTACTTTTTGAATTTTCTGTTTTAGGTGTACTGCCTGTAGTTCATCTTGGATTACTCAAAACCTCAGAATGTGAGTCTAAAGAAGGGAGGCCATATGGTGAAATGCCTGAATGAGACTTTATCTTAATGTTCCATTACTATAGTCTTTTATAATTATAATTAAGTCATCACTGCTGGGGGATCAAAGTCAGAACTACTTAAGAGCTTTCCATTGGTGGAGGGAATCATAGGTTTTGGATGTTAATTAACAGCACAGAAGTACTCTTGTCTTCTTATGTATATAATGGAAATCTCGGCTTGAAACCTTAGCACCTTTATTATTAGAAAGGATCCCTGAGGTATCAGGTGTTGTTTTCTTCATTTTCAATGGCATTCAATGGCACCAAGTGGATTGTTTATACTTGAAATGACTTTAAGTCAATGTTTAATAACCTTTATTTTGGAGTTATCCTTTTCAGTATTTTAATTGATCATGAATATTTCTAGGCTCAAGTTCAAATAAAATTCAGTGGGACTGTGATGGTTTCATGTCTGAATCTTAAATAAACACTAAAAATTCATGTAAAGGGACACATTTAGAGTTACAATTTTCTTTCATGCCAAGCCC
The DNA here is from genome assembly GCF_003668045.3 of Cricetulus griseus. Taxonomy (NCBI): domain Eukaryota; kingdom Metazoa; phylum Chordata; class Mammalia; order Rodentia; family Cricetidae; genus Cricetulus; species Cricetulus griseus. Next base: position 157,859,922 of record NC_048598.1, read on the forward strand.
GGAGACCTAACAAAATGAAAAGAAATGATGGCCATACCCTCATCAGAGCTACATGAGGTTGACTGAGAACATTCTCCAATATAATTCTATCTGGAAGGTGAGTGCTCACAAAAAATATTCCTTTCTTTTTTGAGTGTTTGAGACAGAACAAACTCCACCCTTAAGACTCTAATTCCCAAAGTGTTTCTGCTTAAACACTGCCTTACATATTTTTTCCTGGGCAGTTACATTAACTTTTAAAAAGCTATTTACCTTCTTTTTGTCTTTGTTCTCATATTTCATTGATATTTCTATCTTGTTTAATACTACATTTTACAGATAGAAATTTTCATAGAGTGAGTGCTGGTGTACATAGGAGATGCAGTTTGTCTTGAGAGAAAAGAACTCTGGATTCATTATCTATGATTCTGCTTCCCTTCAATGTGATGTGGAATTGATCATATGTGAGCCCCACAACATCTTTTTCTTCTGAAAATGATACTTTGATTTATTTTTCATTTTCTTAACAATCTGTCATGAACAGTGACAGCCAACCTTCAGGTTTGGATAGAAAAACCAAACCTGCCTAATAGTTGGAGTAACTTAGTAGAATATGGAAAGTCAAGTAAAAATATCTACCCCCTTAAGTAATTCATTCAATTAAAAATGAATGCTTCATTTATTTTTGTTACATATTCCATTCTACCCTATGACTCCACCCCTGTCAACATGGCAACAGTGATTTCTTCTTTAGACTTTACCATTCTCCTGACTCACACTTCAAGCTTCTGTTTGATTTTAGTTACTTTCTCAGTGGAGCAAGGTGAGTCACGTTCCCTGGGACTCCTGTCATATATCTTGGACATAGAACAAGGATGATCATAATTGCCAACAAGACACTGGTCCCTTGCTCTGTTTGTCCCCTCTATCCCTTAAGGCTCAGCTCAGCAGACTGACTGCCACACTGCATCCACTGCAGGGAAGGTCTGGTTTGTGAATATGTAGGATTCCAGATGACTAGCTAAATCCAGAGTGCCTGAGAATTCTCTCTAACAGATGGTGAGTGAGTGTCAGGAGGGAGGGAAGTCAGGCAGACAGAGTCATCAACTCCATCCTGGGACCTACAACCTCAAGCCAGTTTTTCCTTTGTATCTTTGTTCACAGACACCATTTCCTGGAGCCAGAGCTCTTAAGCACTTTGCATTGTCTCATTCTTTGGCTTGTGAATCACTAGGCAACACACATAACTTCAGTTTGCAATACTTTATGCAATCCTGCCTCTCTTCCCTTTACAGATTCCTGCTGTGCTGTGTTCCACCTCCTAGTCAGTTTGGGGGCTTTCATTCTTGCCTGAAGTTTCACTTTCTAGAAGAAGAAGGCTAAGATAATGATGATTATAACATCCTGTGTCTTTATTTCATTAACCCTAGGGTCATTCTGACTTTATAGCCTATATATTAAGCAAAATAAATGTCATTGAATATATCTAAATTGGAAAAAATGAAGATAAGAACAAAACCCAATTGATGACTTAGGGTTAGAGATAATATATACATGATATATGTTAAGTATGTAGGCATATTCTATATCATATTTAAATTTAACATATATACAATATATGCATACATGAATTTTCTTATCACATGATGCAGCTATTGGAATACTCAAGTTCATGATTGTTGCTATCTGTAATAAGAGAGGAGTGGTGAGGAGAGCGGGCTCTTCATTCCTGTGTCAAGAATTTAGTTCCAATCATCAATTTCTGCATTCTATGATGTCATGCTCCTTCTCACACTGTAGAAAGACCATGACCATGACTACAAAGATATATTTTCTTATGGTGATTGAGACTTTACATGTTGTGTTTCTTCTTTGTCCAAGAAATAAAACAATTGAGAAATCAACAAGTTATATTCCTAATTTTCTCCTCAGATAAAACTTTCTATTCTTTGTGTTTTAGGTCTGTAAGGGGCCGTGGGCCCAAAACTATGCGGCTTAAAGCCCACCTTTGTAAGACTTTTAATGACCTTTAAGTTTGTGGCTTAATGCCAGCTCTGTGAGCCTCCTGTAACCTGTAATTAGATATGGTTTGGCCAAGCGGAACTGCTAACTGCTTCTGTTCCGAGAAAGGGTCTGGAGCTTTTCTGTTCGCCGTTCCAAGAAAGACCACTAGATGTTCCGCCTGACAAGAAGAATGTTCCAGTCCCAGCAAATACCTGATGTTCCTTCTATTATTCCCCCAATTCTATTGTTGCAGGTCTATTTAAGCCCACTCTAAGCCCCAGTAAATCGAGACCTTGACATTGCACAGACGGACTCTTGTCCTTTCTTGCACCGCTTGGTCTCCCTCCTCTCTCGCCCCCATTGACCCCTTTTAGGTGATACCCCCTCGAGACCCACAAATAACCTGGCCTGCTGGACGGGTCATAGGTCCAGTATCAAACTACAAATTACCTTGTAGAAATTTCCTTTTTTTGACATTTACTATCCATTTCTGTTTGTGACCTAACATTTCTATCAACATTAGGTAAATCTTTTGGAATGACAAATGGACCTCTAGCTTCCACCAACTGAAAGGCTGTCACCGATTATTTCAGGAATCGGATCCTAAGAAATAGAATGATGTTTCACCCCAGAGAAGGTAATTTCTAGACATAGCATCAGGAGTGAAAGAGTAACTGCACTGAGACTGACAGCTAGCTATGAGATCACACTTCTGAAAACTGTCATTTTTACTTCTCTTTAACTCTTTAAAACACTTGTGATTTTAAATGAATTTTGTTTCCACCTTCACTGAAAATCAATGAAGATGGGCCTCATCAATCTAATGGTTCAGCTTGATTGCTCTGTTGTATAACCATTCCAGTAATAGCGTTCCTAGAGAAAACAGTGAATTAGCATTCATTTGCTTTCCATCTTGAAACTGGAGCAAATCAGCAGGAAGGTAGAGAGAGAGTTCAACAGCCAGGATTGCCATAGTCCAACTTTTAGGTGGTGCTAACAAGTGCCAGGTCCCATGTAAAAACACACACACACACACACACACACACACACACAAACACACACACACTGAGAGAGAGAGAGAGAGAGAGAGAGAGAGAGAGACATGTCAATTGTTTTTGTAGACCTTCCATTAGAAAAAAAAAACAAAGTTGGAAATTCTAAACTATAAATTAATTGACTCCCTAGGACACATGTGCATCTCTTTCTGGAGAGTTGGTGGCTACATTCTCATTCATTTTCCAAACTTGAAAACCCAGGTTAGTTTAAGGAAAGTCCTGTTTAGTTGTTAACCCTTGTTATGCTGAATAAAAAATCGATACTTTACAAAAATAAGTAAGGCCTCACCCTCTCTGGGGAGCAGAAAGGAGTTGGGGTGAGGGTGGGAGGCAGGGGAGGAGGGGAGGGAAAGGGAACTGGGATTGACATGTAAAAGAAGCTTGTTTCTAATAAAAAAAGACTTAAAAAATAAGAGCATCATGCATGGTTATTTTTCCTCTAGAAAGTCAATTCAGTTCTTTAGGACAGGAGTATGTTCAAGAATCTAATTTTTGCCATATCTAAAGTGGCTGTGAATCTCATAGAATATTCAATATTTTAAATACACATTTCAAATAATTGGAGCACATGGGATAAAAACTGACTCCGCTAAATTTTTAAATTTTATTCATTGCTTATTTCAGAAAATAAATCCCAGGTCAAGAATGAAATTGGAGAATGTATTGTATTAAAATTATGGAAGTTACTACGAGGACAATATGTCTAATGAAGCTCAAAGGATCATATGAAAATCCAGTAGAAAGTGTGCAAGAGCACAAGAAACACCTTTCATTACTCGTTGCCACTAGAGAGAACTTTAATAAATAAATGTTCATCCTCTGGAAAATGGGATGAGTATCTGAAACTACCCAGTAAAAAAGTAAATAAAGATACACTTTGCCCTGTTTCCCTTGCAGGGCAGAACATCTTGGCTATTTTTAGGTAAAGGATTTTGAAGTCTTGGGTGCTGGTTACAGTGACCTTAGTCAATGTTCTCTGTTGCTTTTTGTGGTAAGTACATAGGATAAAAGCTGTTCAAGTTGTCCTGAGACCCACTATGGCCCATATGATGAAGAGAAGAAAAAGTTATCAGCTATATTTTGATATACACAATATGTCTTTGAGTTACTTTGGAAAAAATAAAAAATATCTAAAACATAGGTTACCAATTTAATAACTGATATTAAGATGAAAAAATATTCCAAAGTAAAGCCAGTGATGACAAATAGATCATCTGCTTGATATTCAATATATTTGCCTGATTTTATAATATAAGACTGGCTGATTCACAGATGTCTTTTATAGTCTTAAGCATAATGGGTTACCATAAGGGTGTTTGCATTTATTAATTACTTAAAATTACTAAAATTATCATTGAATTGAGTAATTGAATGTCCTAATTAAAGCTTCTTCACACTTAGCATCATTTTTACTAGTTAAATGGGGCCTTCTAAAAATGCTTTACAGATCAATTTGATTCCAAATGATAAGGTAACATAATTATTTTGGTCTGCTGCTGATGAATCAGTAGTCTCTGAACTTCAATAATGAATGAAGTTAATTTAACATATTTGAAAAATGACTTTGATATTAAATATCTAATAGTCAAATCTTTCCTTTTTATTTTCATTATGGTAATGGATTTCCCTTTTCACTTATTTTTGCTTTCTTCTGCTTAAACAATGAAAATATTGGATATTATGAGTAAAGTTTCACCAGAGATTCTTGTTCTAGTATGTTTGGTATCTACATGAATTCACTTGTAGCTTCTACCTGTGTGTTTTTGTGTAAAACTTCTGTACCTCCCAGAGAATTCAAGGGTGCAACACAATTGTAGTAAGGTAGACTTCTGTGCTGCCTGCCTTTGAAATATTTGTCTCTAAAAAGGAGATACTTTGTTGTCCCTTGCATTTTCAGTTATCTCCTTGCTTGCTTACTCTGCAGGACAACTACAAATATTTGGCAGCGGTGAACTGATAAGCATTTAAAATGAGCACAGCTATTAAAATTGTATGCTATGAGGACACATATTATGTGAACATCAGATGTGAATATATATACACATATTAGTAAATTTAGTGGCTGATGTATATTGAAAGAATAGAAATTTAAACCAGTGAAAATGAATAAAGGGTCTTGGGAAGACCTGAAGTAAATTTAGTATTAACATGACAAAACTCATACTTCCAATTGCTTGAAAAGGGAAAGAATATTCAGTAATGATATTCTAACAGTTGCTTAATAACTTCATTGTGAAAATACAGAGATGTGTCTTCTCCTTATAGCCTATGCCAAAATGAAGGTTTAAATGTAAGAACAAAATAAAAAAATGAAGAAAATGTGGTTTGCCATATTTGGTGAATTCATTCTTGAGAAGAGCATAGCATTCAAACAAGGCATTATGAAGATAGTTGGCAGAGTTTACAGTAAAAGAAAACTTTGCTAAAAACATTGTGAAATTAAAAACACAAAGATGAAGAGAAATTTAACAAAGTAGATGAAGAATGAAGTCTATATTTCTTGAATTAATATGTAATTCTTAAAACGTCTTTCAAATTATAAACTTCATTGGAAAGGGGGGCAGAATGTTTAAAAAGCTCAAATAAATAAGTAACTAAATAAGTAAACTAAACAAAATGCCCATAGACCAATATCTTACGTGCAGAAGTACAATTTGACTGCTATATGGTGAAAGGCATTTTGAAATTCATTGGAGGATCACTTGAATTCGAGAAATGATGAGCAGGCAGTTTGTTAGTTGTTACTATTTTTCCTTTTGGCACTTTCTCTTAGAGTATTAGAAACATTATACTTCAGTTATAAATTCAAGAGCATGAAAAAATAACTAAATATACACAGAGATAAATATAATACCCCAAGAGAAGAAGCCCATAGACAAAGGCCATGGACACTACTACTACAATGGATCATTACTAAAGCAGTTACAGAGCATATACATGAAGAAGAGGAGCATGTCAAAAGGTAAAAGATACAAATAAAATGAAGAAATAGTGGTATTTTGAAGACACATGTTAGGTAAGCATAGACTGATGGATACTTGGCCTGGGTATTTGAACACTTGTCTGAAAACCTAAGGTAAAAATTCCAGCAACCTGAAGGCTCTGGTTTAAAGTGGCTCACCTTAAAGAAGATGAGCCTAAAGGGTAAAGGGATGAGTGAAAACAAGTGTCATTAACTCCAACATCACTTACACCTAGCACTCTGACATGCCATGCCTACATTATAGTATCAAACAAAGCATTACATCAGACCCAAGTACTATTGATTAAAAGGAATGTAGATTTTTCTTCTTACCCTTACTACAGTTTGTTCACACTTTAGCACGTTTTGTTTATGCTGCCTCTGAATGCTCTTTGCTATCGTTGGCTTCTATATTATGTGGATTCCTCTTTAGTCATTTCTTTCAGTTCATTGTGGGTTTCACTGTCTCTAGCTTGCACCTTTCCTGTGGCAAATCTACCATGCTCCCTGTGGCTCCTCTATGAGGGGCTGGATTTTCTGACTGTTTCTAAAATTACCTTATGATTTTCAGCTCCCCCACAAGGTGCCTAGGAAGGGATCTAAAAAGGGTCTATTACACTTTATTCTTCTACAGTTACATTGAATCTTCAGAGTCTGAAAGTTGAGAGAATCCAATTGTTTTGACAAATTTCCATTCATGTCCTCTTTCTTTATTGCCCCTGTCTATTCTATTATGCCCTTCTGGAATGCCAAACTGGTTTAGTGTCAGGCATTTTCACTGTATCTGACTGTTTCCATATGGTTTTCTCTCATTCGTTGTTTCTTTGGGATGGGAGTGGGTGGGTGTATTAGTCAGGATCTAGTCAAGGTAGTAAAATCCACAGCAATTGATTCTATTGATGGAATTAGTTATTATGAATGAATTATAAAACTGAAAGGGACAACAAGGCAAATCCCAGCAGATTTGCATGCACACTGGGAAGTTGTAGGAGGTTGAACTGTAATTACAGATATTTAAGAAAATTATTTTCATTGCACGCAGCTCAGGTTTGTGGTGGTTTGAGTGAGAAAAATCTTCACAATCTTCAGTACTAGAACACTTGGTTCCCAGTTGGTGGTGCTGTTTCGGCAGGGTAAAGACACATGGCAATGCCAGAAGAAGTGTGTCACTAAAGCTTGCTCATTCTCCATTTGTTTTCTCTGTTTTGTGTTTGTGTTTGAAGATTTCAGCTTTCAGCTTCCTTTATCTGCCAACATGCTTCCATGCCTGCCATTGGCTGCTGTGCTCCACATAACGGACTCTTATCCCTCTGGGACAGACCCTAAGCCTGAACAAACTGTTCCTTCTATAAGTTGCTTTTGCTCATGGTGTTTTATGATAGAAACAGAAAAGTAACCAGAAGAAGGTTTAAAGCTGATAATATTCCTTAAAGTCCTTTTATGCACAGAGTTTATTTCTTCCTCCCTTTTGTGTAACCCATGTAATATAAATCCACGAATTATAGCTGTAACAGTGAAAAAAGACATAAATCACTCCATGGTCAGTGGATGGATGCAGCACTCATTGATTTTGTTTGCTCATTATCTTCAGAGGTGATGATAGTTTGGTGTTCAAGATGTTTGTATTTGGATTGGTTTTTAGTTTTACTTTCATTTTTAGTTGTTACTGTGTGGTGGTGGGGGCAGATGCATGTGTGAGCATGTATGTGGAGGCTAGATGTCAAAACAGGTGTCTTTCCTCAGCAACTCTCTTCTTGTCTTTTGATTTTGTTTGTTTGTTTTTTCTTTTTTTATTTGAATTACAAACAAGATTGAATTACATGACATTCCCAGTTCCCTTCCTCCCCAACTAAAAACCTACCTATCACATATCCTTTCTTCTAATATGCACCTGACTCAACCTTTCTGCTCACCCATGACCTCTGTGTCCTTCCTTTTCTTCCCTTCTCATTCTCATAGCTCTGCCCCCCCCCTTCCCATGCTCTCAATTTGCTCAGGGGATGGTGACCCTTTCCCCTTCTCCAGGGGACAAAGTTTGTCTCTTTCAGGGTCCTCCTTGTTTACTAGTTTCTCTGGCAGTGTGGATTATAGGATGATAATCCCTTACTCTATGTCTAAAATCCACATATGAGTGAGTACATATCATGTTTGTCTTTTTGTGATTGGGTTACCTCGCTCATAATGGTTTCTTTGAGTTCCATTCATTTTCCCTAAAATTTCAAGATTCCATTGTTTTTTTCCACATAGTACCACATTTTCTCTATCCATTCTTCAGTTGAGGGGAATCTAGGCTGCTTCCAGTTTCTGGCTATTACAAATAGTGCTGCTATGAACACCGTTGAACAGATAGATGTCTTTGTTGTATGAATGTGCTTCTTTTGGGTATATGCCTAGGAGTGGAATTGCTGGATCTTGTGGTAGACTGATTCCCATTTTCTTGAGGAGTCGCCATACTGATTTCCAAAGTGGCTGTACAAGTTGGTACTCCCACCATCAGTGGAGAAGTGTTACCCTTTCTCCACATCCCCTCCAGAATAAACTGTCATTGGTGTTTTTGATTTTAGCCATTCTGACAGGATTAAGATGGTATCTCAGAGTTGTTTTGATTTGCATTTCCCTGATGGCTAAGGATGTTGAAAACTTTCTTATGTGTCTTTCAGCCATTTTAGATTCCTCTATTGAAAATTGTCTATTTAGTTCTGTACCCCACTTTTTAATGTTTGTTTTTGTTTTTGTTTTGTTTTTGTTTTTTTTTTTTTGAGACAAGGTCACTTACTGAACCTGTAGGCTAGAAGTTGGCTTGAATGGCTGGCCAATGAGCTCTAAGGATTCATCTGTGTCTACCTCCTTAGACTTGGGTTATAGCCATGCACTTCCATGTCTGCCTGTTTTTGTATGGATGCTAGTACTTGAATTCAGGTACTTGTCCTTGTACATCGGGCATCTCTCCTCTATCCTTCCATTACCATAGCTTCAGACTTCTAATCTCATGGTAGCAGTAAGACTTCAGGCTTGCTTTCAGGGTAGCCATAAAGCACACAAGGACCAGTTTGGCTATGGAAAAACAAGACAGGCTTAAGCCTGCATGACATTTTCTAATCTATTTTCGGTCAAACTAAACCATTCAACACAGCCTGATGTCACTATGGTTGTAAGTACTTATTGGAGAATAATCCATACAATTGAGGCAGACTGAGTTAAGATTTTTATTGGACTGTCAACTTATGTTAATTATACTTTTGTTTTTTTTCCCTATAATTCATGTTGTGCACCTGTCAATCAAAGTAAAAATACCCAGGATTTGCTAAAATCCCCCAGAAGCTTTAATCCTAAGAACCTGATTTTACTTTATGCTGGTTTCTGTGCTAGATAAGTGACAGATCTAGAATAGTTTTTAAAGTGACAGATATAGAGTATCTTTCATCAGATATTCCATGTATCTTCATGAGAATTGAGAACTGAGTCTAGGAAGTGCTGCCTCCTAAAGGATCCTGATGTCCAGCTTCATTGTGAGAGCGCTGTGGTGCTCATTTCATTTGCTTTCTTTAAATGCCTACCTAAGTTCCTTCACTTCCACACTGAAGATTAAATTTCTTTTCTTTTTTCCTCCTTCCTTCCTTCCTTCCTTCCTTCCTTCTTTTCTTCCTTCCTTCTTTCTCTTCCTTCCTTCCTTCCTTCCTTCCTTCCTTCCTTCCTTCCTTCCTTTCTTTCTTTCTTTCTTTCTTTCTTTCTTTCTATTTGTTATTTCGAAACAGGGTTTCTCTGTGGCTTTGGAAGCTGTCCTGGAACTAGCTCTTGTAGACCAGGCTGGTGTTGAACTCACAGAGATCCACCTGCCTTTGCCTCCCGAGTGCTGGGACCAAAGGCTTGTGCCACTAATGCCCGGCTTAAATTTCTTGTCTTTAGAGCAGTGTGTGGTCCTAGGAGCTCTGTATTAGTTACCATTCACATTACTGTGAGAAATCACCTGTCAGAAGCAACTTAAAGGACAGTTTGTTCTCTTCTTGGATTAGTGAGATTTTAGTCTTTCACTGGGGAGAAGTCAAAGCAGAGTGACTCCATAAATTTCAGTCTGTCATAGAGAGGAAGGCATGGGAAAATGTCACAGAAGTGTCATAGTGGGAAAAATATAGCAGGTGTCTCCAAAGAGGCAAGGAGAATGTTAGGGAGGTGATGCGGATGGCTCTGTAGAGAGAGGTATTATAGTGAGGAAGATATTGCAGATGGCTCCAAGGGGTAGGATTTTTCACACTTATGAGCAGCACCAGCAGCACGAGTAGCAGTAAACAGAAAAAACAAGTCCCTTTTGAAGAATTACCTATGCCATCCAGGTTCCATTCGGTGTTCTACTCCAGCACCATTGAACCAAGACATAAAAGTCTGTGGGAGACACTTAATATTAAATCCATGACAAGCACCAAGAATGCTACATTATTATCAGGGTTTTCAATTCGATTCCATTGGTCAATCTGTCTACTTTTGTGTCACTACCAAGCTGTTTTCAGGACTATGGCTCTATCACAGAGCTTGAAGTCTGGGATGGTGACACCTCCAGAAGTTCCCCTATTACACAGGGTTGTTTTGACTATCCTGGATTTTTTGTTTTTCCATATGAAGTTGAGTACTGTTCACAATTCTGTGAAGAATTGTTTTGGGATTTTGATGGGACTTGCACTGAATCTGTAGATTGCAAAATTGCAATTTTTACTATGTTGGTCCTACCTATCCAAGAATATGGGAGATCTTTCCATGTTCTAGTATCTTCTTTAATTTCTTTCTTTAGAGACTCAAAATTTTTATGGTACAGGTCTTTCACTATTTTGGTTAGTGTTACCCCAAGGTATTGTATGTTGTTCATGGCTATTGTAAAGTTTGCTGTTTCTCTGACTTCTTTCTCAGCGTATTTATCATCTGTATATAGCAGGGCTACTGATTTTTGAGTTAATCTTGTATCCTGCCACTTTGCTGAAGGTGTTTATCAGCTGTAGGAGTTCCCTAGTAGAGTTTTTCCCTGGGCCACTTATATAAACTATCATATCATCTGCAAATAGTGAGAGTTTGACTTCTTCCTTTCCAATTTGTATCCCCTTGATCTCCTTTTGCTGTCTTATTGCTCTAGCTAGAACCTCAAGTACAATATTGAAGAGATATGGAGAGAGAAGGCAGCCTTGTCTTGTTCCTGGTTTTGAAGGAATCATGTTGAGTTTCTCTCCATTTAGTTTGATGCTGGCTTTTGGTTTGCTGTATATTGCTTTTATCATGGTTAGGTATGTTCCTGTTATTTGTGATCTCTCCAAGACCTTTATCATGAAGGTATGTTGGATTTTGTCAAAGCCTTTTCAGCACCTAGTGAGATTATCATGTGGATTTTTTTTTCCAGTTTGTTTACATGGTGGATTACAATTATGTATTTTCATATGTTGAACCATCCCTGCATTCCTGGTATGAAGCTTACTTGACCATGGTGGATGAATTCTCTGATGTGTTCTTGGATTTGATTTGCCAGTTTTTTGTTGAATATTTTTGCATCAAAGTTCATGAGGGATAATGGTCTGTAATTCTCTTTTTTTGTGTGTGTCTTTGTGTGGCTTGTGTACCAAGGTAATTGTAGTCCCATAAGAAGAATTTGGAAATGTCCCTTCTGCTGCTATTATGTGGAACAATTTAAGGAGTATTGGTACTAGCTCTTCTTTGAATTTCTGGTAGAATTCTGCATTGAATCCATCTGGCCCCGGGCTTTTTTTTATTTTTATTTTTTTTCTTTTACTTTTTATAAGATTGAATTACATGACGATCCCAGTTCCCTTCTCCCTCCCTTCCTCCTATACCACCCCCCCAACTAAAATCCTACCTGTCATATGTCCTTTCTTCTAATCTACATCTCACTCAAAATTTCTGCTTCCCCATGACCTCTGTATCCTTGCTTTTCTTACCTTCTCACTCTCATAGCTTCCTCCCCCCTCTTCCCATGTTCTCAATTTGCTCAGGGGATGGTGACCCTTTCTTCTTCTCCAGGGGACAAAGTTTGTCTCTTTTAGGGTCTTCCTTGTTTACTAGTATCTCTGGCAGTGTGGATTGTAGGATGGTAATTCCTTACTCTATGTCTAAAATCCACATATGAGTTAGTACATATCATGTTTGTCTTTTTGTGATTGGTCTGGGGCTTTTTTTTTTTTTTTTTTTGCTTGGGAGACTTTTGATGACTGCTTCGATTTCATTAGGGGTTATAGGTTGGTTTAAGTTGCTTATCTGTCCTGTTCTTGATTTAATTTTGGTAAGTGCTATCCAGAAAAATGTCCATTTCCTTTAGATTTCAAATTTTGTGGAGTTCAGCTTTTCTTTTTGTTTTCATTTTATTACATTTTTTATTTGAATTAGAAACAGGACTGTTTTACATGACAATCCCAGTTCCCTTCTCCCTCCCATCCTCCTGTGCCACACCCTCCCCAACTAAAATCCTACCTATCACATATCCTTTTTGCTCCCCCTGGAAGGTGAGTCCTTCCTTAGGGTGTCATCAGAGTCTATCATATCCTTTGGGAAAGGGCCTAGGCCCACCCCCATGTGTCTTGGCTCAGGGAGTATTCGTCTATGTGGAATGGGCTCCCAAAATTCACACCTATGCTAGGGATAAGTACTGAACTACTACAGGAGGTCCTGTAGATTTCTGAGGTTTCCTCACTGAAACCCATGTTCCTGGGGTCTAAATCAGTCCCATATTAGTATCCCAGCTATCAGTCTATCGAGCAAGAATTCGCCAATGTTCAGGTCAGCTGTTTCTGTGGGTTTCACCAGCCTGGTCTGGACCACTTTGCTCTTCACTCCTCCTTCTCTGCATCTGGATTCCAGTTCAGTTCAGTGATTAGTTGTGGATGTCGGCTTCTACTTCCACTGGCTGCTGGATGAGGGCTTTCCGGTGGCATATAAGTCAGTCATCAATCTCATTATCAGGGGAGGGCATTTAAGGTAGCCTCTCCTCTGTTGCTTAGATTGTAGATCTCCAGACATTTCCCTAGTGTGTGATTTCTCTGTAAACCTAAAATGTCTTCCTCTATTATGGTATCTCCATTCATTTTTATCTTCTATTCTTCCCTTGACTCAAATTTTCTGCTCCCTCATGTCCTCCATACCCCTCCTCTTCTCCCCTTCTCATTCTCTTAGCTCCCTCATCCCTCTTCCCGTGCTCCCAATTTGCTCAGGGGATCTTGACCCTTTCCTCTTCTCCAGGGGACCATGTATGTCTCTCTTAGTGCCTTCCTTGTTTACTAGCTTCTCTGGCAGTGTGGATTGTAGGTTGGTTGGTAATCATTTACTCTATGTCTAAAATCCACATATGAGTGAGTACATATCATGTTTGTCTTTTTGTTAATTCTCTAGTGTGACTATTCTCCAGTTTCTTCATATAGGCATTTAGCGATATGAACTTTCCTCTTAGCACTGCTTTCAAGGTGTCCCATAAATTTGGGTATGTTGTGTCTTCATTCTCATGAAATTCTAGGAAGTCTTTAATTTTGTTTTTTGTTTCTTCCTTGACTCAAGAATGGTGCAATTGGGCATTATTCAATTTCCATGACTTTTTATGGTTTCTGCAATTTGTGTTGTTGAATTCTAACTTCAAAGCATGGAGGTCTGATACGATACAGGGGGTTATTCCAATTTTTTGTATCTATGTAGGTTTGCTATGTTGCCGAGTATGAGGTCTATTTTAGAGAAGGTTCCATGTGGCTCTGAGAAGAAGGTATATTCTTTTGTGTTTGGATGGAATGTCTTATAGATATCTCTAATCTCAATTGGTTCTTAACTGCTGATAGTTTCTTTGTTTCTTTGTTAAGTTTCTGTCTGATAGTTCTCTCCAGTGGTGAGAGTGGGGTATTGAAGTCTCCCTGTATAGGTGTGTAAGTTTTTATGTGTGATTTTTGACAAAGAAACTAAAGAAAAACAATGGAAAAAAGAAAGCATCTTCAACAAATGGTGCTCTCATAACTGGATTTGGACATGTAGAAGATTGCAGATAGATCTATAACTATTGCCATGTACAAAACTTAAGTACAAATGGATGAAAGACCTCAACATAAATTCAACCACACTGAACCTCCTAGAAGAGAAGGTAGGTAGTATCCTCCAATGAATTGGTACAGGAGACTTCTTCCTGAACATAACACCAGTAGTACAAATATTGAGATCAACAATTAATAAATGGGACATCCTGAAACTGAGAAACTTTTGTAAGGCAACAGACACAGTCAGAAAGACAAAACAGCAACCCACAGAATGGGAAAAGGTCTTCACCAATCCCATATCTGACAGAGGGCTGACTACCAAAATATACAATGAACTCAAGAAGCTAGCCCCCAAAACACCAAACAATGCAATTAAAATGTGGAGTATAGAACCAAATAGAGAATTCTCAATAGAGGAATCTGAAATGGCTGAAAGACACATAAGAAAGTGCTCAACATCTTTAGCCATCAGGGAAATTCAACTCAAAAGAACTCTGAGATACCATCTTACTCCTGTCAGAATGGCTAAAATAAAAAAAAAAAAAAAAAAAACTCCAAGGGCAGTCTTACCTGGAGAGGATGTGGAGAATGAGTAACACTCCTCCATTGATGGTGGGAGTGCAAACTCGTACAACCACTTTGGAAATCAGTATGGCAGTTTCTCAGAAAAATGGGAATCAGTCTACCTCAAGATCCAGCAATTCCCCTCTTGGGCATATATCCAAAGAATGTACATTCATACAAGGACATATGTACAACTATGTTCATAGCAGCATTGCTTGTAATAGCCAGAAGCTGTAAGCAACCTAGATGCCCCTCAACTGAAGGATGGATAGAGAAAGTGTGGTACATTTACATAATGGAGTACTACTCAGCAGAAAAAAAACAATGGAATCTTGAAATTTGCAGGCAAATGGATGGAACTAGAAGAAACTATCCTGAACAAGGTAACCCAGTCAAAAAAGAAAAACATGGTATGTACTCACTCATATATGATTTTTAGACATAGAGCAAAGGATTACCAGTCTACAACTCACACTTTTAGAAATGTAAGGAAACAAGGAGGACCCCAAGAGAAGATTGCATAGTCCCTTGAAGAAGGGGAGAGGGCCAAGAACTCCTGAGTAAATTGGGAGAATGGGGAGGGGTAGAGGATTCCTTGGGAAGGAAAGAAGGGGAGGCCTGAGGAAAACAACAGGACTGAGACAGGGTAGGAATAGAGGTCGGCCAGAAAGGAAATGCCTTGATAGAGGGAGTTTGGAGAGAGGTCTGTTTCAGGGGAAATGTTTGGGGATCCACAGGGATGACCCCAACTAAGAATACAGACAGTGGCAGAAAGGCTGCCTTTGATGCCCTTCCCCTATAATGAGATTGATTACTGTGGGGGACCAAAGTATTTCTGCTATGGAATATTTTGAGATCCAGCCTTTGGTCTCACTAAACTTGGAGCACCGGAAAGCTCCAGCCTCACCATTGTATTGTTAATGCCAGTAAGGCTACTATTGTGTAACATGGCCTCAGGGTAATATGCCTCTTATTTGCATCTGTATGTGCCTAAGCATCTGAATAGGCCCTCACCTGGCTGGAGGAGCCAGGAGGAGAGGTGTGTGAGTAACTTGAGAGGACTGAAGTTTAGGATAGAGGGGCGAGTGACCAGAGGAGAGAGGCGAACAAAGAGGGATGGTTTCCTTGTGGTCATGGCAGGAAGGTTAAGAAACACCAGAAAAGATGGCTAATAAAGAAATGACTCTAGTTCCACAACATGGAACTGAGAGCTCTCTGAAGATGACAAGATGCCTGTGCTTGATCTTTATCGCCATTAGGTTGCTGGGAGCTTCCAGGTCGACACACCCCCACTCAGGCTGAACCTCATGGCTGTCGTGGGTTAAAGCTGAGACAAGCCAGGTCACGACAATTACTACCTTGGTTAACATTCCTACAGCCTTCATCCAGTAACTGATTGAAGCAGAAACAGGCAAGCACAGCTAAACACTAAACCATACCCTTGGAATCCAGTTGCAGAGAGGGAAGAACAAAGGATCCAAGATATGCTGGAGAAACTCACAGAAACCCCTGACCTGATCTAGTGAAAGCATGTAGACCTTAGTCATAAAGCTGGGAAACCAGCATTGGACCTAGCCAAGCCCGATGAATGTGGGTGCCAGCTAGGAGGCCAAGACAGTCTATGGGACCTGTAACAGTGGAGCCTGTGTTTATCTCTAGAGCACAAATGGACTTTGGAATCCCATTCCCTATGGAGGAATACTATTGCAGCCCAGATATATCAAGGAGGGTCATCTCCCAAATGATATGATAGACTTTGACAGTCCCCTGTGGATGGTTTCACTATCCCTGGGGCGGAAGTGGGGGTTGGGTTGTGGGGGTCAGTGGGGAACCTGGGAGTATGGGAGGGCTAGGGAATGGGGGGATGGATATGAAAATATGAGTGCCTCTAAAATAAAAATTTCTATGTCCCTCTTAAAAAAGTAAAGAATGCTATATTATATGGCCAACATTACCCTTTTATTAAAGCTGTGAACAGAGAAACATTTAGGAGAATTCCTAAAATTAAAATAATAACATGGATCAATCAACAGGGAATTTTACCAAGACTTCTTTTCCAAACATCTGGGAGTCCTGTCTTCTTGGTATCATGTCTCCTCAGAAAGACTCAACTGTAACTGCTTCCTCCAGTTTAACTACTACCACCATCTACAAAGAATGTTTGCTGGGGAAAAAAAAAGCAATCTTTGTGATCTTTGGCCTAATGTGCAACACTTCCTTGGAAACATGTTTGTTCTTAAGTTCCTGGGAGTACCCAGTGACAGATGCTAGTGACCTAGTCTCATATAGAAATAGGCCTCCTTAGAGATGCAGCCTGTATTCCATTTCTTTAGCAAGGTAGGATGCACTTTGATTTAGCTCTGTGCATTTCTTAGCTTTCTTTAATTTATAATGAAGAGTTCCCGTCATGGGTTACTTGTTTCCAAAGCAGAAAATGAGGAAAATTAATATTTAATGCATTGAAGCACTTAGAGTTTAATGCTTATCTCCAGTAGTTTAAACAAACAGAGTCTTCATCACAGCAACCTTTTCTGAGTCAGGCCCTTAGGCTTTACCAGTGGCCACCATAATAAGAAATGAAGAGAAGTCTTGATGAGGGAGGGGGCATTTCTGATGTAAGGAGAAACCTGGTGCCTGGGAAACCCAAGGAAGCCATAAGGATGAATCTAGCTAAGACTCCTAGTCATAGTGGAGAGGGTGTGTGAACTGGCCATCTATTGTAATCAGATTGATGACTACCCTAGTTGTCATCAGAGATCCTTTACCCAGTAACTGATGGAAGCAGATGCATAGGTCCACAGCCAAGTACTGGACTGAGCTCCAGGAGTCCTACTGAAGAAAAGGGAGGAGGGGTTAAAGAACATGACAGGGTAAGCATGAGTTCTCTGGCTCTCTACCCTCCTGCCCCAAATAAATACACAGACACTATATTAATTATGAGACTGTTAGCCAGTGGCTTTGGCTTCTTATTGGCTAGCTCTGCCTTAATTATTAACCCATAACTACTAATCTATTTATTTTTACATGGTCTTATCTTACCAGAGAACGTCTGACTCCCATGCTCTCTTCCAGGCTGACATGAAGACTCTTCTCTGCCTACACTTTCCAAGATTCTCCTTGTCTGGTAGCCCTACCTATCCTTCCTGCCTGGCCACTAGTGCTTTATTCATCAACCAATAAGGCAAACATATATACAGATGGACATCTCCCATCATCTCCTCTTTTCTGTTTAAATAAAAGAAAGGTTCTAACTTTTGCACAGTTAAATTATATATAGCAAAACAGTTATTAAGCAAGAACTATAATTAAAATATTTAGTTCCTTAACATTTAGCAAGATTTAAATAGTCTATCATCTATCCTATCGTTGTGAGTATAAAGTCTTATATGTAACTTATCTTTTATCATAACTAAGGGAAACTATAACCATACCTACCTGTCTTCAACTCCATGAAAGACCACAGAAGAATAATATATAAACTCTAGAATTGACAGAGACATTTCACTACCTGAACAGTCACCCAAAGTTTTTCTGTAATGTTGGGGGAACCATATTCAGCCTACAGGCCTAGTGAGTCTGGCTGACTTCTTAGTGAAGTAGGAACCCTTCAGGACTGTCCTGTTTTGGCAAATTCAGCAGTGACTTTGCTGTGGGTCCTGTATATCCAGTTTGCACAACATATAGTCAAGCAGTCCAGGCAAGAACAGTTTCTTGTCCAAATGGCTAGTTTTGCCATGTCAAAGGCAAACTCCATAACAAGTTTCTTTGATGCCCATCTTCCTCTCTGAAGTAATTGGTATTGCCAGGAGCAGTTGTGTCTCACTGTTATGAATAACCATAAACTATTTAAAATGCCATATTCTGAAGGTCTTTGAAAGGTTTGAAGACTATCCATTTCAAATATATTTCTGTATATCTAGAAAACCTAACTAACATAAGTTTTTACTGTTACAGGTGACTATATATATCTGTATTTAATTATATATTACATTTTAAATGAGATATGTAAACACAGTACCTAAATAAGAGGAGAAATATACATACATAATAAAATTGACCTTAAATTTGTATCAATAAGCCAAAATCTATTCCAATGTAAAATATTTATTTCTATATCATATTTCCATTTTTTATTTAGAAAGAAATTGGCTGTGGTGACTAACTGTTTGCATTCAACCCCATTTCAATGAAAACAAACATTTATAAACAACATTTGGGAATGTGAACATCGTTCTCTCCAAACTGTTTCCTGGTGTTTAGGGGTACTGTCAGAACCATGGAAACTATGAGACTATACATAAGCCTGTCCAAATCCTGGTTGTAGTAATCTGAGGCTGCATTAGTTTAGCTGTTTTAGATGCTGGATCACCTGAGACACTGCTTCAGGTGGTCTTGTTTGATCAAAACATATTAGTCTGGAAGGAATTCACAGCTTTTCACTTTCTAAGGAAACACAAAGCTTCATTTCCAAAATAACATGCCATTATACCTCAATTTTGAAGTCAAAGCATTTTCGAAATACATAGGTTTGATTAATTCAGCAACATTTATAATCAAATTTTAGCTGTTGTAGCTCTTTCCTCAGCAATCAACAATTTAAAGACAACACTATAACATTCAGTAACCAGACACTGAGTATTTTCCATCTTAGGTGTCTTTTTTATTACTCTATTTCTTTTCCTTCTATTTTTTCCTTTTCTGAGACAGGGTTTTCTCCATGTACTTTTGCCTGTCCTGGAATTTACTCTGCACACCAGGCTGTCCTTGAAATCTCAGAAATCTGCTTGCTTCTGCCTCCCTCAGCAAATCCTACCAGTGTGCACCACCACAACTGGCTACTCTATTCCTTTTGTAACCACTTCTTTCTTTTCTCTCCTGAGCCTATGTTTATTTTTAAACACACTGTAAATGCTTTAGAGTTTTTTTTTCCCATCTTAATCTGTCTTTAGTTTATATCTCTACCTTTTTCTAACCACATGTGTCTTATCTGCTCATTAACACCACTTGTTTGGTAAAAGAGCCCTTGCTTTTTGCCACTTTTGCTGAGTCAGGAAACCTCCCTTAAAGGAGCCTTGGTACTCTACATGCCTCTAGCAAACAGAGCTCACCCTATTAAATGCTACTACCAAGAAGCCGTGCTTGACTTTGTTCTTTTGATTTCGATTTGGTCTGTTTTTAGAGCTCCTAGCAGTGAGATCAGGACCTGTCTCTGCTGCTTAGTTGGCTTTTGCAAGCCTGGATTAACTTGCCCAGCCTTGATGCAGGGGTAGGAACTCCTCCTGCCTCAACTTGATGTGCCATCCTTTGTTCAAGCCCATGGGAGGCCTATCCTTTTCTGAAAGCAGGTGGAGGAAGATTGGACTGGGGGGTCTAGATGGATGGCAGCAGGATGATAGGAGAGGAGGGAGGGGAAACTGTGGTCCTTATGTAAAAAAATGAAAAAAAATTTACAAAAGAAATAAATGTAGAAAATACAGTATAATATTTGTTATAAGCAAACTTTTACCAAATAATGTTGAATAATGCCATACTGATAAGCGATGAAGCAAATATTTAACCTGTGGAAAGCCTTGGGTTCAACCTCTAGCCTCCTGCCCACCAAAGTGACAAAAACGGTGAAGACAACAATTCTGTTGTCACGTCACCCAGTATCCTCTGTCTAAAACACCACACAAAGACACTTTGTAGAAGGGAGTTGAGAGATGCTCTCTAGGGACTCTTCCCTCTCTATTAGGAACTTCAGAACTAAACACAACACACTGCTCAGTTACACCACTAGTGTTCACTCTCCTGGGATCCATATTTGTAATATTATTTTTCTGTCCTTAGTTTTATTTGAATACTGTTTAACTGGTTTTCAATTATTTTCTTTTTTGTAGAAAGTTACAGGAAACAAAGCATTTTGGGTGATCCTATGCTACTAGAATTTTTTTCATATTTATACTAAGTACCCATTAGATTACATATTCATTGTCATTATCCACTAATAATTATTCTTTCTCCAGGTTTTAGGAGCATCTTTTTTTTAAGACAGGGTTTCTCTGTATTGTTTTGGAGCTTGTCTTGTAACTTGCTCTGTAGACCAGGCTGGCCTCAAACTCACAGAGATCCACCTGCCTCTGCCTCCTGAGGGCTGAGATTAAAGGCATGTGCCACCAACTCTCAGCTTAGGATTCTCTTTTTATATTTGAAAAATCTGTCAGAACAGTGGTCTGACAAAACCTTAAGTATATCAGTACTAAACATTAAGACATCAACAAACACTAATAGAGTAAAAAATTATACATCATGGAATTAAGCCAGCAAAGAAGTTTTATTCAAGGCTATTGATTTTTATTCAAGGGCATGCTAAACTTCAGTTTAACTGCAAAAGAGAGAAGGTTTTAGGAAGACAGAGGGAGCACTAAGAATAAACACTAGATTGATGGTGCTTATCAACTCTGTTTACTTAGAAGAAAAACTCATCATTATGGCCATAGGAAGGCACCCACTCATCTACACAAACTAGAGGATGGTACCTTCCCCAATGACTACTTTTCAAAGGAGTAGCTCCCAGGCTATTTGTTTTTTGAGACAGCATCTCCCTATAGTCTATGCTGGCCTTAAACTCCATAGTTCAAGCTAGCTTTGAACTTCTGCTGCTCCTGTCTTGGTCTCACAAGTGTTGTGATTTCAGGTATGTACCACCATGCTTAGCCTTTAAAACTTGCAATAGCTTTTTAAACTTAAATTTTAAGGGGCATAGAAACAACTGAATTTTTTAAAGTAAACATTAAGAAACAAGAGACCAGGTACCTTGAGTCTGGGGAAAACATGTCTGCAGACTAGTCAAACTGAGAAAAATATCTAGGTCCTACCAATCACATTCCTTGCCAATATAGTGAGTCTGGGGATGGTAAAAAGAATTCTATGACTTTTTTTCCTCAACAAAAGCAAAAGCCATCATCTTCACCAAAGAAACTCAGAAACAAGAAGGACTCTAAGGGAAAAATGCATGGACTCCAGAAAATGGGAAGGGGCAGGATCTCCTGAGCCAATTGGGAGAATGAGGGTAGGGGAGAGGGAGCTTCCAGAATGAAAGGAGAAGAGGAGGGGAGAGGAGGAAATGGAGGAGCAGAAATATTGAGTTGGGGGAAGAATAGAGGAGAGCAGGATGAGCAATATCATATCAGAGGGAGCCATTATAGGTCCGAGGAGAGTTCTGGCACTAATCTAGGCATTGGTGGGGAGGATAACCTAAATGCCCTTTCCCTATAATGAGATGGATGACTACTTTTTATGCCATCCTAGAGCCCTCATCCAGTGTCTGATGGAACCAGAGGCAGACACCCACAGATATACACTGAACTGAACTCTGGAACCTAGTTGCAGAGAGAGAGGAATCAAGATCAAAGGGGTTGATACCAGGCTGGTGAAACCCTCAGAAAGAGCTGGCCTGAACAAGGGGGAGCACATGGACCCAGACTGCTGTCTAGGAGGACAGCACATGATCCATGGATGTCAATGAGGAGGCCTCTGTACTTAAGTGGGCTCCTTGTAGTGGATTAGTAATTTTCCCTGGTGTAAGAAGGGACTTTGGGAGCCCATCCCACATGAAGGGATGCACTCTCTGCCTGGACACATGGGGGAGGGCCTACGCCAGTCCCAGGATGATGTGGTGAACTTTGGGGAGCCCTCATTGAGGGCCCTACCCTTCCTGGGGAGTGGAGGGTGGATGGGGTGGGTGGCAGGTGGGGGGTGGAGGGAAGGGAGGGAGATAGAGAGGGGATTGACATGTGAAGCAAGCTTGTTCCTAATTTGAACTAATAAAAAAAATACAAAATATAAAGCAAAATCCTCAGTTGTGATTCTACTGTGTGTCAAACTATTTGCAGTTGCAGTAGATTGCTTTTATCACATTTCATGATCATTCAACACTGACATCACATTGAAAGATATTTAACTTAAATTTTGTAAAGATTTAGAGTATATTATGATCAGAAAAGGAAGTGTCAGTAAATCTATTTAAGAAAAAATTCAGTATTTTACAATTCAACATGACTTGCTCCTTGTACATAACAAACTGTCAAAAATAAATTTCTCACTCAAACTGAGAGGAAATGAAAGGAAGATGGCAAAAGGCAGCAGTAGCAGTATCCAGGCTGATTTATGTTTTGCTGAACAGTCACCTCAGGAGGCTGTACAGGCTGGCCAGGACTACATAGGTATTGGGTGGATTGCACCTTGTAGAGAAGTCACTATGAAAACAGCAAGGCTTCAGGGATGTAAACTATATAAACCTCAATATCTGTGTTCATCATCTAATGATATCTCTCTAGGTAGAAATGACTGTTAGAGTTGCTTAAACAAAAGCCAGATGTGAATACTTTGTGTTAAAAATTTTTTGAAGAAAAAGAAGCGTGCAAGATCTGACATATTAAACATATTAACCAGTTTATTATAGGCCTGACAGAGTAGAGAGACTAAGAGAGAAGAGGAGCATGGCTAATGGCTGACCACCATGGCCGGTCACCATAGAGAGGCAGAGAGAGCATAAATAGACAGAGCGAAGAGGAGCGCAGAAGCAGAGAGAAGATTAGAGACTGAGTAAACAGAGAGTTTAGCAGATAGATAGAAAAAGGCTGTACATAGGGTAACTCCTTCCATCTTTCAGTTTGCTGACAGAAGTTAGATAAATCCCCACAAAACTTTGGGGTCCAGAGTTCCAGTTGGGGGCCAGTGAGACTGGTTCTCTAAGGTATACCTAGGCCATTTTTTAGTACTGAGATATGTGAGTCTGGATGCCTTAATAAACGACATGAGGTGTAAGGGTTTTAAGTTCTCTAAAAGACATCTCAGTGGAGTGGATGGGCTTATCTCCTTTTTTGTTTTATTTTCCATGGGTGAAAAAGTTAAAAACTGGCAAAATCTCCTCTCTGGATGCCCATCAGCCCATGGAAGTTGCCAAGGGGGCTTAGCCCGATAGACCCTGGGTCTGAATAGGAACTCAGCTATCCTGAAGAACAAAAAGAAAACAGAAGAACCCAACAGTCCCACAGCGGCTAGCCACCAAGGGTACTGATAGGGCCACCCGTAGGAAATAAGCCAGGACCAATTGTTGGCAAAAGGGATTGACCGTGACCATGAAGATCATGGCCTGGTGCTCCCCCACCTCCAAGAACACCAGAAGGGAGCTGGACGCTCAACGGTCAATCCTTCAGGTTCAGGGAGACATTTATGCCAACTGAAAGGGGGTAGCCTTACCTAATAGGGTCCAGTGTTGGATGCAGTGTCCCAGCAAACTGGTGAGATGGAGTGTGGGTTGTTGATCTGTGTGTAAGTGTCCCCTTGCCTTCCCATGTGCCCACCAGCTGGCTGCGGGAGAAAGGACCAGGAAAGAGCCTTTCCACATTCTAGGCGCCAAATGTTATTCTTTTAAGCTGCAGCTGTTGATATAAAGAAAGGAAGCTACGGATGAACAACGCACATTCAGTTTATTTACCAAAAGAGGGGAGAGGATGGAGATTGGTTGTCAGTGCTCAACTCGGTTTAGGCTTTCTCTATAAGCTCTCTTGCAGCTTGCTGGCAGGATAGGCTTTTCCTATAACCTCTCCTGCCAGGGGCACGGGAAATTTCAGGGATCTTAAAATCTGAACTCATAACCCACTTGCATCTCGGCTTTTCCTGGCACTTCCTCCTGCCTGCAGTAGCCTAAGATGCCAGAACTCTGTACACTTCAACTCACCGCTTTTCCAACTAACCATCTTTGGAACCCACTCATCTGCCTGTTTGCTACAATCTGGTAGGATATTCCTTGAATTTCTCGCTGGTCAGGTTTGGAATCCCGCTCCAGGAGTGGTGCCTTTTTGCTTTTTCAGTTTGGACCATTGGGTCCTTTTTTGGTTTTGGGGATAGCTGTGTCCCCTTTGGGGTCAGGCCCCTGGGAACTCCCACGGGCTGACAGGCATCCAGAGAGGAGCTTTTTGCCAGTTTTTTCACTTGCCTTACCCATGGGAAATGCATAGAGGAACCTTTCTGGTTGCAGCCAACAGGCGGGTAAACAGACAAAAAAGTGGCTTTTGGTCGCTGCCATCTTGGCCATATGGTCTGACCTGGGGGCTGCCATCTTGGCCATGTGGGTTAACCTGGCGGCCACCATCTTGGCCCCCTTGCGCCTGTGCCAGCAAACCTGGCTGCTAGATTGATTGCTTTTTTATTTTTGGCTGTGATTTCTTCTTTCACTGGCTCTGTTGCTCATGGCTTGTTTACAGAATACCATGTCTTTCCAGGGCCCTCTGTTTAAGTCTACTCTGTCCCTTTAAATCTGTCTGTTTGCTACAATGTATGCTTCAGAGATTGCATTCTGGTTCCTCCTTTTACTGTTACCCAGTCCTGCTTGTAATTTAACTTTATACTTATCTAACTCTATATCCAACTTAAACTGTTCCAAGTCTCATATTTCTAAATTGTTATGTATCTTTAAATGATGACAAACATTTAAAGTCATAAAGGTCTAATTAGCTATACTTAAAATATAAGCTAAGTCTATACAACTTAAATTTAACTCATGTATCTTTAAATGATGTTGAAAGTTTAAAATCACAAAGGTCCATTTCAAATTAAACAAAATATTTATACCACTCAGTTCATCCTGTAAGTCATTTACAAAGGTGCTTTTTTTTATTACAAAAAGGGATTTTTCTCTAACTAAAGGCAAATTTTTGACTGCTGAGATACTAAACAGACAGACAGCCCTCAAATGTTCAGAGATCTAGGAACATGGCATTTAAAATGTTTTGTTAAAAAGCTTTTTATAACAGAGAGATAGGCCAGCTGCTGGCCCCACCCCATTTCCTCCAAGAAGACTGATGGGCACTAAAGAAACTTCATCTCAAGTCAGTGACAATACTAGTCACTGAGCAACCCTGCCCTTCACCTCAGCTGCTACAAAGTATTCCAGACCCTGGACAAGAGGACAGTAGAATCGACTTTCCCCGGGTTGCTTGGGCCAACAGTAGGGAGCCTTCCTGTAGTCTGTAATCCACAGGTCACATGCTATCAGCAAGAAGGCAGATGTCCTGTAGCCCACTACTATGGGTGGAGGACCTTGGGGCTGGCTGTCCAT
Source organism: Cricetulus griseus (assembly GCF_003668045.3). Lineage (NCBI taxonomy): Eukaryota > Metazoa > Chordata > Mammalia > Rodentia > Cricetidae > Cricetulus > Cricetulus griseus. The sequence continues at coordinate 157,885,590 of NC_048598.1, forward strand.
GCAGCCTGCTGGCAAGTCTCTGTTATTCTTTAATAATTAATGCAGGTAAAATCTTATTCTTCTCAAGAACTCTGATGCTTTTGATGACTGGCAGTCTTGCCAGCTTAAAGCAAAACAGATTTCAGGAACAGGTATTTTAGGGTTTATCTATGTGACGATAGAAAAGTATAAGATATATGAAGGTCTGGGAATGCAGTTACAAAGTTTTGAGGATGGAAAGGTCTAACACGGTGGATAAATGCAAGTTATGAAGGTCTGAGAATCGAAGATATAAGGGTCTGAAAATGGAAGGCCTAAGATGGTAATTAAGGTATATGAATTAACGTTATGAAGGTCTGAGGATAAAAAGGCTTAAGTGATGATAAAGTGAGTTGAGATATTAAAAAGAATGAAATATGTTCCTGATTTTTCTATTTCTCATGCTACTGTTCATAGTAAAGTTCTACAATACCACTATACGATCATAATTACAGGGTCGAGATTAAGATGCTTTTCATTGTCCTAAAAAAATCTGTCAATTTTAAAATGTTAATGCTTTCAGCCAAGTTACTTCTAACATGAATATGCTAAGGACTCTTGTAAGTTCCAGGGAGCTGAATTGGATCCAAACATACAGGTCAGATTCACTCCAGTTATTCATTCTTTCCCTGGTCCCAGGACTCCCTTCCCTCATGTTGGGACTCCTGGGGAACCCCTCCCTCATCTTATAATCTTCCCCTCAAGTGACAGGACCTAAGAAAAAATGTTTTCTAAACTTCACCTTGTCCTCTGCTTTACCAACATCTTGCCAGGTCTAAGAGGCGCCAGGAGTTCCATACAACCTGGACTGCCAACAAACAACCAGCTACCCCAGGATGTGGCAGCACCCCAACCTTCTCAGATCACCCAAAGATGGCCCTCCACATGAGTAGGAAGCAGTCTTGAGAATTCGATGTCCTAATTCCTTAATCTGTCATGTCTAACACCCCATCTTTTTAAAATAATAAGTAAAGGTGTGATTGAAAGGCTCAGGCATTATGCTGTCCTGTCCCTGTTACTTGGTGGAACAGGCAGTACCCTGGTCAGCCCAGGGTTCCATGGGAACTAAGTCTGCATGCAGGTGCAGAGGATCCCTTTAATCCTTGCCTATTTATGCTCACTTTACACTCTACTCTCTACTTTTCTCTGCCTTTGCTTCTCTTCTCTCTCTCTCTATGGTGACTGGCCATGGTGGTCAGCCTCCTCTTCTCGCTTCATCTTCCTACTCTGCCAGGCTTATAATAAACTGGTTAACATGTGTAATATGTCTCACCCACCTCTTTTCTTCTTTATCTTTAATTTAAACAAAAATCTAACACTTTGGAAGGAGAAAAAATGTATCAAAATTCATTGGTGTTGAATTTTCATAGAAATTCTAGAATCCAAGACCACAATTGCTTCAGAAAGAACATCTACAACAAAAATGTCTGCAACAAAGCTTTTCAGAGGGCCACTAAGGTTTAATACTGTGCTATGTAGACTGGATTAAAATGTGGAACAGATAGAAGGCAATTTCCTCCGAAATAGATGGTTCAATTTAGTGAAACTATATTTGGAATCTATTATTATTATTATTATCATTATCATCATCATCATCATTATCATTATCATCATTATTTACTTAATTTCTGCAGACACCCTACATATAAATATCAAACACCAAGCTGTATATCACAGATAGCAAATTAAGCTCCTTAAGTATGTCCAAGTATCAAATTTCATATGACATAGGTTTATATTTATCTTTTGAAAAGTGAGCTAGAAAGAATTCTCTTATGGACAATGTCTATTCTGGGTTAACTGAGTGCTGTGTACTGTACATTATCTCTACAAGGGCTACATACTACCTAACAAAACTCGCAATACTGGACATGAGAAGCCCCTTTTGCGTTTTGATCCAGAAAATCCAAGGGTCTCCTCAAACACTACACATTACTGCTGTTTGCTCTCAGAGATGGAAACTAAGTCCCTATTGTTGAGGATACCATGCACTTCAGACACAGGGCCCAGAAGACTGGAGATGGATCTTACTAGAAAGCCTCCTCCTTGAGGACTAGCTTTCATGGCACCAGAAGGCACCAGGCAACCTTACAAAGGAGGGCAGAAAACAATAATACTACCCAGCTATGATGCCTATGAACCACAACAAAGATGAGCATAGCAAAATAATCCTGATGGTGCAATAGTGGCATGCATACCTTGGTGGTAACCAATAGTCCTCTATCTGGACGTCTGGTGTGGTCCACATAAAAGAAATCATGCCTAGTACTAGAAACCTAGCCAACTACCTGAAGCAAGAGAAGTTATGGATCTTGAGGGAAGAATTTATAATTGCTACTTTACTAAGCCAGCATAATCCACAACTATCTTCTTCATTTTTATTCTTATGCTTACCGATTAGTGTGTTCATTCCCCATTAAGGAAATTCCTCTTGGCAACAGATGGAGTTCATTACAAAAACTCACAACAGATTAAAATGCACAGAATGAGAGGTTGTGTGGTATCCATTTTCAACAAAGACTTAAAGATCATCAAGGAAAAGGGGGTAGAAAAATTGTAAGAGTCGTAGGATCAGTAAGTTTGTTACGAGAACTTTTTTTTATGTGTTGTAGAAATATCAGAAAAGCTGAACCCATGAAGTCTCATTAATGTGGCTGCCTGAACAGATTTGAACAATGAAGACACGACTAGACATGCTAACATGAAGGGGGAAGGCTCATAAGGCCTGAGGCTTCAGTCTTTGACAAAGAACTACAGGTAACTAAGGAATTTTCTCAATTTCTCAAAACTTGGAATTTTGAGAAATAGTTTTCCCCAGGAAAAGCACTCCAATCACTTACCCAATACCAAATGGTCAGACTTGAGCACATAACACATAAATACAATTAACACTATACAGATTAACAGGTTATATTTATGTGTATAAATATATATTTTAAATAATAAAACATTTGAACATACAAAAGCCATGAAGGAGACAGAGAGAGAGCGCAGGTATGGGGAATTACTGGGAGGGGTTGGAGGGAGAAAAAGGAAGGAGTGAAACTATTTAATAATAATAATTTAATAATAATTTCAAAATTTATATATTATAAATAGGCCCATTTCAGATCATCACCAGACTTTGAGAAGTCAAAATTTCCTCCATTTATGAGTCATGAGTGCAAGACTGTGATGAGTTTGTTCTCTAGGATCTACTCAACGTTGACTCTAATAGCACATTATTCTAATGTTTCTATGTTCTTACTGTTTTCCTGATATTTTCAATGTGCTTTTGAAATGGTTAGGATATTTATTTCACAGTACTACCCTATTCCAAATAGAACATTTGCCTCAGGCTTGCTGAGAAATTTTTTCTGATCTAGTGTTAAGGGGTCTTCTCAAAGTATGCTCAGGTTTTAAACTTCATGTTTCAAAGCAGACCCTTCCTTGTGTAACAGCTGCAGACAAAAATGCAGCCAAAGGTCTTTTTCAGAACATCTGTGTTTCTCCCCAAACATTATCACCTTGCTGGCCTTCTGTAAGTCAACAGCCAAAGCCTATGGAGGCATCTCTGTGGTTAGCATGCATCTCTCCCACCCACCTACACTAATACCTATTTCTCTATTACTAAGTTCTAAACAACCTTTTAATTGTAAAATCAGTCATATCTAAGTGAGAATGTCAAAATTTCACTGAAAAAATAATATAGGAGTTAGGAATAGAGTCTATAGACTCTACAAGAATGAATAAAAGGCTAGGAATAACTTGGTAAAAGCCTGTCTTCCTTTCTGTGTTCTTCATTCCATTTGTCTACAATAAAAACCAAGAAATGAAGCAAGGAACTAGATCTGTGAGTATATTCTAAGTCCCAATCTTGAGTTTGTCTCCCCTTTGGAAGAAACCTTAGGATCTCCTTAAATAATTTTATTCATTCATTTTTTTTTTTTTTTTGCTGATGGTAGAGTTCAAGGGAGCCAAAATAGTAATGTGATATTGCATATCTATATTCGTATTGGCATGGCTGCTATGTTTCTTTTAATTTGAAATAAAGAAGTGAATGTGAAGTCCTGACTAAAAGACTAAAGCATCGATTGAGATTTCTATGATTTGTATCTCAGAAACTGTGTTACTACTGAATTTCAGGTAATTTGAGAAGGTGATAAATGCTTCATCTAGCTGACCTTCCTAGCTATAATGAAAGAGTGGGGAAGTTCTCTGGTATAAGTATGCATTTATATCACATGGCTTATGTTGAAAGAAGCCTCATGGCAACTTTCGTCCTTGTCTGGTACTTTTAAATGGCCTACAGTCAGACTCATAGGCAAAGGAATTTGACCAGGGAGTGTGAAGCCATGAAATGAGGGGCTATTACACCATAGAGAAATTAAGAAATAAGCAGGCCTTTCCCCTAAAGCATTAAAACTTGGTCTCACCTTTTTTCCCTTTAAGCATGTGGACTTGGTTCACTGAAGCTGAAATCCAACTAGCTGCAGGGCAGAGCTTAGCAATGGTGCTGTAAAACATCACATGGCCACGAAGCAGCCCCTGAGTTAATAGAGGACAGATGCAGAGAAGGCAACGATTAGAGACATCTGATAAAATTGCATTCCTATTCCAACCTCAACAGGTAAGGAAGAACTTGCACAACACAGCTTTCATTCACTTCCACTTTATTCCTATCAATTACCACATCATTTAAAAGCATCGTCTATGTACAGGCAATGTGAAGGATATGACTCCATAATTAGATTGTATTGTGGTTGGAAAGGGATGGATTATACTAACAAGTTAATGGAGAAAGAAAAATCTTATGCATCAAGTATGAGATTGTAGTATAAAAACCCTGAGAAAGAAGTCTTTGGATTTGGTTTTATGGCAGTAAGTGCTAGTCATTAAAGAAGATACAATGATGCTTAGGAATTCCACTTCTCAGAAATCATATTCATAATTTAGTATAAATGCATATTTCTTATGCATGCTTTTTTGGGAAGAACACTGATAATTATATTTTCTCCTTTATTTACTTGATAAATAAAAATTATATAACTTACTGTAACTTGTTGTTTTGAAATATGCATAGATTTGGCATAGCTAAATCCAGCTAATTTGCGTGTGCCTCATTTCATAGACTTGTCATGTTTTTCATGGTGAGAATACTTTAAAATCTCTCAGCATTTTTCAGGAATACAATGCATTGTTATTAACTGCAGGTACCATATTGCACAATAGGATCCTAGAACTCAATTCCTCCTGCATATGGCTCTTCAATCTTCTAAAAGTGGTTTATATGAAAAATTAAGAACCAATGACTTTACAGTCATCATTTTTAATGAAATATTTTAAAGAAAACTTTGGGTGGAAAATTATTTCAATTTTATGAATAAAGAGGTACAATTTTCCCAATTTAATATCAGCATTACCTGAGTGCTTCAGAAACCATCTAAATATGTACAGATTAAACTATAAAGCACAATATAATTACTCATATGTGTTCCTTTTTACCAGTTTATCCTGTTTCTATGTTTCATTTCAATCAAAGGTTTCTTGTGCACAGTAATTCATACTGTTTCAGTTTGGATAGCAGGTTGCTGGGGTGACTTAAAAAAGCAATTGCATGCCTTTGTTTGACATATCATCTTATGCCCAAACATCTTGTGAAGACAGGTTTGTTCCCTGACTGGGCTACTGGTACTGTACCTTGTCCTTAGATAGTAGAGAGAGAAGCTAAGTTTGTATTGAATCATGGTAAACACTAAGTAGGGAGATATTTGGTTTCATTGTTCACAACCTTCTTATTGATCCTTTTTCTCCTAAATGTTGTTCAATTGTTAGTCAGTTTAAAGTGAAATCAAGGGTATCTTGAAAAGGGAAAATCAATTACCTTTGATAAGCCATGTTGTACAGGAATGAAAGTTGTTCTATGTGTTTCTCTCTCTCTCCCTCTACCTCTCTACCTCTACCTCTCTCTCTCTCTCTCTCTCTCTCTCTCTCTCTCTCTCTCTCTCTCTGCTGGAATGATGGTGCTGTGTTTTTAATTTTAAAGGTTTTAGAAGGTTTTGTTTCTTGTTCTGTGTCTTTTACCATGATGATCAACTTTTTAAGCTAATGTCCAGGTAGTCAATTTGTCACATGATAAAAGTTCCAAAATATTTTCTTGGGAAATTGTGACAGTGGGAAAGTTTAAGTTGTGCTTTGATACAGTTGGCTTTACTTCTTTAACTGTGGAAGGTTTAACTAGACCTTAATGTCAGAATAAAATATTTTCCTAAGAAGAACACTAATTAAAAGCCACCTGGATGTTGCCTGAAAATATGGGACATATTCTGGTCACATTAAGAATAAAAATATCTGGGCTTCACCCACTTAACCCTACACCTTGCCATAGTGATACTTTCATATAACACAGTTCAAGTTACAGACTTGTGGGTCATCATGGGCATAGTATTTGCAAACTTTGTTTCTGTGATGTTTTAACTTGCCTTGTCAATCTAGTTAGACTGTAGGAACTCCAGATTCCAAAACCGTGGAATTTGATTCTGAGAGAAAATTTAATTGCTTTGGAAAAGTTCTTTCAACTATTATGTAGCCACTCTAAAGAAACCTGGTCACATGATTGAAGGGTGAGCATGCTTTGGCATGCAGGAAGCAATTATTATGTCAAGTTAAACCTTTGCAAAGTGAAAGCCCTTTGGAATGTGTGTGCTGTGGATGGGGTGTGGAGACAAAGATAACAAACTTGGGTACAAAATATATTACTTTTAATTATATTGATTTTGGTGGTTTCTCCAAATAGGGAGGGGCTAAATAATATATATGTGCATATTAAGTCACTTAGATATCAATGCATTCTTTTCCAAACAGCAATAAATGGGAAACAGTTCTACGAATTTAACTCAGAGCCTACGTGTGCCTTCGGTGAGGCGTCCTACTAGCCTTTTTACGGGATATATAGTTGAGAACATAGATGTTAGGTGAGAAGATGCAATTACTTCCTTCCTTGAAAATTAGCTACACAAAATCATACAAATTAGCTGATGGTCTTATATAATTTGCCTGATTCTGTATCTCTTATGACTAATAAAAACTATTTAGTGATGTGGTCCATGAAAACTAACTTATATTGATAGAAAATGCAGTGGTTTGAGTCACTAATATTTAATGTGGAACAACAGTTAACATAAAATTAAGTCTTGGGGAAAGTTAAATGAAATGTAGTAGTAACCTAAAAGATAAGAGTGAAATCGCCATGAAAATATTTTTTTCTGCATAGTAGTAATCTCTGTTGCAAGGTAAATATATTTTTAAAATGGATTCCTGATACTACAGGGTTGTAGCAAACCCTGTGTAGAACAGCTGAACCAATGGCCAAGTAATGAATAGATTAGTAGCATGTACAGTGTGGTTACATTGGTTAAAGGAATAAAGACACAGACGACACCCAAGCTTTCATCAGGTTGTTCAGAATAGTGTAAAATTTAAAACTCATGAATTATTTCTGAGATTTTCCATTTAATATTTTTGGAACATGATTTGCTGCAGATAAATGAATCTACTGAAAGTGAAATCATAAATTAAAGGGAACAGCTATATAAATAACATTTTCCAGAGATTTTGGACAATAGGATAGCATCTGTCTTACCTTGGTTCAGGAAGATACAGTGCTACAATCAAAATGACTTGGCAAAAACTTGCTGGGTTGTGGAGGTGAGGACATGGGAGACTAGAAACCTTTTCATTTTCTGTGAGTGGTTCATTTGGAGACTTGCTTCAGGTAACAAGGGTTAGCATTTGGACATGAAGTGTTATCTTTCTTATCTTTCTTATCTATGTATTGGAAGTTTGGTCTCTAGCCACTGATGCTCCTTTGGAAGGCTCTGGGAACTTTAGGAGATGGACCCTAGCTGGAGAAAGTAGTGAACTTGTGTTGTGTCCTGCCCCTCCCCCATCCACCATCAACCACATCACGTACTTCCACTACCGTCATGTTCTGCCTTCTCATGGACTTGGAAGCAAAGGATCAAAGATATTTGTCCGATGGTCTGAAATCTCTGAAACTTAGAACAAATCAAATTCTTCCTCTTCTTCACTTTCTTGGGTGGATAAACACAGTAGTGAAAAGCTGACTCCTTGATAAATAGCTTTACTCTGGGGTGGTAAGTCATTGCCTGGATTTATTCAATCTAGTTATTTTAAGTATCTTTTAAAAATGTGTGTATATTTATACAAGAATGAATGTCTGTGTAAGAATGATGCTTACACACATGAGACCTTATCTTAGGAGGTGTTAAGGAAAGCAAGCTGAGAAAACCATGAGGAACAAGCTGGCAGCAATGTTCCATAACCTCTGTATCAGATCCTGCCTTTAAATTCCTTCCCTAACTTGCCTGGAGGACAGATTAGAAGCTGTAAAATGAAATAAACTCTTTCCTCTTTTGCTTTTGTTCATTGCTTTTGCTCATGGTGTTTTATCTCAGCAATAGAAACCCTAGCTAAGACAATTGTTAATAAGTTTCCATATAGAATATACACAGAGTGTTCCTTCACAGACTCTGTCCCATAAAAAGACTCAGTGAATGACCTTTTATCTGCCTGTGTTGCTTTCACCGCTTGAAGTCACCTACTTCACCTAAGAGGTTGTTATGATTAGTTTTCATATTTTCTGTAACTTACTAAAAAAATCCCATTTTCTTCTTTGAACATAGTAAAACCTCAAGACTGGTTTTCAACATTCCTAATGCTGTGATCTTTTAATACAGTTCCTCATGTTGTGGTGATCCCCAAGCATACAATTATTTTTGTTGCTCCTGTTATGATCCATAATGTAAATATTTTTGGAGACAGAGGTTTGCAAAAGGGGTCAACTCACAGATTGAGAACCCCTGCTTCAGAATGACATATCATTGTGGAAATATAGACTTAACAAGGGAGATACTGGAATATCTAAAACACTAACAGTATATCGCTTTAGTTTAGCAAGTTTTATTTTCCTTGTGTTATTATTTAACTTCATGTAATAAAAGAAATGGCTGAATTCCAGGTTGACCTCTATAAAGCTTATATGCTAAACAGGACATCTTTCTGCCTGCTATACTAAGGGTAGATGCTTTGTTTCTGACTAGCTATGTGCTTCTCAATTCAAAAAATCAAATCTTCTCCCTTACTGAAACATTCAGTTCTTTTTTTCCTTTTGGAGACACATACACACACAGCCACACACAGCCACAGATAGACAACCATGCATTAGGGGATCAAGGGGTGGAGGAGGAGAGAAAATAGAGAGGTGAGAGACAGAGACAGACAGACAGACAGACAGACAGACAGACACACACACACACACACACACACACAGAGAGAGAGAGAGAGAAAATAGGGAGGTGAGAGCCGATGGTTTAAATGCATTAGTGATTAACTCTGAGCTACTAATAATACATTAATGCTATATTAAGGGAAGAAATAAAAAGACTTCCCCTTGTAAGCAAGAGTGAGCTAAGATTTGAGTTCCCTGCTTTGTGTTCCCAGTGTCTTTTGTGCTCTGTCTGTTTCATGAGTGTGAATCTATGCTTGTTTTGTGTTTTTTCCCCTGTCTATGTGTCTCTGTGTGTTTATTTCTTGTGTTACTTTGTGTAACTCTGTGTCTGTCCCCCACAAAGGGCTTTCCTGTGCATTTATTCAGCATAAAAAGTATCAAATGGGGAAGGAATGAGATACTTTACTGAAATCTTTAATGGAGTTTTAGGAGGGATTAAGTCATTGACTTCAACTAACCCAGATAACAAGCATTATTATAAACATCATTATTTATCAAGCAATATCCAAATATTGTGTTCAATATTTATGGTGGATGTTTATTTTATAAGATTGCTTTCAAACTCTATTTTTGCTGCTTTCAGCAAATGGTTATTAGAATACCCATAGTCAGGGGTATGGGAAAGTACATAATTTAAGATTACAACTATGCATTAGCTTAGGATGTAAAGCTGATTGTATGGGAAATCCAAGGTAAGGAAGGTTGGCTGTTATATTTTTCTCTTAAAAGCAGGTTAAACAAACATGCTGAATACACAGTAGGATAGCAGTCTTAATTCTTAAGTGACCTCAAGGTATATTATTACCTCTAGCTGTGGAGTCCAGAAAGTGTTCCATTCTCTTAGAATGTAAGAGATGTTCATAATTTGTATTACCACAGAGGCTTACTTCACAATTATTTGGAAGTAAAATTTCTACCTCACATGAACCAGAATTTAAACTTGTTCCAGTTGGTGTTTTGCACACCATTGTAGTAACTTAAATATATATCATATATAACATGATTATAATTAGAGTGTGGAAAAACAATGGCTGGCTTATGTCTGCAATCCCAGCACTTACAGGACAGAGCGAGAGGCAGTACTGCTGTAAGTCAAGGCTAGCCTTGTCTACACAGTATTTTAGACTAACCAGGATTTAATATCTTAAAAAAATAAAGGAAAACAAAATAACTGACAGTATTGGATGATTTGGAAGTAAATTGTATGGCACCTGTTCTTTTCACCATACAGGTCATGGGACACGTTTCATATAAATGCACCCCACATTGATTTTTCAAGGTAAGTTTACGGTACCATTTTTCAGCAATGCCATTTAACCCAATATTCATAATCACACCACTTAGTGAGTTGTCTAGAAGATCAAGATTCTGTCTAGTTTGCTGCATATACCAAAGAAAAACATATCAATATACAAATAGGCAGTTCAGAAATGTCTGTAACATGACTTCAAATGCATGGCTATTTTATGTTTTTGTTTTTAACTTAGGATAGCCCTTTGTTGCAAAGACACATAATTACCCATCTGGGCCCAGAGATTGAACTGACACCTGTCTTAGATTGACTGAAGCCCCAGCCTTCTTCTTTTAAACTTTATGCTACTATAATTATGTTTTGGAATACTGCAGACTTGAAATGCTATAAATCAAGATCAGCTAATTCATAACTGTCAGTAAAATCTCTTGCAAATATTTTTAATAAATTTGAAAACGCACAGGAAGTATCTGATTGTATGCACAGTTCTTTTGATGGCTCTTCAAATATTATTGAAACTTGATAAAAATGACAAGATCCAGGCAGAACTGAGATTCATTTGAAAGTATAAAGAACATTGTGCTAGGAGTTATTCATGTGGTGATGTGGAAAACAGTCTCCTGTGATGACACATGGCTCAGTGGCCCTTCTCTCTCTCTCAGCAACATGGAGCAGAAACCAGGGAAGACCCAAATGACAGTGACAGAAATGATTGCCAGGTGCCAGGGACAAAACAACTGCCAGAAATGTCACTGAGGAGAACAAAGAAGAGAGCTGCCATCTGAGGCCACTTGGTTGCAAGAATTAGAAAGACAGACTGAATTTAAATAAAAGCATGTGCTCAATAATACCTTCCTACAGCATATTTGAATGTGTGAGGAAGAATGGATGTGGGTAAAATTTGGGTAAAACTGGAGAAGTACAACAGGATTCAGAAAACCCATTTATCAAGACCCTGTGTAATGAAGCTAATCCTGAGCAGACAGAAGTTCTGGGGGACTGTGGCTCACAGACTTTAGCTAGGAGGGGACTGATGAGAGACAGATGGGGATGAAAAAGAAGACAAAGAAGACCAAAGTTTCGATCTCAAGGAACTTTAAATTAAGCTGCACAGAAAATCCTAACACTGTAGATCAAATAACCACTTACACACACACACACACACACACACACACACACACACACACAATCACACACCAATTGAAGAAGAAAAAATGTTTGCTTGAACCCTGAAGAGTGTATCTAAAAGTAGGAGTTTGCCGGCAGCTCTGACCAGACTAATTGTTTATCTGTAGTCAGGTTAAGCATCTTGAAAAGTTGTTCCCTTGGTGTAATTTTGGGAGAGACTGCTACTCACAGGAGGGCTGTGTAAGAAATGCATACTGCCTCATACAGAGAAAACAGAAAGCAAACATTGCAAAGGAGAGGCTGTTCTGTGGTTTAAAAAATTCTTTACAGCTTTTTGGAAGACTCCCAAATATTTACATTTTGTATGTGGTTGAGAACACTTAGGATTCATTCTCCATGAAAATTATATAATACACAGCACTAATTCTGATCACCAGGATCACAGTTGCATTCCAGAGTTATCCATCTTAAAACAACAAGTTCATACCATGTAACATCTGCCCATGTCACTTCTCTACTGGTTCCTCTTAGCCACTATTTGACTTCTTGCTTCTACCTTTTACTTGGAAAGCAAAATAAAACAACTATCTACTTCAGATCAATAAGTATTTGCATTTCTGTATCTGGCTTTATTATTCAGTACAATGTTCCCCAATTTCTTCTGTTGTCATCAGTGGCAATAAGTTCTTCCTTAACACATACACTTTTCCTTGTTCATTCATGTGTTGGTGAATAAGTAGGTTTTTTCAGGATCTTGGCTGTAGTAAAAAAGAAGTCAATGAGCATGGGAATGCAGATGTCTCTGTGTGGTGCTAATTTTCTTTCTGATATGTCAATAGTAGGGCTAGTGGATCATTAAGTGGGTCTATGAATGTCTAATATTACTTAAAGTTATTGAAATTGAAAAGGAAGTCTAGACAGAGGATTAGGTAAAGAAAATGTGATCATGTACATACACAATGGAATATTATTCAGTATTTAAAAAGAAGAAATTTTTTGCCATTTTTGACCATGGTTCCAAAGGTAGAAACTTCTGGCTCTGAGGTGATTAATTTCTGGTGATCCAGAGCACAGTGTAATGGTTGTCTCCAATAATGCATAGCACACTGGGATCTTCTAAAGCAGTCTTAAATACTTCCTATCTACAGGCACTCTGCAGTATCACATAAATATCAGAAGAAGCCCTGTCATCACTGATGTCTCACACGTTTGCATTGAGGAAGTTATGGCTCAGGGTAGCTAAGGAATGTGGCTATCATTAAACAGCTACTGATGTCAAATCTGGATCCCATCCAGGTTTGCCTGCCTACACACTCCCACCTCTAAATATACTCTTCAGGATTTGTGCAAACACTCTTTTGCTTCAATTCATTTTTCTTTTTTAATGTGTGAATGTGAAGAAGCAGTTCTTTGATTTATTATGTGACGATGTTCTGTTCAGTATAATTAAAAGCTTCTTGGGAAAGAGACCCTGCCTTGTATGTATGAAGCAGAATTTTGTTGCTATGCTATAGGTTCTTCCTAGATAATCGTTGCTTAAGGAAAAGCATTTCTTTTCTTTCTATTTATTTATTTATTTATTGCTAAATATTAAACAGTGCATTTTATAGTCTAAGTTATTTAAGAAATAGCTTGTACACCATGTGTTTTGAAGCAAGTAGAAGAATTTTTTGCCATTTTTGTCCACGGTTCCAAAGGTAGAAACTTCTGCCTCTGAGATGATTAAGTTCTGGTGACTCAGAGCACAGTGTAATGGTTGTCGCCAATACTTCAAGTAGAAGAAAACCTGGTCATCCGATTGACTGTTTCTTTCTATGCCTTTCATGTTGTCATTGGGTTTAGAGGGCATTTCCTGACTGTGATCAGCATCCCCTATATTCATCTCAGAATAAGAGTACAAGGTATATTTTACCCACTACTGTATGCCATTACATAAACTAAATTCTCACAAGAAAATAGAATCCACTTAGCTTTGTTTGGAAGTAACCTATTTAGAATTTGTGAAGTGAACTATACATAAATAACTCAGAAAAGATAATCACAGAGGACTTTTCAAATACTTAAGAAAATTATTCTCTTCCTACATGACGCCAATGATTCCATATCTGTTTTGAAATGTGCTTAGGGATGTGATGTTCCCTGATTAGTGTCAGAGTCAAAGTTCCATTTTGCAAGGGATATAAATCTCTGAATTTGAAATAGCTTTTGAAAATGTTTGGAGTTTTAATTTCATACTTGCCTAATTTTAATGTGGGTCATGGAAATGGAATAGGAAATGCAAATGGTAGCTGGATAACGAATCAGCATCTACAGAGGAGCACAAAAGCAACATTAACGAAGTGCTTGGCACCTATACATGTGGAAGAGAAATACGCATTTGAAGTAAAACTGCATCACTTTGCAGTTAGGTGGTACATTGTTAATCGAACCTCGTGACTCTTCCTAATTTTTGACTCATGTGGTTTTTTTTTCATGTATTTATTTACTTTTCTCTACCAGAATTAGCTGCTCTAGCGCTACTGCATATAGTTTCTTTCCTTTTCAGGGTTCCTGTACTTTTGCCTCGGCGGGAGAATTGCTGGAAAGGCTTGCAAGCATTGTGTAATTGTGCAAATACGTATGTAACACAAGTGCCTCTTCCTTTCTGCTCTTTAAATAACAATCACCTTCTTCTGTCTCATCCAAGTCTCCCAAAGACATTGAAACTAATCTATATTGATGCTTTCATTGCACCCAATTATTAAGGAATGAGAGCTAGCCTAATGGTAGTGAGTGTGTTCTACAACAGAGCGAGGCCACTGCAGTCACAGCCCTCTTATTTGCTGTTTATCCTCAGTTTAATGAAGCTGATTGACTTATGAAAAATGCTTGGTAAGAAAAGTGTTTCCCAAGTAAATTAATGACTCAATTATCTCACTGTGATTTGCTTACACAAATCTTGTCATGGATTTCAAGGTGATCCTGCTTTTTAGTAACAGATGGTTGATCAGAAATTGTGAATGTTTAAGCCTACAGGATAGTCCCAACAGCCTTTAGGATGCAGTTGCTATCAGGCTGGGATACATCAGGATAACAAGTACACAGTTCTATAGGGGGCAATGGTGGTGGTGTTTATTGATTCCATAATAATATAACTCTGCCCCTGCTAGAGCTGAGGTGTCACTGATCACTGGCACTTTCCTCAACGACTGTAGGAACGGCTTCACTACTGCTTTATAAGCACCAACACTGCATATTAAGATTAACTCCAGTGAAGGGCCTGTCACATGTGTCTATGGCAATGGAAGGAGCTACCCTAGTAAATTTTACTCTTGAAGTCTGTCACTACATCCTCATTTCAGGCAATGGTTTGAAAATATTTGCAGAACCAATTACAGATGAGATATGAGTGTACCCGGCATTTTAGGTTTGTAATCTGAGCTGCATGGGTGGCTGAGTCTGAGGATCACAAGTTCAAAGTCTGCATGGTTTACTGTGGGTATTCAAGGCCAGTGTGAGTAACTTAGGGATCCCCTGTCTAAAAGTGAGAAGGTTAGCAATAGAGTGCTTGCCTAGGGTAGGTAAGACCCTAGGCTCAATCTCCAGGACTAGAAAAAACAAACAGTAAATAAACAAACAAATAAATAATAGAATACAGTAAAAGAAAAACATGCAGATGATTCTAGTCACCATGACTACAATGGCTGTGTGTATACTGGCTCTTGAGAATGGTAACTAAATGTAATAATGATGTTTTTCATTGTATGTTGGTGCCCACAACTGCCTGTTTGTCACTCCTCGGTCCTCAAGTCTATACTCAGAAGAGTGAATTTTCCCATCAATTCAGTCAAGTAAGTTTACAGGTAATTTTGTGTTAGGTTAAGATACATAAACCACTGTGGATCCTCAGGGCTGTTCAGCACTCTTGTTGGAGTAGATAGCATCCAAACTATTCCACTTTGGGAGATAATCACTTCCTTCGAAGCAGCTGGTGAAGTCTAATTGTTCTTGGTAACCTCCTCTTGCCTCCCATTTGCTCCTAACTTCTCAGCTAAACTTCCTTCAGGACAGACACAAAAATATTCTGCTCAGTGGCTTTTCAACATTGTGGCCCTGTGTGGTTTCCTACTCTCCCCTCTCTCTTTTGAGTCACTGACCATTTCCAGGCATTCTTGGTGCTCTTTGTTTCATGAGGACTTTTCTTTGTGAAACATTTGCTGATAAAGTAGAGAAATTATGTAGAGCTTCCATTTGTTGCTCTGTGTGACTAGCCCCACAGTATAGTTACCCAGTGTAAAATACTCATCATTCCGCCTCAGGACCACATGAGTAATCTCAAATTATCTGAAAAGATTAATTTTAGAAGACAAGAGGCATGTGTTAAGCTTGGTTGGTTGATACTTTATGGGAGAAAAGATAAAAATTTCCTTAGTAATACAACATTTGAAAATTAGTTTTAAAAATACTTTGCCTTGCTTCATAGATTAAGAAGTGGTTATAATGATCCAATGTAACAATGATACTTCCTCATAATTTTCTTCTCACTTCCTGTTCCTCTACACAGACAGACGTACACACTTGGTAGCAATTTTTAATTTATATAAATCTAAATGCTTAGTTATTTTGTGGCTTATAAGATTGATCCATGCTTTTAAACAGCAAAACTGACTAGTGTTAGACATTGTGTCTAACATCTTCGACTTATTAGCAGCACAGCTTTGGGCAAGTTGCTCATTTTTTCACCTACAATTGAAAATCTGAGTGGTGTGTGTGTGTGTGTGTGTGTGTGTGTGTGTGTGTGTGTGTGTGTGATATAACTGACTATGCTTGTTATGAGGAATTTCTTTCTGGAAGCTATCTTTCATGGCTTGTTCTGAAAGACTGAGCTTTTATGGTAATGCTTCAAATGTCAGTGTTTCCAATTGTCACTGCTTGGGCATGGAGAAGGCATGTCATACCTTAATGAGTTGAAAAGTAGGTTGATTTGCCTTGAAGCTAGGAAACAAGTACATATGAGCCTGAGGGGTTTACTTAATTAGCAATTCCCTTCTAGGACTTCCTAAAAGTCTTGCCAAAGTCCAAGTTCTATAAAAGTTCCTAGTGTCACTTTGAGGGTTTTAAGTAGAGGACTTTTTTTTTTATAGCATCATTCTTCTATCCTGGGACCCAGTGTCTACTCCAGTGTTCTCTGTTCTGAGATGATTCCACCTGCTATATCTTATCCATCTGATGTTATCCTTGTTCAACTAGTAGTCCCAAGATGCAATGTATTTGGACCCTAATGTGGTATTGTGGGAAAGTGATAAAAGGCACACAGGTTCTGACATGCAGGGGATAGAAGAATAGTGGAAATGATGCACAAGGTCATTGTTGAACAACCAACTTGCCCTGAGAAAGATACATACAGAATTTTCTTTAGCAGAAGAACATGGTAACATATCCAGTATAGGACAAAGTCAGGTTGGGAAATTTAAGCAAATTTCACAGAGTAGGGAAAGTGGCCACATTGTACTTAGGAAAAAGCCTTATCAAAGGTAGACAAGAAAGCTTTGGCCGTTGGGGAAACAATAGTTAGGCAAATATGCAGAAGGGAGCATCTGTTTAGGAATTGAAGGTGATCAGCAATGATATCACAGAAAGGGAGGAATAAGATGGATAAGGTCATTGTAGGCCATTGCATTGGTTTAACTTTTATCATAAAGGTGATAAAGTATATCTATTTGTTGATTTCATGTGTAGAAGCAATATAATTGTATTTTTATAAATAATTATCACTCTAGCACAAGCGTGACAGATGATAGCTACTGGAGGGAGTTTTTGAAGTTGAGAAACCATTAAGATGTACTATCTTAGTACTGATAACAGATTCCAAGGGCCTCAAGAGTAAAAGTTATGCATATAATAGATGTGTTTTTCAAATAAGTGAATTAAATCACTCTTAGAGATCCATGAGCTTATAGGTGAGGAAATTAATCAGATTTATTCCTGACTAAATGAGTAGGGTAAATGTTTTGTGCTTCAATAAAGTTTAGAGTTTTAAATAAAAATATCACTGACCAATACTCCATCTGGGTTATAGGACATTATAGGACAGATAATATACAGGAAGACTTCTTTGGACACATGTCTGTGTGTGTGTGTGTGTGTGTGTGTGTGTGTGTGTGTGTGTATGTGTCTTTATGTGTGCTTATGTATTGGATTGATTATTTTAATTTTTAATTGAATTTATTTATTTATTTTGCATTTGTGGGTACATGCACATGTGGATATCTGAGGACAACTTTCAGTAGTTGGTTCTCTTCTTTTACCATGTGACTTCTAGGGATTAAATTCATGTTGTCAATCTTATAGCCAAGTGCTTTTACTCATTGACTGAGCATCTTACCAGCCTATGTATGTATTTTAATTGTGTCTGTGCTGATATCTTAACAGATGGGGGTGAAGAAAGGGGTAAGAAAATGAGTTAGCTAGAATGTGAGCCTAGGTAATCTATGTATTAATTTTCAAAGTTCAAAGAATAAGAAGGATTACACCAATAGGAGGTAACTCACAGCTAAATGAAGATTTTCTTCTATAAGGCATCTATTATCATAGATATTGTTCACAGCTGAGGGGCCAAATCAAACATAAACAACTTAATTACAATGAGGGTTTTGTTGTTGTTGCTGTATAGTGATATATAAAGAGATTTCACCACAAACATAGAAGTCTATAAGATATTGCCTCAAATAATTTCAGGTGAAAATATATGGGTTAAACCTGCATAGGCAGGAGTTTTGTTTATATAGAGTCTATGAGAAATGAGCTCATTAACATCTTGCATTAATGGACTCTTCCACAATTCACAATTTTTATAAAGAAAAAAAAATTTTCTTTAGTCTTTCCTCAGACGTATTTGGAGTTTGTTTGGGCTTGGAGTGGAACTGCTGATAAAGTAGATTTTAAAGGCTTGAAAGCTCAGAAAATAGAAGGTAAAAGACTGAGAGATCTCAGTGTGATTTATAATGGGAGACAAAAGGTACAGTGGAAATTAAAATTCTTCCAAGTTGTAGTGTATGATTTAAATAGAGTGCAATTTCCATGAACCAGAGGGGAAAATCAATATAACAAGGGTTGGAAATGTAAAGAAATGCTTACCCAGCATGTGTGCCCTCCATTACCCTGACCCTCTCCTTTCTGAGGTTGAAAAGTGATGGGAGTCATGAAGGAACAGTGATTTCTCTCAGGAAAATGTTAGGAGGATTAAGAGCTGCCTAGCAGTTCACACTAATAGACTGCTGTACATAAGTGTTCAATATCCTCAGGCTTTGTAAATGAAAGGAAATTTTAATATCAGCCTAAGGGACTTTCTTCAGTCAAATTTTAAATTTTGTAACACGAAGAATTCAATATGTATGGTTTGAATAAAAGCACATGCCACTGCATTTTGAATGTTAGAAAGCAAACTAGAACAATGTTCCCATGCCAGGGACTATTCCAATTTATAGTCCATTTAAGTTATAATGCATTTGGCCCTGGTGCTACAAGCATTTGTTTCTAAACATTGTATTATGGGAGTTTTTTCTATTAAACTTTCAAGTATAAGGTTCAGTCTACAGGTTTTAGAGATCTTAAAATTAAATTTGTGACATTCTCCTTGTTAAGGCAAGTATTTCCTTCTTTTGGGTCTCTAAAACTTACATAATTAGAGAATGATATGTTGAAACTTCTCATTATTGCATACATAATCTTGATAATAGAAGAGGTACCTTTAATTCTTCTTAAATTACACAAAGGCTGTTCTAAGAACACCTGGAAAGACTGTTTCCTGGAGTGCCTGACAGTATTCATCAGAACTACTGCCTCTCAGAGAGAGTAGCAATTGTTAGCCATTTCTGCACAAAACATACAATTTCTCAAATGTACCCAGCATTGCTATATTTTAAGGAATATTTCAATTTGGTTGCATAATTTCAGCATAATTTTGCTGTGCCTGTGGTGTTGATAACATTGAAAAATAACTTGGTAAGCTGTTTGTTCTCCCACTGCTAAGATTTCATCACCAACTGCTAGTTTGCTAGAGATTATAGCTGCTAAAATGCTCTCCTGATTAATGTGCTAATTAATTAATGCAGCTGCTAAATTGTGATCTTGATTAAAATACACCACACAGAGAATACTGGAAAACCTCCTCATGTTAGTCAATCATTCCAGGTGCATCCCCACCCTAGGAAATACTCTGATGCAGAATAAACAGACCTCTTGCTGTTTATTGGAGCAAGTGGAAGCTTTGTTAGTGAAGTTCCCATTTATTCCTTTTAATCTTGAAGTGAGCTTCATGGTTAGAACTCCAAGATGAAACAGACTTAGGATAATCTTGGATCTTATATTTTTCACCAGCAGAGTGGGTTTCCCTTGAAATAACATCACCTTTAGAACACAGTAGCACCCATTATGTGTACTGAGTTCATATTCAGCTTATTGACTTTATGGATGGGTGGAACAATAAAAAATTCCCTCCACCTGACTCCAATTGTGGTTTTATTTTGCTAAGATCCTGATGCTCAGAGTAAGCATTTTCCTAATAGACATTGAATAGTTATTTATCAGGTACAAGACACTGTAAGTAAAAACAAAGATATTTTGTAGACTCTTTCAAACTTGATCTTACCATTCTTGGAAAAAGGAAAATGGGATTGGCCACTGCTAGGTAATGCCACTACTAGGTAACAAACGGATAAACATCAAATCAGTGGCACAGATACTAAGATGTTCAGGATACAGGAGGTGAATAAGTACATGTATCTGTAATGTTATCCTTTCCAGTGGAAACTGAAATAGGATTGGAATGACAGAAAAACATGCAGAAATTGTAAGAATAAATAGATGTGTAGATACCTGAGAGGGAACATTGGGAAATAAATCAAGTTTAGTTTGGTAAATAAGGTTGAGACCAGAAGGAGTCTGAGAGTAAGAGCTGATGTTGACCAGTTAGCACAGGGTCTTGAATAGTGGGCAAGAAGCCCAGCAAGAAATCATTAATCCTTTGAACAGAGAAAATAGCTTTAAAGTATCAGTCTGTCTAAAGTAACACAGTGGATTGGATGAGACAACACTGGGGAGGAATACTTACATAAATAAACTTTCCTATTTGTCCATTGTTGTTGGTTGTTTTTTACTCTTTGACTCTTTTGGGGGGCTGCCACCAACCTTCCAAATAAACACACAGAGACTTACTATTACTATGACTGTCTTGCCTTATTAGTTTGGCTGTTTCTAGCCAGATTTTCTTAAATTACCCCACCATCTATCTGCCTCTGGGCTTTCTCTATTTTTATATACATTTCTTTATTTCTTACTCTGTGGCTTGCTGTGTAGCTGGATGGCTGGCCCCAAGAGTCCTCCTCTCTTCCTTTTCTTGTTCCTCAATCTTCTCGTCCCAGTTTTCTCCTATTTATTCTCTCTGCCTGCCAGCCCCACCTATCCTTTCTTGTGTCTATTTCTTGGCCATTCATCTCCTTATTAGCCCAATCAGGTGTTTTAGAAAGGCAAAGTGACACAGCTTCACTGAGTTAATTAAAGGCAACATAAAAGCATGCAACGCATCTTAAGATCATTAAGCTACTATTTCACAGTAGTCCATGGATGTTATTTGTGATATAGTAAACAACTAATCCAGCATTTCAAGAAGGGTCAAGAGAACATGCCCATCAGTTTCTCAATGTTGTGACAAAACTCATGAGAAAAACAACTTAAAAAAGGAAAAGTTAATGAAAGGCAAAAGCCCCCCCACCCCCAGCACTCGGCATGTAGAACTTAGTTTGTTCATCTTCAACCTGGTCTACAGGTTGAAGGACAGCCAAAGTGACGCAGAAGAACCCTGTCTTTTAAAAAAAGAAAAGAAATAGAACAAAAAAAGGAAAGCTATCATGCTCATGATTTTAGTCCATGATTGGCTCTGTTGTTCCTGGCATGTAAGGCATAATGTCATGATGTTCAGGCCAAGATGCTCATTTCATGGTGGCCAAGAAGAGAGTTCATTTGTTAGGCCAGAACCCTTGTTACATATCAAACTTACAATGTCCCCCATAGTCTCTCTTTGAATGTTCTGGTTTTTGTTTTTATTTTTTCATTTCATTTCATTTTTTTTGTTTTATTTATTTTTTAAATATTGTTTCTCTGCGTTGCTTTGGAGCCTATCCTATAACTTGCTTTGTAGACCAACTGGCCTTGAACTCACAGAGATCCATGTGCCTCTGCCTCCCAAGTGCTGAGTTTAAAGGCATGTGCCACCATTGCCCTCTTTGATTGCTCTGTTATGAGGGCTGTGGAGCCTTTTAGGAGGTTGGAGCCTAGTTAGAAGGGTAGGCTATTAGAGGCAACACTTTGGAGAATATCAGTGCTACTGGCCAGCTTTCGGTTTCCTCATCTGCCATAAATCCCCAAGCCACAGACTGAGGCATTCCTGTACCATACCTTCCCTTGCAGGATTGACTAAAATCCATAGGATGCCAAGAGTCAACACCCCCCCCACCCCTTTAGGAGGAATTTTTCTGTCAGCAGTGCAAGACTCATCAGTACCTCTCATCATCCCAAATACTTTCAGGAAGCCTTAAACATGTGAGCCTTCTGCAGGACATATGGTTTCCAAACATACTCTTATTCTTTCATTGGAATCAACAAAGAGTTGTATTATCTAATGTTGGGGGTGTGCATAAATTCTATAGAAGACTGCTGGAGAAGAATGGTCCCTTCCCTTGAATCATTCTGTAAATCTTTAGACAGTGAGAGCTTCAGTTCTAGTCCTAGTGTGGTCTGAACTGTGTCTCCAAAGGTGTGTTTAAATCCTAGTCATTAGGCCTATGAATGTGGCTTTCTTTAGAAATAGGATCTTCATAAAGGCAAAAAGTTTAGATAAATTCATTAAGAAGAAGTGACACACAGAGAAAAGTGCTGGTAGGTTTCATGTAACAATTTCCTTCAACTGAAACATACCTTCTTGGAGGTATTAATAGAAAAAATACTTAATTAAGTTAAAAACAGTGTTAGTCTTTAAACTGTGGGAAGGAAGAGAACCTTGGTGTGAGTATGACAGCTATAATGTCCAGAATAAAAGAACAGGCCTCTGTTCTTTTGAACAAAGCCAGTCTCAGCAGCCTCTGGTTGACTCCCAAGAAGGTACCTTCACCTATGCAAGGCACAGTTATTCTTTCACATTTTCATGTGAATTCAGTTTGTTTCATTTAGATACATGAAAATGTGAAAGCATATTCTAAGTTCCTTATATTATTTCAGGAAGGAGACAACCTTGTAGACAGTGAGCAAAACATGAGGTGACTTAGAAAAACTGTGGGTCCATCTTAGTAGATATGATAAGAATTAATTTCCTGTAGGCTATAAGACAAGGTCCATGGGAAACTACAACCAGGCCACACATGAGTAAGAAAGAGAACATGGTTTATTTAATGGGTAGCCAACACAGCTAATGTCAGTGGCTGGCAAACAAAGCAAAGGTCAAAACAAAAGTGAGCAGGGCTGACCAAAACACATGACCATTTCCCTTAGTGAACAGTACATGGACATCACCTGGTTGGACTAGAAAGAGGCATAGGGCATAGGAGCCCCTCTGTCTTGACTTACTGTATGTTCCTGAATTAACCTATCTCAAAAGAAATTGCTTCGTTTTGTGTTTAGTTTTCTGTCATAAACCCCATGATAAGCCCCCAGACTAGCAGATGTTCCCGGTTTGGGACCCCTCCACCCTGGGGAGTTTTTTTCACTTTTTTTTTTTAGCAGTTTCCTCATTTTTTTTGCATGTATGTTTATTACTTACTGATATGAGACATCAAACTTGAGATCCACTGACTTGGGACAGCTTTGGTGGCTGTTCACCTTCCAGCACCTTAGCACACTTGTTTAAGCATCCCCTGAGAGAAGAGAGGCTCTGTTGCTCGCAAAGATCTATATATGAGGGAGGAGGGAAGTAGTGAAGCACACCTTGTTCAGCAATCCCATGACTCTTATGATCACAAGGCCTCTCAGCAAGGTTATATAAACAATGTTTGGGGAAGAGAGAGTCTTCCACTGAGCTTCTGGCACGTCATGCAGGGAGCTCCGGAGATATAGCCTTCGTGAGTCATCACACATGGTGGAGTGGGCATTTACATGCTGCAGCTGCTGTTGAGTCATCCATTCTCCTTATAGATAACCCTCATGTATCACTTGTAAGTAACCACAATAAATGCTTAGTAACAAAGTTAGACTTGCATTTCTTCCATCTGTTGTTAGTACCCTATCTGAGGTGAAGAGACGTCTGCTTATTTCTCCTCAGGAAAAGTCACGAAGTGGAGAAGTAGAGATTGGAGACACACATGTATATGTTAAGGGATGCAACAGACTTATAGAAAATTCCATAAGGTGGGAGAGCCAAGGAAGAATTCTCCCTTACAGATTTCAGAGAGAGCATCATCCTGCAAATACCTGATCTTAGACATCTAGACTCCACAAGTGTGAAACAATATATATGTTTTTTTTTTTTTGATTTTTCGAGACAGGGTTTGTCTGTGGCTTTGGAGGCTGTCCTGAAACTAGCTCTTGTAGACCAGGCTAGTCTTGAACTCACAGAGATCCCACCTGCCTCTGCCTCCCGAGTGCTAGGATTAAAGGCGTGCCTACCAACACCCAGCTATATGTATTTTTAAGACATCTAATTTGTGATATTCTGTTTCAGTAGCTATGGAAAACTAAAATACTCTAACACTGAAATTAACAAATACATTTTGATGAGCTTTTATTATGAGGCAAGGCTAAATAAGGTGAGCCATTTGCATGAATTTTCTCAGTCTAAAACTATATAGCATCATGTGATAAATATTTGTAGTATTTGTATTATCTTTACACAGACATACATATTTGCACACATATGCATTTATCTACATGAATATAGACACTTTTATGTGGGAGAGAGAATAAAAGACTATACATAACAGTTATAGTCTTCTTAATAGTTCTGAGTTTGTATGCACTCTGAAATAAGTCCTAAAATGTAAAATGAAGTCACTATCATCCATACATTTTTAGTCTAGATGACATAATGACACAAACACTGATTCAGCAGGACATGCCTCAGAAAGCCAGCTTCTATCTGTCTTGCTGCCTTGTATCCTGTTATTTTAATAAACCAGACTTGGACCTAGCATTTGACTAGATAACACTATATGTACTAATGTTATGCTTTTTTGTCTTGACACAAGTTATTTATTTACTTCTTGGATGCCTGGAGAAAAGATATATCAAAGCATGGTAAAATACACAGTAGCTGATTGAAGTACAAACAGGCACCCACAGCTAATCACTGGAGCATACTCCTGGAATTCAGCTGTGGAGAGGGAGGAGGGATGAGCAAAGGAGCCGAGACTGTGCTGGAGAAACCCACAGAAACAGTTGGCCTGACCTAGTGAGAGCACAGAGACCATAGTTGGAAAGATGGGGAACTAGCATTGGACTGAACCAAGCCCTCAGAATGTGGGTACCAGCTAGGAGGCCAAGACAGTCTATAGGACTTCTACCAGTGGAGCCAGTGTTTATCCCTAGAGCACAAATGGACTTTGGGAGCCCATTTCCTATTGAGGAGTACTATTGCAGCCCAAATACAAGAGAGAGGACTTAGGCCCTCCCCCAAATGATGGGATGGACTTTGATGGTCCCCTGTAAAAGACCTCACTATCCTTGGGGAGTGGATGGACATGGGGTCTGTGGGGAGCTTGGGAGGATTGGAAAGTGAGGGAATGGGGGAATTGATATGTAAATAAGAGTGCTTCTAAAATAAAAGAAAAAATAACAAAATGAAACAAACAATAAAAAGAGAGACTACCTATGTAGGACTAAAAAGCCTTCTTTGATTTCGGTGCATATTCAACCTGAAGATTTCTAGAGATGAAGGTTTCTAAATAAAATTACAAAGTATCATTGTTGTCCTTTTGGCTTATATGAAACCCTGTGTGTTGGATTTCAATCCTATATTTATAATTTCTTTTTAACTATAGTTCTTCATTGTACTGCATCTCCACTTGGTTCAGGCCTGGCTTCTCCAAGGATGTGAACACAGGTGAAGTGATATCTGCAAGCATCATACTAATTTGACAAACAGGGTTTTCCTGTGCTGAAATAGTTCAGCAGGGGCTGGTGTGGACTAGAAAGGAATGGTAGCTGGACATTGGCACCAGCAAATTTGATCTTGACTTTGCCTGAGTTTATGGCTGATGTTTGGGTCAAAAAAACTCTTAAATGTGATTTATCAGTAGTGTCGCTATAGTATCTGTGTTAATTCAATCAGTACTCTGTGCCATTGAAAAGAATTTATGCACCATTTTCCAAGGGTACCCATGACATCCACAGATCAATATAACAGGTTACTTCCAAGTAAAAAAGTATTTTCCAAGCCAGTAGGTAATATATTCTTGATTTAAACTACAGGGTTATTTATTGTGTACCATATAATACAAGTTGGAATTTATCACCTATCTTCTATGACATAATTTCTGTTATTGGTCTATTTTAATGAGAAGTTGCCTTCTCAACATTATAAAGTTATTCATTATTACCAGAGCTTCATTACATATCAGGCTCAGAACTCCAAGTGAGGCAGCAAAGGATTGCAACTAAGATACCATCACCTGTATGATAAAATACATTTGTTGTGTTTGTAGCTTCCTGATTTTCATTAGTTGTTAGGGAATTTGAAATGGCAGGAAAAGCTGTTTCTTTGAGAAGTTGAGCTAATTGTAGTATATACTCACATATTATTTAAATGAATACATTTTAGAAAATAAGAATTCCAATGGCCATTTATTTTGTTCCCATTGTATTTGGTTATTTCACATTTTTGAATTTATGTAAATCTTTTTTCTATATCACAGTACTTTTCTCAATAAACCTTCCAGATATTGTGTGGAATAAATATGTCAAATAAATGTTTCTATTACTATGTGGAGAGGAAAGCAATCATAGAAATCTTTTGATTGACTTTTGCTAGTAAAATAATTTGGAGGTTCAATGACTGAATTAGTATAATGGCTTTTAGGAAAATGTCAAAGTCAAAATCAAGATGGCTGCCCTTGGCATAGAGAGAGAAGTTGGCTGTTTGGATCATTCTCTATCGTGTGTCTTCTATTGACCTATGGATCAAGGGAGAGTAGTGCTTAGTGTAGTGACACAGAGGAAGAGAACATACCCTTGTGAGTATGTGAATTGGTGAAGATAAGCCAGACTATACTGTAATATTTACTATTCCAGATTTCAGGCTCAGAAAAACTGCTATGTGTTCGTGTCTAGTGGGATATGGATCAGCAACCTTTTTCAGTCACTCTACATCCTTGCTGGAGGACACCCTGCTTCTGAATTTCTGGTGCTTGTAGAGGAGAGAGAAAAACAAGTCATCCCATAAGCATCTCTTAGAGGAGGGGTGAGGAAGACATGATTGGGCAGAGAGGTTGAGTTGGAGGAAGAACAGAAGAGAGCAAGATAAGAGATAATATAATAGAGGGAGACATTATAAGTTTAAAGAGAAATCAGGCACTAGGGAAATGTCTGGAGAGCTACAAAGATGACACCAACTAACAATCTAAGCAACAGAGGAGAGGCTACCTTAAATGCCCTCTTCTGATAATGAAATTGATGACTAATTCATATGCTATCGTATAGCCTTCATCCAGTAGCTGGTGGAAGTAGAAGCAGACACCCAGAGCTAAAACTTGAAATGAACTGAAATCCAGTTGCAGAGGAGGAGGACAGATGAGCATAGGGTTCCATACCAGCTGACCTGAACAAGGGAGATCTCTTGGTCCCCAGACTGATAGCTGGGAAACGAGTATGGGAATGATCCAGATCCCCTGAATGTGGGCGTCAATGAGGAGACCTTGGATATCTATGTGGTCCCTTGTAGTGGATTAGTACTTGTCCCTAGCTTAGGAATGGACTCTGGGAGCCCATCCCACATGGAGGGATACTCCCTGAGCCTAGGCACAAGGGGGTTGGCCTAGGCCCTATACCAAAGGATATGAGAGATTTTGAAGACCCCCTACGGAAGGCCTCACCCTCCCTGGGGAGCAGATAAGGTACAGGGATAGGTAGGGTATTAGTTGGGGGGGGCAGGGGAGGAGGAGAAGGAGAGGGACCTGGAATTAACATGTAAAATAATCTTCTTTCTAATTAAAATTTTGAAAAGGTCTAATTGAATGTGACCGAACTAATTCTTGTTGCACTTCATGTGCCAAAAGCAACCATGGAACTGAACTGTTATCAGAGAATATTGGATGAATTTTCTGATTCAAGGAAAAGAAATTAAGTATTATAAATTCTCAAATCTATCACATCCTTAAAATTTGGAAACCATTCCTTATGTTTCAGTAAGCAACATCTGACTTCAGCCCTTAGACTGCTTAGCACAAGTGATGTTTTAGGAGGCTGTCTTAGAATATTAGACCACTTCAGAAGAAGCTGGCTTTCACAGCTTATGATCCTGCGTCAGAGATGGGAACCTAATGAGTTGGGCTAGCATTCTGTATGGCACCCTGCCAGAGCACAATTCCTGCCTGTAAGTTGCACAGGAGAGGAGGCTGAGAATATGCTAGGTCAGTCAATGTGTCTGAGCAGCCAGTGCTTACTGAAATCCTGTTGGACTGAGGAGCCTAAATTCGGCCTGTGAGAAAACATTGAATTAAAAGTTGAAAGCATAAAATGATGGAGAGGGAGAAGATGAAAAGAGAACATTCGGGCTTACATCAGTTTCTTACAATGTGGCATTTTCCAAACCTGGACATTTAGAAGAGACTTAAAAACCAAGAAGAGAAACTCTGAAAAGTTATCCAGATATGAATTCCTAATAAAAGCAACAGAAACAAAGTTAAAATGAAGGGGATCTTTAAAACACGGAGGACAAATAACTACCAGTTTACAATTTGAAGTTGAAGAAAGGCATTTTTAAAGAGATAGATAAAGACATTTTCAGAAAACAAATGCCAAGAGAATTTGATGAGAGCAAGAAATCTGAATTAGAAATGAAGAGAATATGTTCATGTAGAAGACAATGGTGAAGAAAAATAAGAAGACACTGGGGGAAGTGAATATGTGGATAAATGTACTCAAATGATAGTACCAACAATATTTAGTAGGTTTTAAGCAGAAAGGTTAAAATGTTGAAATAACACAATAGGTAGGAAACAGGAGAATGAAATTAAAGCTTTTGCATCTAATATTTTCAGAGAAACCCTAAAATGCAAAAAGGAGAGTCGATGTAACTCCTGATATGACCATAACAACATCTTTATTCTATCAATCTATCCACCATTCATCAGTTATTTGGATTTTTTGCAAGAAACAATAAACAAAATAGAAAGTACAGGGAAATTATTGATAAGAGAAGATAGTTTACTTGACCCCTAAGAAGGAGTAAAAATGTAGTTAAACAGAAATAAATGCTTCTGCTAAAAGGTAAACCTGTTAGTCTGTGAAAAACAAAATGTCTATAGAATTTAAAGAAGGAGTTTATTGAAACCACGTTAGGAATACTGTAATGAGTAGCACTTAGGAAGTGCTGCTGTGGAAGACTAGTGTCAGATGTGTGATCAGATATTAATCTCCATACAGCTGGAGCCACTAAGCCACACAGACTCTCCCTTGACCAGAATTACAGCTAGGAACTTGTTAGAAAATAGCTAGAACCTTTGAAGTATTTGAGGACAAGCAATATGCTTCCAAAAAAAAAAAAAAAAAAAGGAAACTGTGAATTTGAAATACTCAAATCCAAAGTTAGCAAGAACAAGAAGTTTTACTTAATTAAAAAATAAAAGTTGACACATAGCAACTTTGGAATGCATAAGTGAAAAACAAAGATTTCCATTGATATCTTAAGGATGTGCCATTCATATATAGTCCTTCTGATTATGACTGTGCAGTGGAGATGATAGTATATTTTTATAGACGTAGGAAATTCAATAACTTGATGCCAAAATTAAAATTATTTTACACAATTTCACAAAAGCATCCAGACTAAATTCTAGTGAAATGTAGAATAAAACCAGCAATGTCTCTAGGAGGAAATCTACAAGAATTCTTTTTTTTCAATATTGATATTAACAAGCTTTAGTTTTTTCTAATATAAACTATTAATCTAAAGTCTCTCTCCCTAGTGGAATTGGGAGGGTGGGATTGAAAGATGTTTTTCCTCCATTTTTTATTTAAATTAGAAACAAGATTGTTTTACATGTCAATCCCAGTTCCCTCTCTATCCCCTTACCCCTACCCCCTACCAACACCCTACCTATCCCATAACATTTGTGCTCCCCCGGGAGAGTGAGGTCTTCCATGGGGTCTTCAGAGTCTGTCATATCTTTGGGATAGGGCCTAGGCCACCCCCACTTGTGCCTAGGCTCAGGGAGTATCCCTCCATGTGGGGTGGGCTTCCAGAGAATGTGCTTCCTTTGGGTATATGCCTAAGAGTGGGATTGCTGAATTTTGAGGTAGACTGATTCCCATTTTCCTGAGGAGTCGCCATACTGATTTCCAAAGTGCTGTACAAGTTTGCACTCCCACCAGCAGTGGAGGAGTGTTCCCTTTTCTCCACATCCTCTCCAACATAAGTTATCATTGATGTTTTTGATTTTAGCCATTCTGGCCAGTGTAACATGGTATCTCAGAGTAGTGTTGATTTGCATTTGCCTGATGGCTAAAGATGTTGAACACTTTCTTATGTGTCTTTCAGCTATTTTAGATTCCTCTGTTGAGAATTCTCTATTTAGTACTGTACCCTACTTTTTAATTGGATTATTTAGTGTTTTGGAAACTAGCTTCTTGAGTTCTTTGTAAATTTTTGAAATCAGCCCTCTGTTGAGTATGGGCTTGGTGAATATCTTTTCCAATTATGTGGGCTTCCATTTTGTCTTGATGACTATGTCTTTTGCTTTACAGAAGCTTCTCAGTTTCAGGAGGCCCCATTTATTAATTGTTGATTTCAGTGTCTGTGCTACAGGTGTATATTCAGGAAGCTGTCTCCTGTACCAATTTGTTCAAAGGTATTTCCCACTTTCTCCTCTAAGAGGTTCAGTGTGGCTGGATTTATGTAGAGGTCTTTGATTCATTTGGACTTAAGTTTTGTGCATGCCGATAGTCATGGTTCTATCCACAGTCTTCTACATGTTAGCATCCATTTATGCCATCACCATTTGTTAATGATGCTCTCCTTATTCCATAGCATATCTTTAGCTTCTTTGTCAAAAATCGGGTGTTTGTAGGTATGTGGGTTAATATCAGGGCAATAATTTTAACAACATGCAAGAAACACTCCCCAAAAGAAGAGTGATAATTTGGACTATATTAAGTTTAAGAAGAAAAATGAAATGCAACTTAAAAATAAAAATGCAACCACAGAACCAGAGCATCTATTTTCAATACATATTTTATTCATAACATCTAGAATATACAAAGATTTCCTGAAAACTTGTGAGAAAATGGAATGCAACCTCGTAGAAATACTAGCAAAACATATGAACAAAAATTTCATAAACATCCAAACAATCATAAACATCCAAAGAGTTCTTCAGTCATGTTAGGAACAACATAAAACAAATAACAGCACACACACACACACACACACACACACACACACACACCAGGATAGATGGAATCTGAGAGAGGGGCAGTTATACTTCTAATGGAAACCCAGGGAGCTGCTGGTAGCATGTAAATTGGTGTAACCCACTTGAAAGACGACTGGACAGTGTCTGTGTGTTTACTGCCAAGTGAATTGGTTACTGAGATGTACTTTATATGTATGAGCAATAACTTTATTTTCATGCCAAAAATATAGATATGTTCACTAAAAGATATACTCAAGAAAGTTTCTAGCAGCTATTTAGTATAATCCCCAGCTAGAAATGATTCCAATACTATTCAAGAGTAGAGTGGGTTTACAATGTTGCCTATTGATACCATCTACTAATGAGTGATCACTGCTGAATTCAATGCCATGGATACATGGAATAAACCTAAGTTGATAAAACAAAATCTAGACACAGTAAGAATCACTTTACTCCTCTAAAATCAGGAACAAGATAAGGCTGTTCACACTCTCAATATTATTTTTTTATTTAAATTCTTTAATTACTACTTGTATTTACATATCCATCTGCCCCCATTCCCTCAACCTCCCATCCTCCCATGTTCCCCACCAAACCCCTCCAACCCATCCCCCAACTCCTCCCCAGGGATAGTGAAGCCCTCCACCAGGGACCTTCAAAGTCTGTTATATCATTTGTGGGAGGGCCTAGGCCCCCCTTCCTGTATCTGGGGTGCAATAATATCCCTCCAGAGGGAATGGGCTCCCAGAGTCCATTTGTACTCTAGCGTTAAAGACTGGCTCCACTGTTAGAGGTCGCATAGACTTTCTTGGCCTCCCACCTGGCACCCACATTCAGAGGGCTTGGTTTGGTCCAATGCTCTTCCCCCAGCTTTCTGACTAGGGTCTCCTTGCTCTCACTAGGTGAGGTTAACTGTTTCTTCAGCACTGTCTTGGCTCATTTTCTTATCCTTCTTCCCTCTCCACAACTTGATTCTAGGAGTATGGTTCAGTGCTTATCTGTGGGTGCCTATTTCTGCTTTGAACAGCTACTGGATTGAGGCTCTAAGAATGGTAACCAATGTACACATCCATCTCATTATAGGGGAAGGGCATCAATGTCATCTTCTCCACCACTGCCTGGATTCTTAGTTGAGGTCATCCCTGTGGATCTCCTAACATTTCCCCAGTGCCAGATGTCTCTCCATACCTGTATTGTACTTGAAGTTCTAGCTAGAGCAATAAGACAACAAAAGGAGATCAAGGGGATACAAAGTGGAAAAGATGTCAAACTTTCACTATTTGCAGATGATAGTTTACATAAGTGACACAAAAAACTCTACCAGGGAACTCCTACAGTGGCAGAATACAAAATTAACTCTAAAAGTTCAGTAGCCCTACTATATACAGTTGATAAATGGGCCAAGAAAAAAAAACAGAGAAACATCACCCTTTACAACAGCCACAAACAACATAAAATATCTTGAGATAATGTTAACAAAACAAGTGAAAGAGAATGCACTCAGATTGACATGTAAAGCAAGCTTGTTTCTAATTTAAATAAAAAATTCACCAAAACCAAAAAGAATTTCATGCACTCATTTCTTTTCTTTGGCTTAATGTGTCTTTCTAGGAACTATCTAGACTCATGCTTCTGGATATGTGCAGAAAGATAAAAATCAGACATAAAATGAAAAAGATAGCCAACTTCTTTTTAGTTTGCAACTTTCATGACAAGTTTTAAAGCAAGAGTTTTCTGAAAGTCACAGAAAGGAAAATGAACAAGAGCAATAATGCCAGTGTTTCCAGACAGTCTTGAGTGAGATTAGGTAGAGGGAACAGATTGTACGGGAAAATCGGTGAAGAGCACCCAAATGTTCTGCAGGCTGCAGCAGAAAAAGCAAGGACTTACAAAGACAATTAATTCTCTCCTCTTGTTTTCTAAGTTTATCATGCTACTCAGAGTGGTTTGCAGGAAGAAATGCCCCATTTCCATGTGAGATGAAATTAACATCTAGTGCACCACTGCTGTTACAGTCACTTGGTGAACTGGTGAATGCTCTCCAGGAAGACAGGGCCAGAAGGCACAGATAAAGAAGCCATTGAGCCAGGATGGAGAGAACTTTAGAAGCAGATAGAGTGGAAGAACTTTCTTTCATCACATGATCATGGATATGGCTGCCATTTCTGGCTTTGTTGTATCTTTGGACTCTTTCTTCTAAGTGTTTGAAGGAAGGAAATTGAGTCTTGGGTTGTTTGTGTCTCATTCTTGCAATAAAGGAAATGGAAACATCAGTCCTTCAGTTTGGGACATGGCTAAAGGGTTCAGAACCCCAGTTTTCTCGGTCTGACTCACTATCAAAAGTGTGCAAGTTTGGCTTAAGCAATAGTTACCCTAAGTTAACCTTATTTACTTCAGACTGGCACAGAAGGCACACTGGCTGATCTCTTTACTCTACTGAATTCCCAAGAAGGGAATGAGCTGTATTTTCATGCTTCAAAGTCTTTACCCAAAAAGAATATGAGGATTTTTTCTTAGTTTATTAATCTTGGCGTGCTCTAACATATAATGATTATATCACCAAGACTGTATACATATGGACATATACATAGAAGACTATGAATATATATATACATATATATTGGCATTTGTCATCAAAGGGAAGCTGTTTATATATCAAATCTGTGTAAGATTTATAACATGAAGGATATTTTAAAGTGTAAAGACAGAAAAATCTATGAAAATTGAATAGCAAGCTGGAATAGGAGGCTCCCAGAAGCCCAATATTATTGCATTAATTTATATAACTATGTATTTGTATATCTGTTAACTTGTTTGATCCAATAAGCAATTGGAGTTATACCTCAATGGGCTGAATCTTTCAAAAATATTGAATGCTCTCAGATGAGATTTTCCTAGTATTGCATGAATTTGCTTTATTTACTTATTGATTTTTTCATCAGAAATAAACTTAAAACTCCTCCTGTGTTTACTATTTATACAGAAACAAAATCTTTTGAGACCATGAAGTGACTCAAACTTTTATCCCCTGGCCCCCAATTCCTCCCTGACCACAGCAGAGCTCTGCATTTATCTCTTGCTGTACAGGTATTGAGGCTCAGTGTCACTCACTATGGGAAATCACTCAGGGTGTGCAAGCTCCTTTCCTTTGGACCTGAGAGTAAATCCATCTTTCAGTGCTGCCTGTTGTCATGGAAAAGGAGGCAGCATCCCTGGCTGGCAGCTGTGGTTTGGCTCCTTTTAAAATCATTAACTGTTTTGTTTCCTTTTATTTTAAAATAATTTATTTATTTTTATTTTATGTGCATTGGTGTTTCACTTGCATGTGTGACTGTGTGAGGATGCCAGATTCCCTAGAACTGGAGCTACAGACAGTTGTGAGCTGCCATGTGGGAGCTGGGCATTGAAGCCAGTGCTCTTAACCACTGAGCCCTCTCTCTGGCCTGTCTTTTTTTTTCCCATGAGCTGACTGGCCAACTTGACCATGATGGAGTTTTATGTTCAAGAAGTTAGGAAGCTTTATTACAACCAGAGTACTTTGTGTTCTATGGTGATGTGGATGGAGAACATGCTCTCCCTCACTGGTGCCAGAGCAGGGATGTCACCTCCCCACCCAGGTGCAGCATGTTCTTCTGTGCCCTTGCAGAGAAGTATTGACAATTGTTGAGATACACTACTAATGTCAATCTGACTACATTATCAGATGAAGCTACTCTTTTAACTTGTACTACCCAATTTGACAGGTAAAATGTGCATCTTCCTGTTGACAGAAATATTAAAAAACCCATGAATCTCACCTTATGAATTTCCTGTTTATGTTTTTGTGTTCATTAATAAAGAAGGCCATGTCATCTTAGATGTAGCTATTTTTTTGGGTGGGGGTGGTTCGAGACAGGGTTTCTCTGTGGCTTTGAAGGCTGTCCTGGAACTAGCTCTTGTAGACCAGGCTGGTCTCGAACTCACAGAGATCTGCCAGCCTCTGCCTCCCAAGTGCTGGTATTAAAGGCCTGTGCCACCACCGTCTGGCTAAACTTAGCTATTTTTTGCTTTGATCTATGTCTTCCCTTTTCTTTCCTAAGATAAGCACATTTCATTAGATACAATTTTTAAAAATAATATTTACAAAGAGTACTTATTGTTTGTAAAGATTTTCTGTTGACATTGATTTACAGTTTGGAGTGTGTACGGTGTTTGTGTGTTTGGGAGTACGGTATGTTTGTTTGTGTGCTCCTGTGAGTGCCTGTGTTTTATGTATAGAGGCCCAAGGAGGATGGTGACTGTCTATCATTCTCCTCCTTATCTCTTTGAGACATGGAACTCCTCCCATGATACCTGTGTTTCAGCTCATTGTCCTTTTAGAACCACTTGAGCAAGGCTTCTCACACTTCTCTGTATATTCAGTATCAGTGTTGCTGGGGACTGGAGAGTTACTTGGCAGATCTCACCACAGGCGTAGGGTGGAGCCTGGAGTTCTGCATTCTAATGCATTTCTGATGGCATTGATATTGCTGGCCCATGATAACCAGCTTACAGAGGCTGTACTTTTACCCCAATATTCTTGTGAAAGGGGCTCTAGGGGAACTTAAGAATATAATTTTATCTAATTCGCTTGGCAATTTTGGAAGTAAATTAGTTTTGATAAATACTGGATATCTTTTATACTGACAAATTCATTTTAAACATACAGGCATCATTTACCTTAGTGTTATAATTTAAACATTTGGTACTATCAGTTTTTTGGTTTTAATATTGAGAGTACTTTTGTGAAACTTTCCATTTTCTATTTTTTATTAGTGTTTTAGTTTGCTTGGCATTAGATTTTTTTCCTCTTTGAAGGTCAAATACTCAGAAGGAAAATTAGGTACTTACTGAAAGTTTAACTCAACTCCCAGAGCTGTATGGTATTAGAATGATGTCAGTGCCATTCCACTGAACCTGCCGAGATTTGAGATTTCATCAATGTTTTGAAAAGTCTTCCTCAACAGCTCTTTCTCTGATCTAAATAAATAACACATTGGATCTGCAGCAGGGATTTCTTATCATCTCTGAATTTACTCTTCCAGGGTCCAGATAAAAAGTAGTGCTTAATCCCCAGAAGAGGTAGACGGTTATACGAACTGGCTGTATTGATAAAAGGGAATCATGGCCAGAAAAAAGTTGCAGGGATCAACTGTAAAAGTTGAAGCCATGTGAATTTTCAAATAACATGGGAATTTGAAAGTATCATTACAAGCAACTAGTGCAAAGCCCTGATATTTTAAACTTAGACATGAAATATGACTTACCTTGCAACATTTTGGAAGTCCTACAATTTTCAGCATTCAAATCAAAATTTCCAATTTGTCAGGAATACAACAAGTGTACAAAGTAATTTACAACCATTTGTAGTTGTAGTTATGTCTTTAAAAAACCCTGTCAGAGGAATAGATTTATTAACTACTATTTTGTTGATGAGGTTACTGAGGTATTAAGATGTTCAAAGCTCTGATTCTACCAACATTTATTCTCACCTAAAGACTATGTAAACACCATCATACCTGCTCTTATTATTTTGGGTAATTTTAATGAATACCAATCACTCTGTAGCATTTTGCTTAAACCATGTAGAGTAGTTAGGGTGAGCTTAGCTGTCTTGATTTCTTAGGTTTATGATCAAAGTTTCTATTTGGTGAGGCTACTATTCTTCCTTTGTTCATTGTTCAACCTTTTGTTCATTTTCTTCAAATAATTCATGTTTCATGATTCCTGTTTTTGAAGAGTTTATTTCAGTCATTTTCAGAAATCCAGTCAAGGAGGAGACACTGCAAGTCTAACTGATGTATGCTCTCCATATTGTGAGCTGCAGCTGGTGAATCACCGATCACTCTATTCTTTAGGAACATAAGTAGCAAAACAACAGTACCATACACCTTGGAGGATATTACTTAGATACGAAAACACATATGCATATCCCTATAGCTCTGGATTTTCTATAACTAGGCAAGGCTACTGGTCCTATTCAGAAAGATGAAGAAGCTTGCTCTGCAGAGAGGCAGAGCAGAGACTGCAATGCTCCTGCCCCAGGTAGCCTCTTTTCACAGAGGAGATAACACAGAGTGAGTCATGGTCATTATCCTCTTCAGCTGAGCACAAGTTTCCCCAATGCTATAATTTATATAATCATGTCTCAAAGTGTGAGACTCAATCAGTATTGATGACATTATCACCCCAATTCCCTGGCTTTTAAAATGAGAACTTTGGTGTACCTGCCTGTGACTCAGAGAGAGCTTTGCAGTATAATCATGGATTCTATGTCCCCACAAGCTCTCCTTATGGCTTCCTTGTTTGCCAAAACCGAGACACAGCATATGGGGAGAAGGTTTGCTTTGTGTCTGTTATATATCTTTTGCTCATAACAAACTCCACGATTGCTATTTCAGCACATAGTGACTTGTTTCCTGGTATGTTTTCATTACTTTCTTATTAAAATAGCTTATATCTAGCAAAACTATTTGAATAATACCATAAGCATCCAGATATCAAGGTGTCTGGTTGTTCCTCAACCTCCTCACCTGATCTGTTGACCCAGGTGGGTGGGTGATCTCCCTTAAAGGAAACTTCAGTGTTCAAGTTAAACACCTGGAACTCCCTTATGTTTATCCCCTGACCCCCAGACTTTTAGGCAGTGACTAATGGTGACAGAATACCTGCATTTATTGTAGAGGCTGCAGCAATTTTTCTTGACCAGGCAATTTGCTCTAATAATTCACATCTTGACAACCTTTTTATTTCATGTGCGAAATCTGGCATTACCCTTAAATTGCATCAACACTGTGGGTCCTATAAAGCCCAGTCCTACACTAACCCAGAGATAATGGTAAACAAGAAATATTTGGGTTGATCAGAAGTCTTCATAATTTTCTTGCATTCAGCTCTATGTACCTTGCTCTTCTAATCTTCAAGATCTTGTTAGAATTACTTGAAGAAATCTAGGCTATTAACAAACTCAAAACAACTTTGAACATGAAACAGGTTACCAGGCAATGTTCTAAAGATTATTATGTATGTATGTATGCATATATACATGTATGCCTGTGCATAATTATGTGCATCCTGTGTGTACAGGTACCGATGAAGATCCTTTGGATTTGAAATTACAGGCCATTGTGAGTGTTCTGAAGTGCATTCTGGGAATGGAACCTAGGTCTTCTTCAAAAGCTCTATGCATTCTTAACTACAGAGCAATATCTCCAGACCCTCACACAACATTTTAGCATCTTTGTCATGAGAAATCAGTGTCAAAAGTAAGTCTCTTTGGGTTTATTCAAGGAGCGAAAGTAAGGCTTTTTTCATAAAGAAAAATTGTAAAGTACCAGATTCCTTGTTTGTGAACTATTCTCAGTTTTGCAGTCTTCCAAGACCCTTACACACAGAGCCCCTGTCAACTCCGTTACTATTACTGTTGGCAAAACAAAGAGCAGGTGTCACCGAGGCCATCTGTATACATAATGCTTATTACCTCACAGAGCTTAACAGATTCTTACTGCCTGGCACAAAGGAAGAATGGCAGAAAAACAGTATGAAAGGGAAACTGTCAAAGATTGCAAAGTTTCCTTTACAAAACAGAGGAATTACATTAGGTTATCTTTGGAAGCTTATAGTTTTAAGACTATATGTCTCAATGAAAGTTGTGGGGTAGGTGATAGGAGAGACAAAGAGTTGAAGTACAAAGAGGAGAAGAAGGAAATTAGGGAAAGG
Organism: Cricetulus griseus; assembly: GCF_003668045.3. Classification (NCBI taxonomy): domain Eukaryota; kingdom Metazoa; phylum Chordata; class Mammalia; order Rodentia; family Cricetidae; genus Cricetulus; species Cricetulus griseus. The sequence continues at coordinate 157,924,606 of NC_048598.1, forward strand.
AATTAGACAGGGAGATCAAGAGGGGACGGAAAGGGAGAAGTGCGGAGGAGTTAGGGGAGAAGGGAGAGGAAAATGAAGTTGAGAGAACACCTCACCGATGACCTGGGAGGTGATCTGGTGATGCTGAGAAGGGAATATTCTATTTGCTACTTAGAGGGATTAAGTAAATAAGCAAATAACTAAATAAATCACAAAAATTCGTAGCTAGTTGTTTCACAGTAAAAAGTGATTTAATATCCTCTTGACACTTGGTTGGTTTCATGAATTATTCATGTATCCCTTTGGGTACTACCTATGGCTGATGGAGCTGTATGGCATCACTAATAATGGTAGTCATGCTTCGCTTGTAGAAGCCACTGTGTGAAGATTACAAAAGATAGCTCTGCTAGACCAAGAAGTTATTCCACTTCATTAAAAGGCCTTCCAGCTATAAATAACTTCATCCAGATGGATGGGGAGAAAGTCATCCTTGTCACCTTCTTTGTTAATAGCTGTAAAAATAAACTTTGAGCCTGCAAGTCATACAGGTTTACACATAATAGCAACACTTGGACTTGGTCTTTGCTAAAATAAAAATTGTCAGGCCATGCTTTATTTTACAGAATCTGCCCTCTAAATACCCTGCAAAAAGACAAATGAATATGGCCATGTAACAGGATTTTACAAGAAATCAATATGCACATATTTGCTGCCTGAGTTTGACTTGTAAAATGGAAAGCTGTTGCACTGCAGAAGCTAAAGCTCAGATTTATTTGTGTGCTGAGAAATGGTTGAGAATAGTTTGATGTTCTGGGAGCCAGACAGATCACTGGAGGGCGCTCTAACTTCATGACAAAGCTGAAACTAAAACCTTCCTTTGTTCTAAGGTTTCACCTACAGTTGAGGACTGCCCCCCTCCTTCATAAAAAGTCAATAATAAATACAAAAAGTGTCTGGAGAAGAAAAATGTCTTTTTTAATCCTGGATGTGCTTACAAATAAAGGCAGCATCATTATTTGGAACTGGCAATATTTAAACAAGTCAAAATGCTGGATAATAAACAGGGACAGTCTGTGTACCTTTTGTAACAAAGAAAATATTTGTGAAAATATATTTCATAACCTCTTCCCATCCCGTCTTTCAATGTCTGCTTTGTTCTTGGTACTCTTGAGCCCAAATAGGCAGTCTGGATCATTTGGACCCCAGATGTACAGCTGGAGTTACATGTTCCTGGTGATGTAAGATGGGGTAGAGTCTCTACAGAGGTTTGAATGGCATCATCTTTTGCACTATTATCCCTCTGCCTGAGTCTTATTAGCTTTGTAAGGGCCACCAGTTTTCACTGTAGAGTAGATTCCCCATAGACCTATGCTGAGAGGTAGATATGGGACTTGAGTTCCAGCTGACTTCTGAAATACTTGTGAACCTTTGGACTTTCTTATCTCATATTGTAGCAGATGTAAGAAATATAAGAATGTTGAATTGCATGATCCTCAAGCCCACCCTAATTTGTACACCACAGCTATTAAGTTAGATCTTTTTATTTGGTGTTTCCCTCATGGGCCAAAAGATATTCTTACATACATTTAACACTCAATTCTGTAACTTACAAATATAAAAGTCTGATGACTTTAACTTTAAAGCATTATATTCATTATCCGATGGTAAAGACTTAGACCAAGAAGAGACCTTCAAAGTCTCAGGCTCTATGGGGTTTGTGTTGCCCACATCTGCATGGACGGGCCTTGGACTCAGTTTGGTAGAAGTAGTTTTGACTATGAAAGTCTTATTTTCCACCCTCTTCCAAAAAGCCAATCCATATAAATAAAACATAGTAAGATAAAATAAAAATCATGACATTTATGTCAGCTCTTTTTTTTTCTTTTTAGGTGAGAAATTGTTTCAACAAGGAACCTGTGATTGTGTTTGGACCAAATCCTTGGAATGGTGATTAGTTAAATACTTTTGGAGTGAAGAGTAGGGAAAGGAGAGGTGTGGAAGTCATATGATAATTGTGTTTATAGCAATTAAGATTTTTCAATGTGAGATTTAATGGTTCCTTCTGAACAGTTTTAAGACATTGGGAAGCCATCTGGAGATACCAACAGTGGCTCAACGTTGGACTAGAAATATCCTACAGGAACTACCAGTGCGTGGGGAGTGCTGTCAAAAGGCTAGAGGCATTAGTTCCCTGTCCCACCCACAGCCTGAATATTGCTAAAATACAATCTGCAAGAATCCAGCTACGTAATTCCTTTGTGTTTTTTTCCACAAGATCTTATTTCTGTCTGATTCTATATAAAGATATTATTCTGGTGGGAGAAAGTTACTTTGGAAAATAATGCTCCACATTTTAGCCTCCTGTGGACTACCTTGTGGTTTTAAAACAGCTCTGAAGCTATTTTTTCCTTCAACAATAGGCATTTCTCTGCATTGATTGACTTTATGAGGGTTGTCCTTGGCATTCATTTCTTTTTTTTTTCTGTGAGTTTAGAAATCCACATAAAATGTGTGAATATTTGAGATGGCGTATTTTGTTATCAACAGAAATCTGGAACATATCAATTCACAATTGTGAATATGTTTTTTTTTTATTTTCTTCTCCTCTTTGTAAGATACTCAGACTGACTCCCTGGCATTCTGACCACTGAGGAGAGAAGCTGCCCTCAGCCATGGTGGAGATCTCTTCCCATCTACCTGCCCATGTCCAGTTCCTCAGTTCCCTTTCCTAAGGACAGAGGATGAGTGTTTTTTTTTTTCTCCCTCATTTTGAAATTAGTACTTTGGGACTTATTTAAAATGTATTTTGATCATATTCACTCCCTTCCCTACTCCTTCCAAATCCAAACCTCTTCCTGACCCATCCAACTTTCTTTCCTTTCATTTTTTTAAAACCTATCTACAAGTTATTGCTGCTTAAATGCTCTTGGGTGTGCAGTCTTCCACTGAAGCATGACCAACCCACCAAGGGCTGCACCCATAAAGAAATTTGACTCTCCTACCAGAAGCTATCAATGGCCAATAGCCCCCTAGCTAGGGGTGGGACTTTGTGTCCACCTTTCTTCCTGATGGTGGATTCTGTCTGTCTGGAACTTGCACTGCTCTTGTTCATGCTCTCTCAACTGCTGTGAATTCATATGTTCAACTGCTCTGCTGTGTCCATGAAACCATTTTCTTGTAGTCATCCACTGTCTCTGGCTCTTCCAGGTTTTTCTATCTCATCTTCCTTAATGATCTACAAGCCTTGGAAGGACAGGGTATGAGATAGATGTCCAGTTTGGGACTGCACAGTCTAGTCACATATTCTATTGATCTGCTCCTAGATCAATGTTGGTCTCTGTGTTAATCTCTATCTACTGTATAAAGGAACATCTCTGATGAAGGTTGAGAGATGCATTAATATACTGCTTTAGTGATAAGCTATCAGGGATTGATTTAATAGTATGCCCATTTATCATAGTAATAGCAGTAGCCCCACAACCAGTCTGCCAACAGATTTTGGGCATGATAAGGTGCCAGATATGAGTTTCAACTTGTGGAGTGGGCTTTAAATATAAATAGAAAGCTTTTGGTTACTAACACTAAAGAAATTTCAAAAAAGTCATATGGAAATCTACTATATTAGCTTCCTGAAATATATACATACATGTCTATAAGTTAAATTTAAAATGAAGCTACCTTGTAATGAGTCAACAAAATCCTCACTAGACAGCACAGGCCCACAAATGAAAAATCAACTGATGAGATTGGACTTTCAAATTATCCTCAGACAACTATTTTCTTACTTGGGTTAAAATCTACCTAATTCAACAAACAAAATCTTGTTTATGAAAGGACCAACTATTTGCATAGTTGTTCTAACTTACTTGTCTGCTGTTGCTTCAAGTTGCTGCTACCAGATATAAAGTGTCGGAGACACAATAAGTATCTGAAAGATAGAATGCTTACCTCAGAGGATGTTCAAAGGGAGACTTGCCTTGATCAGGAGTGATATATTGTGACCTTGAAATACAAAAGACAAAGTTGCTTTTCTTTAAATAAAGACATTCTTGCTTTTTTTTTTTTTTTTTTTTCTTTGGACACACTCATCCTTTGGGAATAACTGTCATGTTGTCTGACCAAGCAAAATTTGTAGAAGTCAAATTTAGTGAATTGAAGGAAGACATTACTTCTGCATTCCAATCATAATGAAAAGAGATTGAATTTAATACTCTTAGGATAATCCCAGATTGCAATGGTTCATACCAACATCATTGTTATTTCGTTAACAACTCTCTTGGATAAGACCCATCACCCCCAGCCTATAGTTCCTGAATCTGCTGCTATTTACAATGTTAAATCAAAGTTATAGGGAGCACAACAGAAACCAATCTGTGAAAGTACCTAATATTCCAGACATACAGGGTAATTATTGCCTAACAACACAGAGAATACCAGCTGCAATGAATTAGCTCTAGTCATGACCATTACTATTTCAGCTTTTGGAAATCATTAATTGTTGAATTGCTAACTTTTTTTTTAAACAAAGATAAAATATATTTTTACCCATGCAAATGATGCCATCATACAAATCTTCTAAAGGCAGGAGGAATTATTTTCTTCATTTACACAAGGTTCTTCCTTAGGCAGAATGCAGAGTTAGTTCACTGATGAATATATCCTACTCCTCTGCAGAAGAAAGCAAAGGACATTGCTACTCAGGGGTTTGATTTAAACTTTAAATTCTGAAATTATTTTCAACAAAGTTTTGCATGAATTCATGTGATGAATTCCTGTATATTCCCGGTAGCTTCCCCTAAATTTATTATCCTTCAGAAATGCAGTACAATGATTAAAAAACCAAGAAATTAATATTGGCATAATGCTATTAGGTAAAGCACAGATGGAACTTGAATTTGAACTGTTTTTCCATTAATGTCATTTTTTTTTTTTAGTCACAAGCTCCAATTGAAAATCCCATATTGCATTCATATGTCAAGTCTGCTTCATCTCTGCTAATCTGTGGAAGTTTCTCAGTCTCCCCTTGTCTTTTACAATCAGGGTCATATACTAAACAGAATTCTTTCCTCAGAGCAGAAAATAGTGGAAGAATAGTCAATTCTATAACCATATGGAGAAAACCAATATACAGTTATCACTTAAGGATTGGTTCCTGGACCCCTGGGGACAACCATGGATGTTCTATTTTTTTTTTTTGTATAGGATGGGGTGGTCTTGGTAAGATATTCAACCATAGTATCTCAAATGCAGAGTTTGGATTTACATCTAGATGAGCATTTCTTTAGGAAATACATTTATAACGATTATGCTATTTTCTAAAACTAAAACAGGAAATCCTACTTCATTACACCAGCCACTTAACCATTATTTTCAATCATTTTTAATTATTTTAACTATATTTTAAATTATTTTCATTGTTAACCTAACCAATTTTTAATTGTTTAGGTTTCGGAATCATGTGTTCAGATTCTGTATCTATATGTGCACATATCTGTTTCTAACTTAAGTTCTTTAATGACACTTTATAATCCTGATGTGATTATATGTGATATATGCTTGTATTTTATAAAATATACAATTTGTTGTATAATTATATATAATCTGTATAAGGGCATATACATGTTTTCTTGCACACACAGTGCAGACACACAAAATTAAGACACACAAATCAGTTTCTAAATCATAGCACTGCTGGACTGCTTTAGTAAGTACACTTGGATCATACATTCTTCATATGAGTCATTCTGTGCAACATAAATATCCTATGTTATCATTTTGGGTGGAAAAAAATTGCCATTTTTTCAAAAGTGAAATAAATATGACCTTTAACCTTATATCCACTTTATTACTTAGATTATGTTCTCTCTCTGCTCTAGGGGCAGCTCTCATGGGGGCTTTCTCAGTCCACAGGGCTTCTCTTGTTGTGCCCATCTTCTTTTACTAAAGTCTAGAGCCTAGGTTGCCCACTTGAGTCTGAAGAGTGGTCTGCTGCTGTCTTAGGTCTCTTGCGCCAGATTACGTCTTTTCACATGTCTGTAAGCACGGGTAATCTCTCCTCCTCCTGTCTCGACCACAGCGAAGTGATCAGACTCTGCTTCTAGGCTTCATACCAAGGGCTATCAGGGTGTTTCCATCTGGGAGAAATATTCTGCAATATAGGCTTGTGTCACTGCCACATATTATGGTTTTTCCTATTGTTTGCCAGCAACCCCTGTACACCCTCAGCTTTTTGTCCTGTTACTTCTTGAGGTGTGCTGGGACATAGCTCAGATGAGGACAAGAAGGTGTTCTACTACAAAGTTATGCTGATGGGGATTACCCTACTACATTAGGCAATAGGCTTCCTGTGCCACTACCGTCACTACTGGGATACCCACAAGACTAGACAGAGCAAATGCAGCTTCAAGGACAGGGATGGGTTATAAAGGCAGGGCTACAAAAATAAAATCTTATTGTTGGAAAATTTTCATATTTTTTCAGCCATGGCTAACTTTCTGGGATACTTTTAGCCTTCATGATGCTCTTTATTTTTCTTTACAAGGGAGGAGTGAGCTCTAGCTCAGACAGACTGCTTGCTTAAAACATACGACCAGTAACAATGGGCAACTGACTTTTTTGTCTTGTTGAAATGATTCAGATAATACCTGGAACAAAAATATCTAGTTTTAACTTTAACTGTAATTTTATTTAATGTTCTACCTTTAAAGATAATCCACACATAATGCAAATTTATGTGTTGTTTGTTTGTTTTGCAGCATGTTTGGTCTCTGGACCATGAGATGTAGTAACTAGAACAGAGGAGCATTTTATAAATGCTTGATGGAATTGTTGATTGCTTCTTCTGGCCTGGGAAGTGGTGCTGATCTTCAACTTGGTAGAAACTGGAATGATCTAGAGGCATAAGTGTTCTAATCTGTGCATAGTAGAGCAGACAAGTACAGATGATCTCAGATTTCCATTCCTCCCAGGTCCACCCTCCACTCCTGTACCCTTCCCCCAGAAAATAAAAGTAAACACACCAAGTGCAATTTGTGTTGCTCATATACTCATTGGAGCATGTTCAAACTCCCTTTGACCAGCCCCTTAAAGAGTCCTTCCCACCCCACGCCATAACAGAAGCCAAACTGTGAAGAGCTGCCCTTCAGCATCATTATCACACTTTTTAAGGACTCTCTTTAATGGCTTCCTCTCTGGACTGTTTGTTTGTTTGTTTGTTTTTATTTTGTTTGGGGGGCAGAGAGAGTGTCACAGACACCTCCAATGTCTCTCATTATCAATTGTGAATCTGTAGTCATAGATACCACTGCACAAGCAGCTTCCTTGACCACGACAGCCAAAGGCAGCAGAGATATATGCTTCCACATGGTTTCTAGTGGCAGCATGAACCCTGGATATCCATTATTGCAGCAGGGCTCATGGATATCAGTGTGGCTTTAGGTTATAGCACAGACCATGGATACCAACTGCCTTGTGGGTACCAGCAGTGGATGCCATCTTGGAATGACTCCAGATTTTTACTTTTTAATGTTTTTTTTGCTAATGTTACAAACAATACAAAGCAACAATAAACCAACTCTGCTTTTGGCTGGACAGATGGCTCAGTTGTTAAGAGTACTTGCTACTCTTTCAGAGAACCTGAGTTTGATTCTCAGCACCCACAGAGTAGCTAACAACCATCTGTAACTCCAGTTTAGGGGTGAGTGGTAACCCAACAACATCTTGTGGTCTCCACATATTAATACACGTAAAAATTTTCTGGTGTTTGTATAGCTTTTATTCTAATTCAAATTTCAATTGTTTGCCTTCTATTCTTTGAATGAAGAAAGCCTCCCTGCCCCCAACCACAGGCTAGCTATCAGCAGAGGAAGTAATACCCAAATTCTTCCTCTTCCTCCATCACTCTCACTAATAATAGAGTTTTATGAAAGGATACATCTGTTCATCTTTGTATTGCAGTTTTGGAATTGCTTCTCCAGTATAGTTGCAAGCCTTTGCAAAGTTCTGTTTGTAGAGTTGGTGATTGGGTAGCATATTTGGAGTGAAGCTGTAAAGATTCCATGAACAAAAGAGAAGAAAAAATGACAAAAGATATAGATGGAATCTCAGGGTGTTAAAATGCAATTTTAGCTTTTTTTTCTGTTAACAAGTTCCTGCCATTGAGTTTCTCACCTCCTTCCCCCAGCGTCTGAACAAAGTACATGGAAGACTGGGTTACTAGGAAGAAAAGTCTCCACTGTGTTTTTTTCTTCCTTTTCTTTATCTTTCCCTTTTTTCTTCTTACATATCTTCTTCTATTTAAGAAATGCAGCCATTCTTTTGATCATGAAGTAAATACTAGGTAGCATTTTTTCTTATGCTGCATTGTGTTAATGTTTCAAATTAGAAAGGACAAAAATATGTGTACTGCATCCTTTTGCCTTTTGGGAGCTCAGCTTGCATTAAAGAAACAGTTTATGTAAGGGGCAATATCCTTCATTTAGAATCTCAGACACAGCTGCCCGGGCCATCTTTCAGGGAAGCTGTTCTCAACCTGAAATTAATTTAAATAATTCATTCTATTACTGGAGATTCCAGCATTGATAGTAAACTCTCCTTTCTCTGGGATTAAAATAATCCTATCCAGGAAAATTCAATTGTTCCTTCACTTACAATCTTTGAGTTTTTGTTTTGTGACTAATATCAGGAAACTATAAATTTTGCAAGTTTGCTTGAAAGAATGCTTGACTGTTCCCATTGAAAAGTCTCTGTCTCTGTCCCTGTGTCTGCCTCTCTCTCTCTCTCTCTCTCTCTCTCTCTCTCTCTCTCTCTCTCTCTCTCTCTCTCTCTCGGTGTGTCTGTGTGTGTCTGTGTGTTTGTGTGTATGTGTGATGAGTATATATGTGTGTGTAAGTGTGCACATATAGTATTCAAGCAAATGGGTGTGTTAGAATACATGTAGGCATAAATGTGTGTGCAAGTGCATGTGTTTGTGTGCATGCATGTGCAGGGTCAAGATTGGTGTTGGATGTCTTCCTCGATTGCTTACATTTTTATATTTTATATTTTATACCCTATAGCAGAGTCTTTCACACATCGATTACTGAGTCAGATAATCTATCTAGGTTAGTTGCTGTAGAAATCCCCTGGAGTTGGTCAGAGTTAGTTGGTAACTTGATTAAAATCTAGAATTACCCTGAATATGGATTTTGACTTAGTTACTTTTCTATTGATATGATAAAACACCAGGATCATGGCAACTTATAGAAAGAGAAAGAAACATTTAATTGAGATTATGATTATAGAGGGTTAGAGTCCACGATGGCAGAATGAAGGCATGGTATGATGCCAGGCAGATGGAGTAGTAGCTGAGAGCTTACATTTGATCCACAAAAGGAAACAGAGTTCACGCTTGGAATGGTAGAAGTCTTCTGAAACCTCAAGCCAGCTTCCAGTGATACACCTCTGTTAACAGGGCCACACATCCTACTCCTTCCTAAAGAGTTTCACCAACTTATGAGATAACAGGAGGCATCCTCATTCAAATCACCACAGCATCTGAGCATGCCTCTGAGGGATATTCTGAATTGAGAAAGTTGAAGCAGGAAGACTTACCTTAAATGTGTGTGGCACCATTTCATAAACTAGGCCCCAGACTGAATGAAAATGACAGGGAGCCAACCAGCATGCATGCATCCATCCCTTGTCATCTACTTATCTTCTGAAGATGCAATATGTATGACTGTTTCAAACTCCTATACCCATCCTTTGTTCTCTACTTCTTTATTAAAAATGCAATATGGTTAGCGGCCCAAAGCTTTTTCCACTATGACTTCCTCTAAAATGAGCTGCGAGTGGAAATAAGCCCTTTCCTACTTCAGTTAATTTTGTAAGAGCATTTTATCACAACAGAAAAGGAATAAAGACACCCTGTCTCTACCTGCTACATGTTGGGGTACAGGTGGGCCTCCATGCCTAACTGACTCTTTAAATGCTAAGGATCTAAATGCAATTCCTCACACTTGTCCTGCAAGTGGTTGTGTCTACTGAGCTATCTCCCAAGAATTCAGATACTAGAAGCCAGTTTAGTTAATGAAATAATTTATTTTTTAGTTTCTAAAAAATACTTATATATTTGGTGTCTTTGGAGTGTGTGTGTGTGTGTGTGTGTGTGTGTGTGTGTGTGTGTGTGTGTGTGTGTGTGTGTTTGTGTGTATCTGCATGCTTGTCACCAGTTTGTTGTTAACCTTGGATGCCAGAAAAGAGTGCCAGATCTGGAGCTGAAGTATAAGTAATTATGAATTCAGGTCCCCGTGGAAGAGCAGATAGTGCTCTTAACTGCTGGGCCTTTTCTCCAGCACCCAAACATTTGTTTATTGCTGTGCACCTGTTATGTTTCTAGACATGAATGTAAGTCACTGACATTTTCCAGTTCCCACTAACCTTTATAAAACAGCCACTTTCCTAAATTGCATGACAATTTTGGCTCAACATGGCCCTTGCATTAAATCCTTATTGGTGTCTGCAGTGTCAGAATAAATAAGGATTGCATGCTGGTTATTAATAACTAGTTTATTATTCAAACAAATGTGTATCTTTACTAAATAAAATTACATAAAATTTCATGTGAGAATATACATCAGAAATGCTTGTATTGTTACAGGTTGAGTATCTCTTATCACAAATGCTTAGGACCAGAAAAACCTCTGAAGTTTTGGAATTTTTCAGCTTTAAAAATATTTCCACTTTACTAGTAGACTTCCTCCAATTGATGGATGTGAGATCTGACACTTCACAAAACCTGAAACTTTCTAAGCAGCTGTTGTCATTCAAATATTGTAAATTTTGGAGCATATCTGTGTTTGGCATCTTATTCTAGGACTTTTAAACCTTTATCAGCTAAGATTACAGGAATTATTACAATTATGAAAATGTCAAGACTCTGTAACAATAGATTATGATTTTCTGGCATAGCAAAACCAACTATTGTGCTATTGTGATCAATGGATGAGTTGCCTGACAAGACAATGTGGCTTTTCCATTCCCCAGTTTGTTCCTGGTGCATAGATGTTAAGTTTTAGCAAATGATTTTTTGGAAATAATATCTTATTCTGAGAGTAGTCCTGGTTAACTAATTTGAAGCCAGTGATCTTTAGATCCTGTTGCTTATAGCTTGCAGATTTCATTAATGGTCACTAATACTTTATGAATGAATCAAATGTCTATATGTATATGTGCATATACTTTTGTTCACTCTTCTATATTAACGCAATTGAACTGACAGCTCTTCTGGGAGAAAGATTTTTTTCTCCATTCAAAAAAGGGCCACAAGGCATCTTCTTTTTTGGAAATTGTGAAGGAGATGTGCTGTCACCCCCACAAACCTGTTCTCACACAGTTTTTAACAGAAAAAAGTGATGGATTCAATGATCCTCCTACACAGAGCTCAGGAGAACAAACACACTCAGAATAGCTATGGAGATAATCATGATGCTCAGCTCCTTTCTAGGAGTGCCATAACCTTCTTATCAGATGGGACTTTTTAGTGCTGTAAGCAAGTTCCATCTTGGTCTCACTGAGGATAGATATTGCATATGTAGTCATGATATTGAAATCCCAATGCAAAATGTACTTTACCTCTTCTGGTACAGCTGTGGACAGCATTTACATTAATTTTGGAAAGGATTTGGATTTTTCATATACATTGTTGAAATTTTTAAAAAATATTATCATTATTATTATGATGTGCATGCACATATGTGTACCTGTGTGATGTGTGCATACTACTGCAGAGGTACATGTGCCACAGTATATGTATGGAAACAGAAGGCAAATTTTGAGAGTTGGTTCTCTCTTTCTAATGAGGGTTATAGGAATCGAACTCAGAGCATGAGGATTTTGTGGCAAGGTATTTTACTGGCTGAGCAATCTCAATGCCAGCCCAAACTTCTGTTTTTTAATTATTTTAATTACCACATAATTTTGAAATTTGAGGATTAGGCTTAATTGGGTTATAAAGGGATGGAATTATTAAGTAATAAAAGCAAATGAAACTATTTCATATTTTAATGATCTTTAATTTGTTCTTGGAGATGAGAGGGAAAAAAAGACATGGGACAAGGGTCACAGCTTAGAGGAAGGTGAGTTATTCATCTTAGAATGCTTTTTGCCATTCAGAAGTGGAATGGACCACAGAAGACTCAACAGTCCTGACCTTGTGTTTAGTTAGGATTTTAGTTGTCCTTGAGAGGGCTTAGAAGAGGCACCATCTCTTTCAGCATCATCATTCTGATGAAAGCTGCAGACATTAAAAGAAGTGTGTAACATTGTTTTCATTTTTGAGGACCAGAGAGTTTTTCACAGAAAAAGAAACAACATTCAATGAAACACAACAACATTAGTAGTTCCATACTCAGAACTGTTAAGATATTGGTAAGAATAAAATGATAAAGGAATTCAGAAAAGAAATGGTGCATGAAGTAACCCCACAGTGTGTTTTAGTGAACAATAACTGTTGCTTTGGGCTTGAAAATATTTGTTAAAAAACATGAGGATAAGAGGACATATTATATTTATACAGCTTTGTAGAAATAAAGAATCTTAATATTAAAGAATAATATGAAGACGAACTCAATGGATAGTGTAGATTATTGCATGCTCTGTGTGCTCAAAGATGATCCATAGTCCGAAAGGCTAAGATTTCTTTATTCAGATAAACACCAGCCCAAACGCAAGCCAGAGCGTGCCAGGGGCAGCAAGGCAGCCAGGCCAGAAAGAAGGGGCTATTCACATGTGCCTGGTCCCTTAAGAACCCCCCATGCATCATCCTGAACACCCCTTAACCACACCCTGACAGGCGTGGTTAAGTACACCTGTAGCCAGCACTTAGGAGGTGTGGATACAGTGTCTCTCTACAATTCCCCTTTTAGTCTAAAAGAGGATTAAAACTTAATAGTGTAAAATATCCAAAATTAACAATCATAAAGGTGAAATACAAGAAGATACAATAATCTGCTATTGTACATCTTAACTATGTTTATTCTGGCTAAGCCCTAAAGTCATGTGGAAAGGGTGTCTAACTTGAACACCTCCTTCCAATTCCAACTCTAAACAATAAGAAAGTTATTCCTAACTAGACTTACACTACCCTAATAAACAATAGTGGGGAGTGGGGGCATAGCATCTTCTAAGTTACTCCATGCTGAAATGGGATGATGGTAGCCTCGTGGGGTCCTGTGGGGGAAAAATGTTAGTACAGGGAACGTCTCTAATGGGTTACCTCCAGTACATGTTAGATGGGATTTGCTTGATTGAAGATCTAGGTTGAAATCCTCAACTTGATTGAAGTCAGTACTCGAGGCTCTGGTCAGAGTGTCAATTGAAACAGAGTAAGTTGAATCCAGTGCAGTCAAAGAGGTATGGCCCAATACTTTTTCCAGAACATGCAGGGATTGTTGTCAGGCTGGTTCTCATTGGCTGTATGGGATTCAAATATAAGTGTCATCAGAGAAATGTTCGATTGTACATGTATGTGTACTGGGAAAGGCAATCCTTGAAAAACAACAATTATTAGAGGGTGTAGGCCTTGAAAGAAAGAGCCAAGAAAAGACAAAAATAGTCCTCTTATTCTTCATTAATTCTGTATTACATCAATTGGCTTCTTGATGTAACACAGAAACTTTAAAATTTAGTTAAATAACATGCTTGGAATTTAGGAGAGGAAAGCCAAATCCAACTCTAAATCCAGCATTGATTTAATCGAATATGGACAAGGAAATGAAGAGAAATAGAGTTATTTGAGAGATAGCTGTAACGTTTACTATATGGCACGTTCCTTTTGTTTGATGGTTATAGCTACTTTCTTTCAAGGTAGGTTTTCCTGTGAAGATAAAAAGCGAAGCACTTCCCATTCCTTTGGGAGGCTTTCATTTGGTTCATGAGATATACCTCAGTAACTATGTCAGTCGTCCTTGTCGAGAGGGTTGTCTTTTTCCACTCGAATCTTGATCAATTTTGATGGTATCCATAGACTTTCTTCTCCTGTGGAAACAAATGCAAAACCCTACCCCAATGTAACACATGCCCGGGTTTCCATACCAAGGTCAGTACATCTTGGAAGTATACTGGTTGATTCAGTTCAGCAGTTTTTTCCGTAGTGCAGTGTCTTTCTGCAGCTGTTTGTCCTTTGTCATTTGCATTAAGAAAGTTTAGTGTCAATAAAGCATTATGCAACCTATTTTTGGGAGGTTTTGACTTACAAGCTTGCCTATGGACCATCTCCTTAAGCGTCCTATTAGACCTCTCAACAACTGCCTGTCCTGTAGGATTGTGTGGCATACCTGTGACATGCTTTATGTTATAATATTTGAAGAACTGTTCCATTTTTATTGAGACATATGCTGGAGTACTGTCAGTTTTTAATATGTGCAGGTATGCCCATAACTGCCATCACCTCTAGTAGGTGTGTTATAATGGATTCAGTTTTTTCAGAGTTGAGAGCAGTAGCCCATTGGAAACATGAGAATGTGTCAATGGTATGATGCACATATTTCAAATTTCCAAATTATGTAAAGTGAAAGACGTCCATTTGCCAGATCTCATTCCTCTGAATGCCTTTAGGATTACAGCCTGCTGGCAGCGGAGTTTGGTTATAAAAGGAACAAGTAGGACAGTTTCTCACTATCTCCTTGGCTTGTTGCCAAGTGATGGAGAAGTCCTTCTTTAAACCTTTGCTATTTACATGATGCTTTTTATGAAATTCTGAGGCTTCTAGCACAGTACCAATTAATAAATGATCAATCTCGTCATTGCCTTGTGCTAGTGGACCTGATTTGCGTAATGTACAGAGGATTACTTCTGTTTCCGATTGTTTCCTGTAATTGTAAGAAAAATGAGGTTAGTTCATTATTATCAGGGACGAATTCTGCAGTCTCTATGTGCAAGATGACTCTCTCTGCATATTGGGAATCAGTAACTATGTTAAGAGGTTCTGTAAAATCTATAAACACCATGAGAATTGCATATAATTCTGCCTTCTGTACAGACATGTGCAGACTTTGAACTACTTTACTTACCTCACCTGCTTTATAACCAGCCTTACCTGATTTGTTAGCATCAGTGTAGAAGGTAAGAACTCCAGAAAGGGGAGTTTGTCTTACAATGCATGGAAGAAGATGATACCACTGCTGTGACCGGCACTGCCAAGGAGCCACCACCGCCATACATGTCTGTCTGAACTGAGTGTGGGGAAATCGAGGAGCAGCAGTCCAAGTCTGAAGCTTCCTGATCGATCCACTGGTCCTTCTGTGATGTCACGCCCAGCTAGCTCAGTTGGTAGAGCATGGGACTCTTAATTCCAGGGTCGTAGGTTCGTGCCCCATGTTGGGCGCCAACTGTAGATCAGATGATCTGTAGTCTGTAAGGCTAAGATTTCTTTATTCAGATAAACACCGCCCAAATGCAAGCCAGAGCATGCCGGGGGCAGCAAGGCAGCCAGGCCAGAGAGAAGGGGTATTCACGTGTGCCCGGTCCCTTAAGAACCCCCCACACATCATCCTGAACACCCCTTAACCACACCCTGACAGGCGTGGTTAAGTACACCTGTAGCCGGCCCTTAGGAGACGTGGTTACAGTGTCTCCCTACAGGATAGGAAGACAATAATGCCAATAATAATAACAATAATAACAACAAATAGCCAATATTTATTATAGATGTTTCTTTATGGCCCAAAATATTGTGTTAAATCAGTCATATGGATCAATTAATGAAATCTGTTTTTTTCAGGTAGTATCTTACTACAAGATTTTATATTTCTATTTGATAGCAGAAGTAAAACATTCAGTCATTAATTTTTGGATGGGTTGATATGAGATAGATAAATAACAAAGTATGTAAAAGATTACTTGAATTTTTAAGTACTAATTAATCAATCTTTTGCAAGAAAATATTGAATTTATCTATGATCTTGTGTTTATAAATATCTGATAATTTGCTTAGGCTAGGGTCAAGGCGACTTGATTTGAGAATATGTTATATTCTGTGGCACCGATTCTTTCAGAATAGCTGAATTCAAGTTACAAAACAAAATGTGAGCAGTTTGTTCAAAACATGTCTGAAAATTTAACAACTTGTTTTTAGAAGGCAGTATAAACTTGCTCTAGCATAACTGGTTTGCATGGAATAGAAGAGCATGTTTCAAAAGTAGTGTGTATCTTGGAGTAACATGGTCCTGGGGCAGAAATGTATAGGGAATAGCTCTACCTGTGCCTAAGGTGAACATCAGCTCCATAGAGACTGTGGTGTCCCAGCCGCAGAAGGTAAATATTTCTATGATTGACTTGCTTTGAGGAGAAGGTGTTCTACCCTGGGGAGTATGGGTATGTCAAGTTAATGTTGAGAACAATGAAAAGATGGTATGGTGTAGAATCCAGGGTTTTGTAACAAATCCTCTCTGACCCATTATGACAGCGAGGCTTGAAACTGACAATACTGCCTTGGAGGACTCATTTTCACCAAGAAACTTGCTGTGTGACTTTCCCATGGGAAATATGAACATTTATTTACTCCTCTGTGAAGCACTGATGAAAAAACAAAGACATGATTATTCAGGTCTAATTTAGTGACCTTGGAATTATGGTTACTTACAGGAGCATGGGCCATTCATGGGCAGCTGCATCATAGAAAACAAGGAAACATGCATGGTGACTCAAGCAGGCTGGTTCCTTGGAGCTTCCTGTACAGCCTGAGGACAGCTGGATTAGGCAGAGTTTTCTTTTCCCAGAAATCAGTTTTAAGGGTGTCTGTGTGAATCCTGCTGCCTTCTGAAATGTGTGAGTTTGCTTTGCATTCCAAGCCTTATAAAATTAGTTAACTTCTTAAGTGAGCCATCCTCTTGCCTACAGAACGGAAGATTTGGGTTTGATTTTGGAGGAAATAGTGATACACTGGGTCTTATGAAATATGCCATGAAGATTGTGACCATTTTTTCCAGGTGAAAGGCTATATTTAGTTACTTTTCTATTTTTTGTGGTAAAACATCACACGTATGACAACTCACAGAAGAAAGTTTATTTAGAGTTTGTTCCAGAAGATTAGAATCCATGATAGTGCAGCTGAGGTAGCAAGTAGTAGGCATCTGGAGCAGCATCTGAGAGCTCATATTTTCTATCACAAACAGAAACAGTGGGCTTGCTGGAATCCAATCCCCAGTGACATGCTTTCTACAGTAATGCCACACTTTCTGTCCTCCTCAAGCAAATACCAACAGGCTTCAAACTGTTCAAATAATTGACATAAGTGGTACATCTCATTCAAACACTGCAAAGGTTATGATATAGACCAAGGGAAGTTATGTTATGTTTTTCTTTTCTATCTGAGTTATTATATAAGTCAGATATATAAGTCAATTTCTGGATAAGTATAAAAATGCTTAGGAAACTAGAGGACCTCAACCAGTCCTGTCTTTGTAGGTACACAGTGAACTCAAGTTGCTTCTGGTGAGGCCCTATGGATATCATGGACATTGCAATCTTTATCTAGGTTATGCCACATTCCTTTGCATACTTGTTCTTCCCTTTAAGACAAAGTCTTTGTAAGAATAGTCTTAACAAGAACCAAACATGAATACTGTCATTACAACCATCTGATATTTGACAAAGAGGAAAAAATAACCCACCAAACCTCAAGAAAACATACAAAGGAAAAAAGATTGCATCTTCATCAAATAGTGATGGAAAAACTGTATGTCCACATGCAGTAGAAGGATATTAGACTCATATTTGTCACTCCAAGTGGATTAAAGACCTCAAGTTGAAACCTGACTCACAAGAACTGCTAGAAGGAAGCATAGGCAGTACCTACTACATGATAAAGGCAGAGGAAAGGACTTTATGAAAAGGACTGCATTTGCCCAGGAATTATGTGCAAGAATCAATAACTTGGACTTCATGAAACTAAAAAGCTTCACAATTGAGTGAAGAAGAAACACATAGAATGGGAAAGATTCTGTGCTAAGCATATATCTGACAGAGAATTAAGACCCATAATATACAAAGAACTTGAAAACCAAAGAGTCAGGAAAACAATTGATCCAAATAAATAATGATTTAGGGATCAAAACAGTGTTCTTGGTTGAATATAAATATAAATTAAAGCAACTTTGAGATTTCATCTCATCCCAAATAGAATGGCAACAAATGCTGGTGAGATAAAAGGAAACCTTCACTCACTGTTGGAGGAAATGTAAATTAGTGGAGCCAGTCTGGAAATCAGTATGGAGAATCCTCAAAAAAGTAAAAATCAATCTATCATATGACACAGCTATACCACTCCTTGGCATACGGCCAAAGAACGCAACATCCTACCCCACAGATAATTGCTTGGCAATATCATTGCTACCTTATTCACAATATCCAGGAAATAACAAACTAAATGTTTTTCAGTAGAGAGATAATGAAAATGTGACTCCCACAATAATTTATCTACTATAAATGTAGCTCTGGGTTGTTCTCAGGGGTCAAGTGTGGGTCCCTATTGCTGAAGACGCCACACACTAAGGAATCAAGACTGATGACTTGAGCTGAATCTGATCTGAAAGCTCTTTCCTTCTGTCTAGCTCCCATGGCTCCAAAAAATACAATGCAAGATGTCAATAAAGGAAAGCAATGAGACAGCCTTACCCAGCTTCAACATCTATGAAACATGGAAATGACCTATGACCAGCATGGTAAGATTTCTGTAAAGTTTCAATAAGTGGTACTCACATGTTGGTGGTAATCACATGTTAATTAAAACAACTTTGTCAGAATCACAAATGCTGGCAAGGTTGTGAAACTTAATGCACATTCCACAAGAAGGAAATTATACCTGGTACTGAAAACCTAGCCAGCTTCATGGATATTAGAAAATAATCTATTACCACCACTTTGTTAGATGAGCATAACTCCTTACTAAATTCTAAGACTTAACCTTATATCCACAGAGAAGTGTAGCTACCATCCTTTGTCAAAGAAGCCTCTCTTTATAGCAGATGGAGACCATAGCAGAAAACTACAGCTGAACACAATGCAGATTAATGGATTGTGGGGAGCCCAGCTCCAAATGATACATCTGCTATTACAGCTTCTGAATCTATGGCCCAGGGAACATCAGGGAAATGGGGGCAGAAAGATTGCAAAAGCCCAAATACCAGGAAGTCTATGGTAAAACATTTATTCATAGAAATGTCTGCATAAAGGAGACTAGCGTAATGGTAATATCAATGAATATATTAATGTGAAGAGGGAAATTTTCTTGGGGTCCCTCTAATAAACTAGGAATTACAGGTGACTAATGACTGCAAGGGAAAGGAGAATTACATTCTCTCAGAGATGACACCCCTTAACAGTTGTCTAGTGCAGAGTGGTCAGATTTACATACATGAAAATGACAAAAATGGACTCAGAAAACTGCATTTACAGATTTGAGATTACATCCATCCATACATGTGTGTACATAAACGCGTATATATAAAATTAATAAACAAATAGTAAGAAGGTATCAGCTTAAGAGTGGGGAAGTATGAGAAGGGCTGATTCTGATCTGAAAGCTCTTTCCTTCTTTCTGGTGTTCCTGAGACAGGATGGAGGGAGGAAAAGGGAGGAGGAGAGGTGGTATAATTTTAGTTCAAGTAGAAACATATTTAAAAACCAAATAATCTTTAGATTACTATACCCACTTTCAGACTTTCCTCTCTTACTTTAATTTTAAACAATGTGTCTTTGGCATTTATCATAGTTCCCCAAAAGGCTCTCTTGGAGACTGTAAAGCACTCCCCATAATCCGTTAGTATGTTTTAGTTTATACTTACTTGGTTTCCTGAGATACAGAGTTGCCATTGTAAGCAATACTATCTTTTTGAGACACTGTCACCTTTGTCCTCTGTGGATCAATTCTACTTTGGTCACTTCCTGCCTCCAGACAATAATCTTCTAGATGTTCTCCACAAGCCACGTGTATTTTGCCCTCTCCCCTCTTTTTCAGGTAAGGAAATGTTCACTTAGTTAGATGAATAATTACTGAGCATTTATTAGCTGCAGCTCCACTGAGTGCTGGTAGGCAGCCACAGCATGGACTCTTTAGTGGTCCTATTTGAAAGGCATGGGGAAACCATTGTGCTCAATGAGACTTTCAAAGGCATCCCTATGACCTTTCATTATGTGTAAAATTCTCATTATTCATCCTTTATTACTTTTGGCTCAGGAATTTATGAACCTTGTTGAAATGCAAAAAAAAATGTTCTCTAGAAGGCTTCCTTCACACATCGAGTCAGCTACACCTTAAGTCAAAATTGAAAGCAAAAATTCAAATTATCTAAAAGAACACAGGCCAGGAGGCATAAAATGCAGAACAGATACATTGTAATGAAGTAAGGGACAGAGGTGAGAGATCACTGGGTTATGCGGAGCACTCCTGGAAGAAATTAGCCAATCATTTGCCTCAGTGGGTTCCAAAGCAAAACTTCCAAGGTCTGCCTGTGTGCCTAAGTTAGAAAACCAGAAAATAATTCCGTAAACAAATTCCCATGACTGAATGAGCTGAGTGTTTTGAAAATATGAGTTTTCAGTGTATTTCCTCTGGACACGGCTGAGTAAATGAATATGAGTCACCAGAGATCATTTCCCCAGAGGAGTTCAATCTAATTAAGAGCAATGAGAAAGACAATCTGGTACTCCGGCAAAGCTGCCGGGTCCTGCTCCCGTGCCTGTGGACTCTCCTCCACCTCTAGTGTAATGATTTGAAGTGAACACTCTTTGCTACTACGTAATTCTACTGGGCATTGCTCTACTGACTACACACCGTGTTGTAATGATGGGCTTTTCTCTCTGCACAGAGGGAGATCTTGCCTATGGTGAAAACTGACACTAAATCAACACCCTCATATTTCTCATAATATATGACTATTTTCACATGGGCTATTATATTTGGAGTTCAGAGAAGATAGTTTTTTTAACTCTTAATTTTTTAAAAATTAGAGAACGATGGTAACAGAAACCCCATGTGTATGGTGTTGTTGAAAATTTCAGCTCCCCAGCAGGTTTTATTTTACTTTTTATTTTAAATGCTCATTCTGTTTAAGCTTTTCTTTAAACATAAGGTTTACCAATAGGTGGTGCCAAATTGACTAGTCTCCTTTAGGTGTAATTCTTACTGTGATATTCCTATGGAGCCTTTAAGTCTACATATCCTAGCATTTGCCTTCTTGACTATGTGTCTATGAAATTAAATAGAAACTAGTTAGTGTTTACTACAGTGACAACAATCTTGTCCCTAGTTTTTATGTTAAAGAAGAATGATGTGTTGTAGGACTGTCAGTATGTAGGGTGTTCCTGAGGAACCATGAGGTCATTGATTGTGTAAAGTTGATTTTTATAAGTGTAGCAAAGGGATGCTTGTCCAGGAAACACATGGCGGTGAGCATGCACACAGTACTGCTTGAAGTTTGTTGTTTTTGATGACCACTGCTGCCATTTACATTCCTTTCTCATCATCTTACTATGTGCTAACTTACACAGAATTCCCTGCTGCAAACAGGGCAACCTTCTTTTTTTTTTAAATAAATTTTTATTCAAATTAAAAAATACTATTTTACATATCAATCCCAGATGCCTCTCCCTTCCATCCTCCCATACTCCCCACCAACCCCCCGTATCTACTCCCCAGAGAGGGTGAGGCCTCAGGGCTCCCTTCTTTCTCCACATTTTCTCCTTTCTTTTGTAAGTCTATCTCCTTTGGGGGATGAACTTAATGCTCACAAGGTGTTTAGAAGGAGAGTGATGATTGCTGGGAGTTTCACATCACCTCAGTAATAGTTACAGTTTTAGCTTTAACTAGTAAAAGGTATTTTTCATGCCATTAAGTTAGCAAGAAAGATGTTTTCAGGTTGGAATCTTTCTTGCTTCTTTTGATGTCAGATTTCTAGATCTTTAATGGCACCAGAAATAAGTAAATTGTAGATAAAAGAGAATGTAATGTTGTTTTCAAAAAATGTTAATATAAGACAAACAGACTTGAAAGTCAGTTTGGTCTAATCTGAGGATTATAACCACTAGCTTCTCATCACTGCAAATGGTTGTGAGATACATGCCTTAGAAAAGCATAATTCCATGATTCATGAGCTCTGTGGCTTAAGGCTAGTGGAGAGGCATGCCAGCATGATGGCAGCACATGGTAGAGCCAAACTTCTCTCTTCATGGTCACAAAACAAAGAAAAAGGATAAGTCTGGACCCCATAATCCCTTTCACCCATCCAATGATCTGAGGACCATGGCCAAGACCTCACCTCTTGGAAGTTCTAACTCCTCCAATAACATCACCCAGGGTATGAAATTGTTAACATAGGGACCTTGGGGGGACTTTCAAGATCAAAAACCTACCACTAGGTATCTTTAATAAATTAATAGTGAAAATACATGACAAGGAAAAACAATTATGTACAACCAGAGACATAAAGCAGAAACATTCAACTCTTCTAAAATCCTCTCTCTGGAGCTATAGAGATGGCTCAGCAGTGAAGAGCACTGCTGCTCTTCAAGAGAGCTAAAGCTCAGGTCCAAAACATACATCAGACAGCTCTGAACCATTGGGTGATTTGAGGCTATCTCTGGCCTTGCAGGTATTCACACTCACGTGTACATATTAGCTCATGTACACACACACACACACACACACACACACACACACACACACACACAAATAAAAATAGAATCAGTTATTAACAGCAGCAGCAGCAACAAAACCCTGCATGTGTACATCTGGAGCTGCACATTAGAATTAGTCATTGAGCACTAACAATGTTGATGTTTGATGTGGAATAATGGGAGAGGAAGATCTTGGGGTCAGCCACATAGCCACACAGCCAGTCACAAAGTAAGAAGGAAAAAAAAATATATAGAATAAAGAAAGGTAAAGGCACTGAGGCAACACATAGTAAAGAGAAAGCAGATAATTTAAGTTACATTAAAAATGCCTGCTAGAAACAAGCCAAGATAAGACTGGCATTCATAAGTAAGAATAATCTGGGACCTGAGGGGTGGGGCCCCAAGGAGTAAGAAAAACCTAACTCCAGTCTGGTCCCACTAAAAGCTCCCAGCTGGTTCTACTATGCAATGAAACTGAGAGTCACGACTCATAATCACTCTCATAATTAAGCATTATTTTTGAAGAATCGGATTTAAGTTCCTTTTCTTTTCTTTTTCTATTTTAAGAACAGCACCTAGAGTTGATCACACAGTGTCACCCTTTCTTACGGGGAGGTTGCCTTGCTCTGGTCATGTAGTATCTCTTCAAGAAGAGTAAATGGTTGTTGCTTACACAAGCTTGTGATTTAGCCTCATCTCTTGAATAATCTGCATGTTCTAATCAGAGAATACTTTGTTGATTTTCATTTTTTTTAAAGACCATGTTTGTCTGTCATTTACCATTTTCTATTTCAGACCACAGGAGAGGCCTCAAAAGAGCAGTGATGCTTGGTCATTGAGCTGCTATCTTCTTATTGGCCTTTTGTGAGTCTCATTTGCATCTTCCCTGTGTTTCCCTTCCCCTTTCAGCCTAATGTCTACTCTCCGTGACAATGCTCTGTCTACTTTCTTCTTTGTTTAAATGTATTGGTGCAAATATTCGTATTTGCAGATCACAGTTGATGGCTTCCTTTTTTTGTTTAAAGCTTCTCTTCCTCTGCATGTGTGTGTGTGTGTGTGTGTGTGTGTGTGTGTGTGTGTGTGTGTGTGTGTGTGTGTGTATGTGCCCACATGCACAGACATGCTCACATGTGTGTGTGTGTATCTACAGGTAGGGTCTCATCTATTTTAGGTTGGCTCTGAATTCCATATGTATCAAAGGATAACCTTGAATTTCTGATACTCCTTCCTCTGCCTGAGAAGTGAGGGAAGAGTCTGCCACTATTTTTTTTTTTTTTGTTATGCTGGGGATCAAACCCATGGTTTCTTCATGCATTGTAGCCATTTTATGTCTCCAACTCTTTCTGTCTTATTTTTCATAGGCATTTGCTGCTGTAAGTTCTGCCTAATGCATGCATTTGTAAAAGAATTTAAATATATAGAGGAATATTTCCTGTTCTGTTTCAAACTCACAGGAGTAGAGCATTTTTCCTGACACTGTGCAAAGGAGCTCTGCTAGCTGGCCCACCATTTCAAGTTGCCAAGAGACGTTTCCTGAATCTGAGACACTGGTTACATCTAAGTGATTGGACAGCAGTGACACTTCACTATGAATTAGTGACACAGTGTTATATTTCAGACTATTTCTCTGACGGTGTCACAAGAGAACATTTCTGTACAATGCCCGTGAACAAATACTCCCCTTTGTGAGGCAGCTGAAGGTTTAGCAGATTGGGCTTTTCATTACAGATTAAGAACTGGCTTTTTCTCAGTATCCCAGACCTTTGCCTCTGCTCTTATTCCTATGAGGTTTATTAAACTGAGAAACATAATGTTTATAGTGGAAAGAAATCTTACTATTGTTTATCATTCAATATGGATTCTAAGACATTTTTATTGTCTGTGTTATATAATTCACTTCTAAAAGTGAAAATAATATTGAATATCATGTAGCAAAATGTGACAAGATATTCTATGTTTATGAATCAGGAGTAAGTCTTTTATATTTCCTTTGTTTCTTTTAGGAGTATTTTATTAGCACACATAAAGTAGCTAAGAGGTAAAACACTTTCTTTTTGTTTAGATGTAACTTGGGAAACATATTTTACTGCTGACCATAAATTGAAAAATAGTGGTAGCCAAGATTAAGTCAGTCCAACATGGAAACCTTTACCTAAGTTCCTGCTACATCTACAGAATTCTGAAGGGGATGTGCAAATATATCATATTACATATAACTGGTATGATTAAGGAAATTTAAATGTATTGTGGGAAATGTGTGCATGACTATAAAGGAAACAGACATCTGTTACAATAGTGGAGCTGATATATTATCACCATATTTGACATCAGTAAAAATTTCTTCAGATTTGAGTAATAGAGGAAGCTTTCAAAGTGCCCAAATTGTCAACAGGGATAAAAGAAGTGAAGGCAGAATAAAGATGATATAAAAGTTTAGACACCAAGGTGAATTGATAACTGCAAATGAGCAATACCTTTATGGTTTCTCTAAGCAAAGGGACTCATAGTTTTTATTTCTGACAAAAGACCTGATTTATCTGCAGAGACCAAGATATTTTTATAGCAGTGCACTCAAACAGGAATACATCTCAAAGGCTTTTGTGCAGTGAGTATCATGCAGCATAATAAAATCAACTACAGTTTTGCAAGTAACAGGGATGCAAGTCCACAGAGGAAAGTCTAGATGTGGCCATCTGTGAGATGAACAGCATGTCTTGAATGAAAGCAAAGATTTATATGAGAAATTGAGCTAATAAAATACAGAGACACATGCTTTATCTTCCAAAATTATATCTTATAAAATTCATATGTCTTATAAAATATTACACGAATTTGAAATAAATTTAGATAGTCAATAATAGAAAATTAATGTGGACCATTCCTTTCCCCTTTCTTCTAAATCACTGAACTGTATCCCAGACCTGGCTACTTATTCATGTAGTCACTTGAATGAAGTCTAATATCTTCTTACCACACACAAGAGGATCACTCTACCTTTATTCCCTTTCTTCATTTTCTTCCAGAGTTAATTGCAATTTTTGTTTAATTTCATATTTAGAAAAACCAATCTCTAATTATTTAAATGAACATTTTATTTTGAATCTCAGAGTTACCAAGTATGACATTTGGAATTTTTCATCTGTTAAGCTGCACTCTGTACTTCAGATACAGTATTATTTGTACATTGCCAACACAATATTTTCCTTTGCCACTTGTAATGCAGGTTCCCTTGGGATTAAAACATTCTGTCTTGGAGGGAAACTTCTTAAAATAGAATATTTTCAGGAAAGACAAGTAATAGCATGTTCAAAGGGATGGTGAAATACTCTATCCTACAGGGAAGCTTGTTAACACAGAAAGTAAATAATTTAAATAGATTGAGGAATTCCCTGAAACTGATCAGATTCACTAGGCTCCTCCTCCCCTCCTTCCTGAGAGTGTATAAACAGTAGAGTATAGTGGGAAATTACCAATACGGAGCCAAGTAGAAATATAAGGGTATTTAATAGGGAAAAGCCTTACTTACAGAGCAACCTAGCCAGCTGGTGTGGCAGTAGTCTGTCCAGCAAGTACAAAAGTGAAACCAAAAGAGAAACACAGTCCCCTGAAAGTCTCACTCTAAGGCACCCTGACCACGCCCTCACAAGCATGGTCAGGCACACCTGTAGCCAGCCCCTAAGTAGGAGTGGCTACAGCTTCCCTTACAGTAGAGAGTGCTTAACATCATTCTCAGACAAGCCCAGCTGCCTGAATGGAGCAAAGACAAGCTAACCAGCCCCAAAGAAGCAGAGATGAGCTTGAACTGCCTAGAAGAATCAAAGACCACCTGAGCTGCTTGAAAGGGGCTTAAAGTAACTGAGAAACTTGGTAAGGCAGGCACTACAGTGTGTACCAAGTTTGAAGCTCTTTTCAGCTCTCACCCATACACAAGTGGACTCTGGTGATGCAGCTGGCTTTGAGCTGTTTATGCCCTGTCTTATGTTTCTGTAAGTAACCCAATGAAACTCATTGCTTCACCAAGTTTTGCTTTTGTGGTAGCTATATTTTTTCTGTCATTTATTCACTCACTATTTGAGGTGGCTAGACATTTTTTCCCATTTCCCAGGAAAAACTGTCATATAATACCATAAACCAGTGGTGGCAAAAGATTAACTCAAGTTACAGTCTAAAATTAACTATTGTGCAAAACTACACCATGTTATACTTTGGTTGCTTATATACTCATGAGTTCAATGCATAACTTTTTGTTTTCTTTCAGTATCTAGCTGTCTTTTCTCCTTCCAAATATAATATATCATATTATCATTGAGATATCTTGCTCTCTCACAGCTCATGTTCTAGCAGACAACATCTGCATTTCTGTGCTGGCAAAGGGCTTTCTGGAACAGTTGCTTCATTAGATTTAATGTGGTTTGTGTTTTCAAAAGTTATTTTGACCCCCAATACTGAATTTCTTTGGTAATCTCTTTTCATTTTGTAGATCTCTTCTCCTTCTTCCTTCCTTTCTTTCCTTCTTTCCTTCTTTCTTTCTTTCCTTTTTTTTTTGTTTTTTTTTTTTTGAGACAGGGTTTCTCTGTGTAGTTTTGGAGCCTATCCTGGCACTCGCTCTGGAGACCAGGTTGGCCTCGAACTCACAGAGATCCACCTGCCTCTGCCTCCCAAGTGCTGGGATTAAAGGCTTGCACCACCAATGCCCCATCCTTTATTCTTATTTGTAAAGAAAAACTACTTGGACAGTAATAGTTTTGTTTTTGATTGCCTATAAATGTTTACTTTGCCTTCAAGTTTGTTTGAATGTGCATGAAAATCTGGGCTTAGATGATTCTAGATTGAAAGGTTGAAAACACCACTCAATCGTGTCACTGTTGTCATCAGATGGACTAGCATGTATTTGATTCCTGAACATTTTCGGGAATTTTGCCTCTGTCCTTGGAATATTTCTCAATGAAATTAAGTGATGCTAAATTTCTTAAGGATTATTTGGTGTTAGATTTTTTAAAAGTTTTGCTGCTCAGTGCACAGGAAACTTTTTGATGTAAAGATCTGTGACATATTTTTGTGCTTTTGAACATTTTCCTTCTCATTGTTCTATTTCTTCTTTAATTTTCCATTCTTTGTTTCTGGATGGGAGGGTATTAGATGAGGTCAGCTCTCATAGCCTAAGTGAGACTGTCTCTTAAACTTTCAGTCTTTCTAAAACTTCAACTTGTTTCAAGGGTATTAATTTTTCATGGTGTTTACCATTTGTACAAATTCTTAACTTTTCAACTACTGATTTTGATATCAATTATTCTTTTTCTAGATGAAATATTTTCTGTTATATTTTTTGAAATTACTTTTTAAAGTTCAAATTAGAAAGAAGCCTGCTTCACATGTCAATCCTTGCTCCCTTACCCTCCTCTCCTCCCCTCCCCCACACCCCAGTAGTCCCCCACCCCATGCCACCTCTGCTCCCCAGGGAGGGTAAGGCCCTCCATTGGGGTTCCCCAAAGTCTGTCACATCATCCTGGGCAGGGCCTAGGCCTTCCCCCATGTGTCCAGGCTGAGAGAGCACCCTTCCATGTAGGATAGGCTCCCAAAGTCCTTTCTTACTCCAGAGATAAATACTGATCCACTACCAGAGGCCCCAAATAGTGCCGAGGCCTCCTCACTGACATCCACATTCAGGGGTCAGGATTAGACAGATGGTAGTCTCCCAGACATCAGTCTGGGCTCCATGTACTCCCACTTCTTCAGGTCAGCTGTTTCTGTGGGTTTCACCAGACTGGTCTTGATTTCTTTGCTCATCACTCCTCCCCCTCTACAACTGGGTTCGAGAGTTCAGTGTTTTGCTGTGGGTGGTTGCTTCTGCTTCCATCATCCACTGGATGAAGACTCTAGAATGGCATATAAAGTAGTCATCAATATCATTACTGGAGAAGTGCATTTAAGGTAGCCTCTGCAGTGTTTATTAGATTGGCAGTTGGTGTCATCCTTGTAGATCTCTGGAAATCTCCCTACTGTGAGATCTCTCCTGGAATCTGTAATGGCTCCCTCTATTATAGTATCTCTCATCCCGTTCTCCTCTATTATTCTCCCGACTCAACCATCTGTTCCCCCATTTCCTCCTCTCTTCTCCCCTCCTCTTCTCCTTGTCTATTTCCTTTGGATTTTTGAATTTTGTGGAGTGCAGGTTTTCAAAGTATGACCTGATGATTATCTGGATTTTCTCAGTGTCTATTGTTAAATCCCACTTTTCATTTCTGATTTTGTTAAGTACCATGCTCGCTGTCTGTGTTTTGGTTAGTTTGGATAGAGGTTTGTCTATCTTGTTGATTTTCTTGAAGAACCAACTCTTTGTTTCATTGATTTTCTGTAATGTTCTCCTAGTTTCTAATTATCAATTTCAGCCCTCAGTTTGATTCTTTCCTGGTGTCTACTCTTCAGGTGTGAGTTTCCTTCTTTTAGTTCTAGAGCTTTCAGTTGTGCTGTCAATTCTCTAGTGTGACTATTTTCCAGTTTCTTCATGTGGGCACTTAGTGCTACCAACTTTCCTCTTAGCACTGCTTTCACAGTGCCCCATAAGTTTGGGTATGTTGTGTCTTTAATTTCTTTTGTTATTTCTTCATTGACCCAGGAATGGTACAATTGCACATTATTCAATTTCCATTTTTTGAAGGATTTCTGCAATTTGTGTTGTTATTGAGTTTTAACCTTAAAGCATGGTAGTCTGATAAGATACAAGGGGTTATGCCAATTTTTGTGTGTCTGTGGAGATTTGCTATGTTGCCAAGTATGTGGTTGATTTTAGAGAAGATTCCATGTAGTGCTGAGAAGACTGTATATAATTTTGTGTTTGGATGGAAAGTTCTATAGATATCTGTTAAGTCCAATTGTACTATAACTTCTATTAGTTCCTTTGTTTCTTTGTTAAGTTTCTGTCTGGTGTTCCTGCCCAGTGGTGAGAGTGGGGTGTTGAAGTCTCCCATTATAAATTTGTGTGGTTTTATGTGTGATTTGAGTTTTAGTAATGTGTCTTTCACAAATGTGGGTGCCTTCATATTTGGGACATAGATATTCAGGATTGAGACTTCATCTTGATGGACTTTTCCTGTGATGAATATGAAATGCCCTTCTTCATCTTTTTTGTTTGATTTTAGTTTGAAGTCTAATTTGTTAGATATTAGGATTACTACACAAGCTTGTCTCTTGGGTCCATTTGATTGGAAAATGTTTCCCAACCCTTTACTCTGAGGTAATGTCTGTCTTTGAAGTTGAGGTATGTTTCTTGTATGCAGCAGAAGGATGGATTCTTTCTTTGTATCCTTTCTGGTGGCCTGTGTCTTTTTATAGGTGAGTTAATGCCATTGACATTGAGGGATATTAATGTCCATTGATTGTTGGTTCTTGTTTGCTTTGGATTTGTTGTTTGCTGGTGTTATTATATGTGGATTCCCCCTCTTTTTTCTTTTGGTGTTTGGTAATGTAGGACTATCTTAAAACTTTCAAAATTATCTGGTTCTGTGGCCCTGCTTGGAGACATCTGACACCAGAGGTCTGCTCACCTGATCCGAACTCGGCAGCAGGATCCAACACACCCAGACACTGCCAAAGCCCCAGTAACAGTGCCACTTCCATCCATGAGAAGAGGGCAGCCATCAGAGTATTGGAACTGTTTGCATCTACCAGAAGGGAACCTTGGTCCCATACCAACAAGGAGAGGAAGGGACTCCTGCTATACCCACTAGGAGAAAGGATGAGAAGAGGACAATGTAAAAGCACATTCAACAACAGAAAAACCAATATGACATCGCTGGAGACTAGAAACCATTCACAAGCAAGACTTGAACATCACAATACAGATGAAGCAGAAGAGAATGACCTTAAAAACATCTTCATGAGAATGATAGAAGACCTCAAAGTGGACATGAGAAAATCCCTTAAGAAAATGGAAGAAAAAAACAAACCAAAAATTATAAGATATCAATCTCTCAAGAAAACAGTTCAAGACCTAAAAATTGAAATAGAGACAATAAAGAAAGCACAATCTGAGGGAATGTTGGATATAGAAAAGCTGGGTAAACAATCAGGAACTACAGATGCAAGCATAACCATCAGAATACAAGAGACGGAAGAGAGAATCTCAGGAGTTAAGATACACTAGGAGAAACAGACTCATCAACCAAAGAAAATCTCAAGTCAAACAAATCCCTGAGACAAAATATCCAGGAAATATGGAATACCATGAAAAGACCAAACCTAAGACAGACGGTACCTAAGAATTAAAGGTTGGAAAAAGATTTTCCAATTAAATGGATCCAAGAAACAAGTGGGGCTAGCAATCCTAATATCCAAACACTGGACTTTAAACTAAAATCAATCAAAAGAGATGAAGGAGGTCACTTCCTACTCATCACAGGAGAAATCCATCAGGATGAAGTCTCAATTCTGAACATTTATGCCCCAAATATAAAGACATCCACATTTGTAAAAGACATTACTAAAATTCAAGTCACACATAAAACCACACACACTTATAGTGGGAGACTTCAACACCCCACTCTCCCTACTGGACAGGAACACCAGACAGAAACTTAACAACAAAACAAAGGAAGTAATAGAAGTTATGGCAAAACTGGACTTAAGAGATATCTATAGAACATTCCATCCGAATTCAAAACAATTTATCTTCTTCTCAGCACAGCATGGAACCTTCTTTAAAATTGACCACATACTTGGCAACTTAGCAAACCTTAACAGATACAAAAAAAAATTGAAACAACCCTCTGCATCTTATCAGACCACCATGCTTTAAAGTTTGATTTCAGCAACAACACGAATTGCAGAAAACCTACAAACTCATGGAAATGAAGTAACACCCAATTGCACAATTCCTGGGTCAAGAAAGAAATCAAAAAAGAAATTAAAGACTTCCTAGAATTCAATGAGAATGAAGACACAACATACCCAAACCTATGGGATACTTTGAAAGCAGTGCTAAGAGGAAAGTTCATAGCGCTAATTGCCCACATGAAGAAACAGGAGAATAATCACACTACAGAATTAACAGCACATATGAAAGCTTTAGAACCCAAAGAAGCCAATACACCTCAGAGGAGCATACGCCAGGAAACAATCAAATTGAGTGCTGAAATCAATAAAATGGAAAGTAGCAGAACAATAGAATCAATATAACGAAGAGTTGGTTCTTCAAGAAAATCAACATGGTAGACAAACCTTTATCCAAACTTACCAAACAGCAGAGAGTGCACATGCAAATCAATAAAATCAGGAATGAAAAGGGGGACATAACAACAGACACAGAGGAAATCCAGAGAATCATCAGGTCATACTTCAAAAACCGATATTCCTCAAAATTCAAAAATCTAAAGGAAATGGGCAATTTTCTGGACAGATTTCACTTACCAAAATTAAATCAAGAACAGATAATCAACTTATATAGACCTATATTGCCTAACGAAATAGAAACAGTCATCAGAATTCTCCCCCACACCAAAAAGAAAAAAAAAAAAAAAGAAAAAGAAAGCTCAAGGCCAGATGGCTTCAGTGCAGAATCTACCAGAAATTTAAGGAACAGCTAATACCAATTCTCTTCAAAGTGTTCCACACAATAGAAGCAGAAGGGTCATTGCCAAACTCTTTTTATGAGGCTTCTATAACCTTGATACCCAAGCCACACAAAGACACAATGAAAAAAGAGAACTGCAGAACAATATCCCTCATGAACACTGATGCAAAAATTCTCAATAAAATACTGGCAAATCGAATCCAAGAACACTTCAGAGAAATCATCCACCATGTTCAAGTAGGCTTCATGCCAGGAATGCAAGGAGGGTTCAACATATGAAAATCCATCAATGTAATCCACCACATAAACAGACTGAGGGAAAAAAAAACACATGATCCTTTCACTAGGTACTGAAAAAGCCTTTGACAAAATCCAACACCCCTTTACGATAAAGGTCTGAAAAATCAGAGATAACAGGAATATACCTCAACATAATAAAAGTAATATACAGCAAGCCGACAGCCAACATCAAACTAAATGGAGAGAAACTCATTGCAATTCCTCTAAAATTAGGGACAAGACAAGGCTGTCCACTCTCTCCATACCTCTTCAAAATTGTCCTTGAAGTTCTAGCTAGAGCAATAAGACAACAAAAGGAAATCAAGGAAATACAAATCAGAAAGGAAGAAATCAAATTATCACTATTTTCAGATGATATGATAGTCTACATAAGTGACCCAAGAAACTCTATCAGGGAATTCCTACAGCTGATAAACACCATCAGCAAAGTAGCAGGATACAAAATTAGCTCAAAAAAATTGAGATGATAAACTCAATGAGAAAGAAATCAGATCAACCTCACACTTCACAATTGCCACAAACAATCTAAAATACCTTGGGGTAACACTATCCAAAAAAGTGAAAGACCTGTACAGTACGAATTTTGAGTCTCTAAAGAAAGGAATAAAAGAAGATAGCCAGAAAATGGAAAGATCTCCCATGCTGTTGGATAGGTAGGATCAACATAGTAAAAATGGCAATCTTGCCAAAAGCATTCTACAGATTCAATGCAATCCCCATCAAAATCCCAATTCTTCACAGACCTTCAAAGAACAATTCTCAACTTTATATGGAAAAAAACTAAAGTCCCAGGATAGCCAAAATAACCCTGTACAATAAAGGAACTTCTGGAGGCATCAACATCCCTTTCTTCATGTACTTTTACAGAGCTATCATCCTGAAAACAGCTTGGTATTGGCACAAAAATAGACAGGTAGTCCAATGGAATAGATTTGAAAACCTTGATATTAACCCACATACCTACGAACATCTGATTTTTGACAAACAATCCAAATTTATACCATGGAAGAAAGAGAACATCTTCAACAAATGGTGCTGGAATAACTTGATTCGGACATGTATCAGACTGCAGATATACCCAAGTGTATCGCCATTCACAAAACTTAAGTCAAAATGGATCAAATACGTCAACAAAAATCCAGCCACACAGAGCCTATCAGAAGACAAAGTGGGAAATACCCTTGAATTAATTGGTACAGGAGACTGCTTTCTGAACATTACACCAGTAGCACAGTCACTGAGATCAACATTTGATAAATGGGACCTAATGAAACTGAGAAGCTTCTGTAAGGCAAAGGACACAGCAAGACAAAACGGCAGCCCACAGACTGGGAAAAGATATTCACCAACACCACATCTGACAGAGGGCTGATCTCCAAAATATACAAAGAACTCAAGAAGCTAGTCTCCAAAACACCAAACAATCCAATTAAAAAGTTGGGTACAGAACTAAATAGACAATTCTCAATAGAGGAATCTAAAATGCCTGAAAGACACATAAGAAAGTGTTCAACATCCTTAGCCATCAGGGAAATGCAAATCAAAACAACTCTGAGATATCCTCTTACTCCTGTCAGAATGGCTAAAATCAAAAATGCCAATGACAGTTTATGCTGGAGAGGATGTGGAGAAAGGGGAACACTCCTCCACTGCTGGTGGGAGTGTCAACTTGTATAGCCACTTTGGAAATCTGAATGATGACTCCTCTGAAAAATGGGAATTAATCTACCACAAGATCCAGCAATTCCACTCTTAGACACATACCCAAAAGAAGCACATTCATACAACAAGGACATCTGTTCAACGATGTTCATAGCAGCACTATTTGTAATAGCTAGAAACTGGAAGCAGCCTAGATGCCCCTCAAACGAAGAATGGATAGAGAAAATGTGGTACATTTATTTACACAATGGAGTACTACTCAGCAGAAAAAACAATGGAATCTTGAAATTTGCAGGAAAATGAATGGAACTAGAAGAAACCAATCTGAGTGAGGTAACCCAATCACAAAAAGACAAACATGGTATGTACTTAGTCATATGTGGATTTTAGACATAGAATAAAGGATTACCAGCCTACAATACTCACTGGCAGACAAGCTAGTAAACAAGGAGGACCCTAAGAGAGACATACATGGTCCCCTGGAGAAGGGGAAAGGGTCAAGATCCCTTTTGCAAATTGGGAGCATGGGAAGGGGGGTAGACAGGAGACAGAAGAATGAGAAGGAGAGAAGAGGATGAATGCGGAGCACCTGAGGGAGCAGAAAGTTTGAGTCAGGGGAAGAATAGAAAACAACAAGAATTGCAATACTCTATTATACATATATATATATATATATATATATATATATATATATATATATTCTCTATATATATGCATATATCCTCTCTCTCCATATATATATATGTATATATATATATATAATAGTCTATTATACTATACTATAGATACTCTATAATAGAGTATCTATAATATAGGTTTACAGAGAAATCAGGCACTAGGGAAATTTCTGGTGATCTACAAAGATGACACCAGCTAACAATCTCAGCAACAGAGGAGAGGCTACCTTAAATGCCCTTCCCTGATATTGAGATTTATGACTGACTTATATGCCACCTGATAGCCCTCACCCAGCAGCTGGTGGAAGTAGAAGTGGACACCCACAACTAATCACTGAACTGAACTGGAATCCAGATGCAGAGAAAGATGAGTGAAGAGCAAAGGGGTCCAGACCAGGTTGGTGAAACCAAGAGAAACAGCTGACCTGAACATCGGGGACCTCTTGCTCTCCAGACTGATAGCTGGGATACCATCTTGGAACTGATCCAGACTCCAGGAACGTGGGTTTCAGTGAGAAAACCTCGGAAATTTACGGGACCTCCTGTCATATTTCAGTACTTATCCCTAGAATAGGTGTGGACTTTGGGAGCCCATTCCACATAGAGCAATACTCCTTAGCCAAGAAACATGGGGGTGGGCCTAGGCCCTATCCCAAGGATATTATAGACTCTGATGACACCCTAAGAAAGGCCTCACCATCCAGGGGGAGCAGAAATGATATGTGATAGATAGGGGATTAGTTGGGGGGGATGTTGGTAGGGGAGGACATGATGGAGAGGGAACTGGGATTGTCCTGTTGAACAACCTTGTTTCTATTTCAAATAAAATATATGCAAAAAACTTTGAAAATCACTTTTAGAAGTTTTCTTTGTATTGTATTGTTCTATTATCACAAACAAAACAAAAATGGGATGTAGTTCTACTGTTGGGGATAAGGAAAGAACCTAACACACCTCTAATTTAGAAAATCTGTAATTATAAAATATAATTCTGTCTCTTTGAAATAGGTAGAAACATTTTCCAAGTTAATATGGTTCTTTCCCAGTTTTAAGCTTTGGGGATGTCTTTGTGAAGGACCTGGGAGCTTGAAATGATTTCATACAGGAAGTTCCATTTCACTTTCACAACTCCCTTTTGCTCTGGGAAGGTGACAGCCTGACTTTCACTGGGTCTTTAGATCAAGTTCCTATTATACCTCCTGTTGTAGAGATCTGTGAGATTGATTTTCTTCTTTGATCAAGATAATTAGCAAAATTAGATGGCTGTACTGCTATCATCTCTGTCTGGGGTGAGCTGGGTCTGCACACAGCCTGCCCCATCCTCTTCCTTAAGGATTTGCTACTGATCCATTGGGACTGTGTCTGCTTCGATGGAATACGCTACAAGAAACAGTCTCATTCATTCTAATCTTCAGATACCTGTGCTGTGAATCACGTGTTCTTTTGGTGGTCATCTTCTAACTAAGTCTTCCTATCAATTTATGGAGGGGTTTTCTCATTGGCAGGGGAGTTTTTGTCTATTTGTCCCTCTCCAAAATCAACATTCACTGTTCTTTTCTGGAAGTTTTGCCTCTTTCTTTTTTCTGTTCTTCAGTGTTTAACATTTCTTAGCATTATCTTTCTCAACTGTCTTCCCTGCTACCTTCCTTATTCTTAATTTTCATGTATAATTATACTGAGTAATGACATTGCTTGCCATGGATTTCTGCCACTGTTGTATAGACCTGTCTTTTTCTAAGTAGCACACCGACTGGTCTGTCCCATTGGCATGTCGGTTTAGAATACTGTGGACTAGCTCTCCTTATCCTGAAGTCTTAATAATGCATCTTTATATTCAGTAGCAGCACTCACAATGGATGATGTCCCTGACCCTGCCTTTACTTTGTTTCTGATGTACTCTCCTAGTTTTATCTGGGTGAAACATATTCGTCAGGAAGTTTCCATCTGGCTCTGGTTCTGCATGCCTTGCAGCCAGGTGGTCTTCAGAACTCCACCCCCACCTCCACCCCAGGTCTGAATTTAGCAAGAATGTCTTCCAGACTCTTCTGGGAAAGAGGAATCTGATTCTGCTCAGCTGTGCTCAGAGTTAGGGATGGACAGAGCCAGGAAGGAGAGAGCAGCAGGCCAAAACTGGCCTCTGATCTTGGTCTTCATTTTCAGGTTGACCAAATGGCTCTTGTGTCCTTCCAGCTTCTTTCTTCATTTTCTTAGTCCTTTCCCCTAACCATTCTGGGGAAGAAAAAGGAAACTTTTTCAAATACAAAATGTTCTTTTCTCTGTCTCACATTCTTGTGAATTTCACAAAGCCACTTCTGATTAGGTGGAAAAGATGTGTGAGGTTTTTTTTTTTTTCTTTTCCTTCAGACAAACTGATGCTAGAAAGCCCAAAAATACATCCAGCAAGTTATTGCTGTTTGAAATTCACTGGAAAGTACAGTCTTGGTGACAAAAGTATCTACCTTTCATTTTTCATATCCCAAATACATGTCAGGTCACATGAAATAACTCACTGAAGTTCATTATTACAGAGAAATAAGACTTTTATACCACATTCGTTGACTACCATGCTGAGACCAGAGTTCTGGAGTAAAGTTTGACTGTGTAGGGATTCTGGGGTATTTTTGTGACATTTATGAAGAGCTCTATCTCCTTTGCATACTGCAGCACCTTAAAGGTTTGAAAAGTTATTTGGGTATATTGTGAACTTATTCTTAGCAGTTGAATGTATTCTTATCTGAAAGTCACATATTGAAAAGGCTTAATTTGCCTTTGTTTCCCTAGAAGAGAGATGATTTGATCAAAACTACCTTCCAGCTCTTATTTCATCCACAAATATTCATATAATTACACTCTCAAGGACCCTTAGCGAATAATTGGTCTAATAGAAAACAGTTGCTTAATTGTTCATTCATTGATTCCTTTATTTTGCATAAAAGCAACACATCAGCAGCATACATGATCTTGTATAGATTGGAAGTAATGTCTCATGGCTCATGCTTGGCTTTAAGCAGCATGTTTTCAAGAATATAAATAAAACAAGCAAAAAAAAATAAAAAAACACCTCATTTCTAACCACAACAAAACTAGTGTGCTTTCAGGGAAAGATAATTTTAAATCTAAAACTTCCAAGCACAAGTTTAAGATTTTTTGTTTGCTAGCCCTGGGCTGTGCAATGTCCTCTCTTTTCAATTGAGGGCAACCACTGAATTAGCCTCCTTTTATGTTCTGTGGATTTAAAGATCTTTTATTTCAGAAGGCCTTTGGCATGGTACACTGGTTTTATGTTTGGTTTTTATTACTGATTTTAATTGCTTCTTCAGTTGTGTTTTGGGTACTCTAACTATACTGTTCCTTGTAAAATACCTGGGGTATTTTCTAAGAGGCAGAATATTTTATGGATCATGTTTTTGTATAATTAAATAATACATAATCTTTATGATACTAGCTTAACTGTATTAAATTATGTTAGATATAGTGCAAGGTGTAGTTCAGCAATTTGAGAAAAAACTTAAGTAGCAAATTTCTTCATCAAATACTTTTCTGTACATATGATGAAATACACAAGATTAGAACCATGTTTACAAACTACATCTATTATTTCTACTGGCCTTTGGGGGACATCTGTATATTTTGGGTTAAAATGGTTTAGATCTATTCTTTATGGTAAGTCAGATATTACAACCACCTTTTGTGTATAGCTTGAATAGAAACTTACAATTCCCTGCTGAAGAATAAAATTCAGTAAAGAATTTCTAAATGTAGTTGATCAGGTTTAATATGACGATACTTGGTTATTTATGATGGAGTTTCAGAAACTTAGTTTGTAGCTTCTATAAATCATATTAAAATGAATTTTACAAAGCAGACTTCTTTTCTAATATGAATATGGCCCTAATGCACAGGGATTTCGAAAGAATTGTGTTTAAACATTGCAATGCCAAACTTGACATGATTGCCTGAATTCCCTATCAGATTAGCTGCTCTTTATTTAAATTCCTCTGTATTATGGACAAGAATTCATATTCCTTATAGACTGAGTGGATAAGCTGATAACCATCTCATTCAGTGTTTTGTTAAGAAGTTTATAAAAACTCAAGTATGCTCTTTTTGTCAGTCGCTCTGCATACTCGTTGCTACACAGTCTCTTTGATGATGTGAAGTTAAGACTCCCTCTACTGTGCACATGAACAGCCTCTCTGTTCTTTGGGATGTGGTGCTCAGGTACAGTAGGAGAGAGAAAGAAAAATACAGCTTATGGGACTTTGAAGCTTAGGGAAAAGTCTCTATGATAGGCACTCCTGAGCCTTCTGCAATGGGTGTCACTAGTCATTTCAACCTGTGCATGAAATTGTTTTTGTTTATAAGTATCCTTGCTTGCAATGTAAAAATAAATATGTTTCTGCCAGTATAATTGGGAATATAGTTTGAAAGTGCATAGATTATTTACATGAATGAATTTTATTTTGTGAAGTCAAGGTGCACAAAATTAAGAATACATATACTTAAATAAAAATCTACGTGGGGCAGCCAATTGATATCCCCAGGGCTTGAGGTATTACAATTAAGAATTAAGTTTTTTATGTCACTGTTAGGAACAAGTCGTATACTCTTTCCAAATTCGCAGAGGACATTTATGAAACATTACTCAGTGTATTCACTTAGCACTAAAGTGTGATGAGGTACATTTGCATATTTTTCATTAGCTAAAACGCATACATTTCTCTTACACTGTCTTTCCAGAATGTACAGCTTTCTCACCTTCCTTTTCCCAGAAATGTCAATAATGGACTTTGGAAAACCATTGTATCTTCCACCCAAGTTGTATGATTATCTGAATTCTCAAAACATTTGTAAACTTAAATTTAAACTTAAAATTTGTAAATTTTAAATTCTGACAATCTCCAAAGAAACAATGAGAAATAACTCATATAGCTTCTGCAATACTCAATTCTTCCTTGTGACATAACTCTCCATGAAATCCTTTCACTCTGACATCGGGAGATTGGCCTCTCTACTCCTTTAGCAATTACTTTTTAATTAGTGTATATTAATTGTACAATGTTGTTTCATTATAATAGTTAGTTTCATACTCTATTACCCACACATATGTATCTCCCCTTCATCCTGCACTCCTTCTTCCAGATGTTTATCTCTTCCATTCTGATCTCTGTTTTATTTTAGAATCCATATGTCAGAGAAATATTTGTCTTTCTGAGTCTGGATAATTTTCCTTAATATGTTTTCCATGCTAATGATGCAATTATGTTCTTTATGGAGAAATAATATTCCATGATGTCTATATGTAGTGTTTTCTTTATCCATTCATCTAGTAATGGGGACCTTGCTTTCTTTCATGACTTGCCTATTTGAGTAGTGTGTAATGAGCATGGGTATCTCTGGTGTGAGCTACCTTTGATCTCTTAGGATATATATATGACTCTCTTGGGAGTCAGAGTGGTATGGTTTTATGATACAGTGGTTCTGTTTGAAATATTTTTGGCTCAGTTTTTTTTAAACCATTGTGTGTATGCATATATATATATATATATATATATATATATGTGTGTGTGTGTGTGTGTGTGTGTGTGTGTGTGTACAAATTAAGGTAATGATGTGCCACATTTCATCTTGCTTGAAACAGGGTCTCTTATTGTTCACTGCTGTGTGTGTTAGGCTAGCTGGCCCAGGAACTCTTAATGTTCTCCTCTTACCCTCTCCCACCTCTCTTGGTCATTCTGGGATTTTAGACATGTGATACCATGTCCAGCTTTACATGTATTCTAGGATTCTGAATTCAGGTGTGCATACTTGTACAACAGTTGCTTTGCTTACCATTCCATCTCCACTGCCCCGGTTTCTAGTTTTATGAAGCTTCCTCTCTCTGATTTCCATAGTTACTCTGACAGCTTATGCTCTCACAAACATAAGCATTACTTTCCCCTTTATGCTTGACAACATTTGTCACATTTTGTTTCCTTGACAGCCAGTCCAATGGAGACTAGATGGAATCTCCGTGTAGCTTTGATTTGTTTTCCCTGATTAGCATTTATTTAAAATATTATTATTTTTACTGTTGTGGCGGGGCATGCAAGTGCCATAGTTGAATGTGGAGGTCAGGGGGAAATTCTGTGAAGTCAATCTTCTTCCAGATTTATATTGGTTATGGGGATTGAACTCAGGTCACTAGGTATGCACAGCAAACACTTTACCTGCAGACCCATATCAATGTCCCTAGCCATTGTTATTTTCTATTTATAAATCCTGCAGTGAATCTACCTTTGTTTCCAGATAGCTGCAGCTCATGTCTCACTGCTTCTCTTGAAGGTATGGTCATGGTTGATCTCCTCAACTCAGGACTTGCTGACCATCATTTCCTCCTCCGATGTAATTCCTACCTGAATACCAATCTCCTCTGTAGTAGATGATGACCTCATACCATAGCCAGAATTTCTCTTGTTTCCTATTTTCTCTCATTTACACTTACTTTTTTAGTCTTTGGGTTTACTCTCCCTTCGTCCTTGCTCCACAATTTTAATTTCTCCTACCTGTTGAGCCTCTCTAATCAGATGATTCCTACTGTTCTTTCTAGTCTTGCTTTAGACCAAGCTTTTAGTATTGTCTACATCATCTCTGTGATATTTTTGTTCCAGTTCTTTCTTTTGTTTTATATTCCGTGAGAAACACAAAAGAGCACCCTATCCTCAAACAAAACCAACTTATCAAACAAGCCAACTTTATTTATGTTCCAAAATTTTAATTGATGCTTAGAGTTTATTGGGGTATTTAACGAATCCCTACAGCCTAAAACCTAACCATGTACTTCATTACCACATGTCTATTTGGAATTAAAAAATAGGAGATAGTTGGATTCCAATCCAAAAGTTATCTATCAGACACTAGAAAACTTCAAGAAATTGTTGAAATTGAGTTCAGTGACTCAGTACCCTAGACAAAGGTAGATGATCTAACGATTTAACATATCATAGAGCCAAGTTAACAATGGGTTGAAATGCCTGTGACTTTCAACCTGATTTGCTGGCTGATAGCTGGGGCAAGAAAGTGCAAAGCAACCTGGTCCTGGGCCCTGGGTCCACACCACTTGTCACTTCCTTTACTGCAGTTTACAAGGAATACAGAGAAGCTGGGTTAAAAGATCACAGGGTTTCTGTGTTTCTCTGCTGCACTGAGCAAGAACCAGCAGTGAGGCAGGGCTTCTCCAGTTCACACATCGAACAATCATCTTTACTTCAACAATTGAAACTGTGGCAATATTTCATATATTGAATCAACTTAACTGAGCTCTGAAAAGCAGATTATAGGGAATAGGAAAGGTACACAGCTCAATTCTTTACACACACACACACACACACACACACACACACACACACACACACACAGACGTTATTTAAACTAAAAACGAACTTATTTTACATATCAATCCCAGTTCCCTCTCCTTCCCATCCTCCAATGCCTCCCACCAACACCCCCATCCATACCATCCCCCATCCACTTCCCAGGGAGGGTGAGGCCTTCCATGAGGGATCATAAAAAATCTGTCAAGTCATTTGGGGCCTCTCCTGTGTATCTAGGCTAAGAGAATATCTCTCCACGGGAAATGGGCTCTGAAATCTGTTCATGTAGTAGGGATACATCCTGGTTCCACTGCCAGAGGCCACTTAGTCTTCCCAGTGCTCCTAGCTGACACCCATGTTCAGTGGGCCTGGTTTGGTCCTATGTTGGTTCCCCAGCTGTCAGACTGGGGTCCATGAGTTCCCACTTTCTCAGGTCAGCTGTTTCTTCGGGTTTTCCCAGTGTGGTCTTGGCCCCTTTGTTGGTCACTCCTCCCTCTCTGAAGCTGGAGTCCAGGAATTTGGCTCAATGTTTAACTGTGGATCCTTCTGCTTCCATCAGCTACTGGATGAAGGCTCTAGGATGATATTTAAAGTAGTCATCATTCTACTCTATTGGGTAGTTTGTTACTTGTTTAAATCTACATATCCATACTATTGCATTTCTTTTCATGGATTTTCATAAGTGAGGACATATGAGTTTATTCAGAAAGGTCTTCCTCAAGTCCTGGGAATTAGCTTCCAGATCTGGATCTAATTAAAACCCATTGCAGAGTAGACAGTGGCTAGGATCAGGTGTCTGAGACATAAGTTCAAATCTAATGGCTGCTTCTTTCCTTCTCTGATGCTCTTTATGTGAATTTGTTAAACAAGAACAAGATTTCTTACCTGTAGAAACATTGTAAAGTTAGGCATAATGAAAAAGAAAGAATTTGTCTTATTCTTTTTCTTTTATTACTCACATTTTATAGAGGAATTGATTATTTAGTATTTTAGCATAGCTGTTCCTAGTACATTGAATAATGGTTATCCTTTCTTTTATTTTTAAATTTTATTATTTTTGCATGTGTGAAAATGTGTAAAGTGTGTGTGTGTGTGTGTGTGTGTGTGTGTGTGTGTGTGTGTGTGTGTGTATGCCTGTGTGCTCCAGTGCATGTGGAGGTCAGAGGTCAGAGGACAGCTTTTGATATCCTTCCCTCCTTTTCCCTTTATGTGGATTCAGGTCTCTAGGCTTGCACAGTAAAGGTCTTTACTGCTGATCCATCCTCCAGCAATGTAATTTATTTTTGAAAGAATTTAAAGAGTTAAGTTGTAATCTTCCTATGACATAGAAGTAGTTATTATTTAACAAAATCACAATAATAAGAACATACCAACTTCAGTGAAACAATTGCCAATAACAAATTCATCATAATGGAGACAAGGTATGCCTTACTTGATAATTCATGTTTGTGAAAACTTATGCTGCTACTTATAAATGTTTAATTGGCATGCAATTTTTAGGAGCATATATTGCTTAAAGTGAGTTGACTCCAGGGCAAGAATTCAAGCATGATTAACTTTCATGAGCCCTCTGCAAACTTTATTAGGATTTTCTAATTGTCCATTGTCAAAATTATGATAGTTATCAGTTAATCATCAGTAAGGGTCCTTATCTTTCTATATTCCTTTAGACCTCACACCATCTGGTTCTGAGTGCTGTCATTATAACATTTCTGAAAAGGTTTATGACCCTTAGTCATAAACTGTAAAACTTTTTGTATAGGAAGTAGTAGATTTCAATTTCAGTAACCTTAT
Source organism: Cricetulus griseus (assembly GCF_003668045.3). Taxonomy (NCBI): domain Eukaryota; kingdom Metazoa; phylum Chordata; class Mammalia; order Rodentia; family Cricetidae; genus Cricetulus; species Cricetulus griseus. The sequence goes on from NC_048598.1 coordinate 157,968,591, forward strand.
AAAGAGGTAAATGCTTGGTATTATCATTTTTACTTTTACTGGCTATGCAAATAAATGTAATTGATTATATAGTTATTTGGAAGGTAAAACAAAATGATTGAGAATTAAGTGTATGTAACTGAGAAAAATTCTTTAGACACAACCAGTCTAAAATGACAATAAATAAAATTTCCTAAATGTCTCTCAATTGCATTCAGATTTTGCTTATGTTGGTGGGTCAATTAAACCAAAATCAGGAGTTTTGCCATGACTGCTTATAACTGTCTGTTTGTTCTTCACACAAAGCCAGGGTGTTACTATAAATCTTTCTGCCAAAAGCCACCTGAGCCCCACCGCCATGTGTGAGCTTTACACCAGCCGCCTGCCTGAGTTAGGGCCCAAATGAATTCACAGAAACTTGTATTAGGTACAATACTGCTTGGCCATTGACTAAGATTCTCATCTGTTAGCTCAGTCTTAACTATCATAAACCTATATATTTTATAGGACTCTTATCGGACGCCTTATTGGCGTCCCTCCTTGCTGGTGGATCACATTGTGCCGCTGGAGTAGGAGCGGAGGGGAAAAGAGGCATCCTTCCTGTTTCCTTCCTTAGATATAAGTCTCCTTGCCATGTCACTTCCTGCCTGGATCATCACTCTCTACTACATTTCCCAGAATCCTCTTTGACTCCTAGTCCTTGCTTGCCATTGGCCAAAGAGTATTTTATTCAACAATCAATAAGATAAACGTACAAAAAAGTACATTCCCCATCACCAGGGGCTTTGTCCAAAGAAATGAAACATCAGGACTTAGCACTCCTTGCTGAATTATATAATAAAGTCATAGAATGAACAGCTATGTGGCTGGAGAGATGGCTTTGAAGTTAAGAGCACTAGTTGCTCTTGCAAACATTCTAGGTTCTGTTACCTGCACCCATTTGGAGGTTCATAATGTCTGGAACTCCAGTTCATGGGGATCCAGGACCCTCATCTGTTCTTTGGGACCACTAGATATGCATGCATTGTACATACATGCATGCAGGAAAAACATTCATATTAATAAAATAAAAATACATGAATCTTTAAAGAAAGAATTGATGAATATGCCAAGATAAAAATGGCAATAGTTTTTTTTAGGGGGAAAATTAAAGAGGTACAAGAAAAGTCATAAGATTGTTTCTAAAGTAAATTTTTTTAAAAAAGAAAGAAAAGCCAATTGCAATCATATGATAAATGATGCATGGGATAGCTAATTGAAATAATCTTTAATTCATATATTTGCTTTCAAGGTGAATGAAACATCCTAATCTTTAAGAGATAAATAGAAATAATTATTTATTGGGGAATATGTTTAAATCACAGTATGTTTATATAATCAATACTATAAAGTCACTTAGATAAATGAAATAGATGACTATCAACATTGTTTAATCAAGATTTAATGTTGATTAACTTGCAGATATGTTTGGTAGTCTGTGTGAACTTTTAAAGTAACATTAAATACATGTCTTACTCATTTTAATTCTAAAGTTTGTACATTTTAATATACACAGCAACAAGAGAACTATATTCTCTGAGTTTATGATAATAATTATCTTTGGCAAGGAGAGTGGAGAACTGTAGTATAAGCACTCAGGTTTGTGTTGTCTTTGTCTCTGTAAAATATGATGCACTTTGGTATGTATTTATAAGAATACTGACAATGCCATGTTATTTCCAGACTCACTTTCCTTTCAACCATTTATTTGGTTTTTACTTACATGTATTTGTATGTCTCCTTGTGTTTGTATGCACATGTGTAAGGAGTGCCCCCAGAAACCAGAAGAGTATATTAGGTGTGTTAGAGCAGAATTATGGTCAGTTGTGGGCCACCTGGCTTGGGTTATGTGAACAAAATTTGTGGTCCCTGGAAGAATAACAGGAGACTTTGACTGCTGAGCAATCTCTCCAACCCCTAATATTGCCTTGTTTATTTGTAGAAAACACTTGAGTGTGTGGGAGGTGAAGTTGAATCAAATAACTTAATTTAGGCTTGCCTTTGTCTTCTCCCCAAATAGAGTCATTGCTTGCCTTCTGATTGCATTCATAGGCTTGGTCTTGGAGAACTTATGTATGTGCTCTTATTGTGTTGTCCTTATTGTTTTGTTTAGGAGGTAAAACAAAATTAGACAGCTTATCTAGCCTGAAAACCTTGTTTCTGGAGGCAGTCTTCCTCAGCAGTGTCAGCATAATGACAAAAGGCAGAAAACTTGCAAAAGTTTTCAGTACAGTGACAGAAGATGGAAACTTGCAGAAGTTGGTGCTTGGAAATTTAAATGATGCAGTTAAAAGAGATTTCAATAAGAATTGATATTACCATGATATCTCAGTCATATTAAGATTTTCAGACTCATACTCTTGAAAATGAAAGCATGCACAATGATGTTCAACTTGGGATCCTGGAACACTTCAGGATATATATTTTCATATTGCTTCCAATGTGTTATATTTTATCCCATTTGTTCTTCAGAGGAAAATAGAGAAACCTCTAAAATCAAATGTAATTTGCTTTTGTTGGAATCCTAGACAAAATGTATATGTAGAACTTCACAATATCATAAACTTTGTTTTGATAATATCAATATCAACTGTTAACAGACATTTGCTTATGTATATGACAAGTTGAAACACAGCTTATTGAAACAGATGATGAGGATATGACAGTGTCTTCCATACTCCTTTGGAAATGTATGTTTGACAAATGCAATAAAGCAGAAGCTCATCTCGATGAGCTTTGCACTTGGCTAAATTCCCATCAGAAGGAATAATGGCTCATACCCTCTTATTTATGGGAATTTTTGATGGATTTTTTTGTTCAACAGGGCTTTTTGGAAAAGTGGTATTTCTGGCACCAATTTTTGCCAAAACAACATTAAATGTTTCATTATCCATAAAGCTCAACATCCTTAGCCATCAGGAAAATTTAAATCAAAACATCTCTGAGATACCATCTTACACCCATTAGAATGGCTAAAATCAAAAGCAACAATGACAGTATAACTGGAGAGGATGTTGAGAAAGCAGAATGCTCCTCCATTGTTGGTGGGAATGCAAACTTGTACAGCCACTATGGAAATCAGTATGGAAGTTTCCTAGGAAGATCAGAACTAGTCTACTTCAAGATCCAGCAATTCCACTCTTAGGCATATACCCAAAGGATGCACATTCATACAATAAGGACATCTGACTAACTATGTTCATAGCAGCATTATTTGTAATACACAGAACCTGGAAGCAACCTAGATGCCCCTCAACTGAAGAGTGAATAAAGAAAATGTGGTACATTTACACAACCGAGTACTACTTGGAGGAAAAAAAAAACAATGGAATCTTGAAATTCGCAGGCAAAAGGATGGAACTAGAAGAAACCATCCTATGTGAGGTAACCCAGTCACAAAAAGACAAACATGTTATGTACTCAGTCATATATGGATTTTAGACATAGAGCAAAGGATTACCAGCCTACAATCCACACTGCCAAAGAAGCTAGGAAACAAGGAGGACCCTAAGAGAGACATACACAGTCTCCCAGTGAAGCAGAAAAGACAAGAGCTCCTGTACAAATTTGGAGCATGGGGAAGGGGGGACATTAGGGGAAAGAGGAAGGGAGAAGAAGAGTGGGAGGAGAACATGTATCAGGAAGATTGAATGGGGAGAGGAATACAGGAGAACAAGAAGAGAGACACGCCAATAGAGGGAGCCACTATAGGTTAAAGAGAAATCTTGCATTAGGGGATTGCACAGAGATCCACATGGATGACCCCAACTAGGAGCCTAAGCAATAGTAGAGAGACTACCTTGAATGCCCTTCCCCTATAATGAGAATGATGACTACTCTAAATGCCATCCAAGAGCCTTCATCCAGTAGATGATGGAAGCAGAAGCAGAGATCCATAGCTAAGCACTGAGCCCAACTCCTAGAATACAGTATCAGAGAGGGAGTAGTAACCAACAAAGGAGTCAAGACTGTGCTGGGAACACCTGCAGAAACAACTGGCCTGACTTAGTGAGAGCACATGGACCACAGTCATAAAGCTGGGGGAACCAGCATTGTACTGAACCAAACACTCTGAATGTGGGTGCCAGTTAGGTGGCCTAGGTAGGCTATGGGAACTCTAACAGTGGAACCAGTATTTATCCCTTGAGCACAAATGGACTTTGGGAGCCCATTACCTATGGAAGGGTACTATTTTAGCCCAGATACATGGGAGGGCCTAAGTCCTCCCCCAGATGATGTAACCAACTTTGATGATCCCCCATGGAAGGCCTCACCATACCTAGGCAGTCCGTGGGGGTGTGTTTCAGGGGGTGGTTGGGGGCATGGTAGGATGCGAGGGAGAGTGATTGATATGTAAAATGATTGTTTCTAAGTTTAAAAAAAGGGAAAAAAGAAATGGGTTAATTTATATGTAAGTGATAACTAGTAATAAGACTGAACCATAGTCCAAACATTTATAATTAATATTAAGCCTCTGAGTGATTATTTTATAAGCAGCTGTGTAGGACAAAAAAAATGCCTCCAGCCACACCTAAGGCCCAGGATCACTGAGAAAGGTATGAAGAAAAGGTTGTAAGAACCAGAGTAATAAAGGATTTGCTGGAGATTATCTATCTCAGGAATGTTAGAAGGTACAACCATGAAGTATCCCCAACATGACTGTATAAATATGAATACCAGTAGCAGAATGCTAGTGTGGAGGTAGAGAAAGGCCAGGAGGCATCTACCCTATACAAAGAACTATAGGCAACTACAGAATACAGAGAACAGGAAAAATAGTCTTCCCCAGGGAAGAACATATCAATGAGCTATTCAATACCAAATGAGCAATGCTGAACACATAAATACGAGTAACACTATACAAACTGAGCAGGTTGCATGTATGTATGTATTTAGGAATACAGATATACAGATACTCAGTGGTGTGTGTGTGTGTGTGTGTGTGTGTGTGTGTGTGTGTGTGTGTGTATTTGTAACACCAGTTAGTGAAAGAAGAATCCATGAATTTGAAAAAAAATCAAGAAGGGGTTTATGGAGGGTTTGGAGAGGGGAAAGGGAAGGGAAAATGATGTAATTATATTACAGCCTCAAAAATAAAACAAATAATTAAAAATTAAGGCAATTAGAACTTAAACCCAAAGGTGCCTATGATTTTAGTCAACTCTCATCTACAAAAATCCACTAAAAGCAATGGAATCCTTATAGCAGCAATAAACAAACAGAAAACAAAGAATTAAAGGGGCAAATGGTGGAGGCAAGTATGCTAAAAAAATAGACACAGTTTTGGACCAGAGCCTTGATGGTGAAAGCAAACCTGAAATAAGAGCAGACATGGATCACGACAAACATCTAGTAGAAAACAGCAGATGTAAAGTTAATGAATCTGAACCTTTGCAAGGCCTGCCCTTCCAGACTGGAAGGTTTCTTTGCAGATGGTTGGTAGGGCAGCATTTTTTCTCTGTTTTTTTCCACCTAGATGCCATGTCTATTAAGAGGCAGCCACCTGCCACACTTCCTCCAGCATTAGTAATAACAACATGGGCTGGGAGATTCCTTACACACATTCCTAGATAAATTTAGTATCAAGATATGTCATTATTTCAGTGGAAGTTACATGCTCCATTTTCCACTGTAGAGCTGGCTATGTTCTTTCTCCTCCTGCCTTGAAAGATCTGTCTACTCCATGTTGATAAAGTTATTCTAGATCACCAGTCACTTATAACAAAGTATGTTTTAAAATGCCAATGAGCAAAGGAAATTACATAGCCTACCTTCTTACAGGTTACAGCTATCCATGTGGCAAGATTGGTAATTAAGTAATAATAACAAACATTAATGAAAGGATGAGGCAGCTGATTGTGTCTTTGCTCCCTCAGCTTCTGAGGTGGGTGCTCCCTAATAAGTGACTACAGGAATTGGTGATACTTTGTTATAAAATGATACTTACACTCACTGAACACCTGCAAAAATACCCATGCCCTGAAATAAGACTGATGCTGCTTGCAAAATCGCGGACCACGTTTAGAGAACTGCATGCTCCTTTAGCTTTGCTTTCTCACCATATACCTGTCGTGCCTCTGTAAGAAGGCTCTTCTCAATCAGCCTTTCTGATGACTTAACAGACATTGCCCCGGGTGTCTACTTTGTAATAGGCTCTGGGGTAAGTTTCAGGGAAATAAAGAAATGAGGAAGCTTCAATATCTGTCCTTGAGAATGTCCCAGGTTAGTGGGAAAGGCAAACATGCAGCTAATGATAATTGCAATGTGTTAAATGATTTTTTAAAAAAGAATAAGGTGCTGTGGGAGATGACAGCAATTAATTCTGCCCAGAGGTGGTGAGCAGCAGATAGGAGTGGAAATGAAGTAGAAAGCTCCGTAAATTCAGTGTAATGAGGACAATATTTTTAGATCTTCTATTACAGCTGAGATGTTTTGTTCACCTTTACTCCATCTGACAATTGAATTGGGGGAAAGATACATTGGCTTTGGAAGAAAAAAAAAGAAAAGAGTATTCCAGTTCCTTCCTTCTTCCAGTGGAGGGATTAAAGCAGGCAGTTAGGCAACAGACTCAATTTGCCCCAGATTCAAACTGATCTAGAGAGTTGGGGGCACCATGAACTTTAGGTCAGTATAGAATTTCCTGGGAATACCAGGTTCTTTTAGAAGGTGTAGTCCCCAACCACCTGTCATTGGAAAGCCTGGCATTTGACTTGATGTCATTACCACTGTCATACTAGAAACAGGGGACCCTTAGCAGCTAGGGATGGCAAGAAATATCTGATGGAGATATTTACGTTCCTTATATTTTATGTGTAGAATGCTGGAGCTCTGTGTGCATCAAGTGCCAACAACTAGAGAGTGAAGATCTCAGTGTCTGTGTATGGGCAGAAGCTTAGTGTCAGAACCCAGAACACAGAGCTCTCGGCTACATAAGTTGAGGGAGTCTGTGTAGGAAAGATGCACACTGGTGTATGAGATAAAAGGGGATGTATAACTTCTTCCTTGAGTTGTAGCACTCCAGTTTATGAGTTTACCATATAAGTACAGAGGAGTTAAACCAACAGCATGGGTTGTATTAAGATTCTCAAAATATCTTCAGTTTAAAATGAGAGATCTGAAAAGGCTTTGCTTGAGGACCTGGTAAATTTGTGCTTTAGGACTCCCTCTGTGCCAAAGAAGCTAGGATGAACAGTAAAGGCAAAGTGGTTGGTAGGGTTATAATTAGTTTTTATTGGAAGTAAAAGAGAACAAGAGAGGACTGACAGAAACAAAATAAATTCTGTTTAATGTATGCTTAAAGAACCTGGAAGTATTTAATTAGAAGCAGTCAAGATGCAATGAAAGTGAGGAGCCATTAATTAATGATTGAATTCATTATTTACATGAATATTCAGCTCTTAACTGCTCGATAATTGAGAATATATTGTATACACATGTACATAATATGTACACCTACAAACACCAGTTTTTATAGTATAATTACTCACATATTTATATTTTACTCTTATTTCATGCTATAGCACAGAGGATTACATTTGGAGTCATTTGTTTCATTGAAACAACTTTCAACTCTTCCCATTATTTTTAAAAATTCCTTATTCTAGGTCCACTTTCAGGTCTCCAATGGTTTTATTTATTTCCTTCTACTGTTTGATTGTATTTTTCATAGATTTCCTCAAGGGATTTATTTGCTTCCTCTTTTAGGACCTCTATCATATTCAAAAAGGCTGGTTTAAGGTCTTTACTTGTGTTTCAGCTATGTTGAAATATTCAGGACCTGCTGTGGCAAGGTTGCTGGGCTTTAGCGGAGGTATCATCAAGATAACAGGACCCTCTAAATCAACATGAGCTCACAGAGACTTAGAGTTTTTTTTTTTTTAATGGGATTCCTGAGTATGAAAACAGTGTTGATTTTTATGCCTTCCCTTGGGCTCTTTTCCTTTTGTTGTCCAAATTTGATGTGATAATTTTTTATTTTGTCTTATATTTAAAAAACTGAATGAAACTAGGGTAAAGGTTACTGACTGAATTGTCATTTATATCTGCTGGAAGAGGGAAAATGTTTTTTTTTTTTCCAGTGGGGTGACACTGGGTATATCAACCATTAAAAGGATGGACTTTATGTTCAGGACTAGTTGATCAACATATAATAGACTCCACAATTTTTTTGTATGTACTTTTATTCAGTTACAGTTTGGCATTTTGTTTTTTTTTTTCTCTTTTTGGGTATTGTTTTATTTTGTTTTCTTGGTTGGGAGAGCTTTTTTTTCTATTGGGCTTGTTTTTGAGAAAGAAGCTAAAGTTGGGTGGGTAGGGAAGGGAGGCTATCTGGAAGGATTTGGGAGAGGGAAGAATATGATAAAATATATTCAAATTTAGAAATTGTTTTAAATATAAAATAATTCCAATTACATGTATAGTGTATGTATATGTAGATTTGTGGGGGGTTAGAGGACAACTTGCTGGTGTTGCTTCTCTCCTGCCAACTTTTAGGTCCAGTGAAGAAAGCACAGGTATTCAGACGTGATAGGGAACACCATTACCCACTGAGCCACCTCTCCAGTTCATAACTGTGCCTCTAATGGAGTCTTCTGGCAAGAAAATTTCTGAGGCTTACTACTTTGGTGGCATGGTGTGTGACAAACTACAGGACCCCAAGACTTCATGGTTCTCATTGCTCCTTGGTCTGTTGCAATGTCACATGATGTCTTGCACTGATAGTAATCTTCAGGTAGTGGTGTTATATAGTTTATAGTGATGGAATTCTGTATTTTCTAAATGCCTGCTGTGAAAACCAGCTGTGATGGTGTGTCGATACAAAGTATCACTTTCAAAGAATGAGACAGAATTACCCGCAGTTTTGAAAAGGGATGCTAAGGAAGGAATAAAAGCATACTTCAGAAGAGTACAAACATTGTGATTGATACTCTTGGTATTCGAAATTAGCACCCACTGTGTATATGTGCGTGTATTTGTGTTTGTGTGTGTAAATGGACCAAAAAATCTAGAATATCGAGGGTTTAACAATATTGATTTCCAATTGGAAGAGCAACAGGTTTGGGCATTATCCACATGGAGATTGTGCAGCAGTTGACTTTTGACATCAGACTCCATAGGTTCCGGAATCATGTACATACACTGAAGCATTTCTTGTGTGAAAAAATAGATGTTAAAAGTTGAAAATGTATGTTGTACTAGAGAATGTTAATTAACGGATTAATGGTCTGCAGGGACATGGGGTTTCCAGCACTTACTTAATGACCTCTCTCCAAAGACCCATTTTTAGCACTAATTAGCTCTGCCTGTTTCTTACTGTTAAATCCCATGTTTCTTTAATTTATTACTTTAGTTTAAGTTTTTCATGTCTCTATACCTACATTATTACAATCTCTTTAAGCCAAAGGAGCTTGGTTCTTTTCATGTAATTTATATAACTGCTTCCTACATGTATCCTCATACCCTTTTTAGGTCTCTAGAAAAGCCCATATGTGAAATACACTACAATAAGTGAAACATTAAGTGAAAAACTATGTTTAGAAATTCCACGAAGAATGTTACCTTTCATCCTTCCGATCACTTTACAACTAGTTTTATTGCTTAAAAATCCATCTAATATATGCTACCTCACTTGACCTCACACTCAACTACAATTTGGGCAGTGTAGGTACTGGTCCTATTTTCCCAGCTTTCAGGAGAAGTAGATGAAGCTAAAAGTTACCTGACCTGTAAAGCATCAGATCTTCCTAAACTGAAGGTTGTAGATCCCCATCAGCAATTTTGTCAGTGTAGCACACAAGCACATCACAAGTCCCACAGATCAGCCTGCTTGAAATAATGACAGATGAGAATAAACTAAAATAATTGTTTCAACCTTTGACAAAGAAAATAGTACTCAGACAATGATAGCATTTTAACAAGAGCTGGGACTAAATGAATGGAATTATTAAATTTAGGAAGCAAATATATTTGTACAATTTAGAAACAAAGGAAGAGCCTGAGTGTCAGAGCCTTTAAATGGCAAGGGCAGAATGCTAGTGTCCACTGTGAGAAACACATACTGATGTTCAGAAACTGTACAACACAGTTCTGTTGTACATACAGGTTAGTTACAAATTCCTATCCAGGGGCAATCATCTGCCCTGTTGTCCATAATTCTACCCTACCTGCTCAGTAGACCCAGTGTTTTGAGTTTATCTTGCTTGTGGCTCCTTTGGGTCTGTATAGTGACTCTCTCTGAGGTTCCTTCTGATATTTCTACCCATATGTGCTCAGCCTTTACCTAAGAGTTGAACTGTGACAAGGCACTTGATCTGGACCAAAGAGTGAAAAGTCACTGCATTTGTCTTTCTCTCTTTTAACTGATCTACAGAGAATCTCTGGCTTTGTTCCAGAGAGGAGTAGGGGTAGCAGATCACTGAACAAAAATCTGACAAATATTGAATGAATGTATTCACTTCTGGGCCAAACTTAACTGCATCTATGTTGCTTCTTTATCTGCTTACAATTACTTCCAAATAAATCTGGTTCCCAGTCAGAGAGCAGGAAGATGGGTTAGTGAAAACATTCTTACACATTTCTATTCTGATGTTCAGTTTGTTTTCACCAAACTCCTGCTTGACACTGAAGACATGAACTCCTGCTTGACACTGAAGACATGAGTGATAATATTCAAAGTGACATTCTCACTTATGAATCACATAGTTTGGGGAATATTTCACTTTAAAATATTTCACTGTTTTTAAGAGGACTCTTTTTCCCAGTGTAAACACATTTTGATATTTTATCAAATTAGGGCATTTTGTCTTTTAATCTGTAAAAGAAAAGGTAACCACAGAGCCTATTAGAGCAGATAATTAAAATTATTTGCACTTGGCTTTGAACTAAGGGGAAGAAATGCAACTCTGTGTTGATGCACTACAAGTTTGTATAGACCTATGTAGTACTTACATATACCCCCTTTCCTAGTGACAGCTAACACCAGCTTGCAAGAGAAGTGAAAATGATTAGAAATATTCATAATCAATAATAGCTGAATATCTAGAGTATGTTAATTCATTTATTTATGTAGGTTCTTCTATATTATTTGTTTCATACATTTGCAGAACCTGATTTTAAAGACACAATGAGTTAACCTTTGCATGCTTTGTTCATTAATTCACCAAGAATCCTCTTACTAAATAATTGGAAAAAAATTTAGTAAACAGTATTGGATCTGATGCTATATAATGTCATAATGCATTTATAATAATCTCACAATTGTTGAACCAGGAAACTCAAATGTCTTAAAGCAAGATTTAAAAACTCCATTCAGCATTTGTGTCAGTGCCTATGCTTCTGAAAATACCTATTATGATGCTGTATTAACAAAGGTCCCTCAGCTCTTTGAACCCTAGTTTCAGTGCCTGCAGGAGAGGATAATATGAGTCCCTTCAGCTTTGAGTATTGTTCAGCAAGAATCAGGAAAAGTGTCACCTAATGATGTCCAACTACCATAGGATTTCCCAAAATTGCACTTCTAATGTCAAAAACATTCAATGAAAATAATTCTGAATAAATCAATACTGGACAGAGGTTTTATCAAGTAGGATCTCTCACTGAGCACTTTATGGCAAGCACTGCTTTTCTTGTTGCCTTCTCTCTAAAATGGTTCCATTCACAAAAATTTATTTTTGACATTTTGAGAGGAGAAATGAACACAGAGAAGGGTAGAAATTCTTGAGAATAGCAGAACTGAAGAAAAAATTACTTAAATGTTTGAATCCACTATGTGGTGAATATTGACATCTGAGATTATTGCTATTAAAACCACAGGGCCTCACAAAGAATATGGAAATGGCTATGGGGTAAGATGAAGGTGTGTGTGTGTGTGTGTGTGTGTGTGTGTATAAGTGCTTGATAGGTGTCTTTCAGATTGTGACACTAAGAGTTTTAAAGAAGGAGTTATACTATTTAGACCTAGCTTTATTTAGAACATAAAATTTGACTATAATTTTATATTTTTGTTATATTTAAGAAAGTGAACACAAAGTATTTCCTATTTCCAATTAAATGTCTTGTGATCAGAATGTAAACTGTATGATTCTGAATTGTTAAGTTTGGTGAGACTTATTCTGTGGTTATTTATATGATCTATGATACTCTTTTAGGACACTTTAGCATTTGAGTTGTAAAAATATAGACTCAATGATACAGATCAATGACTATTTTTCATGTGTACATATCCATGTACACACTTTGCTCCATGTCTTAGGCCACTTTGGATGTAACTCCATAATTTTCATATATTAACCCATGACATAGTCTAGTCTACCAGTCATTGAACATTTCTCTGGCCAAGCTTCCTTTGCAGCTCTCTTTCCGTAATACCGTATTTCTATCTGACTTTACAAGGGGAACTTAAATGTCACCTTTTTAAGGAACACAATTGGAACTGACCCCTCCCCTTATATCCTCCAATATTCAGTTTCAATATCTTGAACAACTCAAAATTCCAAAGATCAAGCTTCAAAAAAATTTTTTAAGTTAAAATGATGATTAAGCTTTGTAATGAAAAATAGTTCTTGTTTTAAAAACATTTGTGTATAACAAAATTTGCATAGTAAATTCTCAGCTAATATTGAGAGAATAATGAAATTAAACATATTTTTTAATTACCTGGTAAGTGAACAGCAAAAAGTATCTGAAGACACTGCATCTCAACCATACCATATGTATCTTTTTCTGAAAACTTCACATTAAGAGGAACATTATCTCTACTTCTTAAATAAGGCTGCTTTGTTTTTCTTGGGAGTTCAATGCATAGAAATGAACTTCTGAGCAATATTTCTCTGTTTTTGAGTCATTATATGTGTGAAATACTGGCTGTTTACTTCTGTGGCTTGTCTAGTCACTTGGTATACTCTACTGATTTTATTTGCAATAGTTCTGTTTTGCTTTGCCAGTGTTAAATAGCATTTTATTTATGTTATTACTCGTATTCCCATTCTCCTTTTTATGAATATTTAGTTTGTTTGCCATTTTGTAGCTATTATAGAAGAATGCATCAGTGAGCACTGATTTCCATGATTTAGGGGCAAATGTGCAAGAGTTCCTCCGTGGATATGCCAGGATGAGGACTGCAAGGCTATAGGCTACACACATTTCCACCTCTGCTAGGTGATGAATGGCAAATGATTTCCCACAGGAACTGAACCCAGTGGCATTAATATATGAAGCTCACAAGATCCTGAACTGTTAGACTTTTAACTTATTTAATGGATGGCTCTGAAACTGGATTAATTCCCAGTCCTCTAATAACATGTGACATAAGACATTTGTTTGCACATTTCTTCTTTTCAAAACATCTATTAAAGTATTTTACCCATTTTTCTTTTGTCATTAAACATACATTTTGATACTTAGGCACTACCAAACATCTGACACCCCCTCTCTCTCCCACCCTGCCTCTCTCTCTCTGTCTCTCTCTGTGTCTCTCTGTGTCTCTGTCTCTGTCTCTGTCTCTGTCTCTGTCTCTCTCTCTCTCTCTCTCTCTCTCAACACTACTGAGAGTGAAAAAAATCAGCTTTTCATATGGGTTAGCCCTCTAATTGGTTTTCCAATCCCAACTGATCAGCCCTAAAAGCATATACATAACAAGTAACACTAAATAGGTTTAACAGATTGTATTTATGTATTTATTCACACATATATTTGAAACAAAGATAAAGTAAAGGAGGGCATGGATTTGAGATCTATCAGTAGGAGGTGTGAGGTAGGAGCAGAGAGAAGGGAAATAATATAAATACAGATCATAAATATGAAATTAAAAATATAAAGTCTTATGGATTTTTTTTCAGATTCTATGAAACTGGAGAGTTACACATAGCTGACAAAAGCAACTTAGAGAAGAAGGGCTTGGTTTGCTTTACAGTGGCCTACACATTCAGGGAACAGGAAGATGAAAGCTGGAATTCATCTCATTTCAGGATCGCCAGCCTATATAAGAAGATCGGTGCTGTTCACATTCAGGTACATAGACATGGGATTTGGTAGAGTGGCTTACAGGCTGTGGTTAACTGACACTATAGCCAAAGATCTGGCTATCATTTGGTTCATGAGAATATATATTTCAACAGTTCCAATTCCCAAACAGGGGATGCCAAGAGAGCTTTCAGTTTTCAGTCTGTGTTAGAATTCCATGTAGGTACTAACATCAGTGAAGGAATAGCTCAACATCGATGAACTTGCCAGTGAGGCTGAGGGCAAGCAGGGAGAAAGCAAAAATTTCCTTCTTCCATGTCCTTTTATGTGGCCTTGAAGAGAAGGTGTGGCCCAGATTTACAGTGGTTCTTCCAATCTCAATTAATCCAGGTTTAAGTTTGGTCTTCCCACTGAAATAATCCAGTCACAAAATTTCTTCACAGGTGTGCCAAGCTGCTTGGATATTACTTGCTTCTAGATTGATGGGGGAGGTCCTTCTGCAATGTTTGTCTTGGTTGATAAAGCACTGTTGGCCAATAAGGGAGCAAGTTAAGTGGGCGTAGAAGAGAAGGAGGATTCTGGGAGATGTAGGAAAGGGACACAGTTGCATGTGATCTCCAGGAAGACAGGCATGCCGCCGGTGTACTCGATAAGTCTTTATAAAATATATAAATTAATAGTTATGGTTGATACTTAAGACAGAGATAGCAGATAAGAAATCCTAGTCATTGGCCAGTAGCATTGTAATTAATATAAGACTCTGTGCTATTTCGGGTGCCCACCAGGTGGCAGGGCTTGGGTGGCTTGGCGGAAAGAGTTATCCTTACACTAGATATAGTCAAATTGAAAACCAAGATTAGCTTTAGGAGCACATAACCTGAAGGGAATGTCTGTTATACATTCCTGGGACCTACACATGAAGTTATGTGTAAAGAATTCCATTGTGACATTATGTATTTGCTCAAAACTTGTTGGATTTTTGAAGCATGCTAGATTCAGATTATCTTTACTGAAAATGCTTACCTGCACTAGAAGGTACATAGACTTCCATCTATGCCTTTCAGCTCAGTCATCTAGCTGCTATGTGGCAAAAGACAATGCATCTAACCTCCTTGTGCCTTACTTTATCTATCCAATATATATGATACTGACTGACTCTAAGCTCAATTGCAGGGTGATATGAATGCCTCTGGCATGAAAGCTAACCCATAGCATAGCTTCAATAAATTCTTTAAATTAGGGCAATAGTTAATCTTTAAAAGTAAAATGGAAAGTGAACAAAAATCCAGAAAGACTATATATACCAAAATGTGATATTAAAATTGCATTAACTTTAAATTAAGTAGAAATGCCACTGTCTTTATGTATGTAGCTTTTCATTTCCTTCCATACCAAAACTGTGAGTTTATGATCTGCCTATTTGATGTGGCCACCAGAGGTTTCCTGAAGAAGAATAGTGAGTCATCTCCAGCACTGAGGCCCCTATCTGGTTACATACAGCATGAAATATACTCAGCAGGTTGTGTTAATATATTAGCTAATATATCAATATATTTATATATTAATTATTGTATATTCATATATTTATAGGTTTGCATGCACAAATAAATTTATAATTATTTATCTGTATATTGATTAATGTGTATTAATCATTGCATTAATATGTATTCACATGTATGAATTTATATGATTATAGTATATAATAAATATATAAATAAAAATTAAATATGTATTCATTATAAATAAACATATTAATAAATCCTGCTGTATTGCATTACATATATGTAATATAACATTAACTATCAAAGAAAAAGAGGTCATGACTTTGAGAGGAAATAAGGGGATGGGGTTGGAGAGAGGAAAGGGAATAGGGGATGATGTAATTATAGTTAATTAAAATAACAAAACCTTATGTGAAAAACAGAAAAGTATGACAGTTTGTGTAAGAGGAATACTTGATGCTATTGTAATCAGAGCAATATTAATTTATGTACCAAGAAGAAAATATGAATAGTCCCTATTCTTCATAGGTACAACATGCACAGGTTGTCTGATACAAAGTCTAAGAGAGATGCTCAATGGAAGGATGCAGGGTCTGAAGCTCCACTGGGATGCTGAACTAACTTCTTCAATTATTTAGATATCTTGTTTCTTAATATAGCTGTGAACACAGTAATTTGCACCATGCTTAATGATGAAACAGCAACAAAGCTTGTGAACAATAATTAGTTTTAGCAATGAATGTGTGAATTTTAATAAAGTATATTTCACTAAAAAATGTATTTAACAGGACTTTGGCAGATGGAACTCAATCATGTCAGACAAAACATGGTGCCTTGCCAAGGTACCTATGGCCACTGCCTCCTCCACCACAAATTGGTAAGGGTGTCAAAAAGCAGCCTGTTTGCAGCACAGTCTTTGTTAAAGTACCAAAACAGTAAATAACGTTAAAAAGATTTCTCTTAAGACGTATATTTCTTGTGTTTTAGATAGAAATGCAACCAAATAGAAAGAAACTCTTTGTTTTTAGATACAACACTGAGCAAAGTGTCTTATCAGCTTTCAGATTTCTCATTTAATATACGGGAAAAGGTCTATAATGATGGGCAAGATGCTGTCTACTCAAATTAATCCATCCTTAGTTTTGTAGTAGAGTGAATGGCAATGTTTGCTTATATGGCATTTTTTTCAATGTTGAATACTTAACAATCAATTAACTGTGAGGCAAAAATCGAAAGCATTAACTATATAAAGTAAAAATGGCTGCCATGAAAATGATGTTTGAAACGTGGATTCAAAGTTAATTGTTGAGAAAATGAGCAATGATAAATTCCTAGTCCATTTACATTGATGACAATGGGAACATTAACAGTAAAGAAAACAGTTATATTATTTTATTGAAAAAGATCTTTATTTAATTTTCTTTTAGCCAATAATAGATGATGAATAATAGTGTGTAGATACCATCACCGCATCACCAGCCAATCACTGCCTCAGTAATTATTGAATTTTCTAACACAAAACACCTAAAACTTTGTACTACCCTACTTCTTAGTGGTTTCCAGTAGGTAAATTTTAATGAAGAGGTGTTAGCTGTACTCTTTTATTTGATGATAAAGATACCCCACAAAATATGATTGAGAAACTAGAAAAAATATAAGATGCCCACTCTTTAAATTCACCTAACTTAGAACAGGTAAATTTAAGTTTCTAGAGTTGAAAGAATATAACATCACAGTGTTCATCACTAATGAACTGAAATGTTTTGGAGCATATTTATATTATTTTCCACTCAAGCCTGGAAAATGCCAAGTGGCTCCTAAATGATATTTTTTTTAAAAAAAGACTACTTTGACCTTCTCTTACTCCTATAAAGCACACATACATAAAAACATATTCAGGTACACAAACACATATATACACATCACAGATATACATACTTAATATTAGTAAACTGTACAGTGATGTATAATAAAATTCCAGGACATTTATTTATTTCTGCAGGTTACAGGTGGGCTCAGGGGTCCCATACAGGGTGTGCCAGCAGGAAGCTTTTGTAGGATGAACAGGGTTAAGTGGGAGGTTATAGTTATTAGGATGTATTACCTATGTGTCACTAGAAGGTTCTAGCTATACACACTAGTTTGCTTCCTTTTTCTGGTTGCTTGTACTTAGGTCATGATTTTCATCAACTTAGGTATTTATGATAATTAAGTATCACCTGTATCTAATAATCAAGGAGAGTTGTTTCTCTGCTCAGAGATCTTCACACAGCATTCATGTTAATTTTCTTTAAATATATGTGTATACATAGATACATAAATACATATATTCATAATAAAATTAAGATATCTAGACTGAAATAAAATTTCTCTTTAAATATGTATGTTAACTATGAAAATAATTGTTTTACATTTACTATAAATAAGATATATTGTCCATAGATGTCTTTGATGACTTGCTTTTCTAATGAGTTCAGGAAGCTTAGATGGGGAAGCCTATGCTTTCCATCTGAGCAGTTGCCTTTCAGTGTGTAATGCATTTTGAGAGATTTTCAATGAATTAATGCTCAACTTATGCACATGTTCATATACCTAGTTTTTTATGGGCAACTTCATCCTCCTAAAGTCAAAGGGAAACAGCAGCTCTGACTCTGAAGAGACATGCAATTTTAACACCAATTCCAAAGGAAAGTCACTTTGCATGTCCATGTGGTGGCATGGATCCTCCCTGGAGATGACCACTGTGGAAAACCAGCCTGCATGGGTAGCCTGGTTAGCCCATGGGGTTTCAGAATGAAGTGAATGGCTAACTTGAGTAATGGTGGATTTGCTGACATGAGGATCTGCAGTACTGAGATTCACCGGGAATTAGAGTTCTGTTAGATTACAGGTCTCCCAGTGTTCTCATTGTTTATGTTCAGACAATTAAGCTGTACTGTGGAGTTTCATGTGCTGTCTAACAAGTAAGTGCCAAAGAGCAGTTCCAGAAAGAGTCATCTATGTGTGAGAGTGTGCAGGTGAGCTTTCTCAAGAGAGGTGGCACTTATCTCAGACCCAGAAATTAGAGTCTGATAGTGCAGAGAAGATGACCCAAATTGTTCTTCCTCATGTTGTGGGGTATCCACCAGAAAAGATTGCTCAGTCATGGATTTCAGCCAATAGAAAGTCTTTATTAACTAGCTGTTGACTACACTGGGTGTTTGGGATCACAGTGTAGCCACGAACCTTTCTCAGGGTGCATGTTTAAGTACAAAATACATATCCTGCATTGACATAGCTTCAGTTAAGAAGAACAGCTAACTAAAAGCAGAACCATGGAAGGCAAAAAGCAAGGTTAGTATATTTAGTGACTTTCCTCGAACTATGGGCTTTGATGGATTAGGTCTTTGTTTTTGTTTTGGCAGATAGTGCTGTCTACATGCTGAGTTTTACGGCCTGTATTGTACGTCCAACATGGAGCCAGTTGTGCTAATGTCTGGGGCCTATTACAGTCTGGGGCCATGTCTATCAGAAGCACAAACAAAGATATGCTGAATCAATATGGATGCTAATTACAAGTTAGCCAGTATAAGAAGTCCACATAAAGTCATAATTACTGGCACCTAAATTATGTTGGCTCATGAAGTACCATGGTGTCCAACTGCACACACATTCCATAATCTCAGAATAGTGTAGTTTGGCATTAAAATTTATATTCAACAAACTCTTCAAAAATGGAATCTCAAAATGTTGTTATTAGAAACATTAATTATACAAGTACCAAACAAATCTATGTGAGAAATAAATTATCTTTCTGTGTTGTTGTTTATTTTCCAGGGTATAATTTAATTACACTATTTTGCTCTTCCCTTTCCTCCCTTGAAACCTTCCCCGGTATCCCTCCCCACTCTCCTTCAAATTTATAACCTCCCTTTTCACTAATTGTTTTTGCATGCATATATGTATGTTTTCAATAGAACAACTTACAAGTTTTTACTACTTAAAGTTAACAGGAAGCAGAGCTCAATGATGGATGAACTTCTTTTGCCTTCCAGTGTGAACTGCACTTGTTCAAGCTTATCTATGTGGGCTTACTTTAATATTTGCAATTTACAAACAAGGGTTATGTAATATTTCCCACATCTTATCTAATTGGACAGGAAGGAACTATTCAGTAATTATTTCTGTTGTTAATCAGCTCTTCATTAGACTCCCTCTTAACACTCTCTTACAACCATTCCTCATGTGTGTGCTTCCCTCCCTCAATGCTACCTGCTTAGAAGCATCTCTTTGTGCCCCCTTTGCCTGCCTTCTTTGTGTTACAAGATAAGGAGGGCTTGTATGAAAGCCTTACCATGTGGGCCTGTGCTCTAGCCTTTCTACTGTTATGTGATAATTTGATCCTATTCTGACATTAAAGCTTGCTTGGAGTCAGAGGGCAGAGCTAGCCACTAGATGACCAAAACTAAACATAGAGCTTTGGAGGACTGAGGACAGATAGAAGCAGTAAGAAAGGGCTGGCTATTTTGGGAAGGAGGAATGGAAGAGATAGGAGGTCACTGGTGGCTGCTCTGCTGCTTCTCTGATCTTTCAGGTTCTTACCCCAATATCTGACTCCCAGTTTTTTTTATTTTTTTACTGATAAAGAATAATTAGATAAAGGCATTACTCTACTGCATGCACTGTGAAGATAATTGAGATAGGTTATGTACATGGTGAGCCTGCACAGCAAAGGTTGAGAGCACAACATAGATGTTGAGGCATGCAAGAAATACTCAGGAACTGGCTTGAACAAACTTCCATTGACTTAATCTAAAAGATTTCTTTTTTTTTACTTTTTAAATTTGTATTAGAAACAGGATTGTTTTACAAGACAATCCCAGGTCCCTTCTCCCTCCCGTCCTCCCCTACCACCACCCCCAACTAAAACCCTATCTATCACATATCCTTTCTGCTCCACCTGGATGGTGAGGCCTTCCATAGGGTGTCATCAGATTCTACTGTAGCATTTGGGATAGGGCCTAGGCCCACCCCCATGTGTCTTGGCTCACAGAGTATTCCTCTATATGGAATGGTCTCCCAAAGTCCACACATATGCTAGGCATAAGTACTGAACTACTACAGGAGGTCCCGTAGATTTCTGAGGTTTCCTCACAGAAACCCATGTTCCTGGGGCCTGGATCAGTCCCATGCTATCATTCTGAAGAGCAAAAGTTCCCTGATGTTCAGGTCAGCTGTTTCTGTAGGTTTCACCAGGCTGGTCTGGACCTCTTTGCTTTTCACTTGTCCTTCTTGCGACTGGATTCCAATTCAGTTCATTGATTAGTTGTGGGTGTCTGCTTCTACTTTCACCAGCTGTTGGATGAAGGCTACAGGATGGCATATAAGACAGTCATCAATCTCTTTATCAAGGGAGGGCATTTAAGGTAGCTGCTCCTCTGTTGCTTAGATTGTTAGTTGGTGTCATCTTTGTAGCTCTCCAGATCTTTCCCTAGTTCCTGATTTCTCTGTAAACCAAAAATGTCTCCTTCTATTATGGTATCTCCATTCTTGTTATTTTCTATTCCTTGCCTGACTCAAACTTTCTGCTCCCTCAAGTCCTCTGCATCCCTCCTCTTCTCCCCTTCTCATTCTTCTAGCTCCCTACCCCCTCTTCTTGAACTCCCAATTTGCTCAGGGGATCTTGACCCTTTCCCATTCTCCAAGGAATCAGGCATGTATCTCTCTCTTAGGGTCCTCATTGTTTACTAGCTTCTCTAGCAGTGTGGATTGTGGGCTGGTAACCCTTTACTCTATGTCTAAAATCCACATATAAGTGAGTACATACCATGTTTGTATTTTTGTGATTGGGTTAATTCACTCAGAATGGTTTCTTCTGGTTCCATCCATTTGCCTGTGAATATCAAGATTCCATTGTTTTTTTTTTCTGCTGAGTAGTACTCCATTGTGTAAATTTTCTCTATCCATTCTTCAGTGGAGGGGTATCTAGGCTGCTTCCAGTTTCTGGCTATTACAAATAGTTCTGATATGAACATCGTTGAATAGATGTCCTTGTTGTATGAATGTGCTTCTTTTGGGTATATGCTTAGGAGTGGAATTGCTGGATCTTATGGTGGACTGATTCCCATTTTCTTGAGGAGTAGCCATACTGATTTCCAAAGTGGCTGTACAAGTTGGCATGCCCACCAGCTGTGGAGGATTGTTCCCCTTTCTCCACATCCTCTCCAGCATAAACTGTCATTAGCAGTCTTGCCAAAAGCAATCTACAGATTCAATGCAATCCCCATCAAAATCCCAACACAATTCTTCACATACCTTGAATTAACAATTCTCAACTTTATATGGAGAAACTAAAGAACCAGGATAGCCAAACAACCCTGTACAATAAAGGAACTTCTGGAGGCATCACCATTCCTGACTTCAAGCTCTATTACAGTGCTATAGTCCTGAAAACAGCTTGGTATTGTCACAAAAATAGACAAGTATAGAGTTGAAATGGAATAGAGTTGGAAACTCTGATATTAACCCACACACCTATGAACACCTGATTTTTGATAAACAATCCAAATTTATATGATGGAACAAACAAAACATCTTCTACAAATGGTGCTGGCATAACTGGTTGCGGACATGTAGAAGACTGCAGATAGACCCAAGCCTATTGCCTTGCACAAAACTTAAGTCAAAATGGATCAAAGACATCTACATAAATCCAGCTACATTGAACCTATTAGAAGATAAAGTGGAAAATACCCTTGAATTAATTGGTACAGGAGACTGCTTCCTGAACATTACACCAGTAGCATAGACACTGAGGTCAAAAATTGATAAATGGGACCTCCAGAAATTGAGAAGCTTCTGTAAGGCAAAGGACACAGTCAGCTAGACAAAACAGCAGCCCACAGACTGGGAAAAGATATTCACCAACACCACATCTGACAGAGGGATGATCTCCAAAATATACAAAGAACTCAAGAAGCTATTCTCTAAAACACCAAACAATCCAATTAAAAAGTGGGGTATAGAACTAAATAGACAAGTCTCAATAAAGGAATCTAAAATGGCTGAAAGACACCTAAGAAAGTGTTCAACATCCTTAGCCATCAGGGAAATGCAAATCGAAACAACTCTTACTCCTGTCATAATGACCAAAATCAATCTAAGAGATTTCTGATCATCAAAATACAAACATTAAAAATAAAAACATGAAAAATATATATTAGTCCCTATAGATAGTAGGTAAGTTACAAAGTAAGGAAGCATAGATAATCCTTTTCTACAGTAGAATTTTCATTTCAAAGTTATCAAAATAAAATGAGAGTTCACTGTAGGATGATTATTAGTTAGAGGAGGGCAGTACTATTATACAGTAGAGGATACTGTGATTAGATGATAAAACTTAATGTGTTCAACAAGGAAGAGATGGATATAGTGTGTCTCCCATGAGTCAGCTATCCTATTGAGTCTGCCTCTTGTGACTAACAGAGCATAATGTGAACTAATCAAGAGGAAACATCAGACAAGCCCAAATGTAGAACATTCTATTTTTTATAAAAAGGAAGATTCTATTTTTTAAGAAAAAATGATCAATGTTATCCATTCTAAAGAAATCCTGTGAAAAGAATTGAGATTAAAGAAGGTTAATCATGAATGGCAAATAAACGTAGTGGCTGATACAACACCATGTCAGACATTGCACTATGGAGAGGAAAATGTAAAAGGACGTTAATGGATTAAAATACAAATGGTTACCTAGATAAACAGTATTATATATTATGTCAGTATTAAAGTTACTGAATTTTTGTAAATATATGTATGTGTGTGGGTGTGTTCATATGAGTGCAAGTGCTAAAGAGATCATGAGAGGTGATTGATTCCCTGGAATTGTAGTTACAGGCAGTTGTGAGCCACCTTATATGGATTCTGGGAACTAGATTCAGGTCTTCAGCAAGAGCAATCAATAGTACATGCTCTTAACCATTGAGCCATCTCTACAATCCATGTTACTAAAATTTACAACTTCTCTGGGTTGTTATGCGAGATAACTCCCATATATTTATAATATATAAGAACTATCCCCAGATACCTTCCAAAATATAAGTGTGTGTGTGTGTGTGTGTGTGTGTGTGTGTGTGTGTGTGTGTGTGTGTGTGTTTATGAAAGACAGAGAAGGAGAAACTAGTGATATAATAAAAGATAGAGGAAGGCATGATAAATGGTAACTGATTAAAATGTTATAAACAACCCAAACAGGTATATCTGGGACAGGAAATCTCCATAAATAGCCCTGTGGGGTGTTCTCTTTAGTGTTTTTGCTCTTGTAACATTTCTGTAAATTATTTTCAGATTTAAAATCAAAACAACAGTTTTGTGTTTCCTAGGTTCCTTTCTTGGGTACAGGTGACTTTTCCTTGGCACAAGAGGAAATTAATCTGAGGCTACTCTGAAGATTAGGAAAAAGAGCAAAGCAGAAAAGCAGCCAATCAATTCACTGCATTTTAATTATTCTTCGAAACGATTCCCAGATTATGGAGTTCATATACTTAGGTGCTAAGTGGTGGTGTGCTAGTTAATATTTTTGTCAATTTCACATAAGGTAGAGTCAACTGGGAAGTTGGACTCTCAATACAAAAGATTTCTTCATTGAATGGGCCCATGGGTAAGAGTGTGGAGCCTTTTCTTAATCAGTGATTGATGTTTCAGGGACCAGCACACTGTGGGCAGTGGCACCCCTTGACAGGTGGTCTTGGGTTGTATGAAAATGAGGGTGAATGAACATTGAGAAGAAGCAAGGGAGTAAGAAGTATTTTTCCATGTTCTCTTCATCAGGTCCTGTCCCTAGTTTCCTGTCCTGCCTTGACTTGCTTCAATGATCATTTAATCAACTATATTTAAGGCAAACAAATATTTCCTTACATGTTGGTTTTGGTCATGGCATATATCACCACCATAGGAAGCAAACTATCTCCAGTGGGAAACTCCTGTAGCAATACTCCTTCAAAATGTGACTTAAAAAGAATTTCATCTAAAATTATCACACAGAAAGAATATGCTCAGAGGAACATGTATCCACTGGTTTCATGTTTCAAATGTGTGCTCCATGACTTTGAGCTAAGTGTGTGCAGAAATACATCTACCATCTTTGTCTCTTAAATGATACCCTCACTTATACTGAACATCTGGGATGATTAGGATGTTCTGGGTGTGCCTTTCTGTATGAATGCATACAAACTCCCAAAAATAAAGTCCCCACAATTTCTTTGTTCAGGGAAAGCTCTACTTCAGAAGTAACTCCTGTGTCCTCCTTAATGCTGCTCGCCATAAATCTTTCCCGAGGTCCTTTTTTCTTGGTCATGTTGATTCTGATTTGCACTTATTAATATGTGAGTCCATTATACATGGCTACAAAGCTTGAAAAAATATGAGAATGATATAGCAGACATGCTTCACAACTTAGATTTAAGTAGTGTAAACCTTCCATGGGTGCTTTGAATTCAAAACAAAATAAAACAAAAAACAAACAAACAAAAAACAACAACCTTATTTTGATGATGACAGTGAGGCTAGAAACTGATAAAGGAGAAAGTTGTTCCCTTTCTCTTTCCTGCCTCTCCTCCCTTTCCCATGTTCTTCTATTACCAACAGAATAAATGTGGGACAAACAGTACGGCTCTGTGAAAATAGGTATAGTGATGTGGCCTGAATTTTTCTAATATAACATCATGTCATTTAGAGAAACTTCCAGAGTTAGAATTTGGTGGTGGCACAGATAAGTAATATCCATCATCTAAGGCCACTTTTGTGCACTGAGTGAGATTTGTATAGGAAAAGCAGGATCCCTAATATTCCTGTTCTTGGAGCCACCTCACAGTGCAGCAATCAATGCTACATTCACAGTACTAGTGAGTTTCAGTTATTTATTTTACTATTTTGAATATAATTATATACTCATAGATTCATATATATTCGATTTAATTAACATGTTATTTAGTGGAGGAATCAACGGGCCATTTATAAAAGACCAGCAGACTTCAACAGTCTGCTACCATACTAAACTCCGCCATTTTATTTAAATAAATCTTGTCAATATTTCAAGCATTTGTTACATCTATAGAGTCTTTGGACATTTATAGAGTGTACCTCAGTCCTTTTGGACTAAGTTTTATTGTTGTTTTATTTTGTGTGTGAGAGGGAAGGAGAGGGGTTAGGGTTTCCTAGGGTCTTCTATCACTGGCCATCATGCTCAGATTCACCTATATTCACTTTTCTAAGAATTAAAAGCAAAACAAAGACTATCTAGTGAATGTCATGTGTCTTTCCTGTCTGTTGATATACATTTATATGAAGGATTCTTTATGAATCCTTCAGTGTACTGAACTACAGCAATAGATGTTTTTATTCTGTGTCAGCCTTACTTGAAGTATTTATTTTAATGTGTTTATACTACAACAGTTTTAAATTATTTAAGCTTTTCATGCATTGTTGTGAATAAGTAGGCCTTATTATTCTGTTCTTGGCTTGTTGCTTTCCAGTGTTGTTACTGTTTGTCCTTCAGGACAAGTCATTGTCTCATTCTTTTAGAGTTAATCTCATACAGCATGTCTCACTCAGGAAGGTAGGCTCACATTAGGCCATTCTAAGGGTGTGGGAGAAATAATTATTTCTTTCACCAGATAATATACTTATCTTTCCAGGATCCACAACTTAGTGTGATCACTGCCTGTCTGGCTACCTTGAGGAATGGTTAAGTCCTTCACCTCCTGAGTCCTGACGTGGGAAGGCCTGAGTTTTCCTTTGTTTTCTCTTCCTTCGGTCAGTTGCTGGCCAAAGCCTAAGTGTGCTTTTTCTGGTACTTTGGCTTTCCTAGTGTTTGAAGCTCCTCTTTTCCTTACCATGTGGCTGCTTGTCTGTCATGTGTCTGACCTCCATGCCTAAGAGATTTCTCACCTTGCTTATCTATCTCCGTCTTTTGGGCTGCTGGCTAGATTTATAGCTTGCCACATGGGACTTTCCTTTCAAACTTTGATAAAAACATTCTCAGTCTTCCTTTTGAGTTCTTGTTAATGAGACTAGGAACAAAGAGGGACCCAGGTTTTCCTGTAACATATAACTCTGCTGGGATGCCTTTACATTTTTCACAACAGTATTATTTTTGCTCTAGTTTTAAATATATTCGGGTAAGATTTTCTTACCTTTCTTTACAGGAGGTTTTCTGTAGTGTTGGTAAATTCTTTACCTTGTCTCCTCTCCCCTACTCTTTCTTGAGACAGCGTCTTGCTGTGTAGTGTGAAGCACATACCTGTCTCCCACCACTTAGAAGGGTGAGGTAGGAAGATTGTAAGTTCATGGCTAGCCTGGACTAAAAAATAGGAATCTGTTTGCAAACTTGTGATTGCTCTGCCAGTGTCCCAGAGTTGGGGCACAGCTGTGTTTCACCATCCTGGCTTTCTTATGTCTTTTTAAAGGTGATCATTTTGCTGTTGACCTAAGTTTTTACTGTGATGGTTCTGTTTGGACTCTTGATTAACATGTTCATTTTGCCCATATTTGTCTTGAAAAGTATTGTATTGCAATTTTAAGTTTGATTTCCAAATTATTTTTCTTTGAAGTTTAACATTTATACACTATGTACTTAACATAACCTTCAATTGTCCAAAATCTAAAGCATATCTAACTCTCTTTAATTGAAATCAGTCTTATCTACACTACTGTATTAAGTTAGCACTGTTAAAGTTTTATGTATTTTTGTTGCTGTTGTTTCAAGGGATACTTTTCATAAATATTTTTATTTCTTTCTGAGATGCAGTCTCACTTATGCAGCTCTGGCTGATCTGGAACACACTGTGAAGACCACACTGACCTTGAACTAGAGATCTGCCTGCCTTTGCCTCCAGGGTGCTGGGATTAAACATGTGCCAACAAGCCTGGAAAGTTTGAAGTGTTTTTATCTTTATTAATTTTTAAGTTTCTGTTTTTGTATTTGAATTAGAAACAGGATTGTTTTACATGACAATCCAAGTTCCCTTCTCCCTCCAGTCCTCCCCTACACCCCCCTCCCCAAATAAAACCCTACCTATCATATATCCTTTCTGCTCCCCCTGGATGGTGAGACATTCCATAAGGTGTCATATTGTATCCTTTGGGATAGGGCCTAGGCCCACCTCCATGTGTCTTGGCTCAGGGAGTATTCCGCTATGTGGAATAGGATCCCAAAGTCCACACCTATGCTAGGGATAAATACTGGACTCCTACAGGAGGTCCCAGAGATTTCCAAGGTTTCCTCACTGAAACACACGTTCCTGGGGTCTGGATCAGTCCCATGCTGGTATCCCAGCTGTCAGTCTGGGGAGCAAGGGTTCCCCGATGTTCAGGTCAACTGTTTCTGTGGGTTTCACCAGCCTGGTCTGGACCCCTTTGCTCTTCTCTTGTCCTTTTCTGCATCTGGATTCCAGTTCAGTTCACTGACTAGTTGTGGGTGACAGCTTCTACTTCCACCAGCTGCTGGACGAAGGCTTTCAGGTGGCATATAAGTCATTCATCAATCTCATTATCAGGGGAGGGCATCTAAGGTAGCCTCTGCTCTGTTGCTTAGATTGTTAGCTGGTGTCATCTTTGTAGATCTGCAGACATTTCCCTGGTGCCTGATTTCTCTGTAAACTAAAATGTCTCCCTCTATTATGATATCTCCATTCTTGTTATCTTCTATTCCTTGCCTGACTCAAAATTTCTGCTCCCTCAGGTCCTCTGCATCCCTCCTCTTCTCCCCTTCTCATTCTCTAGCTCCCTCCCCCCTTCCCATGCTCCCAATTTGCTCAGAGGATCTTGACCCTTTCCCCTTCTCCAGAAGATCATGCATGTATCTCTCTCTTAGGGTCCTCCTTGTTTACTAGCTTCTCTGGCAGTGTGGGCTGCAGGCTGGTAATCCTTTATTCTATGTCTACAATCACATATGAGTGAGTATATACCATGTTTGTCTTTTTCGATTTGGTTGCTTCAATCAGAATGGTTTCTTCTGGTTCCATCCATTTGCCTGTGAATTTCAAGATTCCATTGCTTTTTTCACTGAGTAGTACTCCATTGTGTAAATGTACCACATTTTCTTTATCCATTCTTCAGTTGAGGGGCATCTAGGCTGCTTCCAGTTTCTAGCTATTACAAATAGTGCTGCAATGAACATTGTTGAGCAGATGTCCTGTTGTATGAATGTGCTTTTGGGTATATGCCTAAGAGTGGAATTGCTGGATCTTGTCGTAGACTGATTCTCATTTTCTTGAGGAGTCACCATACTGATTTACAAAGTGGCTGTACAAGTTGGCACTCACACCAGCAATGGTTTGTAGGTGTGTGGGTTAATATCTGGGTTTTCAACTCTATTCCATTTGTCTACCTGTCTGTTTTTGTGCCAATACCAAGCTGTTTTCAGTACTATAGCTTTGTAATAGAGCTTGAAGTCAGAGTTGATGATGCCTCCAGAAGATTCTTTATTGCATAGGGTTGTTTTGGCTATCCTGGGTCTTTTGTTTCTCGGTATAAAGTTGAGAATTGTTCTTTCAAGGTCTATGAAGAATTGTGTTGGAATTTTGATGGATATTGCATTGAATCTGTAGATTGCTTTTGGCAAGATTGCCATTTTTACTATGTTGATCCTACCTATCCAAGAGCATGGGAGATCGTTCCATTTTCTGGTATATTCTTTAATAAGTTTCTGTTTTTAATTATATTATCCTTCCTTTTCAATTTTCCTTATTGTTCTGATATTTAGCATCTTAATTTGAATGTTTACCTCATCAGTTTTTTGATATTGATTTATGAAATATATGTCACCTGGAAGTGATGTACTACTTCATAGGCATTATGAACATTTTGATCTATTATTTTCATTGTCATTGCCTATATTTTCTTTTCCTTTCCTTTCATCACAAATATTAACTGAAGATACTTTGAATATATATTCTGATATTCCTGGCATAACTCACACTACACATTGACTTAAAAGATATTTGATTTATGTTAATCTAGAATATTGTGAGCATTTGGAGAAAATGGGAACCTAAGGCTCCATGCAGGAGAGGTTGCATTTTACAGAAAGGAGTTGGTAATCACCTTATGAGAGCAGCTATTGAAGCAAATGCATGAGGAATTTCGGGAAGTCAGGCATGCACATGGAGAGAAGAGCATTTAGACAAAGGGTAGAAGCTAAGCAATAGGTTCATCTTGGGTTCTAATCCCAACAGCTAAAACACAGAAGAGAGTAAGACAAGGGCAGCTGGAGCAGGGAAGAGAGGACATGAGGGCAGAGAAGGATCAGGTCAGACCACACAGGGTTTATCATTATTTTATGGCAGGATGTTGACCTACTTGTGATGGGAAGTCATCATGGGATAGAAACAGCTTGTCTTTCATTGAAATGGCAACTCCTTGCTGCTCTGTGGAAAATTACTCTAGGAAAACATGACCAAAAACAGGAAGCCTCCTAGAAGACCACTGCTAGGACTAAGTAAGAAAAGATGACTGGGTTAGATCTAACACTGTGGTTCAGACAGAATATTTGGGGTAAATCATTCAGGGGAAAAGTTAGCAGACTAATTTTCCCTTTAATAATGAAGCCAGTCACTATGGCATTTTAAAAAAGAATCCTGGTATTAACCAAAATGTACAAGAGGTTATAATATCTGGGTTTTTAATTTTTGTGTTGAGATAGGATCCTACATTGTAGGCTGGCCTGGAGGGTGTGATCTTTGCGCCTCAGACTCTGGAAGACTGAGATTGTCTTCATGTATGGCCATGCCTTTCTAAAAATTTAAAGGCTCATTTTATTACCAAATAAACATTAAAACTGTCATTCACATATAAATATATTTTGCTACAGTATTTGCTTTTTCAATAAAACATCAGAGTTAAAACTGACTCATAAGTTTTCCTTGTTTGAGAATGACATTATTTCCTTTATTATTATTGATATTAGAAATGACTATATTATATTTTGTGGTAATTATAGATAATAATAAAAGCCAAAACACAAGAATATGAAAATTAGGACAAGATGAAGCAACTACTATGAATGCTTTTGTAAATAAAGTATTTTAAAATTTATGTTTGGGCTTTTTTTATACTTTGTATTTCCTGTGCCTATTGACTACATAAGAGATAAAGTTTGTAAAATTAAGGGAATTTGCTGTAATGCAACAGAAGAAGAAATAGGCTTTTAGATGTAATTGTTATATAGATCACAAGAAAAGCCATGAGTGTGGCTAATACTGTTGCAGTGTTAAAAATATAACCGCAGTGCCAAGACTTTGAATAAGGGTAATTGCTTTCTTGTAGCAAATATTTTGAAAAAAGGAAACAGGCATCCATCTTTTTACAAAGATTACTGGGACACAGTAATTGCTACCATGTACAGACTCGAATTTCATTAACAGTACCTTTGGCTGACTATAACTCCTTGAGAAACATTATGGATGATGTCCAGGTCAGGATAAAGAAGATAGAACATTGCATAAGATAATCAGTTAAGCAGGTTTGCCTCTGCAATAATGGTAAGCAACCAGTGTACTGGACCTAGACGAATTAGAATTTAAAAAGGATTCCTACTAAGGATGATGTCACATACCTGTATCTCACCACTTAGAAGGGTAAGGCAGGAGGATTGTTAGTTCACAGGTAGCCTTAATTACAAAATAGGATTCTGTTTTGAAATTAAAATAAGTAAAATAAAAGCCTGAATTAAAATCACAGTTCAGTGTTATGCTTGTTAATGTTAAACACTTGGCTCATTGGAAAAACAGTCTTGAATTACAATGTTGACTGATTTCCATGATGTGCCTGTTACATTATGGCTGATATACCATGATGTCACTGAAAAAAATCATTTGGGATACTATGTGTGCATTCTTCCCTTGCAATCAGTTCATGCCAGCTCAGCTCCAGTGTGTCATTTTCCCAGACTATGCATCAAGAGTTCTACAGCTTGTTTCCACAACTCTTAATTCATGTCTTAGTCACTGTTCTATTGTGAGGAACACCATGAGGTAGACAATACGTTTTTATGATTTTATTTTTTATTTAAATCAGAAAAAGTCTTGTTTAAATGTCAATCCCACTTTGATCTCCCTCCCCTCTTCCCATGCCCCTCACCAACTCCCTAACCCATCCCCTTTCTGCTCCCCAGAGAGGGTGATGACTTCCATGGGGGAAATCTTCAAAGTCTGTCATACCATTTGGAGAAGGAACTAGACCCTACCCTGTATGTCTAGGCTGAGAGAGATCCCTCCATGTGGAGAGGGCTCCCAAAGTCCATTCCTATTCTAGGGATACATGCTGACCAGAGACCCCATATATTGCCCAGACCTCAAAACTGCCATCCACTTTCAGGGATTCTGGATCAGTTCCATGCTGGTTTCCCAGCTATCAGTCTGGGGTCCATGAGCTCTCCCTTTTTCAGGTCAGGTGTTTCTGTGGGTCTCTCCAGCCTGGTTTTAATCCCTTTGTTCATCACTCCTTCCTCTCTGCAACTGGATTCCAGGAGGTCAGCTCAGTGTTTAGCTGTGGGTGTTTGCTTCTGCTCCCATCAGCTACTGGATGAAGGTTCTAGGATGGCAAATAAGGTAGTCATCAATCTCATTATGAGAGAAGGGCATTTAAGGTAGCCTCTTCACTATTGCTTAAATTTTTTGTGTCATCCTTGTATATCGCTGGGCATTTCCTAGTGCCAGATTTCTCTTAAAACCTATAATGGCTCCCTTGATAATAGTATCTTTTTTCTTGCTCTCTTCTGTTCTTCCTCTGACTCAATCTTCCTGCTCCCACAGTCTTCCTCTTCCCTCCTCTTCTACCTTCTCTTTCTCCTAACTCTTGCTCCCCGCCATACTCCCAATTATCTCAGGAGATCTTGTACCTTTCCCTTCTCCAGGGGACAAAGTTTGTCTCTCTTAGGGTCCTCCTTGTTTCTTAGTTTCTCAGGCAGCATGGATTGTAGGCTGGTAATCCTTTGCTCTATGTCTAAAATCCATATTTGAGTGAGTATATGTTTGTCTTTTTGTGACTGGGTTACCTCACTCAGGATGGATTCTTCTAGTTCCTTCCTTTTGCCTGCGAATTTCAAGTTTGCATTGATTTTCCCCCTCTAAGTAGTACTACATTGTATAAATGTACCACATTTTCATTATCCATTCTTCAGTTGAGGGGCATCTAGGTTTTTTCCAGGTTCTGGCTATTACAAATAATGCTTCTATGAACATAGTTGAATAGGTGTCCTTGTTGTATGAATGTGCATCCTTTGGGTATATGCCTAAGAGTGGAATTGGTGGATCTTATGGTAAACTGATTCCAATTTTCCAATTGGAACTTCCATGCTGATTTCCAAAGTGGCTGTAGGAGTTTGCACTCCCACCTGCAGTGGAGGAGTGTTCCGTTTTCTCCAGATCCTCTCCAGCAGAATCTGTCATTGGGGTTTTTGATTTTAGCCATTCTGATAGGAGTAAGATGGTATCTCAGAGTTGTTTTGATTTGCATTTCCCTGATGGCTAAGGATGTTGAACACTTTCTTATGTGTCTTTCAGCCATTTTTTTTATTGCTCTATTGAGAATTCTCTATTTAGTTTGGTACCCAACTTTTTAATTTCTTTATTTGGTGTTTTCGTGAATAGCTTCTTGAGTTCTTTGTATATTATAGAGATCAGCCCTCTGTCAGATGTGGGGTTGGTGAAGAACTTTTCCTTTTCTGTGTGCTGCCGTTTTATCTTGTTAACTATGTGCTTTGCTTTACCAAAGTGTCTCAGTTTCAGGAGGTTCCATTTATTAATTGTTGATCTTAGTGTCTGGTTACTGGTGTTATGTTCAGGAAGCAGAATATTGTACCAATTCAAATCAAAGGTATCTCCCACTTTCTCTTATAAGTGGATCAGTATGGCTGGATTTATGTTGAAGTCTTTGATCCATTTGGACTTAAGTTTTGTGCATGGTGATAGATATGTATTTATCTGCAGTCTTCTACACACCAGCATCCAGTTATGCCAGCACCATTTGTTGAAGATGCTTTCTTTGTTTCCACTGTATAATTTTTGCATATTTGTTGAATACCAGGTGGTTGTGTGTGTGTCCATATCAGGGTTTTCAATTTAATTCCATTGGTCTACTATTTTTGTGCCAATACAAAGCTTTTTTCAGGACTATATATCTATAATAGAGCTTGAAGTCAGGGATAGTGAAGCCTCTGCATGTTCCTTTATGGTACAGGGCTGATTTGGATTTCCTGGGTCTTTTGTTTCTCCATATAAAGTTGAGAATTATTCTTTCAATATCCATGAAGAATTGTGCTGGGATTTTGATGGGGATTGCACTGAATCTGTAGGTTACTTTTGGCAAGATTGCCATTTTTACTACTTTGATCCTACCTATGCAAGTGCATGGGAGATTTCTTTTTCAGTTTCTGGTTTCTTTAATTTCTTCCTTAAAAGTCTCAAAGTTCTTGATATGCAGGTCTTTCACTTGTTTGGTTATCGTTACCGAAAGATGTTTTATGTTGTTTGTGGCAATTGTAAAGGGTTATGTTTCTCTCATTTCTTTCTCACCCCATGTATTTTCTGTATATAGTAAGGCTACTGCTTTTTTGAGTTAATCTTGTATCCTGCCACTTTGTCTTGAAGATGTTTATCAGCTGTAAGAGTTCCCTCGCAGAATTTTTCAAGTCACTTATCTAAACTTTCATATCATCTGCAAATAGTTAAAGTTTGATTTCTTTGCCAATTTGTGTCTTCCTAGTCTCCTTTTGCTGTCTTATTGCTCTAGATAGAACTTCAAGTACAATATTGAAGAGGTATGGAGAGAGTGGTCAGCCTTTTCTTGTTCCTAACTTTAGAGGAATTGCATTGTGTTCCTATCCATTTAGTTTGATGTTGGCTGTTGGTGTATTGCTTTTTATCATGTCTAGGTATGTTCCTATGATCTCTAATCTCTCCAAGACTTTTATTATGAAGGTATGTTGGATTTTTTCAAATACATTTTCAGCCTCTAATGAAATGGTCATGTGGATTTTCTTTAACAGTTTGTTTATATAATGGATTACATTGATGGATTATCATATTTTGAACCATCCCTGCATCCCTGGGATGAAGCCTACTTGATCATGGGGGACGAGTTTTCTGATGTGTTCTTGGATCCAGTTTTCCGGTATTTTATTGAGTACTTTTGTATCAATATTCATGAGGGATATTGGTCTGTTGTTCTCTTTCTTAGCTGTGTCTTTGTATGACTTGGGTACCTAGGTAATCATAGCCTTGTAAAATGAGTTTGGCAATGACCTTTCTGCTTCTATTGTGTGGAATACTTTGAGGAGAATTAGTATTAGCTGTTCTTTGAATTTCTGGTAGAAATTCAAAGGGCCTGAAGCCATCTGGCCCTTGGCTTTATTTGGTTGGGAGACTTTGATGACTGCTTATACTTCATTAGGATTTATAGGTCTATTTAACTTGCTTATCTTTTGATGAATTAATTTTAATAAGTGACATCTATCCATAAAATTGTCAATTTCCTTCAGATTTGTGGGGTACAGGTTTTCAAAGTATGACCTGATGATTCTCTGGATTTCCTCAGTGTCCAATGTTATGTCTCCTCTTCCTGTGGGTGGAGGCAGGACTAGTATGGGATGTTGGAATAGCCCTGATTGGGCTATTCCACTGGACGGGTTCCCCTGTGTGCAGGTCCCAAGCCTCAGGAGGTCCCCCCCCCCAGCAGGGCACTGGAAGGCAAGCTGGAAATACGCCCAAGTTTACCTCCTCCCATACTTGGAGGCAGGACTAGATTTCTGGGAATCTTTTGATGTGCTGGTCTGATTTTGTGACTGGGTTACCTCACTCAGGATTTTGTTAATTTGCATGTTCACTATCTGCCTTTTGTTAAAGTTGGATAAAAGCTTGTCTATCTTGTTATTTTTCTCAAAGAACCAATTCTTCATTTCATTGATTCTTTGTATTGTTTTCCTAGTTTCTACTTTATTGATTTCAGCCCTCAATTTGATTATTTTCTGATGTCACCTCCTCTGGGTTCAGTTTGTTTCTTTTTGTTCTAGAGCTTGAAGTTGTGTTGTTAATTCTCTAGTATGACTATTCTCCAGTTTTTTCATGTGGGCACTTAGTGCTATCAACTTTCCTCTTAGCACTGCTTTCAAAGTTTCCCATAAGTTTGGGTATTTTGTATTTTCATTTTCATTGAATTTTGGGAAGTCTTTAATTTCTTTTTTTATTTCTTCCTTGATCCAGGAATCCTGTAATTGCACATTGTTCAATTTCTATGAGTTTGTAGTTTTTCAGCAATTGTTGTTGTTGTTGAATTCTAAGTTTAAAGCATGATGCTCTGATAATATATATGTATATAGGGGTTATTCCAATTTGTTTTGTACCTATTGAGGTTTTCTATGTTGCCAAGTATGTGGTCAATTTTAGAGAAGGTTCCATGTGGTGATGAGAAGGTATATTCTTTTGTGTTTGGATGGAATGTTCGATAGATGTCTGTCAAACCCAATTGGATCATAACTTCTATTAGTTCTTTGTTTCTTTCTTAAATTTCTCTGGTGGTTTTGTCTTGTGGTGAGAATGGGATATTCAAGTCTCCCACTATAAGTGTGTGAGGTTTTATGTGTGATGCAAGTATTAGTAATGTTTCACTTATGAAAGTGGGTGCCTTTGTATTGGGGGCATAGATGTTCAGAATTGAAACTTCATATTGATGGATTTCTCCTTTGATAAATATGAAATGACCTCCTTCAACTCTTTTGATTGTTTTTAGTTTAAAGTCTAATTTGTTAGATATTAGGATTGCTATATCTGCTTGTTTCTGGTGTCTATTTGATTGGAAAATCTTTTCCCAACCCTTAACTCTGAGGTACCATCTGTCTTTGAAGTTGAGGTATGTTTCTTATATGCAGCAGAAGGATGGATTTTGTCTTGGTATCCATTCTGTTAGCTTGTGTCTTTTTACGGGTGAGATAAGACCATTAATATTGAGGGATATTGATGACCATTGATTGCTCATTTTTTTTCTTTTTCTATTATTTTTTTAAATTAGTAACAAGCTTGCTTCACATGTCAATCCCAGCTCCCTCTCCCTCCCCTCTTCCCTTTCCCCCAGCTACCTCCTCCAAGCCCCCACCCCATCCCCCCTCTTCTCCACAGGGAAGGTGCAGTTCTCCATGGAGGATCTCCAATGTCTGTCACATTCCTGGCAGGGCCTAGGCCCTCCCCCTTGTGTCCAGACTGAGAAAGCATCCCTCAATGTGGAATGGACTCCCAAAGTCCATTTTTGTGCCAGGGATACATACTGGTCTACTATCCAATGCCCCATAGATTGCCTAGGCCTCCTCTCTGACACCCACGTTCAGGGAGTCTGGATCAGTCCCATGCTGGCCTGTCAGCCATAAGTCTGGGGTCCCTGAGCTCCTCCTTGTTCAGATTAGCTGTTTCTGTGGGTTTCACCAGTCCAGTCCTGACCCCATTGCTAATCACTCCTCCCTCTCTGTAACTGTGTTCCAGGAGCTCAGTTTAGTGTTTAGATGTGGGTGTCTGCTTCTGCTTCCATCAACCACTGGATGATGACTCTAGGATGGCAAATAAGGTAGTCATGAATCTCAATATCAAGGAAGGATATTTGAGGTAGCCTCTCCACTGTTTCTTAGATTGCCATTTGGTGTCATCTTTGTAGACCTCTGTAAATGTGATTGTTCATTCTTGTTCATTTTGGATTTGTTGGTGGTCCTGTTATTATGTGTGGATATCTCCCCCTTTTTTCTTTTTGCTGTTGGTAATGTGGGATTATCTATTGCCTAGGATTTGTGGTATAGTTAACATCCTTGGGTTAGAGTTTTCTTTCCAGAATTTTCTGTAGGGCTAGATTAGTAGATATGTATTGTTTAAATATGGTTTGGTCATGAAATATCTTGTTTTTTGCATCTATCATGATTGAAAGCTTTGGTGGGTATATTAGTCTGGACTGGCATCTGGTCACCTCTTAGTGTTGGTAGAATATCTATCCAGGACCTTCTGGCTTTCAGAGTTTCCATGGAGAATTCAGGTGTAATTCCGATAGGTTTGCCTTTATATGCTATTTTAACTTTTTCCTTATCTGCTCTTAATTGTCTTTCTTTATTCTGTATATTTGTGTTTTTGATTATTATGTGGTTAGGGGACTTTTTTGTGGTCCATTCTACTTGATGTTCTATAAGTTTCTTTTACATTCATCAGCATGTCTTTCTTTAGGTTAGGAAAGTTTTCTTCTATGATTTTGCTGAATATTTTTTCTACACATTTGAGGTGTGTTTCTTCACCTTCTTCTATACCTAGTATTTTTAGTTATGACCTTTTCATGGTGTCCCATATATCCTGGATATTTTGTGCTAAGTATTTGTTGGACTGAAGATTTTCTTTGGTAGATGAATCTATTTCTCCTAGTGTATCTTCAATGCCTGAGATTCTCTCTTCCTTCTCTTATATTCTGTTGGTTATGCTTGCATCTGTAGTTCCTGATTGCTTCCCAGTTGTTCTTATTTCCCCAGTTTGTGTTTTCTTCATTGTATCTATTTCTGTTTTCAGGCCTGAACTGGTTCCTTCATTGGTTTTATTGTTTTTTTCCTTGCTTTTTAAAGAGATTTGTTGATTTCTTGTATTTTGGTTTGATTTTTCTTCCATTTCTTTAAGGGATTTTCTCATATCCTCTTTGAGGACCTCTATCATTTTCATGAAGATTTTTTTAAGGTCATCCTCTTCTGCTTCATCTGCATTGGGATGTTGAGGTCTTGCTGGTCTAGAGTCCCTAGACTCTGGTGTTGTCATATTACTTTTTCTGATGCTGAGTGTGTTTTATATTGTTTTCTTCCCTTCCCTTCTTGCAGTGTGTGCAGGTGGAGCTTTTTCCTCTCCTGGTGGGTGTGGGTAAAAGGTTCCCTCCTGGTGGGTCCAAGAAGTTCCAATACTCTGATGATGGCTCTCCTCTTCTTGTGGGTGAAGGCAGGATTAGTATGGGATGTTGGCAGACACTGATTGGGCTATTACTCCACTGGGATTGGTTCCCCGGTGTGCAGGTCTCAAGCCTCAGGAGGCCCCCCAGCAGGGCACTGGAAGGCAAGCTGGAAACAGGCCCAAGTTTACCTCCTCCCATGCTTGGAGGCAGGACTAGGATTCTGGGAATCTCTTGATGTGCTGGTCTGATGGCATGAGTTCCCCATTTCGCAGGCCCTAGGCCTCAGGAAGCTCTGAGCAGAGCATTGGAAGGTGGGCCAGATCAAGAAGCGTTTAATTGGGAGATACTCACAGTTTCAGAGGGTTAGTCACTCATCAACATGGTGGAGAGAATTGTGGCAGGAAAACAGACATAGTGCTGGTGAAGTAGCTGAGAACTTTACATAGTGATCTGAAGACAGCAGAAAGTGAGACTAGGCCTTCCATGGGCTTTTGAAATCTCAAACCCATCCCCATGACACTATTCCTCCAACAAGGCTGCACCTACTCCAACATGGTTATACTTTTTCTCTTCCAAACAGTTCCACTCCCTGCTCACTAAGTATTCAAATATATGAGCCTATGGGAACCATTTTCATTCAAAACACTGTAAGTCAAGAAGCTATAGAATTCTTTGTCTGATCTTTGTAGAATTATCATCCACCTTGAGGATAATAGTAAAGTGATCTCATTTTCTTAAATAAAAATGTGATCTACCTATGCCTGTAGTATATTGTATATAAACCACACATATATGCACATGTGTTTTCACTTGTATATACTATTTTAAATAGAAACAATCTACTTTTTGCTTAGATTATTGTAACTATTTGTTAATTATTTGTAGATTTCATGTTATACATCCTTTTTCTACTCATCTCCCCACCCCTATGCTTCCACTCTCTGCCCTTGAAACCTCTCTTCCCCTAAACAAAACAAAATTATAATGTGAAAACAAAAATCCAAAACAAATAAACAATAAAAAATCTTGGCATAGAAGCTGTAGTGTGGCTGATGAGTCACACATTTTACCCTTTAGTCCAAGCATCATTATTTCTATGTGTTGAGGCTTCTGGCTTCTGCTAGCAATACTGGGCTTTCACTTGGACTCCTCTTGGATAGCCTATTGTTGCCTTGTGTCATGGAGATCCTATAGCTTTGGGTCTCCTGGTCTGGCCCCTTCACTTGCTCCATCAATTCATAGATGAGGTGATGCTGGGGTGGGATAACTCATAGCCCTGGTTCTAGACCTGCATGGTAGCAGGGTTGATCAGCCCACCATCTTTCTCTAGTTTTGGAAAGCTCTCACCTAGTGGGCTTTCCAGAACTGCCTTTCCTAGCTCGCTCAATGCAGCAGTCATCAAGGAACAGTACCATTTCTCTTGCTCTCACCTCCTCAGGTCCAGTTCACCTACATCCACACCATCAGGTCCAGCTTTCCTGTTTCCCAGGCAAGGTGCAGGCTCAACTTTCCCAATTACTGCAGTTGGTGAGGGACAGTGCCAGTTCTTTCATTCTCGTGTCACCTGAGGCAGTCTCTTCTACCCACTGCAGGTGACAAGGGGTAGGGGGGAGGGCACATTTCCCTCATCCAAGCTACCACATAGCATATTAAGTGGGGGCAGGGTCAGATCTCCTGCTTTCACATCCTCAGGGACAGGTTGTTCTATACCCCTGCCATTAGGGTCCTCTACTGCGTTGCCCGGGTGAAGTACAGTGTCAATTCTCCCACTTTCATGATCTCAGGGTCAGCTCTCCCAGCTGACACAGATGTTGAGGGGAAGGGTGGAAGATGTCATTACAGGCATATGAGAGGTGGAGCCAGATCCTCTGTGCCCTTGTGAACAGGGTCAGCTTTACTGTGCTCCCCAGGTGAGGTGAAGGTTGTACTCTCCTCTCCTTAGTACTGTAGTTGGTGAGGGGCAGGATTAGCTCTCCAACTCTGATGCCCTGGGACCTGCTTTTCCTGCCTGCAGTAAGTGGCAATGGGTGAAGGGTAAGGAACGAGGGTCAAGGGGCAAAAGGGATATCTCTCCTTCGCCCACATCACTATGTGACAGGCAGTGGGGCTAACTCTCAAACTCTCTCATTTTCATACTTTCAGGGCTGGCTCACCCGCTTGCACCCCACTCAACAGGGACAGCTCTACTGTGCTGCCCAGGCAAGGTGCAGGGATTCTCTCCTCAGTGTTGTAGTTGGTAAGGGACAGGGCTACTCTCCCAAGTATTGCAGTTGGTGAGAGCTGGGGCTGACTCTGTACATCCCTATTCTTACTGCTTTCAGTGTTGACAAGAGCCATGGACATCAACAAAGACTGAGCAGTGGCAGGGCTATGGACTCAAACACAGCCCTTGGTGGAAGCCTGGGCCAGGTGGATACCATGGCCCCAGGGGCAGTGTAGGCCACTCAGATCTATATGGGCCTGGCAGAGGCTTAGACCTCAGTTACCAACATTGCCACAGATGGCCGCCCAGATCCTAGGCATCTGTGTGGCCTTTGTTGTCACCATGGGTCATGGACATCAACACAGACTCAGGCTGGTGTGGACCAAGACCCAGAAATAGTTTTTGACAGAAGCCTGGTCCCAGATGTCACCAAGCCTTAGTTGGCATTGCAGATCACCCAGATTGGCATGACCCAAGTGGTGGTGTGGCTCTTGAACACTAACAAAATGTTCCCAGGAGGTGACCCAGACCTTTGGCATCCACACAGCCTTTGTGGGTAATTGGAGTCACAGATATAAACACAGATCCTGGCTGCGGTGGTGTCACAGACTCAGACATGGCCCTCTGCCATAGTTCTGAGTGACAGACCAGGCTACCCAGGTCTATATGACCCCATTGGCAGCTTGACCCTCAAAGACAACATGGCCTCAGGTGTTAGGCCAGACTGGGCCACAGATACCAACGCAGAGCCTGGCCACAGCAGGGTCATGGACCCAGACATGTTCAGGCAGCAGCCTGGGCTCAGATGTCATCATGGTTCTGAGTGGTAGTGCAGGCCTCCTGGATTGGAACATCCATAGGTGGCACGTTGAGTGAACACCAACATGGTCACAGGGGTAGCCCATTACCCTGACAACCTGGCAACCCTCAGTGATAACAGAAGCCTCAGACATCAACACAGACTCACACAGCTTTCAGGGCAATGGACCAAGACATTACTCTTGGCAGCAGCCCAAGCTGGGACATCACCATGGTGGCAAACAGGCCATGCAAGCGATCCCTTCCTCATCACCCAGAACATGAATCTCTCTGTCTCTTTCCCCACCTTGTACTCATTCACCATATTGGTCCTGATTGCCTGGCACCAGGGTGCCAGATAGGCTCGTGGTTAATTTCTACCCCTGAACCAAGAGGCCTGGGCCAGAGCAATGGCTATCATCTGTGTGCCTCCTGTGCACTGAGCTTCTCATGGTAGTTTTCTACCTGTCCTAGGCCTCTTGACTATTGAAACAATCTATTTTTCCCTTTAAAAAAAATTAAATTAAAAACAATATTATTTTATATATGAATCCCAGTTCCCTCTCCTTCCCATTCTCCCATGCCTCCCACTGACCCCCATCCCATCCCTCATCTGCTCCATAGAAAGGGTGAGGCCTTCTATGGGGGATCAACATAGTCTGTCATACGGTGCATGCCTATGCCCTCCCCCATGTGTCCAGACTGAGAGAGTATCTCTCTATGGGAAATGGGCTCCCAATGTTCATTTGTACACTATATATAAATGCTGTTCCCTTACCAGGGGGCCCATAGACTGCCCAGGCCTCCTAACTGACACCCAAGTTCAGGGGCCCTGATTATGTCCTTTGCTGGTTTCCAAGCTATCAGTCTGGGGTCCATATGTCCCCCCCCTTGTTCAGATCAGCCGTTTCTGTGGGTTTCCTAGCCTGGTCTTGAACCCTTTGCTCATCACTCCTTCCTCTCTACAACTGGATTTCAGGAATTTGGCTCAGTGCTTAGCTGCTCGTCTCTGCTTCTGTTTCCATCAGCTACTGGATGAAGGCTCTAGAATGGCATATAAGGTAGCCATCAATCTAATTATAGGTGGAGGGCATTTAAGATAGCCTCTCTCTTACTGCTTAGCTTCTTAGTTGGGGTCATCCTGGTAGATCTCTGGTCATTTTTCCCTAGTGCCAGATTTCCCTGTAAACCTATAATGGTATCTCTTTTCTTGTTCTCCTCTATTCTTTGCCAAACTCAATCTTCCTGGTCCCTCATGTCTTCCTCCTCTTTCTCTTCTCCTTTTTTCTTTCTCCTAATTCCCCTCCCACCTGCACTTCCCCACCATGTTCCCAATTTTCTGCCTCCATCCTGCTCCTTGGTGTGTTTGAGAGGTGAGCTCCACATCCTGCAGGCCTGGCTTAGAGCCATGTTTTTTAACCAAGAACTTCATTCAATCCCCCAGCTCTGGAATGCTGGTGCCCATTGTGGTATGCATTTTTACTTTGGTGTTTTTTTTTTTTTCTTTCTCAGGCCCTGTGTGGGAATTTGAGCTCCACACTGGAATGCCATTTGTGGGCAGACTTTTCTGAACCTTCAGCCAGTTCCCAAATAACCACATAGAAACTTAATATTGATTATAAATGCTCAGCAGATTGCTTAGGTTTGTGGGTTTTGGTTTTTTTTTTTGTGGCTAGCTCTTATAACTTAAATCACCCTATTTCTATTAATCTGTGTGCTAACCTGAGGCTAATTTACCTCATCTACAAACTTTCCTGCTCACTCTGTATCTTGTGACCTCTCCTCTGACTCTATCCTTCTTCTCCCTAACATTCTCTCTGCCTTGAAAATCCTTCCTGGCCATCAGTCAATGAGCTTTTATTTACAATAAGAGCAACATGTCTTAACAGTATAGAGAAAAATTATTGTACAGTGGTGTCAAGCTTGCACACACCCCCACTTTTATTTTTCTATTAACTTTTCTGAAATGTTAAACTTTGGTAACAGTTATAACTAATGAATCATTTTCCACTGAATGAAACCTTGCTAACATATATAACCTATGCATAGGATTATTTTCATATTTTGTTTTTTCCTTTGCTTCCTAAATCTTATAAATATATCAGTTACATATTTGGAAAAAAGTAGTCCTATATGAGTTTTGGTGTTTAATAGAACAATCCATACTGTTAATTACTTTCCATATTTATTAATTTTTAGCCTATATTTTTTTCTGGACAGATTTTCGTTTGGTTTTATTTTTAACCTAAATTGCTATCTGAAATGTTTTAGAAAGAATGATTCGAATTGTATTCTTAGTATTCTTAATTTTACGGTGAATTAGCTTTTAAAATATTAATCATTATGGCATTTATCATAGAATATCAGTTGTGGTGATATTAATTTATCACCAATATGTTTGTAACTTTCCTTATGTATTTCTTATATTTTTATTCAATTTTGGTAAGTATTATATATTTCACTGACTGTAAATTAAAAAAAATCCATTTCTTTTTAAAAACATTGGTGTGGTGTGAACATGCTTGTTCATGCAGACAAGAGTATAGTATTGTATATATGTAGAGGTCTGAGAAGAGCTATACGAAGACAACAGTTCACTACTTTGTGAGAATCTGTGGATGGAACCTGGGTCCTCAGGCCTGCACAGAAGTACCTGATTTCCCGGACCCTCTTGCTAACCAGTCTATCCCCTTTGTATACAGTAAACAGATCTTATTTTTTGTGCATTTATATTTTCTTGACAGATTATTGTATAAATTGAAGTTCTTTTTATCCTTATGTTTTGAATTATTTTTTCCTTTCAAAAGTTAGAATTACTTCCATATAAATGTTCAGTTGTGTGATAATACCAAGCTGAATTGTTGAGAAGGGCCATTTGAATTATGAATCCCACCAACAGAAACCTTACCAATGATGAAAATATTTTCAGAGAGGCAAAAATGAATTCTAATGCACACGTTGCATTCTTAAATGAGTCCTCTGTGGTCATGGTGTGTGTGTGTGTGTGTGTGTGTGTGTGTGTGTGTGTGTGTGTGTGCGGTGGGTGGTGGGTGTGGAGAGAGGCATGGTCTCAGTGTTTCCTATCCCTAAAGAGCAAGCACATTTTGCATTCTTGAATGAGTCCTCTGTGGTCATGGTGAGCTATTCATTGATATGTTGCTGCTAACTTATGTATTG
The DNA here is from genome assembly GCF_003668045.3 of Cricetulus griseus. NCBI lineage: Eukaryota > Metazoa > Chordata > Mammalia > Rodentia > Cricetidae > Cricetulus > Cricetulus griseus. The sequence goes on from NC_048598.1 coordinate 158,013,177, forward strand.
ATGCAGCTATATTTTTAACTGTGATTAACCTATTTCTGTTTGTCTTGCTCTGAGAGAGTTAAGGTTGTGCTGATTTCTAAAATTAATTAGGGAAATTTCCCTCTTTCATCTGAGCATCAAATAAGCTTACAGTTTAATGTTTCAAAATGGATTCAGTGTGATCCAATTTAGTCTAGTTCCCATTGGCTCTCATTCAATGTTTTTCTTTAATTACCTTCCAATTTCTTCTATAATGCTTGTGTTATTTACATTTCGATTTATTTTTGAAAAAAATGCGGTAATTGGGAACCTGATAGAACATTTTTTGGAGTCTGCAAGGTCCACCATAGTATTGCATGCAAGATGCTGTCATTTCTTTCTGTATTTCAGATTACAACTTTTTCTCTTTCTCAAGCTTCTCTGGTATACAAAAAATGAAAACTGAGACATATGCTTAGGTTTTAAATTAAAAAAAAAGAAATAAGAAAGAGGACATGACTTTCTAGATATGGTAGAAAAGAAAGTTTACAGTAGATATGTGGGAGAGTATAGTCAGAGGCAGAGACAGCTGAAAGTGTCCAGGGGAACATGACCAGAAGATTGAGCTGGCCCATGGGAATGGGAGGGGCAGAGGGACAATCCAGGAGACCAACAGTCTGGAGGCCAAGAGACCTAAAGTTGAAAGGATCATGTAACCAAAATGGCCAGCTATACAGGAAACAACCTGAAAACTCTAGCCCAGGCCTTATGCTGGAGAATGGGGGTGGAGTATGCCATCCCAGAGGACCCTATAGCAGGTAGGGACTGATGGATATTGGGAAAACCTCTGTTCAGTGTCAGATTTCCTTTGTTAATAGGCATCTCAGCCATTTACCCTGGGCTTGAGACCTAACATCTCAGTCTTTTTGTCGATAATAAATGATGAAGGACAATATGATCCTTTCTATGACAACTTTCTGTTGGCTTCAGGGAATCCTTGTTGGAGACCCAAGAAAGCTGGAATGTCAGCCAAGGCCAAGAATAGAGGAGTGCAGGCTGCCTTGCTTCCTGACCACTGTACAGGTTCTGTGAGACCATGTTGGGTCAGGAACATGAAGGCCACATTGGAGTCCAGTAGGTGAGGCTGGACTACCTGTGCCTAGCTGCTTTGGAGCCATCTAGCACACAGATTCCAAGGGAACACCTGGGACTGGCTAGGGCAGTCTGCAGTTGTTGGAGCAGTCTGATTTGAAATAGCGGGGACAGAAGAATAGAGAGAGCAAGAAAAGAGATACCTTAATATAGGGAGCCATTATAGGTTTATAGAGAAATCTGGCACTAGCGAAATGTCCAGAGATCCACAGGGATGACCCACAACTAAGAATCTAAGCAATAGTGGAGAGGCTATCTTAAATGACCTTCCCCAATAATGAGAATGATGACTACCTTATAGGCCATCGAGTAGCTGATGGAAGCAGAAGCAAGAGATCCACAACTAAACACTGAGCCAAACTCCTGGAATCCAGTTGTAGAGAGGAAGAAGTGATGAGCAAAGGGATCAAGACCATGCTGGGGAAACCCACAGAAATAGCTGACCTGAGCAAGTGGAAGCTCATGAACCAACATAGGACCAAACCAGGCCCACTGAACCTGGGTGTCCATTAGGAGGCCTGGGCAGTCTATGGGGCCTCTGGCAGTGTAACCAGTATTTATCCCTAGTGAAAAAATGGACAATGGGAGCCCATTCCCCCATGGAGCAGTATTCCTTCAGATACATTGGGGGAGGGCCTAGGCCTTACCCTAAATGATGTGACAGACTTTGATGATCCCCCATGGGAGGGCTCACTCTCCCTAGGGAATGTATGAGGGATGGGGTGGGGGTATGGGGAGGATGTGAGGATGGAAGACAGAGGGAACTAGGATTTATATGTAAAATAAGATTGCTTCTAATTTAAATAATAAAAAATGACTAGGGACACAAAGTAAAGCTAAAATGTTTCTGTGAAAATTTTATCTTGAGTATACACATAAAACTTCCAGGTTCATGGTCCTGGTAGTTGGGGGGGATGGAGTACCAAGGTGAGGGAAAGGGAGAGAGATCCTATTTTCAAGAATAGGCAGGAGGCAGGGAGCCTTAGGCATTGATTCCCAGTACTTATCTGGACTTCTTGTCCTATGAAAGATGGATTCAAGTGGACTCCCTTAAGCTTACAAGTATTTTTGAACTATATAAAAGAGATAAAATTTTTGATAATACATTATCATTCCCACATTGAAATACACATTGTAGAAAAGGCAGTAGCCTTTGAGTCATAGGAAAATCTTGGGAACCCAGAAATGATTCTGGGTTAAAACCATTGTGAGTTTATCCCTTTCAGAGTCTTGAAGCAAGGTCAATCTACTGTTTGCCTTCCTCAGCTGGAGACCTAGTAGCTGTAGGACAAAGTGGCCTAAGGACTTAGTTTTACATAAGGAGAAAAGGCAGTCGGGGAGGAGTTGGTATGCTTGCTTACTTTTGTTAAAGCTACAGTTAGACAATATCATCAAAGATCTGACAAGGATAAATTATAGTAGGAAGTATAGCCCAAATGATCTATGTGTCAACTACAAATGACAGAGACTTATACACTGTGTACACATTTCCCTGGGCTCCTGAGGTCTCAATGCTTCACTTTGTGTAGTGGTCAGTCTTCAGATCTTATACAGACTAGAATTTAACCTTCAGCTGCCACACAGGGCAGCTTTGGCCTTCAATTTCCAGACCCAGAATGTCTAAGAGATTTTCCTGTGGAGAAGGAACTTGGGAAGATTGGCCTAAGTTAGGCAGAGTAGAGCAGTCAACCTAACAGAGTCCATAATTGGAGCAGAACCCTGGAGCTAGGAGAGACATGGGGCAGTTTTCACCAGTGGTTAGTGATTCCCCATCTATCTTCTTTGGAGACTTAACAGTTCTCAATAAGAGCTGGCATTACTGCCTATTATGGAAGCTTTTTTTTTTATTAAACTCGAAAATGGCACAGTCAGCAGATCTCTTGAGACCTGGAGGACCATATATTAAGTATAATTGAGTTAGTTACTTGCTTTAGGCTTTACCTTATAGGAAGCTACATAAAGCTTGTCACTAAATGAATAACCTAACAGTTTACAAGATAGTAGCTTTAATAAGATTAGAATTTTACAGTTTTATTCCTGTTACGTTTCAGGCTTAAAAATCTGAGTTGAAGATTGAATTGAAGATCCCTTAGCATCAAATTAAAACTTTAAATAATAAATATGGTCCATTCAAGAGACCAGGGATTTTATCCTTTTTATGAGGTTCTATTACAGAGTGTCTCTTTCTTGAATGATCCAGCTTTTCTGAATAGCTGGAAGTTTAACAAAGTGAGTAAAGACAAAGAGGCTACACATGATTACTGTGAACCTGAATTGACTTTAGGAATTTATAAACCTTATTTATCAAACATACATACTTATCAAACATTTTTTTCCTTATTTAAATGTTTCAGAAGGCTGATGTTGAAAGCAGTTAGCATAGACATAATAGTTAGACATACACCTCCAGGTTAGCTTTTGTGAAATTGAGTATATCTTTATAGCCTCAGGAATTTATCATCATCCAAAAATCTATACTAATCCAAAATAATGTGGAGACCAAATGTTGTCTCCTTAACCTACCAACATGATATAAACCAACTAAGACAGTGCGTGTAAAACATTTTAGTACTAGTGAGACTTGGTTTATTTATCTACTTTTTGACTAAGGAAAGGGTAGGCAAGAAGTAGCAGGTGGAGGAGGAAGCAGTTTAAGAGCTAGAAATTTAGAGTGGGATCAAATATGGTGGATGGAAGAAGCTAGCAGAAACAGATAATCCGTATATACCATAGGAGAGTCAGATCAGCAGCCTGAGTCAGAGCTGCTGAGTCCCTGGAAAGAAACTTATGTATACCACTCCCACAGTTTTAGGCACCGATGAATGAAAAAAAAAGAAAATAGAAAGGACATGACTCTTCCTAAGGATTGAGGGGAAGTTTATTGCAGATAAAACAGCCATAGACAGAGATATCTGGGAGAGCTCAGAGCGAACACGAACCTGAGCTTGGCCATGTGAGGAGAACAGGGAAAGAAGGGAAGAGACCAGAAGACCAAAAACATAATTAACAGGTAGCTGTAAGATTTGAAGCCTAACAGTTTTTACACAAACAATATAAATATCTACATTATTAATTTCATGCTTTATTGCTTTTTGTCATTTGTATTCTAATTTTAAAGATTAGTAATTTATTTCCTTTATTTTATGTTAAGTATCGTCAAAATTTTTACTTTTTCTACAAGAAAAGTGTCCTATAATCTTAGAGCCACATTTACATTTTATCTGTTTCCATGCAGTTAACAATTTTCTTCGTTGATCCAAATCTTATGTTGTAGCATGTTTACCAGTTCTTATAGTTAAATAGGTGACACACTTTGTAATATGTGTTGGCTTTTGACAAACAAAATTTCTGTTTAACAAAACTCTGTAAGACCGGTCAGAGAAACGTGCTGGCTCACTTTTCCCTGCTCATGCCAATATCTGAATCAGTTCCCGTGTTTCTGTAGACAGGCAAATGGACATGAGATACAGAGGGCTATGATGCTGCTTCTAAGTACAGGCTGGAGAAAACCGTGTCCTATGGATTTGTGTTTTATGGTATGAAGCTACAATTCTGCAGCTTTATTGTTAAAGCCATTTAAGACATAGTAATACACTAAGGAGAACAGTCACACTGATTATTAAATTGTTCCAGAAGACACAACAGTATAATTCTCATCACTTCACATTTGCCTCATACCAGTTAGGAAAGTTATGATTTTAAGTACATTCAGTTATTTGTTAGTGTTTAATTTTCATTAATTTCACACACAGTTCCTCTTGTGTAATTTTGTAGTGTTTGCTTGCTTAGAAATTTACTGACCTTCTTGCCTCCGTAAGGTGTTTCTTTTCCCTGTATATTTAGGAAATTCTGGCCATTTTTCCTCAAGTAACAAAGTAACATTTGTTCCTACACTTTTATTTTGTATGTTTCTGGAATTACTATATGTATATTAAAATGTTTGCTCTTATGGGGAAGGATGGCTAAAACACGGTCCATTTGTGGGATCATATGGAAACATAGTATAGTGGAAGATTCCTAAAATATATAAACTCATGACAGAAATCAAAACAAATAATGGGAGGGTACAGAGCCCCATCTACACCTCTCCTGTTACCAAATGAAACTTTTAGTGCCAGGAATAGTTTACATCTAATTTAGTTGTAAATTTAAGGTAAAACCAAGGGCACGATGGAAACACACAAACAACCTAGGTTATTGCTATGGCTATTTTTTGCTCTTCACAAACTGATGATAAGGCCCTATTGCTTTAGACAACACCTACATTGCCATGGAGTGGTATGTAGTTTAATAGAAATAAGTAGTTTAATAGAAATGGGTTAATAATTAAGATTTAAGTCCCACTCCATGATATGTGATGGGGAATGTCCTTCTCTATATATGTTTCTGTTATTGGTTGATGAATAAAATGCCGTTTGACCAATGAGGCAGGAAGATAGGAGGGGCTAGGAGATGAGGAAAGGTAGGCAGAGGAAGCCCGCCAAAACAGTCTCCATGTAAGGACCAGGAAGAAAGGATGCACCAGGCATTATCCTGTGAGATAAGACCATGTAGAAATATGTAGTTTAATAGAAATGGGTTAATAATTAAGACAGAGCTAGCCAATAAGAAGCCCTAGTCATCTCATAACAATATAATAATTAACACAGTGTCTGTGTGTTTATTTGGGGGCAAATTGGCTGTGGAACCAGACTGGTAGGAAGCACCGGCAACAGATGTAGAATCAATGTCTGACACTTCTAGGGTGGCCAAAATCCTGAGATTATATTAGCCATGCACTTAAGGTAAAACCAAGTGCTATGCTCTTTGGTACTTGAGGAACACAGCAATAAAATGACTTCTAATAGCATTCTATTGTATCCATAGGTCATTGTCTTAGTTATCTTTCCTCAGAGAAGCTTCTTGCTGCAGTATATGGGAACAAATATAGAAGATCCACAAAATGGACAAAGTTCAGAGAGTGAGAGAGTAAATGGGAGGTCTCCATCAAACTCTTGCTCTCAGGTCACAGACAACTCTGTAGAAGAGGAGACAAATATTATAAGAGCCACGAGGAATGGAAAACACCAAGGAAATAGTGCCTTCCAGATACAACAGGAGTGATGCACTTGGGAACTCAGAGACTGAGGCAGCATGCATCGGGCCTGCAGGGCATTAAGACAGATAGAGTTCTAGCATTGGGAGGGGAATGACACAAGCCCCATCTGTAACCCAGAAGCTATCTCCAATTGAAAACCACTTACAAAGAGTTTTCTTTATTGAAGTCTCATCAACCATATTTAAGGACAGGTCCCATACCCAGATGCCCAACATAAAATGAACTTCATGTTATATTTGGAGGGTTTTTGATTGTTTTTGTTTTTCGAGACAGGGTTTCTCTGTGTGGATTTGGAGCCTATCTTGGCACTCACTCTCTATATCAGGCTGGCCGGAGGGTTTTTTTTTAAACAGAGATTTTTTGCTTATGTTTTATGGTTCCTGGTTTGTAAGGGATTTCTTAGTGTGTGCATATGTGTGTGTGTGTTTCAATTTGTGGTTCTTTCTTTGGCTATTATTTTTCTGTTTTATTGTTTGCTTGCTTTGTCATATTCTGCTTTATTTATTTCTATTTTATTTTAATTTTTATATGCCTACATGTTTTCCAATGAGAGTGAGAAAGAAAGGGTGTGGATTTGGTTGGGTGGAGATCTGGGGATGATCTGGGAGGAGTGGGGAAGGGAAAGTAATTAGAATATATTATATGAAAAAAATTATTATCAACTCAAATATTTAAAAAATAAAATGAAAAATTGGTTCTTGTCTAACACACAAAGGGGACTTTTCTATTTTTTTAAAAATTGTTTTCTTCAATGTCTTTTGCATAAAATGTATCATTCCAAACATTTTATTATTTTTATTATCTTCTAGTAAGCAAACCCAGTCACAACTTCTTTAGAAGTAAATATTTAAGTTGACATACAGAATAATAAGTTTCGTTATGACATGTTCATAGATTCTTTTTTGTTTATAAAGGAGATTTAAATTTTATTATATTTGTTTATTCACTTAGTGTGTGTGTGTGTGTGTGTGTGTGTGTGTGTGTGTGTGTGTGTCTGTGTGTCTGTGTCTGTACTCATGTGGTAGTCAGCAAACAACTTGTGGTTATTCGATTTCTCCTTTCATCATGTAAATTCTGAGGATTGAACTTGGCTGTCAAGTTTGGAGGCATGTGTCTTTACCCACTGAGCTTCTCTATGGCTCATGCTTTTTCTTTTTTAATATACTTTATTTTTTATTTGAATTAGAAACAAGATTGTTTTACATGTCAATCCCAGTTCCCACTCCCTCCCGTCCTCCCCTACCAGTGCCCTCCCCTCAATTAATACCCTATCTATCACATATCCTTTCTGGTCCCCAGGTAGGATGAGGCCTTCCATAGGGGGTCATCAGAGTCTATCATATCCTTTGGGATAGGGCCTAGGCCCACCCATCCCCCATGTGTATTTTTGTATTAGTCCTTCTAAGATGCTCTCATTCCATGACATCTTTCTCCATTTGCTGTGCCTCTTCCTCCTAGTAGCTCTCCTCAGATTTCATGTCACATGTGTTTCATTACCCTTATTATTCTGCTCTGAGTGAGATGAAATTTCAAAATTCTTTTATATCACACCCTCCTGATGGGCATGGCTCTTAAACTGTTTAAAAACACTTATTGACAAGTTCTGTTTCTTCTTTTGAGAACTTCCTATGCAATCCACTAGAATGTGAATTTAGTTCAATAGAATTTAGTAATATACTTATTTACATAATGTTAATTCTGCAATACATCAATATGCAAGGATGATCCATTATCCAGTGCATTTCCACTTCTTCTTTACTATATTTTTTTTCATAAATTCCTTTTAGTTCCTTGGCTTGGTTAATTCATATGTCATTTTTTGTTTGTTTTTTAGTTTTTTGAGACAGCGTATCTCTGTGTAACAGCTTTGGCTGTCCTGAAATGCACTCTGTAGATCTGGCTGGCCTCTAACTCACAGAGATCCACCAGCCTCTGCCTCCTTTGTGCTGGGCTTAAAGTCATGTATCACTAATTCCTGGCCATAAGTAACTTCGTTGAAGGTATTGTGATGGGATACCATTCTAAATATTCTCTTCACATGTGTTTTATTTCTCTATAAAAATGTTACTGGGTTTTTTAGATTCATATTGTATTCTAATACAATGAATGTTTGTCAGACCTATAAGTTTCCTTGTGGAATCTATAGGAGCTTTTAAGTGTAGGGTGGTTTGATTTGCCAGTAGGAATAATTTGATTTCTTCCTTTCTGATTTATCTTCCTTTATTACTTTAAAATATTTATGTATTTAGAGAGATGTATAAATGGATAAGAGCACTGGATATTCTCTCAAAGGATACAGGTTTGTTTCACAGCACATGCCTGATGGTTCACAACCAGCTATAAGCCCACTTCCAGGGGTTCTGATTCCCCTGCTGGTCTCTATGGACAGATACACATAGATGCTAAACAGGCATACATGCAGGCTAAACACTCATGCATATACAATAAAAATAAAATAAATTTTGTTTTTATTTGATCATTTTGTACATAAATACAGTGTATATAGATCACATTCACCCCAAACTCTCCTGTTCTTTCTGAATCCCTCATTCCTTACTCAATTTCATCGTTTTTTTCTGTTTTGTTTCTCTTTAATTGACAGTCCAATCAGTGCAATGCATATGCAGGTATGAACAGAGTTCCACCACCAGAGTATGGGCCACACAACAAAAGAGAACTGATTCTTCTTCATCTACTGCAAGCAGCTCCTCAGCTAGGGGTGTACTCTCATGAGCTCCTTCCCTTTCCTTCTTGGAGTGTTGACTGGCTCAATCTTGTGCAGGTCTTATGCAGGAACCACAGCTCCTATGCCTTCATGAGTGCAATGGATTTATAATCTCTAGAAGACATTAATTCATAACAATCTTCCCCAGTTTCCAGCTCTCAAAATCTTTCTACCCACTTTTCAGTGATGAACCTTAGAAGGAGAGGTGTGACATAGATGTCTCATTTAGGGCTGAGCACTCCTCAGCCACTTTTATCTGCACTTTAACTGGCAGCAAGTCTGTGGATTAACTACCATCTGTTGCAGAAGCAAATTTCTCGGAGGGTTAAGAGAGTTATACTAGTCTATGGGTATATGGATAAATGTTTGGGCACTTTGATACTATGTTCCTTTAGCAAAAATAATATTAGTAGCATCTACGACCTCCACAGCCATGGGTTCTTGGTGAGTTTATAGTACCAGGCATGAATTTCTGCCTGTGGGGTGGCCTTCAAATCTAGTTAGAAGCTTTCAGCTACCTCACAACATTCATGGCATGATTGCAGCACTCTCCAGGTTTTACAACTGGGATGGCTACAGATGACTTCTCCCCAGCAGCCTGTGTAGCACCCTTCAGTATTGTGAATACTAGTGACTGAGGAGGATTCTTCCTCATTACCAGATGGAGTTTTACATGTCTTATGACAGGTATAAGTGGTATTTTCAGTGATAGCATCTTTGTTTTTTACCACCAAAGTCTAGCAGATAATTAAGAATAGTAGTGATACTCATATTGTTTTTGTGAGTCTCAGGGATCCACTCTGATCAACAATTCAATAGGAGTTATCTCAAATCTAGCACACTGCTTTTTTTAGTTTGGAAACCTTTAGCTTCTTGGAGGAGTATTATCTATCCATGTAGGTTTACTCCAGACAAATGATTTCTATATGTATAATTTTGAAGCTTATAAACTTGTATGTTTCCACATGGCATATTAAAAAAACCCTTAGTGTTATTTATCCTTTAACTTCCTCTGCTCTACCCTATCATCTGTCTCTTCTCCCAACCATACTATCTGTGTTCTACTGTTGAATTTCTATTCTTTTAAACTCTCCACCATCCTCAAGGGCCCTTTTCTAGTTTGTTGGATTGCATGGGCAATCAAAGTAAAACACACACACATATATATCTATGAAGCTAGGATGCACATGTGAAAGAATACATTCAGAATTTGTATTTCTTGTGTTATTGCTGTAGCTAAAAACTTAAGCACTATATTGTCAGGGCTAACACACCTGGTCCAGCCTCTAGCCACAGTCCCAAAGGTGAAATGCTTCCCAGGAGCAAAGGAGTGGGTAAAAGATGTCTATATTAATTTTGCACACAATCTGAGGGTCATACTATTTGTTTCTTGTCCTTTTTTTGTTCTGTTGCTACTCTAATCATCCTGCCATACTTCTAATTTCTCCATGCTTCTTCTTCTATTTTAAAAACTCTCCTTCTTCAGAAGTCCTGAAGTGATAAAGAAATTTCTCTGTTTGGTCAAAAGTATAATCCTAGAGTAAGTAATAAGAAGCTGAGCCATTTATCATGGTCACACATGGATCCAAGGCCATAGGAGCAAAACCATGGCAAGACAGGGGAGGGCACAGTGCCCAATGACAACTTTAAGATGTGTCTATTGTTAGTAGACTGGCAAGGAAAGAATTATCATGCCTTCCTTAGTAATGTTGGTAGACATCTGTGACTCTGACCCTGTGTAAAGTTTTCTTTTTACAAAAAACCTTTAATTTAGTTAGACCTTTCTCTGAGGTGAAAGTGAGCTTATTGTGTGCAGTTAGTATGAACAAGAGAACAAGTCAGGCTGTTAAGAGTCCACAGTCCTTGTGGGACAAATAGATCCAGTTATGAGGCATGCACCAGTATATATTCTATATAACAAACTTATATAGCTAAATGGAAAGTCTCTTACAGACCATCCACAGAATACATGCCCAGTAAACAATGAACACACTGTAATGCTGTGAGAAGAATCCACAAGCTGTAATGTGAGGGAATGAGCTTTTCACACAAGAATCTGCAATGTGGACAGCTGACACATTCAGAAAGCAGTATTCCTTATCTTCTTGCAGATAAGGTTAAGATATGTATCTCTGATGACAATATTCCTCATCACCTTGCTAAATGAGGTATGTCCTTCAAGAGATAAGCAGTCTCTGATGGTTTGACCCCTGAAGTATGTGCTAAACACTGCATAATTCTGCAGTCCCTAGCACTATGTTGAATAAGCCTGGAAGGACTGAACACTCTTGTTTCACTCCAGAGCTTAATGGAAATTCTGTCAGTTTTCTCCTTGAGTAGAAAGTTGTCTTCAAGTTGTGAATGAAAAAAAGTTAAAAGGAGGATTTGACTGCTCCTAGGTATGGTGCTGGAAAGGGATTACTGTACAAACACAAGGGAGAATATAGGCAGCGGCATCTGGAAGGGTTCAGGCTCAACAAGACTAGCCAACTTAACCAGGCCATGTAGGAAGAGGGGAAGGACAGACAGAGAGAGGGGCACCAGGAGCAGTGACTAAGAAAGAAAGAGACCAAATAGCTAAAATGCCTGGCTTATATAAGCAATGGAATCTGGGGAAAGGTTAGTCCAGGCATGTTCCTGGGATGGAGAAGTTTAGGATAGTGTATGATGTTTCTAGCCAGGAGGATCCTGTAACAGGCAGAGACTATGGGATGTTGGGAAGACCTGGTGGCCAGTTTTGGCTTTGATACATTAATAAGCCCCTCACTCATTTGTTCAGGGCTAGAGACCTAACAACTTCTAACTGGGAAAATGAAAAGCAAGCCTGAAAGAATGTGTTGCCTTGGGATGTAAACATGTATTCAGATATTGAAGGGAGCACACTAAAAGGACACAGGGGATGAACTGAAGAAAGATGAAGATGATGACATCTACTGATGACAGGTAAAATGGACATTACCTAATAACAGTGATAATTGCTCTAAGCACACTGGAAAAGAAATAGTCTACACATTCAAAGATATTTTATAGAAGGTGAAAAACTCTCAGGGAATAAAAAGTAAACTGAACTATTTGTACTACTAATATAATAAATAAATTTCATTCACTTCACCAATACATACAAAAATCAGACCTCAAATAAAACATACATTTACATTTAGTAATGTCTCTTTTCCTGCCTTTAATTACTGAACAACTAAGGAGAAAAACCAGGTAAAGACAGAAACTATTTTGAGCAACACTGTCAACAATGTTGATGAATCACAAAGCATCAGAAACAATAACAACTGAGCGATATACTTTGATTTCAAGTACATAGGCAGCATTCAGAGAGACAATATGCTTAGCCAGAAAGCATGACTTCATAATTTTCAATTAATATTATGTAAGCTCACGAGCAATAAGATATTCAGAAAAGTCTTATAATTTGCACAGCCAACTAACATTTCTAAATTACACACAGATCATGTCAGAAAATATACTTTGTAATAGGGAAAATAACAACACAACCAGATTTCTGTAGTAGAGGAAAGACTATGTAACATGGAATATTTATGTTAGAAAAGCACAAACAGATATACCTATGCTTCAACCCTAAGTAAAGCCAGAGGGAGAGGAGATAAAAATTCAAGCTCAAAGAATACAAAAGTGGAATAATAAAGACAAAATAGAATGACTGATAAATAGGTATGTGACATTTCTGTGTGTGTGTGTGTGTGTGTGTGTGTGTGTGTGTGTGTGTGTATGCATATAAACAGAAAGAAGAACTTACACAGTATGACAAATATAATATACAAATTATCCAAGACAGGAATACAAAGTTAATTTTAAAAAGTTTCAACATACAAGATTATCTACCAATGTAAATTGTCTATAGCTAATAATTGCTTAAATAGTTCAAAAGGAGATATGTTAATCTACCTATATCCCATCTGATGGGGGATGTCCTTCTGTGTATATGTTTATCTTATTGGTTGATAAATAAAGTACTGTTGGCCAGTAGGGAAGCAAGTTAGGTGGCTAGGAATCGAGGGGGATTCTGGGAAATGTAGTAGAATGTAGAGAAGTCTTGTGATCCAGGAAGGAAGTGATATAGCAGGCAGACCCAGATTATAAGCAGGGACAAGAAGGAAGTCACTCTCTTCCTCTTCCTCCCCCTCTCTTCTCTGGAGCAGCCATGTGAGCCCAACAAGGAAGGATGCATTCAGCTGGCATCCTTGATAAGATAAGCTTTATAAAATATATAGTGTAATAATTATGGTTGATACTTAAGACAGAGATAGCAGATAAGAAATCCTAGTCATTGGCCAGCAGCATTGTACCTAATACAAGATATTCTGTGTTGTTTTGGATGCCCACGTGGTGGCAAGTCTTGGGTGGCTTGGCTGAAAGATTTATTGTTACATCCATCCCATCCATACCATTTAAACTTTTCTAAAAGAGATCCTGAGTCTGACTGTCATCTTCCATTCCCAACCTTACACAACTTAAAACCAACTCTTAGCAGGTGATAATTATGTATTTTCTAGGGAAAAAAAAAAACAAAATACCATCTAAGCCAACTCTAGGGAAAGGGGCATTGTTTTCTTAGAATTACTTCTTTCTGTCATGGGGCAAAGGTGACTCTATGGGCTCCTGTGGGAAAAAAAAAACACTAAAGCAATGGTTAATTCTCAAGGGGACTTAGCTGTAACATTTGTAGCTGGTCCCTGATTAGCAGGTGATGCTTGTCTCAAGTTCTTATCTGTAGCTCTGGCCAGAGTTATAACAAGGTGCACCATTTCAGCTAGCTAATCTGGAATTGTCGAGAGCAGTTTTAGTCCCTAACCAATCCCTGAGTGGTATTTACTAGTTCAAAGACGTCAAATGGAATCAATGTTGGGGAACCCCATCTTCTTTGTGGAGACTTCAAAAATTGCTGTTAGGAAATTTTATTGTTCACCATGGAAGACTTAAACATCAATATCAACACAGAAATTTAAATTTTATTGGCATGCATACTGTTAAAGTTATCAATAAGGATGAAAGTAAGTATGAGGGAAATTAGGATTTTTTGAGAGACAATAGAAAATAATAGTCCCTAGATTTTTGTTTTCTTCAGGCTCGCACCATATTTAGAAAAGACCTTGCTCTTTTCTAAATAGAAGTGGAAGAGGAGTGGATTGGGGGGGTGGAAGCAGAGCTACATGGGGGAAGGACTGGGAGGAGAGTAAGAGGGGAAACTACCTCCAGGATATAAATTAATTAATTAAATAGTAGCCACTTATCAGTTTTGTAATGTAATACTGCAAAGAGAGATTTACTATCACATAACTCTCAAGTTGAGAGTCCAAACTAAGCATCAGTGGTCAAATCAATGTATGGGTAGGGCAATCATCTTCCCACAAGTATCAGACAGAATCCTTTCCCTTGCTTTGTATAGTTTCTAGAGGAGGCCTTAGGACTCCTTTCTTCATCTTTAAACTGATTCTGACACTTCTCTCTATATATCACACATATTTATGTAAGATATCTATCTACCCCTCTATACATATCACATGATATGATCTGATAGATACACAGATGATAGATAGATTATAGTATAAACATAGATATTAGGGACTTTAGTAATTATTTTAAGAACACTCAATCTCCTTAGTTGACAATATTTGATCCAAATGTAAATTCCCTTTCTAATATAACACACACAGAAGATTTAGTGACAAGGACAGGATCATTCAGAACAAGGGAAAACATTGTGTTACCTTGCATACTATAATGACACAAATCATGGCTTTTCATTTTTTGAGATTTAGGTTGCAAAGAAACTCTGGCTTTAAGCTAGGGTTCCTTCTCACAGAATGCTTAATACAAACTATAAGTTTTGTCCTGTGAGAAGTTCCGTGGTAAGAAGCAGATGCCTCTAACCTGTACCAATCAAAAACCTAACATGGGACAGTGAAGCGAGTCAGCCTTGATGAGTAGCTCTCTGTTTCTACCATTCTACCTTAAGATGGCTGTAGTCTTGGCACCTGCAGTGATAGCAACTTAAACAAACAAATAAGAAATTCTACTGCCTTCTAGCTCAGCCTCACATGGAACTCCATGGCATAGATAATGTGAAATAAAATTAGTCGTGTTTTAACTGATAAATTTGGGGCAATTGATTATGCAAAATAGATACCTAATAAAAGTCAATATACTAAAATTTATTCCTGTATTCCAGAAAAAAATGTAAGTTTTAAAAACTCAACTTACTTTAAAAATGTTTAGTTTGATATATGCAAATTACATATATGAACTCTACAATAAAAGTATTTCAGCATCAAACCCAAAATAGAATACATGATACAGACAAATCAGATAACAAAGGTAGCATATGAGGTTATGATAGCCACAATGATTAGCTTGTGTTTTGATGTAAAAGTAGACATAAGTAAATTACTTTCACAAGATGTTAAATATTTAAAATATGTATGTATTGTGCAAATTTAAATTGAATGCATGTTAAATTACATAATCAATTAAATTTAAAAAGCATTACCAAGATTTCTTGAGTTTTCTTACTCAAACTTGACCAGTGTTTAGATTTTAGCAAGTTCTCTCTACTGGTTTCATTGTCTGCTCCATAGAATACAATCTGTATGAGGATGGCAGCATGGCTGCTTCTTTTCTACATTGTTCAATCACATCTTCTAGGATTCCACTTGCCATAAAATTAGCCTCTAGTAACACTGTTACATTAGACAATTATCAGTCTGTAAGAGAAGTTGAGTGAGAGGAGAACCACAAATAAGTGTAAGAGATGAATTCAGCAGGATTATCTAAGAAGGTCTGCTTGATAATTCAACAAAGCCCTTCATTAGTTTCTGAAAGTCCTTAACTATAGCCTGAGTTTGGTATCTAAATCTCACTTTATCCTTACATTGTATAATAGCAAAAGTGGATGCCTATGATGTTTTTGAACATTCCTTTGTGAGCAAGTGCAGACAACTTTGAACTCCAGGATAGAAAGCAGACCTGCTCATGATCATCACAGTCAAGAAGCATCACCTGAACAACTGTAATGAGAAAAACCATAGCACATCTTTCAACAAATGTATTTCCAATGGTCTTCTTAGGTCACCTCCACAGCACCTTGTGATTATGGAGTCCATTAATTTGTGTTTCATAGATATTATGCCTTCCTACCTTTGTAATACAGTTCCAAATATAGGAGATCAACAGAATTAATATTTTCATAAAGTCTGAAGTAAATATGTTGTTCAAATAAATTATGGAATGAGCATTTGTTGTGGTACTTTAACTTTAGGTTCCACAGATTTCAACTAAATCCATAGTTTCCATGAAGTTTGCATGCTGCTGTGCTTGTTAGAATAATTTGTTGACATAATTCTGATTTCTGCACTGTATCTCCAATAGGGCAGTGTTTATTAATTGTGAACTTCTCCCCTCTCTCTAAAGCTATAAGAATATTTTCACCAAGTTACTATTACTATCAAAGTCTACAAAAAATTGTATCTTAGAACATGTTAGCATGACTTTGTTGACCTCAGAATCCTTGAGTCAAACTCTCTAGTCTGGCTTTGGACACCTGACTATTCTCCTGCCTCAGCATCCTGGGATCTGACATTACCACTACATCTTGGCTTCCGTGAGATGACAATGCTATTAGCCCCATGATGTCCAACAAAGTTTACTCCTATCATAATGGAATTTTATGTTCTCTTTCATTCATCTGTTCACATGGCCTATATTTATTTTTCAACTATGATGAGCTTGACAGCATGCCAAGATCTTATGGAAAACTTGTGGTTACAGTTCATTCCCTCATCCTCAAACAGGAATAATACATTTATTATTTTTTTGGAGTGTGTGTGTGTGTGTGTGTGTGTGTGTGTGTGTGTGTGTGTGTGTGTGTTTATGCCACTGTGAACATGTGGAAGAAACAGGACAGCCAAATTTGGGAACTTGATGTTTTCTCTTCTCCATGTGTGTTCTAGGGATAGAACTTGGGTTGTTAGGCTTCAACACGATTGACTTCACCTCAAGGTGTCACATTAGGATGCAATGAGATTCAAGGAGGAGAACATCAGTATTTCACACGGACCATGGATTAAGTAGGATCGAAAGACTATGTGTACTAACAAAGATGTTCAA
This sequence comes from Cricetulus griseus, assembly GCF_003668045.3. Lineage (NCBI taxonomy): Eukaryota > Metazoa > Chordata > Mammalia > Rodentia > Cricetidae > Cricetulus > Cricetulus griseus. The sequence goes on from NC_048598.1 coordinate 158,030,249, forward strand.
TTACATTCACTCAATCAATACTGTTAACATTTATAGATTAGTTACTATTCCAATTGCTGTGACCAAATGCTTAATGAAAGCAAATTAAAGGAGGAAGGTTTTTATTTTGGGTCACAGTTTATGGGGCTCAGTCCATCACAGTGTCAGGACTCTGAGTTGGGTGTTTACATGCATGTACAGTAAGGAAACAGAAATAGATGAATGCTGTTTCTCCATTTTCTTCTTCCTTTTATTTAGTCTCAGACCCCAGCCGATAAGACAGTGCCAGTAATATTCATGGTATGTCTTTTACATCAATCATTTTTCTGTGGTTGTAAGTTCCAAGACATATCCAGAAAACTGTCTCCTATGTGATCCTAAATCCTGTTGGGCTGACAATGAAAATTAGCTATCACAGACCCATCGATGAGGTAAGGTGATCACATAGGGTAAGAATAGGTCCAAGGGGTTATTTAAGACCTGCTCCATTTCTTTATCTCTCCACTGAAGTTTTTGGATATGCATGATCATGAAAGCTGGGCACATATATTCTGGTCCTGATGATTGCATATGGCAATATTGTACTTCTTGGGAAAATGTGTGCATGTGCTTCAGTGTCAATCTCCTTCCCATGAAGATGAAGATGAAGCCTCTAATTGAGATTACTGGTAGCAGCTACTGTGGATAACTTATAGAAACATGGCATTTAGCAGAGAGATTGTAGCCAACCTGTATGGGACATGGGACATAAGTAAGACATGCATCTTTGATATTTTAAGGCAATGAAATCTTGGGATTATTTGTTAGTACAACAAAATCAGACTCAATTGGTTCAGGAAACCTTTGGTGTTCATGAAGAGCAATGTGACGTGACACCTTAAATAAGAAGGTGATATTGCTGTTTACATTTACACCATCATCCTTTTAGAGATGGTAGACACAGTAGTTAGGTGATCTTGACCCATTACTCTGCCTCAAATTAACCAGAATTCCTCAAAGCTAATTTGCATGAAGAGGCATAATCTGATCCTGTCTGATAAAAGAAACTGTCAGAGGATCAGAGGAGATTCCACAGAAAAAGTGAATGCATTTGTAAATCTATGCATTTCACTAAAAACTTAACAACTTTCCTTTATACCAGTGCACAAGCCCTCACAGCATAAGAGTTAAATGAATTACTTTTGTTCCCATTTTATTGGATCATCTATGATTTTACTAACTCATAGAAAAAGTAATTAAAGTGAAGCATAAGTATACATCAAAAGGTTATAAAAGATGTTTCCCCCCTAGAGGGCTCAAAGATATTAGTAATGGAAGACTAGATGATGGTCAATGGACATAACTAATTAAAACACATCGATAATTAGATGTCCCTAGTGAGGTGAAACTAATGAGTGAATTTCAAGATCTAATAGATTGCAATGAAGTATAATTCTTGCTTATGTGGTACTAGCCTGGTGTCAGTGACATAATTTAACTTTCTAATGACCTTTTCATTCAGATTTGATTAATTCCATATCAAGGCATTAGCTCATGCAATGAGCCTTAATGTCACAGAAGATATTATAATTATCCAGCAGAATCAAGGCCTATAAGCACTCAGAATTACAATAGAAAATGTCATCATCTAGAAATTCTTTGGCTTTGGGAGACAGATGTAGGACAGAATTATCTACTATCCACACAACTATCAAATACCTAGGTAACAAGGGATATGAAAATGTCCTTATAGTTGCCAACAACTTCAAATTATCTAAATTTTTGAATAGTAGTACTGTAAGGCAAACAACTTGATTGCTTTTCAAAAAGTAAATTTGTTTTCTTTCTTTTCATTTACATAATGTTTTCTAGATGCTGGCTGCTTCCTTGGCATCTATTGGTCATATGCATCTTCCAGTAGGCTTTACACTCACAATAACTCCAGCTTGTGAAGTTGCCAATACTTCAAGAAGACATCAATTTATATTTGGAAACAATTAACAGTGTTAAACAAAAACTGTTGGGGATTAGCAAAGAAGTTGAGAACAAGGATATCAAGCAGTTCTAAATGGAATACTTTTCCAGGGAAAATGAAATGTATATTCTGTTTTGCATGGTAAAGTTTGTTTTCAATGGTGTTGAGGCAGGCTCAGAATTTTTAGAGTCTGAAGAAAGAACTACTTCAAATGCCTCTTCTCTCATTAAGTATATGACATTTTAGTTCTTAGCCTTTATTTATATTGTTAGTTCAATTCTCCATCCTCCTTTCACAGAGGGAGGTAACTAAGACAGGATGTAACACAAGTGATTTAACTTTAACTAGTATCTAATATATGTCACTGCTGGCATGCCATCAGTTTAAAATCCCAGGCCTGTTAATGGCAGCTCCCAGGAGGATAATGTGGGAGGGTTACTACAATGTGGTTCTTCTAGATAATAGAAAGTACTCATCTCAGAAAGAAAAACATACTAACAATCTAAGCAATAGTGGAGAGGCTACCTTAAATGCCCTTCCCCTATAATGAGATTGTTAATTACCTTATATGCCATCCTAGAGCCTTCACCATTAGCTGATGGAAGTAAACTCTGAGCTGAAGTCCTGGAATCTGGTTGTACAGAGGGAGAAGTGATGAGCAAAGGGGTCAAGACCTTGCTGGTCTTGACAGAAACATGACCTGAAAAAGTGAGAGTTCATGGACTTCAGACTGATATCTGGAAAACCAGCTTAGGACCTATCTAGATGCCCTGAGCATGGGTGTCAGTTAGGAGGCCTGGGCAATCTATGGGGCTCCTGGTAGTGGAGCAGGGTTTATCCCTAGTATACAAATGGACTTTGGGGCCCCAAGAATACCAGCAGAGGGATGGCACTACTTTCAATGGCCTGTGACCTCCCACATCAGTTGCTAATTTAGAAAATGCCTTACAGGCTTGTCTACAAGCCAATATTTGGGAGACATTTTCTCAGTTGAAGTTTCCTCCCCATCCCATCCCATCTCAGTTTTGTACTACTCCTGCAGAAGAACACATCTAATGCCCCTCTCTCTGTGGGCACATACCTTGACTTTTACATATAGTCATAAGTATAAGTAGTAAAAAGAAATCTTTACAGTACTTACATATCCCATGAACATGGAGAAGTTGAGCTGGTTTCTACCTAGACCACCCCTCTTTTACTGACTAGTGTTAATGGTGCTGGAAGTTATTCAGTACATTACCAGAGGAGGAAGGTAAACACCAACCCAAATGTAAACCTTTCAATCTACTATGGTGACATATTTGCATGATATGTTGGTGAAGCTATGGTAAAGTAAAACTTGTGGGGGTAACAAACCACCATCTGATTGCATGTGAGGTTCACTTGATGAGATAGAACCCATGTATGATAACAGTTTGTGTGACCAAGAATCTGAAACTGCATAGACCCTGGACCTGGGGGAAAACCGAATAGTATTGCTATACTCAAGAAATATAGCGATAAAGTGATTCTTAATGGAATTCTGCTATGCTCATGGATTAGTGTCTTACTACAGTAGTAAATGGAAACAAATACAGAAACCCACAACTGGACAATGTATAGAGAGTGAGAGACTGTGGAACACATTGTCCTAAATTAAATTCCTCCCCTCACAGCTCAGGAGAGGTGGTGGGTAGATTGCAAGAGGCAGTGGGAATGGAAGTCACCAAAGAAACAGTGCCTTCCAAATACAACAGGACTGAAGTAGGTAACAACCTACAGAGACTATGGCAGCATGCACAAGGGCTGCAGAACTCCAAGCCAGTGCTGATACCAGAACTGAACATGATCTGCATCTGTAACCAACTTGCTATTTACAAATGACAACAGCTCACAAATGCAAAATTAGTTTTCTTTGATGGAGTCTCATTCATTGGTCATACAATCCAAACAAGGGAGGCTCCATGCCCATTAGTAGATAGACAACACAAAGTGAACTCAATGGTACTTTTGGAGATGTCTTTCTCATAATGCTTGGTTTGGGTACCTTTTTCCTTATTTTTCACCTATTATGGTTTCTGATTTTGTGTGAGTGTTTCTTGACCTTTTTCTTTTTCTCTTTTGTGTATCTGTGTTTTGGCTTGATTCTGTTTTTATTTGCTTGTTTATATATTAAGATAGAGAGAAATAAGGCATGCATTTAGGTGTTGGAACAACGGGAGGACTTGGAAGGAATGAGGGAGGGAAACCTGATTAGAATGCACTGTATAAAATAAAATTATTTTAAATTACAAAAAGGGAAAAGAGGACATGAATTTGAAAGAAAGTAAGGGGACTTGTGGATTGTCAGCTGCCTATCCTTTGCTCTGTGTCTAATATCCACTTATGAGTGAGTATATACCCTGTTTTTCTTTCTCTGTCTGTATTACGTCACTCAGGATGGTTTCTTTTACTTCCATCCATTTGCCTGCGAATTTCAAGATAAAATTTTTCCCCACTGAGTAGTGTAAATGTAACACACTGTCTTTATCCATTCTTCCTTTGAGGAACATCTAGGTTGCTTCTATGTTCTTGCTATAACAAATAATGCTGCTACAAACATAGTTGAACAGATGGCCTTGTGGTATGAATGTGCATCCTTTGAGTATATGCCTAAGAGTTGAATTGATGGACCTTGAGGTAGACCGATTCCCATTTACCTGAGAAACCATCATACTGGTTTTCAAAGTGGCTGTACAAGTTTGCATTCCCTCAACGAATGGAGGCATGTCCCCCTTTCTCCACATCCTCTTCAGCATGAATTATTAATCTCAGAGAATCTAGGAAACAAGGAGGACCCAAAGAGAGACTTTCATGGAGTCCATGAAAAGGGGAACAGTACAAGAGCTCCTGAGTATATTGTGCATACAGGAATGGTGGGGGGGAGTTAGGAGGAATGGGGAGGGGGAGGAGAACATGAGGGATCAGGAAGGTCCAGTTGGGAGAATAACAGAGAAGGAGAGCAAGGAAAGATACACCCTCATAGAGGGAGCCAAAATGGGCTTCATGAGAAATCTGGCACTAGGGAAATATCCAGGGTCCACAACAATGACCCCCAGCTAAGAATCTAAGCAACAGTGGAGAGGTTATCTTAAATGCCCTTCCACTATAATGAAAATGATGACTACCTTAAATGTCATCCTAGATCCTGCATCCAGTAGCTGATAGAAACAGAACCAGAGAATCACAGCTAAGCACTGAGTTGAACTCCTGGAATTCTGTTATAGAGGAGGAGGAGTGATGAGCAAAGGGTTCAAGACCATGCTGTGAAAACCCACAGAAGCAGCTGATCTGAGCATGTGGGAGCTCCCAGACCCCAGTCTGACAGCTGGAGAACCAGCATAGGACCAAACCAGGCCTCTGATTGTGGGTGTCAGTTGGGGGGCTTGGGCAATATTTATCCAGAGTGCACAAATGGGCTTTGGGAGCCCATTTCCTATGGAGGGATACTCTCTCAGCCTAGATACATGGGCGGGGGGGTGGGGGGGGGAAGCTAGATCCTGCCCCAAATGATGTGACAGACTTAGATGATCTCCAATGGGAGGCCTCACCCTCCCTGAGGAGTGGATGGGTGCTGTTTGGGGGAATGGGAGAAAGAAAGGGAACTGGGATTGTTATGTAAAATAAGATATTTTAATCAAAATAAAAGTTAATAAATATAAATAAAAGTAAGGGGAGTTGTTACACAGGAGGTGTTGGAGGGAAAAAGGTAAGGTAGGAAGATGTAATTATATTTTAATCAAAACAAAATATTAATTTCAAAATATCCAGGCACTTTCAGTCAAATATGTTTTCCTGTATCTTTTAGGGAGTTATAAAATGATGGCAGAAGTTACACTGATCATGCTCAGCAGGGTGAAAACATCAACGTACAGTTCTTTACAGTTTACTGAATTGCATATACATCATAACTGTCAATGGCAACAATAAATTCACATAAACTTTTTAGAATAGAGCTTGCAATTAATTGAATTAGAGAAAAGGAAACCTCAGGGGAACAATAAATCTTTAAAACTACTTACCATTGTGACTTACTAATAGTAAATTGATGTCAACAGAATGCTTCTATTGATTTTTGCCAAACTTTTATGTTGGTTGACCAAATTCTAGTTGTAGATAAACTAGTAATTGATGAATTCTAGTACATTCTAACAGAAATCTTTTTCTTAGAAGTAGGTGATAACTCAGGAAAGTCTTATTGCACAGGTGTGAGGACCCAGAACCCTCCTAATTGTGTACCTGGTAGCATACAGCTATAATTCCAGTGCTCCTACAGCAAGATGGGAGGCAGAAATAAGGAAACACCTGGACTTTTCTGGGCCAGCTACCCTGACTTGCACAGCATCGAGCAAGAGATAAGGTGGAATGGAGAACTGCCACCCAATGTTGTTCTCTTTCCTCTACCTGTATGCTCCTCTACCTTAGGCACACCGCTCCACACACTTACACACACATCATATACACATAAACACAGAGCTAAAGATGAGTTTCTCTAATAACTATGTCATCGGGAGTTATGAGGTATGACATGAATGCTGGATGAGTTTATCTCAATATGGTGGGAAGAAACAACACAGGTGTGTTAGTACCTTGCCAGCTCATTAATGGCACGAACAATGTCTTCTCTAAGTCAGGTACAAACTTCAAGTGATAATGAGTATTTCCTTAGTCATATATAGTTCACAACATGGCTACCTGACATGCTTTCACCACTACCTGGCATTCTGGTTATGCCATATGATTAGATAATGAACAAAAAAGTAAGTCAAGACCTGAGTTGCAGCATTTGCAAGCTGTGACTGATGCTGCTTAACATTGTGCTGAGATCACTAGACTCCTTCGGGATTCCCACATGGAAGCACAGCAGACATAAATGACCTTATTAAAAGACAGGAGATAATAAAGGATAGAAACATAATTGGAAGTTAGTAGTCTGACTATTTTATTTCTTTCTTTGGCATGACATATATCTCAATTTAAAAAAAAAAAACTCCTAAAAATTAACTGTGGGATGTCAGCTGAGCCAATATTTCCTGGTTGGAGCCCACCTGGTTTTAGATACTCAGGGAGAATTTACTTTCTTCCACATGCCCTCTGCCCAGTCTTCTTAACTTCTTGCTTATCGTCCTCACATCAAACACCCAGCCCAAGGCAGCAGGTGAGCTGGTGTATTGAGAAGCCTTGGGGAGTTGGGTGGTATCTGCTCTTCTTGGAGTCAGTTTCAGAAGCTTCTGGAAACACCACTCCCTAGGAATCATTACAGAGCCCACAAATCCACTTGGCTGAAAATTTTCAGCCTGTTTTATAATCTTTCTGTCTAGGGTAAAATAGCATAACAGATAAAACAGATGAACAGATAACTTCTGACTTCAAAACTATTCTCCTGCTCTCTACAGAGCTAAATCCAGTCCCTCCCTTAGGAGCCTAATGCTTATAAGACCCCAAGAAACATGGCCAGAGTAGGTGGGACACTAATAGGAACTCAGACCCTCCACTGAGCACCATATCCATTTAGTGACAGTTCTTCCACTAGAGAGACTTTATAGTGTCCTTCTTTCCTCACATCTATACTTCCTAGGCATTGATGAAGTCTATTCAGGCTCTGTTGCCTGATGTTACAGGGGAATCATGTGGTCCCTAGTTTTTATTAGTCCTAATTATTCTGACTGACCTCAAGTTAGGTGGGAATGAGCCTTGAATAGAGCTAATACTGTTCACCACTAACCATATTAAAGATGAAATTATCAACTATGCATTTTCTTTCTCCTCCAACTCTGTTTTATGTCTCCCTTATTTTCTTTTTCTCTTTATTTTTCTTCCTTTTATGTTTTCTTATAAAATACCAAAAAGAAACTCTCTTTCTTGTCCGATATCTTATTCTACGAACACTTCTTTTATTTTCTTGACTCCCCAAAGTCAAGGCATTGATGTATTTGCTAAGAAGTTTATGTTTTCAACTCCATAACAGGTAAGAGTTTGTTTCAGACTCAAAAAGTGAGATGGAATGACATTTCCTTCTGTTTGGTGTTCTCCCTCTACAGCCTCACAAACAACCCGTGCTGGGTTGTCTGTGGCTGTTGATCAAAGAACTCTTCCCATCTGACTCTCTTAGGTTTGAGAGCACCACACGCTTCTTGTCTCATTGGAGCTGCATCTCTTTCTGTTGTAAATAGATATGAGATATTTGACAAGGCCATTTGATGATAAGGCTACTTTGTCTACATTGTCAGATGAAAACATCCAAAATGGTATCTTGTTAATTGTCAAGGAAGTACCATGCTTCCCCTTTCTCTCAGAACTTTTTTTCATCAATCCTGCATTCCAGAGAAGTCTCAGTGGCACTTTGAGGGAGAGTTGAGCACATTTGGCTTCTCATTAAACATGCTGGTTGATCAAACTCCTGGGCAATTCCCATTGCTGTATAGCTATGGTGTAAGAACTTATCAAAATTGTTTTGCATGGACCAAGATTTTAGCTATGTGTCAGGCATACTGGAAGTTGTATAAAGAAAAGTGATAGCATCAAGGAGCAGGTATATTAACAAGTTATCCAATCATTCACTTGTAAGGGACTCTAAGAGATAAGAGATTCAGATGGGGGCAGTGAAGCAGGCAATCAAGATTCTTGCTCACAAAGACCTCAGCTCCAACAATTACAAGCCCCAGCAACTATGATAGTCTCTTTTTACTGAAACAAATTCTTTTCACTAGAATATAACATTAGCTTCTTGAAACTGATTGTACATAATCCTGACCAGCTGAACTGGCCAAAAGGTGGATGAAATTTGCTAGTAGTCATGCTGTCCATGGCTTCATCATCACTATCTGGAACCACCAACACAATCTACTCTCAGTCATCCACCTGAACAAGCTGGCCAGAGTGGCTTCTGAGATCTTCAACTGGTATTTAATGACAACAGAACAAAAACCAAGTTGACAAAGGTGAGAAAGGGAACTTTTCTTAAAGTATTTTTAGAAGGAATGGAAGTTTTAAAAATTTTATTGAACTTTTACTGTTATTATTCTCCATCTGCAAGATTGACCTAGTCTGTAGCTGTGAATATAAAAAAAATCAATGCAGAGAAATGATGTACAGATGAATGCCAAATTCCTTATCTGAAATGCTTTCATTCTGTCTGAGTGGGGCTTCCAGTAGCTTCCATTTCAGAAGCTGAAAAACGCAGGAAGGAGGCAAATTGATCAATGAGTTACATATCTTTTTTTAATTTTTTATTTTAATTAGAAAGAAAATTATTTTACATGTCAATCCCAGGTCCCTTTCCCTCCCCTCCTCTCCTGTCCCCCCAACTAACACCCTATGCATCACATACCCTTTCTTCTCCACAGGGAGGGTGAGGCCTTCCATGGGGGTCTTCAAATTCTGTCTTATTCTTTGGGATAGAGACTAGGCCAACCCCCTTGTGTCTAGGTTCAGGGAGTATCCCTCCATGTGGGATGGGTTTCCAAAGTCCACTCCTATCCTAGGGATAAGTACTGATTCACTACAAGAGGCCCCATAGATTTCCAAGGCCTCCTCACTGACACCTACATTCATAAGCTTTGGATCAATCCCATGATGATTTCCCAATTATCAGTCTGGGGACCAAGAGCTCCCCATTGTTCAGGTAGCTGTTTCTGTGGGTTTCACCAGCCTGGTTAGGGCCCCTTTGCTCATAAGTCCTCCTTCTCTGTAACTGGATTCCAGTTCAGTTCAAGGTTTAGCTGTGGGTGTCTGCTTCTACTCCAACCAGCTGTTGGATGAAGGCTATACCATGTCACATGAATGTCACATCAATCTCATTATCAGGAGAGGGCATTTAAGGCAGCCTCTCCTTTTTTGTTTAGATTGTTAGTTGGTTATATCTTTGTAGCTCTCCAGATATTTCCCTAGTGCCTGATTTTCCTTCAACCTGTAATGTCTCCCTCTATTATATAATCCCATATCTTGCTTTCTTCTGTTCTTCCCTCAACTCAACCTCCCTGCCCCATCATGTCTTCCTCAAACCTCCTCTTTTCCCCTTCTCATTCTCTTAGTCCCCTCCCCACCCCTGCCCCATACTCCCAATTTCATCACAGCATTGTTTGTAATAGCCAGAACCTGGAAACTACCTAGATGCCCCTCAATTGAAGAATGGATAGAGAAAATGTGGTACATTTACACAATGGAGTACTACTCAACAGAAAAAAAAATGGAATTTTGAAATTTGTGGGCAAATGGATGGAACTACACCTGTGTTATGATAAATATTTCCGCCAAAAGCCACCAATCCCCACTGCCACATGTGTGCTTTACACCAGCCACTGGCCCGAGTTAGGCCCAAATGAATACACAAAAACTTGTATTAGGTTCAAAGCTGCTTTGCCAATGACTAGGATTCTTCATCTGCTAGCTCAGTCTTAATTATCATAAATCTATATATTTTATAAGACTTATCTTATTGGACGCCTTATTGGAGTCCCTCCTTACCAGTGGATCACATCGCTCCACTGGAGGAAGAGTGGAGGGGAAAAGAGACCCTTCCTGTTTCTCCTTCTTTAAATATGAGTCTCCTTGCTATGTCACTTCCTGCCTGGATCATCACTTCTCTACTACATTTCCCAGAATCCTCTTTGACTCCTAGTCCCATCTAATTTGCTATCTCATTGGCCAAACAGTATTTTATCTAACAATCAATAAGATAAACATACACAGTACATTCCCCATCACACCTGACTCAACCTTTCTGCTCCCTCATGGCATCTGCATTCTTCCTTTTCTTCCCTTCACATTCTTGTAGCTCCCTTGCCCATTTTCCCATGTTCTCAGTTTGTTCAGGGGATGGTGAGCCTTTCCCCTTCTCCAGTGGACAAAGTTTGTCTCTTTTAGGGTCCTCATTGTTTACTAGTTTCTCTGGCAGTGTGGATTGTAGGCTGGTAATCTCTTACTCTATTTCTAAAATCCACATATGAGTGAGTACATATCATGTTTGTCGTTTTGTGATTGGGTCACTATGTTCAGAATGGTTTCTTCAAGTTCCATCCATTTTCCTGCAACTTTCAGGATTCCATTGTCTTTTTTTCCACTGAGTAGTACTCCATTGTGTAAATGTACCATAATTTTTCTATCCATTATTCAGTTGAGGGGCATCTAGGCTGCTTTCAGTTTCTGGCTATAACAAATAGTGCTGCTATGAACATTGCTGAACAGATAAATGTCTTTGGTGTTGAATGTGCTTCTTTTGGGCATATGTCTAGGAGTGGAATTGCTGGATCTTGTGGTAGACTGATTCCCATTTTCTTGAGGAGTCACCATACTGATTTACAAAGTGGCTGTACAAGTCAGCACTCCCACCAGCAGTGGACAAGTGTTCCCCTTTCTTCCCATCCTCTCCAGCATGAACTGTCATTAGTGTTTTTGATTTTAGCCATTCTGACAGGAGTAAGAGGGTATCTCAGAGTTGTTTTGATTTGCATTTCCCTGATGGCTAAGGATGTTGAACACTTTCTTATGAGTCTTTCAGCCATTTTAGATTCCTCTATTGAGAATTGTCTATTTAGTTCTGTACCCCACTTTTTAATTGGATTGTTTGGTGTTTTAGAGACTAGCTTCTTGAGTTCTTTGTATATTTGGAGATCAGTCCTCTGTCAGATGTGGGGTTAGTGAATATCTTTTCCCAGTCTGTGGGCTGCTGTTTTGTTTTGCTGACTGTGTCCTTTGCCTTACAGAAGCTTCTCAGTTTCAGGAGGTCCCATTTATTAATTGTTGACCTCAGTGTCTGTGCTACTGGTGTTATGTTCAGGAAGCAGTCTCTTATACCAATTAATTCAAGGGTATTTCCCACTTTATCTTCTAATAGGTTCAGTGTGGCTGGGTTTATGTTGAGGTCTTTGATCCAACTTAAGTTTAGTGCAGGGCGAAAGGCTTGGGTCTATCTGTAGTCTTCTACATGTTTGCATCCAGTTATGCCAGCACCATTTGTTGAAGATGTTGTCTTTGTTCCAGCATATATATTTGGATTGTTTGTCAAAAATCAGGTGTTTGTAGGTGTGTGGCTTAATATCATGGTTTTCAACTCTATTCCATTGGTATACATGTCTATTTTTGTGCCAACCAAGCTGTTTTCAGGACTATAGCTCTGTAATAAAGCTTGAAGTAAGGGAAGGTGATGCCTCTAGAAGTTCCTTTATTATACAGGGTTGTTTTGGTTATCCTGGGTCTTTTGTTTCTCTGTATAATGTTGAGAATTGTTCTTTCAAGGGCAATGAAGAATTGGGTTGGAATTTTGATTGGGATCACATTGAATCTGTAGATTGCTTTTGGCAAGATTGTCATTTTTACTATGTTGATCCTGCCTATCCAAGAGCATGGGAGATCTTTCCATTTTCTGGTATCTTCTTTGATTTCTTTCTTTAGAGACTCATAATTTTTACAATACAGGTCTTTCTGTTTTTTGGTTAGTGTGACCCCAAGGTATTTTATGTTATTTGTGGCAATTGTAAAGGGTGATGTTTCTCTGATTTCTTTGTCCACCAATGTTTCATCTGTATAGAGTAGGGATACAGATTTTTTTGAATTAATCTTGTATCTTGCCACATTGTTGAAGGTATTTATCAGCTGTTGGAGTAGCCTGGTAGAGTTTTTCAGGTCACTTATGTAAATTATCATATCATTTACAAATAGTGCAAGTTTGACTTCTTCCTTTCCAATTTGTATTCCTTTGATCTCCTTTTGTTTTCTTATTGCTCTACCTAGAACTTCAAGGATGATATTGAAGAGGTATGGAGAGAGTGGACAGCCTTGACTTGTTCCTGGTTTTAGAGGAATTGGATTGACATTCTCTCCATTTAATTCGAATTTGGCTGTCTGCTTGCTGTATATTGCTTTTATTGAGGTATGTTCCTATTATCCCTGATTTCTCCAATACCTTTATCATGAAGGGGTGTTGGATTTTGTCAAAGGTTTTTTTCAGCTTCTAGTGAGATGATCATGTTTTTTTTTTTCCTCAGTCTGTTTATATGGTGGATTACATTGATGGATTTTCGTATGTTGAACCATCCTTGAATCCCTGGGATGAAGCCTACTTGATTGTGATGGATGATTTCTCTGATGTGTTCTTGGATTCGATTTGCCAGTATTTTATTGAGAATTTTTGCATCAATGTTCATGAGCAATATTGGTCTGTAGTTCTCTCTCCTAGTTGTGTCTTTGTTTGGCTTGGATATCAAGGTTATTGAAGCCTCATAAAAAGAGTTTGGTAATTACCCTTCTGCTTCTATTGTGTGGAATACTTTGAGGAGAATTGGTATTAGATGTACTTTAAATTTCTGTTAGAATTCTGCAATGAAGACATCTGGCCCTGGGATTTTTTTGGTTGGGAGACTTCTGATGACTGCCTCAATTTCCTTAGGGGTTATAGGCCTACTTAATTTGCTTATCTTTTCTTGATTTAATTTTGGTAAGTGAAATCTGTCCAGAAAATTGTCCATTTCCTTTAGATTTTCAAATTTTGAGTAATATAGTTTTTCAAAGTATGACCTGATGATTCTCTGGATTTCCTCTGTGTCTGTTGTTATGACCCCTTTTCATTCCTGATTTTATTAATTGCATCTTCCCTCTTTGTTGTTTCATAAGTTTGGATAACAGTTTGTCTATCTTGTTGATTTACTTGAAGAACCAACTCTTTGTTATATTGATTTTTGTATTGTTCTCCTAGTTTTCATTTTATTGATTTCAGCCCTCAATTTGATTGTTTCCTGGCGTCTGCTCCTCCAGGATGTATTGGCTTCTTTGTTTTCTAAATGTTTCCATTGTTCTGTTAATTCTGTAGTGTGATTATTCTCCTGTTTCTTCATGTGGGCATTTATACCTAAACTTTCCTCTTAGCACTGCTTTCAGAGTATCCCATAGGTTTGGATATGTTGTGTCCGCATTCTCATTGAATTCTAGGAAATCTTTAATTCCTTTTTTTTTATTTCTTCCTGGACCTATGAATTGTGCAATTGTGTTTTACTTAATTTCCATGAGTTTGTAGGTTTTCTATAGTTCTTGTTGTTGAATTCTAATTTTAAAGCGTGGTGGTCTGGTAAGGCACAGGAGGTTATTTCATTTTGTTTCTAACTGTTGAGATTTGCTATGTTGCCAAGCATGTGGTCAATTTTACAGAAGGTTCCACGTGGCACTGAGAAGTAAAATTGTTTTGTATTGGGATGGAATGTTCTATAGATGTCTGTTAAGTCCAACTGCTCCATAACTTCTATTAGTTATTTTGTTTCTTTGTTAAGTTTCTGTCTGGTGTTCTTGTTCAGTGGTGAGAGTGGGGTGTTGAAGTCTCCCACTATAAATGTGTGCAGTTTTATGTGTGATTTGAGTTTTAGTAATGTTTCTTTTACTAATGTGGATGCCTTTGTATTTGGGGCATAAATGTTCAGAATTGAGACTTCATCCTTATGGATTTCTCTTGTGATGAGTAGGAAGTGACCTTCTTCATCTCTTTTGATTGATTTTAGTATAAAGTCCAATTTTTTGGATATTAGGATTGCTATCCCCACTTTTTCGGGACCATTTGATTGGAAAATCTTTCCCCAACCTTTAATTTTTAGATACCATCTGTCTTTGAAGTTGAGGTGTGTTTCTCCTATGCAGCAGAAGGAAGGATTCTGTCTTCTTATCCATTCTGCTAATCTGTGTCTTTTTATAGGGGAGTTAAGACCATTAATGTTGAGGTATATTAATGACCATTGATTTTTCATTCTTGCTTGTTTTTGATTTGGTGATGGTGGTAAGATTATGTGTGGGATCCTATCCCTTTTTCCTTTTGGCTGTTGATAAAGTGGGGATATCTATTGTCTATATTTTTCTGGTTGTAGTTAACTTCCTTGGGTTGCAGTTTTCCTTCCAGAACTTTCTGTAGGGCTGGATTGGTGGATATGCATTTTTTGAATCTGGTTTTGTCATGGAATATCTTGTTTTCTCCATCTATAATGATTGAAAGCTTTGCTAGATATAGTAGTCTTGGCTAGCATCCATGGTCTTTTATTGTAGGTAGAATATCTATCCAGGACCTTCTGGCTTTCAGAGTTTCCATGGAAAACTCAGGTGTGATTCTGATAGGTTTGCCTTTATAGATTACTTGACCTTTTTCCTTTGCTGCTCTTATTTTGTCCTCTTTGTTGTGTATGTTTGGTGTTTTGATTATTATGTGGCTAGGAGAACTTTTTTAGTTCAGTCTATTTGGTGTTCTGTCAGCCTCTTATATTTTCATTGGCATGTCTTTCTTTAGGGTGGGAAAGTTTTCTTCTATGATTTTGTTGAATGTGTTGTCTGTGCCTTTGAGTTTTATTTCTTCACCTTCTTCTATACCTATTATTCTTAGGTTTGGTCTTTTCATGGTTTCCCATATTTTCTGGATATTTTGTGTTAGGAATTTGCTGGACTTATGATTTTCTTTGGTTGATTATTCTATTTCCACTAGTGTGTCTTCAACTCCTGAGATTCTCTCTTCCATTTCTTGTATTCTGTTGGTTATGCTAACATCTGTAGTTCCTGATCACTTACCCAGCTTTTCTATTTTCAGCATTCCCACATATTGTGCTTTCTTTATTGTCTCTATTTCAGCTTTTAGGTCTTGAACTGCTTCCTTGAAAAATTTGTTGATAACTTGTAATTTTGGTTTCTTTAAGGGATTTTCTATTTCTATTTCTTTAAGGGATTTTCTCATGTCCTCTTTGAGGTCCTCTAACATTTTTCTGAAGGTGTTTTTAAGATCACTTTCATCTGCGTTTCGATGTTTAAGTCTTGCTGGTGTATGGATCCTACTCTCTGGAGGTGTCATATTGTGTTTTCTGTTGTTGAATATGCTTTTACCTTGTCCTCTTCTCATCATTTCTTCTGGTGCATGTAGCAGGAGTTTCTTGCTCTCCTGGTGGGTATGGGACCAAGGTTCTCTCCTGGTAGATGCAAACAGATTCAATACTCTGATGCTTGTGCTCTTCTCGTGGATGGAGGTGTCACTGTTACCAGGGTGTCAGCAGTGTTGGGGTGTTTTGGGTCCCTCTGGGCCTGCAAATTGAGATAGAACCACCACTGGGTGCTCAGTGTGTGGGATCCTGCAGCCAAATTCGGTCCAGCATGCAGATTGCTAGTGTCAGATGACTCTGAGCAGTGATGATGAATGGGAACTGGAAATAACCCCCGGCCTACTTGGGCCAGTGGATGGAGGCAGAGTTGCCAACGGGCCTTGGTGTGTCGGATCTAACATCCGAATTCGGTCTGGCATTCAGATCACTTGTGTCAGATGTATATAATATTTTATGATCAAATCTACCAGCCATTCCTTCCCCTCCAAACCCTCCTTTATGCTCTTTTATTCTTCTTTCCATTTATCATGTGTTCTTAAAATTTAAATGTCCATTGAACCTATTTATTCCTAGCTCTAAGTATTTGGGTGTGGGACAGAAGCATGAACAGTCTCTTGGGACACATCTGTTAAGAGACTTTACTCTCCTTCTCGTAGTAGCTATCAATTGCCAATAGCTCCTTGGCTAAGTGTTGGAACTTCATAAGTTACAACTGTGCTGGGATTTGAGTTAACATGGTTTTGTGTATTCAGTCACAGCCTCTATGTTTTCATGTGTACAGAGTCCTTGTCATGACTGGCAAATACTGTTTTACTTCAGATGTCTACTCCCTCTGTGTCTTTACATTTTTGAGAATAATAGTATTAGGGCTTATGACTCTGAAACCTAGATTGCCATGGAAGATGGATACTGTTTATTATATGTGGCTGCTATCTTTTAATATTTAGTTATATGTGTTTATTTGGAGTATCAATAACAGTAGGGAAACTAGTGAGAATCCTTAAGGTGGATTTCAAGGGTAGCATGCTATATCACAGAAGGTATAAGGATCAGGAAGTATTAAGATAGATGATGGGATATCAGGATAGAAGGGTACATATGGGGAAAGGTAAGATCCATGTGGAAATCTAATACTATAGAAACTTCCTAGAATACAAACACATATAAAGGGAATTGAGATGAAATTACTATACAAGATTAAATGCCTATCTGAGGCAATATACACTATCAAAGAAAAGTCTAGTGCATATATGTTTCTATTTTTTTTAAATATTGGCCAGCAGGGTCCAACAGACAGTTCTCCCACAAAACCTTACAGGACATTACCATTACTTTTGGCTACCCTCTAGAACTTGATGGTAAGACCTTATTGTTGAAAACACCACATAGTTGAGTTATAGGACATAGGGGAATCAAGCTGTTATCAACCTGGAAGCTCCATCCTTAATTGCTAAATTTCATTTTGTTCAAAGATTTTATGCATGCAACTTGGGGAGACAATAATCCACAGTCTTTCTTATCTTTGAACCTTGTAAATAACAAAAACTGGTGTGGCTAGATACTCCACTGGTACAATAGTGAAATGAATGTTTTCAGAACAACCAACTACATTTTGGTAGTATTTAAAGCCCACTCCACAATACAGAACTCATGCCTGTGCCTAGTACTATTACTAGATGTTCACTCTTGAGAATTCCTCATCAACCTCCAAAATATTACATATGATGCTTAACATTGTTTAAGAAGTGAATGAAATAATTGAGAAGTAATTGGTTGACAACACAAAGTCAAGATCAAGCTAGTACTAAAAGGAATGGATGATACAGATACCGAAACTAGAAAAGAGTTCTGATGAAGTAGAGCCAAATCTGGATTTTGAAAGACTAGTTAATATTTGGGTTGGGAGGAGTGAAACAAGTTGGCAGTCTATACTAGTCAGAAATAAAATGAATCTGATTTGTATGGAGACATTATGGATCAGAATCAACTGATTATGGTTAGTGGTGCATGAAACCATGTGACAGAAATTAAAGTTTGAAAAGAGTTTGATTGTAAAGTGACTTGACTTTTAGCTAAGGTATAAATTTTTATATTGCTATGTTGTATCATGTTATGCTCTAAATTTATATGAGGTAATTTACCAAGGTGTAGTTAACTAATAAAAAATAGCCCCAACTTACATATTATAAGAAAACTAATTTGAATCAAAAGATTTAAAGACTGTTATGATATTAATAGAAAGGAAAATGTATAAAAAATAACTCTATTCCACATTATATGCTTGTTAAAAGTGAATGAAATTAAAAAATTAAAAAATTTAAAAAGTGAATGAAATCAAGTTTTTAGTTGTACATCAACTCAGATAAAAAAGGACAAGGGTGGCAAAAGACAATTTCTTAAAGTACCATATAAGATTAAAATTGGGTATCACAAAAGGAAGTGAGTGGATAATACAATAAGCAACATCCTCAACAATAAATCAAAATTGTTGAAATAGTATTTTTCAGTTCATCCTAATAAAGCCAACAAAGCATCCAGACCCACACTGAAGTAATTGTATAGAAGTGATATGGTATTCAGATGTGCTTTGTAGTATATATTTGGCTTAATTCAAGATTGCTATATTATAATAGTATATATTTGGCTTAATTCAAGATTGCTATATTATAAGATTAAAGCATCTTCATATAGACTGTTGGAAGCAGGTAAGTGATAGGAGAATTTCTCCAGACACTTCTTTGTAGCAAAAACACAGATGAAGCCCTTACATTTTTTTCTTCAGCCTCTGCTTTATGACACCTATAGCCCATTTCCAAAAGAATATGCCTTCCCCAATGAGTGGTTAACTAAATTTTGACATATTTTAAGATGAGGACAGAGTTGCTCCTCTTGGACTTGAGTTTTATGCTAGGTGATAGATATGGATATATTTGTATTCTTCTATGAGTTAGACCAGGTCCATTTGTTGAAGTTTTTTCCATGGTATATTTCTAGTTTTTAAATAAAAAAATCAGGTGTCCATAAGTATATTGATTTATATCTGTGTCTTCAATTTGGTTCCATTGATCCACATGTCTATTTTTATATCAGTACAGAATTCTTTTAGCTATCCTGTTTTTTTCTTTGTTATTGTTGTTGTTTTGTCTTTCCATGTGAATTTAAGTATTGTTCTTTCAAGGCCTGTAAAGAATTGTGGTTTAATTTTTATAGGAATTGTGTTGAACATGTATATTTTAGTAAAATAGCTATTTACTATGTTAATCCTACCAATGCATGATCATGGGATATCTTTTCATGTTCTGATATCTTCTCCAATGTCTTTCTTCAGAGGTTGTAATTCTTGTCACACAGGTCTTTCACTTGCTTTTATATTACTTGTGGCTATTTTGAAGGGTATTGTTTCCCTGATTTGTTTCTCAATCTATTTATGATTTGTAAAATAGGAAGGTTACTGATTTTTTTGAGTTTATTTTATATCCAGCCACTTCTCTGAAGGAGTTTATCAGCTACAGGAGTTCCCTGGTAGAATTTTTGGGTCACTTATGTAAATTACCACATCATCTGTAAATAGTAGTACTTTGATTCTTCCTGTCTAATTTGTTTCCCTTATGATCTTACTGCTCTAGTAAAAAAAAGTACTATATTGAATATATAAAGACAGAGTGGACAGTCTTGTCTCATCCCAGATTTTCATGGAATTGCTTTAAGTTTCTCTAAATTTAGTTTGATATTTGCTATTGACTTGCTATATATTGCCTTTAATATGTTTAGGTATGTTCTTTGTGTGTCTCATCTCTCTAAGACTTTTATTATGAAGGACTATTGGATTTTGTCAATTTTTTTAAGCATTGAATGAGATAATCATGTGTTTTTTCTTTCAGTCTGTTTATATGGTGGATTGACAGATTTTTATATGTGGAACCATCACTGCATCTCCTGATTAATGCATAATGATCATGGTGGTTGATCTTTTTGATGTGTCCTTTGATCCAGTTTGCATGTAATTTATTAAATACTTTTGTGTAAGTGTTCATGAGGAAAATTGGTCTGTAATTCTTTCTGTTTGTTGAGTCTTTGTATGGCTTAGGTATCAGGGTGATTGTGACCTCATGAAATAAATTTGGCAATATTCCTTCTATTTCTATTTTGTAGAAAATTTTGAGGAATATTGGTATTGCCTAGCCCAGCAATAGATAGAAATTGAGCTTCACCCAGCAACTGATAGAACCAGATGCAGAGAGACTTTATAGCTAAACATTGGGTGGAGCTCCAGTAATCCTGTGGAAGAGGTCCAGAAGGATTGGGGGAACCAGAGGAGTCAAGGACACTACAAGCAAATCCACAGAATCACCTCACCTGGGCTCAAAGGGACTCACAGAGACTGAACCACCAATCAGAGAGCTTGCATAACCTAGGCCCACTGCACATGTATCAGTTGTCTAGCTTATGTAGCTTTGCTTGTGGGATCCTAATAGTAAAACAGATAGCCCCCAGTGTCTCTGACCTTGTTACCCATGTTTAATAGTCTTCTCTCCTACTAGGTTGCATTGTCCAGGCTTAATAGGCAAGGAGGTGCCTTGTCTCACTGCAACACGATAGACCATGCCTCCCTGATATTCATGGGGTGAGGGGATGCACTCTTGGGAAGAGAAAGGAAGTGTAGATATGAGAGGAGAGAGGGGAGGTTTGGGGAGGCACTCAGAGGAGAGGATGGAGATGGGGAATCTGTGATCAAGATGGCAAAAAATCAATTAAATAAAATAAATATAAAATACAAAGTTGCTGAAATCATCCTAATATTGTGAGGGTAGCTGCATTGAGTTCATGCCCTATACATAATTGGAAAGGCTATCTAGAAGTCCTTTCTGAAGAACATACCATTTCTATGGAAAAGAGAAAAAAAATCTGTCCTGAATTCATAATCATGTTTGACAGAGGTTTCATGACACCTGCTAACATACACACAGAGGAAGCTTTTCTTCATCCTTCACCTACATGACTGGTGAATTAACTCAAGTATTTTACAAATGAAGAGCTCTATACTATAATCATTTCCATCTTCTGATGTCTGCTTCATGCTCATCTTTGTCAGTCTAAAATAAATCACCTGTCAGTTATAAGTGAATCAGGATGTATAAAAATGTAAAAATGTTCTTTACATTAACAAGATATAAAAGGCCTTATCAAAAGTTGATAGAAGTCAAAACCATAAATCCTATCCTTTAATAATTTCAAGTTAAAATTTATCACACAGAAAAATTTCAGCAGGTTTGAAAAGAACAGGAAATCTAAAAGAGCTGATTGTATAAATTTTTATTGCCTTGTGTGGATATTTAAAACATTATTTCACTGTGATAATTTCAACATTTATTTTATATTTAAAGGATTTTATATTTCTTACATTTACAAAACTACACTATTTCCACATGATGAATGATACTCCCTGATGAACATTAGGTATGGTTACCTTTACCAAAAGCAAACTGAAATAAATTATTTTGTAAAATGGATAAGAATTTTTTCTTTTTACATTATGCCATGGTATTTAGGGAAAAATTATATAAGATGTAAAATATATTATAGAACTTTAATTCAAATATTTTAACTATTATTGACTAGTAGCAATATCATTTATCAATTAAACTGCTGTGCTAATACAATAGCCTTAAATAATTTTCAAAAAATAGCCATGTGAAACTGTGATTACACATGTAGGATGTAAATAGTACTATTGTATAAGATATAAATTCCAAATTTGGTTGATTATTTTTAGGTGCAATTTTTTGAACATACTTAGACCTATCTATACTTTGCTATCTACATTTGCAGTTCTGATACTCATCAATAGAGACTGTAACTATATGCAGACAAATGTGATTCAGAGAGATACTTCTGCATACCTAATAAAGTGTTTATTATTTACCACATCCCCACCAGAGCAGTCTTTTTCCTCAAGTGTGTGTGTGTGTGTGTGTGTGTGTGCATATATTCATGTCAAAGCTGAGCAATTAAATGGAAGTTTATTTTGTAAGCAAATAAAGTATAAATTTACTTATTTCAGTATCATCAAAATTAAAATATAAAAGTTCTTGCCAATTATTAGCACAATCTTTGATATATAATTGAAAATGATGAAAGAAATGGAGAAATGAAATCCCTATGCTTTGGCTAATGACTAAAGCAACTAGAAAAAGTTAATGTAAATTTCTTTTATAAATCTTATCTATTCACTATCAGTAACTATGTACTTTTTTCATATGAAGAATATGCTAAGTTAGGCATGCTAGAGGGCATATAACTTTGTAAAAACTTATGTAAAAAAACCAATATGATTCTATACAGTGGAATATTATACAGTTTTCAAACTTCTATGGCACAAAATACTGTCAATAATACAGTGTAAAATGCACAGACCTTCATATATATCATATGGTATGGTGCTTTGAATTAAAATTGTCCTCCATAGGTTCAAGGATTTAAATACTTGGTCCCCAGTTGATGGCACTGTTTGGGAAGAAGACAGGAATTTTAGGACATGAAGCTTCTTTGGAGGAAGTACATTATTGGGTGAGGGATTTAAGAGTGTATAGCTTTGTCCCACTTCTAGCACTGAACAGTTCCTGAAAACTGAACTATAACATAGGCTCCAGAAATTATGCAGACCTTAGATCATAAGCCAAACAGATTGACTGCCCATGAAAGCTAAAATCTTAACATTTTGCACTATTGAGAAATAAGCCACAAGGTTATAGTAGATATCCACAATGTTATAGATCATCTGAACAATCTGGTCACTCTAAATATGAAAAATTGTCAAACAACAACAAAAATAACATCAACTTTTAGGACAAAAAGATAATTAATTATCCCCATCACCCTAATCACTGATGTTGAAAGTTCTTGACAAAAAGCCAGTATTATACAAATGCAAACAATCAAAAATAGATAGAAAGTTGGAGAAACCAAAACCTTAAAACAAAAAAATAAGACATGAATAAATAATGCAAAATTTTAGAACTGAAATATACATTAATCAAAATAGTTTAATAGAAATTGAGGATGATAGACCAAGAGTCAAGTACACTTGGGGATGGATCATCTGAAATTAATAAATCAGAACTATAGATTAAGAAATGAAATAAAAAGGTATAGCATTCATTTTTCTACATCCAAAGAGAGGAGTGCAGAACTGGAAAGTACACTTGAAGAAATCATAAATATTTTTCTAAAAACAATGGAAAACATGGAAGTACAAATTCAAGAAATTCAGAAAACACCAATCATGAAAGGCATATAAATTTACATCATAATCAATCTTTTGAAACTAAAGTTTGGTAAACTTAAAGCAACTAGAAAAAATAATATTATCATGAAAATGGCTCTTATATCAAGAGGTTTTCTATGATAAATTATGGAAACTACTGGAAATTTGGAAATATTAAAAGAACAAATTCCTGCCCAATATTTCTGTTAATGAAAATATCTTCAGAAATGAAGTAAAGGGCATTCTTGAGAGAAGATAAAGTGAAGAATTCTTGTCAAGAAACCTTCTCTAATATAAATGCTGTAAAGTGTTCTACAAATAGAAAACACTTAACAACAGAAAGAAATCTAAAGTAGAAATAAAGAATTATTACCAGGAATAATAAATGTCTGTATAAACACCACAAGGAGGCATAAAATGGAATATGTAAAGACCTAAATGTAAACTATTTCTAAACTAATTAGTTATGCCTAGCAATGCTATTTCTTAACACTAATGAAAACTTAAGACAATTTTAAGGCAACATGAAAGAAGACAATTAATGATGACTAAGCTAGTCATATAGAAAATAGTTAAATGTTTACCATTTGTTAGAAGAAATAGAAAAAACAATCCTATTCTTAAGGGCATAGGAAAGAGTATGTGTCATGGGAAGAATACTTGAAGAAGGCAGAGTTAGGCAGGAATCTCATAGTCAACACAGTAAGCCAGGAAAATCCAATGTCAGTATGAGAGAGAAAAAAGAAGTAGTAATCCAATTAAGTAGAAAAACAACCATCAAAAACAAGAAAAGACAAACCAATCTCAGTAATTAAAATAAAATTGTCTCAACCCACATTAAAATACACTGATTAAGTCGATTAACAAAATTAAATTTAACTGTCTTGAAGAAGCATGGCTAAATAATAAAACATACACAAACTGAGAATCAAGGGCTGCAAATTGACCTACCAAGCAAATGTAAATGAAACTCAAGGTGCCATTACTATTTTCTACTTGATAAAGGAGATGTCAAAAGAGATAAGAAAAAAGTTAGTATGTATCAGTAAACTAAGTAGTCAAGATGATGAAGCAATTATGAATATTTACATATCGTTGTTTGCACTTCTAACTTCATAATGCAAACACCAAAAGCATGACAGATCAGCTAAGGTAAGTTCTGATACAAATAGAGGGAGACTCAGATACCCAATTCTCACATTTAGATGGAAATTGTAAATAAAACATTAGTAAGGAAAGTTCACAGCAAATATCTACCATAGATGAATTGAATTGGATATATGTAACATTCCATCCCACGGCAACAGAATAAACAATTTTCTCAGCATCCCATAGGACCATCTCTAAAATAAATTACATTATAGCCCACACAAGAAATCATAACAAATACAAATGAATCTAAATATTCTGAATGAATCAAAACAAACAACAGAAATGATACAAACACTTGGAAGATATACAATAAACTTTTAAAATCAACATGGGCCATTAAAGGAATTAAAAGCATATTTTTAAAATTAAAAGTATTTGGGGCTAGAGAGATGGCTCAGAGGTTAATAGCACAGACTGCTCTTCCAGAGGTCCCAAGTATGTCTCCCTTAGGGTTCTCCTTGTTTACCAGCCTCTCTGGCAGCATGGTCTACAGGCTGGCAATCCTTTACTCTATGTCTAAAATCCACATATGAGTGAGTACATACCATGCCTGTATTTTTGTCACTGGGTTACCTTGCTCAGAATGGTTTCTTCTAGTTCCATCCATTTGCATGCTGAAGGTGTTTACAGCTGTAGGAGTTCCCTGGTAGAGTTTTTTCGGTCACTCATGTAGACTATCATATCATCTGCAAATAGTGAAAGTTTGACTTCTTCCTTTCCAATTTGTATCCCCTTGATCTCCTTTTGTTGTCTTATTGATCTAGCTAGAACTTCAAGGACAATATTGAAGAGATATGGAGAGAGTGAACAGCCTTGTCTTATTCCTGATTTTAGAGGAATAGCTTTGAGTTTCTCTCCATTTAGTTTGATCTTGTCTGTTGGCTTACTGTATATTGTTTTTATTATGTTCAGGTATGTTTCTGTTATTCCTGATCTCTACAGAACCTTTATCATGAAGGGATGTTAGATTTTGTCAAAGGCTTTTGCAGCATCTAGTGAGATGATCATGTGGTTTTTCTTCTTCAGTTGGTTTATATGGTGGACTACATTGATGGATTTTCAAATGTTGAACCAACCTTGCATCCTAGGGATGAAGCCTACTTGATCATGGTGGATGATTTTTCTGATATGTTCTTGGATTCAGTTTGCCAGAGGTCCCAATTTCAATTTCCTGCAACCACATAGTGCCCTCTTGTGGCTTGCAGGCATGTATGCAGACAGAACACTGTATGTATAATAAATAAATCAGTGTTTAAATAAAAAAGAATTTAAAGAATTCATATCATAGCTCATCAGGGCATAGCTATATGGAGTATAGCTAAGGCTGCTCTAAATTGGAAATTTATAGCTCTAAGCATTTACAATGAAAATCAGAGAGACTTCAAATGTGAAAGTTAATGGTATACCTCAAGTCCCTAGAAAATGATAAAGAAGTCACACTCTCTGTAAACCAAAAATGTCTCCCTCTATTATGATATCTCTATTCTTGTTATTGTGTATTCTTCCCCTGACTCATATTTTCTGCTCCCTCATGTCCTTGGTATCCCTCTTCCTCTCCCCTTGTCTGGAGATCTACAAAGATGACACCAGCTAACTATCTCAGCAACAGAGGAGAGGCTACCTTAAATGCCCTCCCCTGATTATGAGATTGATGACTGACTTATATGCCTTCATTCAGAAGCTGGTGGAAGTAGAAGCAGACACCCATAACTAATCACCGATCTGAACTGGAACCCAGATGCAGAGAAGGACCAGTGAAGAGCACAGAGGTCCAGACCAGGCTGGTAAAACACCCAGAAACAGCTGACCTAAGCATCCGGGAACTCTTGCTCCCCAGTCTGATAGCTGGAATACCAGCATGGGACTGATCCAGACCCAAGGAACATGGGTTTCTGTGAGGAAACCCCAGAAATCTATGGGATCTCCTGTAGAAGCCCAGTATTTATCCCTAGCATAGGTGTGGAATTTGGGAGCCCAGTCCACATTGAGGAATACTCCCTGAGCCAAGACACTCAGGGGTGAGCCTAGGCCCTACCCCAAGGGAAACGAAAGACTCTGATGACACCCTATGGAAGGCCTCACCATCCAGGGGGAGCAGAAAAGACAGGTAACAGAAAAGGTTTTAGTTGGAGGTTGGGTAGGGGAGGACGGGTGGGAGAAGGGAAATGGGATTGTCATGTAAAACAATCCTGTTTCTAATTCAAATAAAAAAAGTTGGAAAAAATGGCAAAAAAAGATCGATTGTAAAATTGGGTCAAAAAATAATGAAATGGAAACTAAAAAAAAAAATAAGCAGAGAGCTAATTAAACATGGATTTTTGAAAAGATTAACAAGACTGACAAACATCTACCTAAACAAGCAAGGAGCAAACTGAAATAAAATTGATATGGAAAGAGAGATATTACAATCTGTTGCAATAAAATACAGAGAAAATTACTAAATACTTTGACGACAGATTTTCCAAAAACAGAAAATTCAAGGTATCAGTAAATTCCCAAAGGCTTGAATTGCCAAAATTTAATCCAGTTTATATAACAAAGTTGAATTTACACATAACAAACACTGAGTTTGAAGTAGTAATTTAAAGTCTCCCTACAAAGAAATTCCCACTCGTCTGTTTTTGTGCAAATACCAAGCTGTTTTAATTAATATAGCATTATAGTAGAACTAGAGGTTAGGGATGGTGATGCCTCCTGAAGTTCCTTTATTGTACCGGGTTGTTTTGTCCTTTTGTCTTGGTATTGTACTTTGAAGGTCTGAGAAGAATTGTGGTGGGATTTTGATAGGCATTGCATTGAACCTGTAGATTGCTTTTGGTAAGATGGCCATTTTTACTATGTTGATCCTACCTATCCAATATCATGGGAGATCTTTCCATTTTTTTCATATCTTATTTAATTTCTTTCTTTAATGACTTTAAGTTCTTGCCATACAGGTCTTTCACCTGTTTGGTTAGAGTTACCCCAAGATATTTATGTTGTTTGTGGTTATGATAAAGTGTGATATTTCTCTGATTTCTTTCTCAGTCCCTTTATTGTCTATATATAGTAGGGCTCCTGATATTTTTGAGTTAACCTTGTATCTTGCCACTTTGCTGAAGGTGTTTATCAGCTGCAGGAGCTCCCTGGTAGAATTCTTCAGGTCACTTTTGCAAACTACTATCTACAAATAGTGAAAGTTTGACTTCTTCTTTTCCAATTTGTATTCCTTTAATCTCATTTTGTTGTCTTATTGCTCTAGCAAGAACTTCAAGTACAATATTGAAGAGATATGGACAGAGTGGACAACCTTGTCTTGTTCCTGATTTTAGAGGAAACACATTGAGTGTCTCTCCATTTAATTTGGTGTTAGCTATTGGTTTGCTGTATATTGCTTTTATCATGTTTAGGTATGTTGCTGTTATCCCTGATCTCTCCAAGACATTTGTCATGAAGGGCTGTTGAATTATTTTTGAGAAAACATCCTAAGTGAAGTAACCCAGTCACAGAAAGACAAACATGGCATGTACTCACTCATATAAGGATATTAGACATAGAGAGAACAATTACCAGCTTACAACCCACACCTACAGAAAAGCTAGGAAATAAGGAAGACCATAAGAGAGTCATACATGATACCCCAGTGAACAAAAAGGGACAAAAGCCACTGAACAAATTGGGAGCACTGGGGGGAAGGTAGGAGAAAGAGGAGGGGAGTAGAGGAGGGAAGAAGAGGAGGGGGAGGACATGAGGAATCAGGAAGATTGATTGGAGGGAGGAATAGAGGAGAGCAAGAAAAGAGACATGTCAATAGAGGGAGCCACTATAGTTTTAAAGAGAAATCTGGCAATAGGGAATTATACAGAGATCCATAAGGATGACCTCAACTAGGAACCTAAGCAGTAGTGGGGAGTCTACCTTAAATGACTTCCCCTAATAATAAGAATGATGACTACCTTAAATACCATCCCAGAGCCTTCATCCAGTAGCTGATATAAGCAGAAGCCGAGATCCACAGCTAAGCACTGAGCCAAACTCCTGGAATCCAATTTCAGAGAAGGAGGAGTAACAAACAAAGGGGTCAAGACCACTGTGTGAAAACCCACAGAAACAGCTGACCTAAGCCAGTGGGAATTCATGGACCCCAGTGTGAGAACTGGGAAACCAATGAAGGACCCAAGCAAGCCCCGTAAATGTGGGTGTCAGCCAGAAGCACTTGGCAGTCTATGGGGCCTCTGGCAGTGGAACCAGGATGTATCTCTAGTGCATGAATGGTCTTCAAGAGCCCATTTCCCACGGAGGGATACACTCTTATCCTAGATACACAGGGGAAGTCCTGGCCCTGCCCCAAATGACTTGACAGATTTTTATGATCCCTCATGGAAGGCTTCGCCCTCCCAGGGGAGTGGAAGGGGGGCAGTTGGTGAGAGGTATGGTAGGATCGGAGGGAGAGGGAACTGGGATTGATATGTAAAATTAGATTGTTTCTAATTTAAATAAAATTTATAAAAAAGAAAATCCTAAAATGTATGTGGATTTACTGCTAAATTCTACCAAATTTTCAGGAAATCCAGTGTCAGTACTTCTCAAAACATAAAGGGACAGAATTCCATCAAATTCATTCTACAGAATCAATATTACTCAGATACTATAATTAGGAAGGACACAACAAAATGTAAAACAATCTCATTGATGAGCATGGATAAAAATTCTCAAGACCCTTCAAAACTGATCAACAACACATTAAGAAGATTACACTCAATGACCAAATTAATATCATCCTAGAGATTCAAAGTTGTTTCAACATATACAAATCAATGCATGTAATATATTGTATTAATGTACTTCATAAGACAAATATCACATTATACTATCAATGTATACAGAAAACACATTTGACAAATTTCAAAATCCCTTACAATAAAGTCCTGAGGAAGCCAGGGAATAGAAGAAACCTATCTAAACCTTAGGTCTCAAACCTGGGACAAATGGTTAAATGAGGTACCTATAAACATCAAAGCTGAGACTCAAGTTCTCCCAGCATCCCTCAGTCTCTACCTGTTACAGAGGCCACCTGGCTGTCATAATCCACCCCCTCTTGTTAGTTATTCTTTATACTCTTGTTCTCTTTGGTCTTTTGGGGGTCCACTGCCTGGCTCCTAAATAAATCACACAAGGAGCCTTATTCTTTCTCATGAACCCCCAGGCTTAGCTTGGCTAAGCTGCTAGTCAGCTTTTATTAACTCAAGTTTTGTCTCTGGGCTTTTTCCTTTTCTCTTATTTCTATATATCTACTTTCACTCTTACTCCATGACTGGCTGTGTGGCTGGCAATGGCTATCCTCCTATACTTGTTCTCTTATTCCTTCTTCTGCTGTTTTTTTCTCCTTCCATTTATTCTTCCTGGCTGTCAGCCCCACCTATCTCTCTCTAATGCCCAGTTATTGCTGTACAGATCTTTATTAGACCAATCAAGTGTGTTAGATTGGCAAAATAACACAGCTTCACAGAGTTAAACAAATGCAACATGAAGGAATACAACACGTCTTTGCATCAAATATTCCACAGCATAAACAAATGTAACACATCTTAAAATAATATTCTATAACAGCCCCCTCTCCAGGTAGTCCTGGGCTGGGCTGCCCTTCCCCCAGCTTCTATTCCCTATATAACTCAATTATTTTGCTTACATGATCCTTTTATACTCTTGAGCTCTTAGCCACTGCTTCCTGCTCTCCTTTCTCCCTCAGCCTTCTCCCTTCTTGTCACATGACCCAGTGCAGTTGACTGGCCATGTTTATTCTGGCCCTCCTAGATGTCTCTATGTTCTCTCTCATATCTACAATACCTAGGTCCACTTACGCCCTCCTTTTATTTATTTTTTGTTTTCATTCAAAGGTGATATTTAAAAACCAGAATCTAGCCATTACAATATATATGCTCATCATTTTGGGTGACTCGTCTTTAAGTCCTTCAATAGAAGAGACTGGAAACATTTTTTTCAGTCATTTACTCACAATGCTGCTTCTCATTCAGGTTCTGTATTATAGATATTATGGTTACATTTACCCAATACATATTTGTATTTCCTTTTTTTAGGAATATGAGTGTTTCTACAACTAAAAGAGAAAGAAATAAGTGGGCTATTGACTATAATTTGAATAACTTGAAAGGCGAATGGAAAGAAAGAAAAAAATATAATAATATGTCATAAATAGAAAAAAAACAACAAAATGTTAGACATAAGTCAAAATATAGAGGTGCTTATTTAATGTAAATGAGAACACTGAAAATAGAAGATGGAGATTGTCAATATAGATAATGAAAGCATGGTCATGTTATGTGCTGTCCAAGCTAGATGTGCCTCAAGTACATATAAGACAAGTTAATAGTAAAAGAAAGAGAAATTACATACTGGGCTGAGCAAACATAATATATATGTGTCTCTATTCACATCAGAGAAATATTCATACAGACAAAGATGCATTCAAAAATAGTAAAAGTAATTTATGAGAAAGACAGAATTTAAATGTCTATAGTCATAGAGGTTCATAGTCATGGAGCAGAAAGCCAGCAGAAATGAACAGAAACAGAAGATCATATTTAGAGATTTCTATCAACTTTCTTTAAGTAGTTGAGAGAACAAACTAAAAAATAATAAAAAAATCAGAAAATATTCAAAAATAAGAACAATGGAACCATGCAAAAAATTAAATCTAATAATTGAACAATAAATATTTATGAAATAGGCCACTATAAACCTGCTACTTTGACATTGGCCTGATCCCTCCCAAGGTGAGTGTACCCTCTGCTCTTGCCCTACTCCTGTCCAAAGTCCCATTCATCCCAGATCTTGCTGGGACTGTGCCTGCTTGGAGTGGACCCGCCCAGCCAGGGAGGAGCTCCCCGAGTCTGGAAACACCTCTCTCTTCCTTCCTGATCCACTGGCATGACCCCTCCTGAGGTGAGTATACCCTCACCTCTTCCCCGATTCCTGTCCGAAGTCAGACTCACCCCTGATCTCTCTGGGCCTGAGCCTGCTTGGAGTGGACCTGTCCAGTCAGGAATGAGCTCCCTGAGTCTGGAAACACCTCACTCTTCCTTCCTGCTCCGCAGGCTGGACCCCTACCGAGTCCAGCCTAAGCCATACCGAGTGAGGAGACTACCAGGAGAGGCAAGACCATCCAGAGCTGTGAACATTGAATTCCTGGCCCACACACAACAGCAGGTCACAAGAGGAGATACAGAGACCCCACCTGCACCCACTGAAAGAGATGGGAAGAAGACAGAATAAGAACACACTCAACATCAGAAAGAACAATATGACACCAGCAGAATCTAGGCCCCCACACCAGCAAGATCTGAAAAGCCCAACACAAAGGATGAAGAAGAGAAGGACCTGAAAAATTATCTTGGGAAGATGATAAAGACCTTAAAAGAGGAAACAAGAAAATCCCTTAAAGAAATAGAAGAAGAAACAAGCAAAAAATTACATTAAATGGAGGAAAACACAAAGCAAAAAATTCAAGAAATAAACAAATCTCTTAAAGAATCTAAAGAAAGACAAGAAAAAAAAAACAAACAAGTGAAGGAAGCACTTAAACAGTTCAAGACATGAAAGCTGAAATAGACACGATAAAGAAAACACAGAATGAGAGGATGCTGGAAATAGAAAGGCTGGATAAATGATCAGGAACTAAAGATGTGAGTATAACCAATAGAATTCAAGAGATGGAAGAGAGAATCTCAGTTATTGAACTACTCTCTAGAAGATATACATTCATTGACCAAAGAAAATCTCAAGTCCAACAAAACCCTAACACAAAATATCCAGGAAATATGGGACACCGTAAAAAGGCCAAACCTAAGAATAATAGGTATAGAAGAAGGTGAAGAAACACTGCTCAAAGTTACAGAAAACATAGTCAACAAAAGCATAGGAGAAAACTTCCCCAACCTACAGAAGGATATGCCTATGAAAGTACAAGAAATTTACAGAACACCAGACTCGACCACAAAAAGAAGTCCCAACACATAATAATCAAAACACCAAATCTACAGAATAAATAGAAAATATTAAGAGCAGAAAAGGAAAAAGGCCAAGTAACATATAAAGGCAGACCTATCAGAATTACACCCAACTTCTCAATGGAAACTTTGAAAGCCAGAAGGTCCTGGATAGATATCCTACAAACACTAAGGGAGCATGGATGCCAACCCAGACTACTGTATCCAGCAAAACTTTCAATCACTATAGATGGAGAAAACAAGATATTCCATGACAAAACCAGACTTAAACAATACATATACAAAAATCCAGCACTACAGAAATTTCTAGAAGGAAAACTCCAACCTAACGAAGATAACTACACTCACAAAAATATAGGCAATATACAATCTTATAACTTTGAACTTATAAACGTTAAGAAAAAAAGATATAGCTACAGAATATTTCATATTCTGTAACTTATATTAATTATCAAAGAAACAACCTTAAAACTAATAACATATGCAAATTTCAACATTAAGAAAACACATACAAGGAAAAGAGGGAGAAAATAATAAAAGAAAATATTTAATAAACATGGACAAAAGGAAAGCTTTGAGTCAAAATAAATTAGTTCTTTGCAAATAACATCACAATTAGAAATCCTTTGTGAGACTGAACAACAATGTAGAGAACACAAGTTACCATCATTAGAAACTATTATGAATAATTATAAATTTACAACCTTTGTAAAATTGAATAAGTTACTGAAAATCATACTTTCTAAAACTTACAGGAAGACATTTCAAGCACTCATTTTGTCAATAAACATAATTTTGTAACTTAAACTTTTCTGTAAGTAATTATGACTTTCATATTTAATGAAAACAATCAAGTATTCCAATATTTATTGAGTACTCTTGAAAAAATAGTGATTATATATAATCATTTTAGAAAACATAATAAATGTGACTTCTCCAATTGCTGTATCAATAATAATTGGTATTTTGAAAAAGAATGGCTTCATATATTTGAATTCTTAGTTATCAGGGAGTGCCATTTTCTGAAACGTTTAGAAAGATTAGGAGGTGTAGACTTACTGGAATAAGTGTGTCACTGGGGGTAAGCATTGATGTTTTAAAAGCCCCTGAAAGTCCAGAGTTTCTCTTCCACTTCCTAAGGATCATGATATAGATCTCAGCTTCTGCTCCAATGTCTGCCTGTATGCCATCATTCTCCGTATCATGATAAAAATGGATTTAACCTCTAAAAGTATAAGCAAGTTCCCAATTAAATGCTTTTTCTTATAATAGTTGCCTTGGTCATGGTGTCTCTTCACAGCAATAGAACAATGATTAAGACAGTATACAAAACTGACATTGCTGTTATAAGAAAGGAAACATCCACAAAATATCTCTCAAAATTAAAATAATGATATTGGTTAACATAATGTATCAAATCTGTGGTGATATATTATTTATGATTTATTTAAGCTTGCCTGAGGCTTCAGAAAGCAAAGCCAGCCTCAAGCTATAGATCAGGCAGTGGTGGTACACACCTTTAATCCCAGGACTCAGCATTAAGAAGCAGACAAATATCTGTTAGTTCAAGGCCATACTGACTACACAAAATTGATCCAGTCCTAAAAGAAACAGTTCACACAAAGGTCATCTCAGCACCTGTGGTCACATAATTTAATCCAAGCAGAAGAGAAGTACAAAAGATAGGAGCAGGGTCTTCAGCATTAATTCTCCAACCACGTTGATGATAGGAAGACACTGAAGTCTCTAGCCACATTGAGGAGAGAACAGTAGTCTGAGTGAATCTGAGGATCAGTGAAGTCGGGGGCAGTTTGATGATCACCTTAATAAGATGAATCAGCTCATCTCACATTATTTAAAATATGAGAAAACTCAAGTAACCTACATTTCACAGGTCAAAACATAACTTGACTATAGAAGAGTTCACTCAGTCCTATTCTGGCAGCCTAGGAATAGGTTCAATATTTTTTTTTGTGGGAGACTAGTATTAATTGCTTAATTATATTGTTATGTTATATAACAGTTCTTATTGTTCAATCATAGAAGATGTTATCTCTAGTCAAAAAGTCAGGCAATGAAATAGGTATAGATATGGCTTACATGTTGGAATTATAAAGACTATATTTTAATATAAATACAGAAAATGTTACAATTTATAAATGTAAAACACAAAGATGACATGAGAAAACAGATAATAAAATATCACCATACAAAATTATATAGAAATACTAGAAATAAGAAAGGTCAAAAGATTAATTTTTAGTTCTAATGTCTCAATATAGTTGATGAAAAAATTAACAAAATTGAAAGGTGGATATAAAAATATCAGAACAAATGAAATTGGATGAAATAAAAATAAAACAAAGGCCTGATGGAAACTATGCAAAAAAAAATCTGGTGTCTAAGTATTGACAGAGTTGACATTCCATTGACATTTTGGCTCAAATGATGATTTGCTTAAGGACACCTTGCATGCACTGTAGGGTATAGATGCATCCCGGGTTTCCATTCTCCAGATATCAGGAGCAACTTCTGATTTGGCAACGGAAAATGTACCTTGATATGGTTGGATGTTGACTGGAGGATAAAATTATCCAATGACTGGTAACCACTTATCTAGAACATATTCCCAGCTTTAGATGGGGCAGAGAATGGATAGATGAAAGTTTTTAAAAAGTGACTTAATGGGAATATTCCTAAGCTTCATAAAGCAGATGAGACATCAACTTGTGTTTCCAAAATTTTGTGTGGAAAAGGTAAAGTAATTAGAAAGATTTCATACAGTGATATGTCATAAGATAAATAGTATAGAACCTAAAAAGACATGCAGTATAGATGGGAACAGAAAACTAGGCACTGCTGGCTCAGGAGAAATAATGTTGGAGCAATGTCTTTAGTTTACTGAGAGAAAAATAGGCTGCTGAGAAAGAAATACTTTTCTAAAGAAAAGCCTTCAAAATGAAGGTGAATGAAAACATATAAAATGCAAAACTTTGAGAAAATTTGAAGCAGACATACAGTACAAGGAAAGCTAAAAGTAAAGCCATATAGAATGGTGCCATATGGACCAGTAGGATGAATGTAAAGAAGAAATGAAAATCCATTTCAAGATTCAGTGTAATGCATCAAATTCAAATGGGCTCTTTGAATAGATCCTACTCTAAGCATTTATATGTAAAAACTTACAATGCAGATTAACCACAGAAGTGTCAAGAAAGAACAACCCTAGAGGACTTTTACTACCTGATTCCAATATTTCCACAAAGCTATATAGTTGTCAAAACAGTGTGATGTTGGCACATTTGACAGATAAATGCAACAGACAAACAAAAGAGATGGTCCAGAAGTAGACTCTCTCGTAAAAGAGCAACTAAAGTTTTGGGAAATTGTTTTAAAAATTATACACAGTGAATGTATGAAATGTATGAAAAAATTAAATTTCATATCAACTTGATTTTTTTCTGTAAAACACTCAATGAGAGATTAGTTATAGGTATCAGATGAAGCCCCCCAAAACAAAAAGTATTGCAGAAATGTATTCAGAATACTTTGCAGATTTTGGAGTAGGAAATGATTTTTGGGTCAGAACATTGACTCAACTCAGAAATAATAAATAGAAGTAAGCTTTGATAAAAAATTTCTGTTTAAAACATTTCAAGATCAGCAGAAAACTATAGGAAAATGAATCTTCAGCACACAGATCTGAAAATAAATTTAAGAATTTGTAAGTCAATATGAAAAACTTTAAGATTCAATTTAACAATTGACAAATTGGCTAGACATGGTGGGATATGCCTGTAATTCCAGGTCTTGTGAGTCAGGAAGAGCATGTACTGAGGTCCACATATTGAGTTCCAAGCTAGGCTATATAGTAAAGCCTCATTATAAATTATCTAAACAAATTTAGCAACAAAATGGACAAACAAAGCAGCTACTTCCCAAAACAGACATCAGAAGCCAAAAATAAAAATAAAAAACACAAGGCAAATCCTTACTGAACTTAAAAAAACCTTCCAGTTCACAACATAAGGAAGATCAAGTATAGGGACAACAGTAAGTGACTCTGCCTGCACAGAGAAATGCCCCTTTCCACCATAAGTTACAAAAGTGAAGAATACTTCATCTGATTTGGAAAATCATATAGCCACTTATAGCATAATCTGAATATAAAAATAAAATCATATTGTAATTTTATATTGAAATGGATCCATCCAATGTGTGTTCGCTTATCCTTGTAGGTCTTGACTCAAGAAAAATTTAAACGTGTCTACAAAGACTTTTACAAGGACATTACAGCAGCTTTGCTTATAATATCTTATGACTTGAAATAAGGCAATGCTTGCTATTTATAGGAGAATGAGCAAATAGTGCAATCCACCTAAACAAGGAGTAAGATGTAAAATCATAGTTATGCATGCATCCATTAGTATGGATGAACTTCAACATTGATTCATCATGTGAAGCAAACCCAGTAAAAAAGCCTGTGGTCTTTTAAATTCCGTTTTTATGAACTCTGAAGAGCCTGCTGCTCAGAAATAGGAGTGATTGCTTCATCTTTAGTCTGGGTTTGGTGGGAGAGGGAAAGAAAGCTTCTGTGAAGGAGGGACTGTCTGTCTAAATCTCCAGTCTAGAGGTGGCTCCCCAGCAGAGAGTGGATAAAGGCATCAGGATAAACACATGGCATTGGTCCCTTTTCACATGTTATTCATTCCTCAGCATAAAACAAAGACAAATAATTCAACAAAAGCAGGAGATCCAAAGAGTTGGCAGTTTGCAAACAAAGTGACAACATGGCCAAAAGACCCATGAAATGTGTACAACACCATTAATCACCAAGTAAGGGAAAATTTAAATTTAAGTAAATACCATTTTATAGTCATCAGAGAAGCAACATTTAAAATGATTCATGAGAATGTTCTTAAATTTTGGTGGTTTTATATTTACTATGTTGAAAACCTATCAAAGCTCATCAAGTTTTATATTTAAGGTATATTTTTACTGTATGAAAATTTTATCTGAATAATAAAAAGATAGATTTGACATGTACATGAGTATATGACATAACCATTCTCCTAGGGAAGCTTCTGCCAAAATGATAAGACAACCTGGAACCTGCAAGGTAAAGGAATATGAGGTATCAAGGCCATAGCTATTCTTCATCATTCAAGACAGTAACGTCATCACTAGTAAAGCAACTACCCTGTGACAAGCATGATGTTAGTGATTGACTGTGCAAGCATTATCTTATCAGTCCTCCTTCAGTGGCCACTTGACCTCATTAATTGGGGCTACATCCTAGAATATTACTGTAGAGAAATATAAAATCACCTCTTCATGGCCTTGTCAAGGGAACAATAAGTTTTTTTTTCTTCTTCTACTGTTGTCCTTGAAGAAATGTAATTGGGGCAACGTGTCTCAAATGTAGCATTGAAGCTGCAAAAGGACATGGGAAATGTTCCTTTTATATTTCAGTGGCAGTAGAGAAGGAAAGTCCACAATAACTATGTTGTGATGGAAACCAAGCAACTTACCAGCCATCTTTAAGAGAGGCACAGTCACTGTGACATTTCACACTCACTGAGCCCAGCAATGTTTAAGGCTGGAAAGTCAGCATAATGTTTAGCTTTCTAAGCACTAAGTGCAACTCTGTAAGATGCAGTCTATTTTTACTTTCATCTTGATTACTCCAGCTCAATATTCTGGTGTAATCTTTGGTTCATAATCTGTGATCCAGAGAATAATAACACTGGAAATCTTGTTTGGAATATTAAGAAAGAGGATTGAAGAAAACTTTCATCATCTGAGGTGTATTTTTTTCATGCAAACAGTTTTAGCTAGTCATTTTAACTTAAATGAAATGTAATTATATGATTAGACTGAGATGAGCTACAGGGAAATTTACCAATCTAATTGAAGCTAAAAAATAATTGGAAAGCCTATCTATGATGCTCCAAACTGCAAAATATATGTATATTAGCTTTATCACTGACTTTTCACTAAAAATTATTCTGGCTCTTGCAAAGGCAAAGCTTTCGGTAAGGGAGGGTAGTGAAGAATTTTACTACATATTTGGAGTCCATATGGCAAATTAATAAAGTATGGCATTCTGAAACCCTGAAAGTTATACTTCACACTTAACTCTACAAATTACTTTGAAATTTATTCTTCTATCTCGGCAGGAGATTAGTTCAGCCACCTAAAGGCTACCACCACTGTTTTGAATGACAGGTTCCATATTGAAAGTTAAGATTTAATTTTCACTTTAGAGCATTAGCTCCTAGGCAGAAGGTCCTCCTGGGAACATTCCACCTTATAAAGAGAATTCCTGGATATTTCAGTACTAAAATTGTTCTTTGGTCACTGCCAATTTCCATGGATCTACATGCCCTTTGACCCATCCCAACCAGTTAGGTGATGAGAGGAAAATGAAGAGAACTCTTTTCCTGTTACCACAAAATTATCCCTACTGAGATCTAGTAGGAAAGGATATGC
This sequence comes from Cricetulus griseus, assembly GCF_003668045.3. Lineage (NCBI taxonomy): Eukaryota > Metazoa > Chordata > Mammalia > Rodentia > Cricetidae > Cricetulus > Cricetulus griseus. The sequence goes on from NC_048598.1 coordinate 158,068,949, forward strand.
CCAAACAGTATTGTGGTTTCTTCTCACAGGCAGACACTGATACAATCCAAGAAGGAGATTCTTGTTACCTGATCTTTCATTTTGTAGTTCAGAATCCCTCTCTAACATTCTCACAGTAAATGTTTCCAAAGAGAACTATAGCTTTCTATTATAATATTTGAAATTAAAATCTAGGTTACTTAGTTCACAAACTATTTGTGGAATATCTAAACCAGTGATGAGAAAGGAATGTTGATGAGAAGGTAATTAGCACAATAGTTATGGCTAGTAAAATTGTATTAATAATTGTGGAGAGATAATTGTGTGTAGGCAAATGCTGAAAGATAACCTTAGAATAAATGTTTTTCACTGGTCTTATGAAACGAAATGTTAGAACAAGTGGACAAAAATAATTCTTTGTTTGAAAAATCATGCAAAGCATGTCCAGTTTTGTATTATTTTTACTCATGTTTCTCTATAGAACTACTTGTCTTATTTTTTAAACATCTGTAACTATGAAGTAGCAGCCAATGGATAGAAAGACATAGCAGTGAACCAAGATATGAAAGAAAACTTGGATAATTATAGTGATAAAAGACAACATTAGGAAGAAAGGTGCACATGAGATGTCAGATGCCAGATGCCAGCACAGGCAGTTCACATAGGAAAGCCGACTAGGTCAGCTCTCTCCTAAAAAAAAAATTAATATCCAGCATGTTCCTAGTACCCAAGGCAGAGTTCCAAAGAGGGAATAACATAAAAACAATAAAAGAAAGAAGCTTATGAGGCTAGTAGAATAGGACTTCATGTGTGTGTGTCTACTAACTGGGCCATGTGAGCAATTAGAAATAGAAGACTAGAGAAAAAAGTAGAATGTCTGTGTATATGCATAACTCCTGTTTATTTTTGTGTCAGACAAAATTTGACTATGCTTCTGAGTTAAAGTAGTCTGCTGAGTTAAAATTATGAGCATTTAAATATGAGATTCAACAAGGTTCCATATTTTCTGAAAGCATTAATCAGTTAGTTTAATTACTCTGTGTCGATCTGATGTGAAGACACTCAAAATCAATTACTGTGCCTGCAGATACAGGAATGTGGGACTTAGGAGTATAACTTCTCACCATGCACAAGTCTTTCCTAGATGTGAACCAGGTATCTGTAAGACCAGGACTAAAATTTTATCTGATATCTAACATTAGGCAGATATTGTGTGATGATAAACAAATGGCCAGTGTCTATATATCTGAGATGAAAAATAAAGCCCAATGCAGAAAACAGACAACACTCAGACTTGAATAACCTTTGGTCACTTGAAATTATGTAGATCTTGGCTCAAAATAAAATACATGAGGCAAAGTAGGGTCATCTAATAGTTTTTAACAATCCTTACTCATGGACATCCTTGGTGTGTCTATTCTTCCCCTAGGCCCTGAGGCTAAGCAGCTTCAACTTACCTCTGCTCCTGGTAGGAAGGGAGCATGTGAGGTGACAGAAGCCCTGCTGAGAGGTGCCACTGTGGGTTCAAAATGACCAAAGAAGAGCCTCTTCCCAAAAGATGGTTCTGAGTGAATCAGACTGAAACAACATAAAGCTTATGTTCAAACACTGGAAGGGAACTGCGCAGATTTCACTCACAGGGTTTACATGCCAAGACCTAACAGCTGTGAGAAGATCAGGTGACAGCTACCACTTCACATAGTGAGTTATTCATCCACTTCCCTCTGAGCTCCATATTATATAATGGGGCATTAAATCTAGGTGGTTTTTATCAATGGTTTTCTTCTTCAAATGGGTGGGAAAACTGAAGGTAACAATAACTAAGGTGGTGCAAATATAAAGGTGTGGACTCATATTTAAGGGCTAAACCATTTGGAGCAATATAAGTATTCATTTCACAAAGATGACCCCAAGAGAAGATTGCATAGTCCCTCAAAGAAGGGGATGGGGCAAATTGGAGCCCGGGGGCAGGGAGAGGAAGGAGAGTCTTCATCCAGTTGCTGTTCGAAGCAGGAACAGACACCCATAGCTAAGCACTTAACCATAGTACTGGAATTTAGTTGTGGAGAGGGAGCAGGGTTGAGCAAAGGAGCCAAGACAGGGATGGAGAGACCTGCAGAAGCAGTGGATCTGACCTACTGATAGAATGGAGACCCTTGTCATAATGCTGGGAAACAGCATTGGACCAAACCAAACCCTCTGAATGAGGGTACCAGCTAGGACCCTAAGACAGTCTATGGCTCCTCTGACAGTGGAGCCCGTCTTTATCCCTAGAGCACAAATGGACTTTGGCAGCCCATTCCCTATGGAGGAATACTATTGCAGCCCAGATACAGCAAGGAGGGTATAGACCCTCCCCCAAACAATATGATAAACTTTGAAGGTCCTTGGTAGAGGGCCTCACTATCCCTGGAGAGGAATCAGGTGGTGGGTTGGGGTGGGTTGGGTGGGGAACATGGGAGGAGTGATGAGCAAAGGAGTCACGACCAGGCTGGTGACACTCACAGAAACAGATGACCTGAACAAGGGGTAGCTCTTGGTCCCTAGACTAATAGCTGGGAAACTAATAGCATGGGACTAATCCAAAGCCCATCAACGTGGGTGTCAGTGAAGAGGCCTCGGAAATCTATGGGCCTCTTGTAGTAAATCAGTACTTATCCTTAGCATAGGAATGTACTTTGGGAGCCCATTCCACATAGAGGGATACTCCCTGAGACTAGACACCTTGGGGATCGGGTTAGACCCTATCTCAAAGGCTATGACAGACTCTGAAGACCCCCTATGGAAGGCCTCACCCTCCCTGGGGAGCAGAAAGGGTGTGAGATAGGTAGGGTGTTAGTTGGGGGCGGGGGCAGGGGATGATGGGAGGGTAAGGGAACTGGGATTGACATGTAAAACAAACTTGTTTCTAATTTAAATAAAAATGGAGAAAAATGAAAACAAAACATTCCATTTTTTTTTATAAGAAAGAAAACCAACTAAATAAGTACAACATTAGTCATAGCTAGTATTTATATGGATCACATGTAAGTTTTCGTTGCTGTACAGAAACATATTTCAGGACATAGCTCATAAATATACAGCTTGAATTTCTCTGAGTAATTACATCTATGTCATCAGTACTATATTGTTAATGTCAGCTTTTCTTCAGTGTGATAACAATTTCTGATAGAAACTTCATGAGGAAGGAAGGGTTGAACTTTGTCTAATCTGTTAAGGGTATTTAACTCCACACTCTCGAACAGAACAAGTGGAGAACATCTTGGAATCAGGAGAAGATAGCCAATATCCTTCATTTTCATGAAGGACAGATAAAAGAAAGACAAGAAGTGGGCCAGAGTTTTCTCCAATGATCCATCCCAGTGACCTACTTCTTCTAGTTAGGTCCTATCTCCTAGTTTCTAGAACCTCTTAAAACATTACCAACATCTGAGGAACTAATGTCCAACATATGAGCCTATTGGGGACATGTAATACTTCATGTGAAAAATGCCTAGACAATGAAAAATCAATAGTATTAGCAAGGGCTGCTTTTTATCCCCATTCAATCATTAACCTCTTAATTTACTACTCTACCTTAATGGAGGTCACCTTTGGTACTTGGTATAAAATGGAATTCTATGGGTTTTGCCACACTTTATTCAGGAAACCACCTATGTTATTTCCAGCTAGAGATTGCTCATTTGCACTGTGATATAAATTTTAAATATGTGGCTATGTCATGGTTTATTTAGCCATTCTGTTTTTGATGATTGAATATCAGCTTGTTTGAAGTTATTTTGAATACTACATTCATGGAATATTTTAGTAGACATATTTTGGTAAAAATAGATAAGCATTCTTGTTGGTTGTAACCAAAAAGTATATTTTCTGGGTTATAAAGGATGTACATATTTATGCTAACATATAGAAAAAATCGACAACTTGGTTCCTTCTAGAGGATATGAAATTTGCACCTCATTTAGCTAAAATGAGAATTATACAGCCTCTTTAGCACTTGTTATTCTCTGTGTTACTTATTTTAGATTTGCTTCTATGTGTCATATGGTGGTTTAAATTTAATGTCCCTTAAAATGTATGAAATTCACTATTTTCAATACCTCATTTATGTGAATCAGTGCTAGTGCTTACTTCTCTAAGTTTGTCAACTTCTTAGTTAAATGCATGATTTCCCCATTGCTTACTAAGTATTAATGTATAATATTTCTAGAGTGAATTTGGGATATTTGAATTATCTGTATTACTTTTTTTCTAGACACATGGTAGTATTTTGTCTAGATCACCCTTATGGTGATATGGTGTTAAGACTGAATGGTGTTTCTAAATAAAACTTGTGCTATAACATCTTAATTCAACAAAGAAAAAAAGCTAGAGCTTTGAAAAGTTAATAATTTTACACATCTCTCTGATATATTCATGGTCTTCCTAACTAACGCACCAGGTTAGAAGCAAGTATTATTGAAATCTATGCTCAGATCAGTTACTACTAAAAATATTTAGGCATTTTGAAGGTTAGCTATAAATTTAGAACCAACATATCTCCTCTATGAAGTGAATAGAATATTCAATGCATTAACTTTACAGCCATTATCAGTAAAATATCATAGCTTATCATAGAAAGCCTGCATTATAATTAATTTTCATGCTTCATATGTATTCTAGTCCAAGTTCTGTTTTTCCTTCAGTCTAATTACATCTCTTGATTCACTGCTTTCTCCACTACTTTTTGTCAGAATTGCATCATAAAGTGTGGGATTTGAGTATGTCTGCTACCCCCCCTCCACCCATTTTTTTTTGCAACAAGACATAAAGAAATAATAGTTTGAAATAAAATAAAAATAGAAATCTGGGGTAACATAAAAATAAGATTTCAAAATAAAACAACAGGTATTTGTGATCCAAAAGAAATTATTTTTCTATAGAATAGAAATGGAAGACTAACAAAAGAGACCACAGAAATTAATACGCTGAGCTTGCGATTATGAGTGCAGGGTCTAGGCTCATGGCACAAAAGCAGTTTCTCAAAGGTATCCAAGAGCATGTCTAATTTATTTCTTGTGCTGTGTATTGTGATAAGCCATGTGACCACTATTATTATTACTTAAATGGTTTGACCTCTGTGACTGGGGTAAAGATTCCCAGTCTTAATGTGGATTATAAATATTAGGTGGTCTGCTTCTGTATGAAATAGGCGTGCTGGTTAAGGGAACTCAGAAATTCTAGCCAAAACTGGGTATGCAGAAGAAAACAAACAACGGTAGTAGCAGCAACAAACACAGTAAAACCCTGCTTAAGACAAGTCTGCTCATCAATCTCCTGAAGCATATAAGTAAGGACATGGCACAACATGCTTGTCACGTAAGTGCTTAGGGGGTTGAAACAGGAAGAACCCATGTTGAAGGCTGGTTTGAAAGACAATAAGCCAAAGCAAATATGTAAAGCAAACTGAGGAACTGCTGTTAAAGCAGGGGAAAACATTTGCTAATAGAAAATAAAAATAATTTTAAAAGTTTCTTGAAGTATTTGGATATTAAGAGGTATATAAGGGAAAATGACATCCCAAAAAAGGAACAACTACAAATGAAAAGAAAATATATGAAAATTCACTAGTAAACCTCACAAGTGAAAAATACATACTTGGAATAAAACCTGAACGTTATGATGAAATTCTAATGTGAACATAGTTAAACAGCAAATTCAAGTCACAAAGATACTCTATGGGTTTCATAGAATGCATCCTGGGTAGATGTTGGGATAGACACTATTAAGGAGACATCAAAGATCAGAGAAGGTAGAATAACTGTAGTGGGGCTACATCAAATGCCAGCTATCAATGAAAGGGGTCAGTGAAATAGAGGTTAAAAAAAGTGATGATTGCAAATGTGCTTGGAAGGCAAGAAAGCTTGTATTACAAAAGCTGAGGGGCACATTTATGCATCAGAGACAATAAGCATCCACCATAATCTCTTGAAACTAGCAAATATTTACATATCAGCACAAAAGAAGGGCACGTCATGGGCGCAGTGACAAGAATCAGTACACAACTCATCAGCAATGTTAAATAATTGATACATAGAGAGGAAATTTTAAAATGCTGAATAAATTCCACAGTGAAATCTATCTTCCAAGAGGAAGGGGTTAAGGCAGGGTGGGTGGTACATTCCTGTAACCCCAGCACATGGGAAGCAGAGGAAGGAGGATCTAGAGTTTAAGCCTACTTTGACCATTTGAAAGACTGTATCTGAAAGCAAAATGGTGGGTCTGGTGGAAAAGAAAAACAGAACTGTTTTTCCTCCATTGCAAACATTTTTTAAAAGGTTATTAAAGGTGTTTCATAGAAACCTGATCACATTTCATATTGGGTGGGGTGTGAGACAGCCAGCCTATACCAAAAGTGAGAGCATGCACAGTAGATATTTCCTGACAGCGACCTTGTCACTTCAGCAGATGCCACCTCAGTGGATCTCTAGTTTTTATCACTAATGCAGTGAATGTTTACATCCTTCATTACTGCAAAATATGATTCAGATCTAAAATATTAAAAGCAACCCCTGGGGCAGGGTTGGGGGTTATATAAGGATTACTCCTTCCTGGAATAAACTGAGCTTGTTGTTTCAACTTGTGTTGGTCATTGGTTCCACACTTACTTCCCCCCATGACCAAGAGAAACCCACTAGGACCTTTTAACACTGTGGCTATATTATAACCATAGCATCTGGCATGGCTATAGGTTTCCATCCAGTAAGGACCAAAAAAGTATAAGAAAGTAATTATATCTCCCTCCTGGCCTCGTCTTACATAGCATCCAGATTAATATAGAAATGGCAGTTTCTGTGTTTGGAACATCTCTAAGTGTGGGTTTTACATTTCTAGAAATCAGAATCGGTATTCATATCTGATCATCTGACCGAATCCTATTATTATCCACATGTATAAAGCCCTTGTCTTCATGTGTTTTCTTGTGCTGACATGCTGCTGTCAGGGGTTGTCATAGATTTTTGCACCTTTGGAGAAAATAATTACCTCTTCTGGACCATTTGGAAGCTTTCTGCAGCTACTCAGATGCCTTGGCCTCATTGGTTGTCTATCTCCCGTTTCTGTGAGTTAGATCCAGCAGTCAGGCTTTGCTCCTTTAATTTGTTCAGGCATCATGCAAAAAGAATCCATTCATATTACTGGTTATTGGCAGGGTTAGCAATTTTTTAAGTTAATCGATTTCTTGGCCCACAAGAATACACTCTGAAAAACACTTTTATCAGAGGAAATATGAAGCATAAGTTGAACCTAAGATCTTAAGTCCCTCTCAGTCTGTGCTGGCTATTCATTCATGCTGCTTCAGATAAGGCCTAGACCTAGGCAGATGCTGCATGCCTGCCAGTGTTGACAGATGGACACAGCTTGGAAAGTCACTATTCAGTGATATTATTTATTGAAACTACTTTTTTCTATATACTCCTTACTGAGAAATGCCTTTTTCCTTTAACCATTTGATGAATTTAATCTTCTGATAATAGTAAAATGTAATTTTAAGTATTAAAGCTCTATAGTATAATTTTATGCAGAAAGTAAAAAAATATAAACCTGCATGACAGGAATGATAATCAGTTGGTAATTGGGTAATTATAACTTCATAAGTTTTTATCACTAATGCAGTAAATGTTTACATCCTTCATTACTGCAAAATATGATTCAGATCTAAAATATTAAAAGCAAGATCAAAATTGAAATTAAAAATGTAGGACAAAAGCTTGAACGATTGGAAATAATATCAACTGGAATTAGAGTTTATAAATTTCTGCTATGGACATTTCCTGTATGTTGAAAGGCTCTATAAATTTGGTCCTTTGTGTATAAATAGTCATAAGAGAAAGAAGTGCCAGATCATTACAGTGAAAGAGATATGCTTAACATACCAAAAGAAACCCTCAGTGTCATATTTGTAACACATCTCAGAAACAACTTGGGAGGACACACTGCACTGCATGATAAAGCATATTATAAACAGTTCAGTTGTGCCAGCCAGTTCTGGGGTCGCATGGGTAATGTGTAACTAATCCTTTGCAATAGTTAGACTCAGGGAAATTTTTTGTTTATATTGGAAGCGATATATTGGATGTGCTTTGCTTACTACTCCACAAAGCTAAATAATTGAGATTTTGTATGAATAGTGTAACCGAAACTTTGGCATGGTATTATTTGGAAAAATTCAGAAATACAGAATTTAAAGCTCGTTCAATTACTGATTTGAATTCTTTGTCAAGTAACTGGCAGCAGTAAGAGTTGCTGTTGCTGTTGCTGTTGCATAATATAGAGGAGCCTAATGAGTGTAAGTGTCTGTGTGGAAGTTGTATGGTTTGACTTGAATGAGTGTGCATTGATGCATTTCAGGTGGTATGGAGGTACACTATTTCTCTGAGCTATCTGAATCTAATCATTTCACTCTATTGTGGCATCCCTGAACCCCGGGAGATTGTAGAATCACTTGCCACATTTTCACAGCATTCACAACATTCATCTTGTAGAGATTCTGATTAACTTACACCTCCACAGAAGGTACTGTCAGCAATAAAATCAGAATAAATGAGGAAAAGGTAAAAATTAGTCATAACTTGAAAAATACAGGGGGAAATCAAGGAAACTTTAGTGATGAGGGTGGCTTACAGCATGTAGAAAGTTTTTAGACACAAATGAACTTTTCTGATATGTTTTGTGCTATTGAACTATTGAATATTAATATCCTGTTTTCGGGTAAGTACAAATATTTACCCTGATTTGTTTGTACCTAATTGACTGGATTTCACTGAGCCATATCATGTAGGAAGGAAAAGTTTTGCTTGTGATTGGAGATATTATTCGAGAAAAGTCATCATGGCTTGAGCTCTGGCTGCATGGCTTTGGGCCATGTGTTCTGGGGCATATCTACATAGTAGCCTCTATTTTAAAATTTCTTTAGCAATCAGATTTTATGTTTTCCAGGGTCTTTAAGGACACATTTTGTAGTACTTTACTCAGAGATATCAAGAGTTGCAAAAAGCAAGATTGAGCCAGTCTAGCTCAATTAGGTATCTTCACAAAGATATTTCAGGATTGTGTTATCCTACAATTATGTTATAGTTGTAGTATAACTATAGTAGTAGTGAGAAATGTTTTGGAAAACATAAACAGTATATATGATTTTGAAAGAGAACATATGGGTGTGTGTGGAGTAGGGAAAGGTAAGAGGGGGTGTTTTCATTATAATCTCAAAAATTAAAATGAGTAATTAAAAAGTACATACAACTCCATACACACAGTTTTAACATTACAAAGTGCTCAAATCATCATGTTAAAAGTGAAAACTTCCTGAGTGAGGTAACCCAGTCACAAAAAAGACAAACATGATATGTACTCACTCATATATGGATTTTAGACACAGAGCAATGTATTACCAGCCTACAATCCACACCACCAGAGAAGCTAGTAAACAAGGAGGACCCCAAGAGAGACATAAATGATCCCCAAGAGAAGGGGAAAGGGAAAAGATCTCCTGAGCTAATTGGTAGCATGGAGGGAGGGGAGAGAGAGTTAGGAGAAAGAGAAGGGGAGAAGATGAGGGTTGGGGAGAATATGAGGGATCAGGAAGTTTGAGTTGGGAATAATAAGGGGAGAATAAGAAAAGAGAGACCGTAACAGAGGGAGGCATTGCAGGTTTAAAGAGAAATCTGTCACTGGGGAAATGTCCAGAGATCTACAAGGATGACACCAACTAAGAATCTAAGCAATAGTGGAGAGGCTACCTTAAATGCCCCTCCTCTATAATGAGATTGATGACTACCTTATATGCCATCCTAGAGCCTTCATCCAGAAGCTGATGGAAGCAGAACAGGGACCCACATCTAAGGACTGAGCCTGGAATCCAGTTGCAGATAGGGAGGAGTGATGAGCAAAGAGGTCAAGATCAGGCTGGGGAAACCCACAGAAACAGCTCACCTGAAGAAGGCGGAGCTCATGGACTGCAGGCTGATAGTTGGGAACCAGCATAGGACAGTTCCAGACCCCCCGAATGAGGATGCCAATTTGGAGGTTTGGTTAATCTATGGGCTTAATCTGGTAGTGGATCAGTATTTGTCCCTTGTACAGGAATGGACTTTGGGAGCGCATTCCAAATAGAGGGATACTCTCTCAGCCTAGACACATGCCCAGGCTCTGCTGCAAATGCTGTGACAGACTTTGATGATCCCCTATGGAAGGCCTCACCTTCCCTGGGGAACAGAAAGGGGATGAGATAGGGGGTCTGTGGGGGTGCATGGGAGGATGGGAGGAAGAGGGAACTGGGATTGATATGTAAAACAAGATTGTTTCTAATTTAAATTTTAAAAAGAAAAAAAATGTGAATAACACGTTTAATGTGATGATTTTGCTAGTGTGTTCCGCAGTGCAATTTTATGATCAATGTATCTCACATTCTAAGAGAATGGAAATTCTGAAGGTCCTCACACCCAGAGTCAATAACATCTTGAGCTCTCTTGAGACTGCTATATTACTGTGTACTCAACCTGTTTGTTTAACCTGCCTTTAAGAGACCAATGGAATAATCCATCTCATTATCTTGGATTCCTCATGTTGCCAACTTTTACAACCTAATCTAATACATAACTGTAATCTTAACTTATATACTTCCATGCCCCTGACCCAGAGAGCAATGCAGGTATGGTTGAATGTTTGCTGTAAACAGCAAATGTAAATTGAAAGGAACTTTCTAAAATGGAATATAGAATGCAACAAATGGTTACTCTTTGATAAACAATGATTATGAGGTACTGTTTGTTATCTTTGTCAGTTGGAGCCAGTGACATAATCTCTTGCAAAACTCTGTTAAAGATTTCAGAAAAACATCCCTCACTCCTTTCCCATATGATTCTCTCTGTGATGTTCAGTAAAAGAGAGGACAAAGCTCTTTGTTAGAATAGATACACTTTGACAAATAGAAACAGACATAGGGGCAGATTCACAAGACAGAGTTTAGGCCAGGCAGAGGTTCAGACTCACACAATAGATAAACAGCCATGATGGAAACCATGGGGACAATGAATCAGAGAATTTAAATCTGAGCTCTTTCCTGGACAAATGACATCAAGTAGTTTATTGATTTCGGTCCTTAATGATGCACCAATGCATTATAAACAACTCCAAGTATATATTAACACATGTAACTGATATTTCTGTGCTATTATTAATACCTTATTTTGTGGATTCTCTTCCATTATTCCCACTCTGCCCTGATTCACTATTCAAGGCTGTGTGTGCTATTTGAGAGACATATTCAACATTTCAGCCTTGCATTAATCAGTAGCAACATTTCACAATGAAAACCTAATGAATCAGAAAGGATTTAAATTGGTCATAACCATCTTTTCATGTTTTGCTAATTACTTTGTGGGTTTTCCATACGTTTTGTTAGTTTAAAGAATTCTCAAAATGAAAAGAAGAAAGACTTTTAAATTCCCACAGGCCTTTTCAAGTTATTCTTGCCAATCCCATAAGCAATAAAAAGGTTGAAAAAAGGATACCTCCTGTAGCTCTGAGGACCCCTTGGTGCTAAGTTAGCTTTGAAGGTTGGTCTACCTCTCTTTTAATCTTCCTTTACATCCCTGGCTCCTTTTTCTGTAATGACATTTTCCATACCATGTGTGTCTATACATTTTCCTTGGCCAGTATTTCCATACTATTGTTTACCCATAGAAAGAAAAAAAACATCTCAGTGAATTCCTTCCCTTACTGAATTTCTTGTTTATATTTTCTACTCCTTTCATTCTATACACACTTGTGCCACTGACTTAGTGCCTGTCCTCTTCAAATCACACATTCCTGTGTCCTGTTGTAGAGAATTAAGCAGACACTGAACCTTGCAATTTTCTTTTCTTTTAAATGTGAAAGAGTCAGGAAAATCAAATTGGTTGTTCTGTTATTTGGTTATTCTAGACTTAAGCATTAGTCATTTTTTAAAGAGATATAAAATATATTGTCTTTAATACTAAGAAATATTCTACTTACTTTCAATAAATACAATGAAAAAATTAAAGGGGATGCCTTCAAATGACCAAAGATCCATGAATTTTCCTTTTTTTGTCCTATTCTGGATGAGAGAGAGACAGAGACACAGACAGACAGACAGAAAGACAGACAGACAGACACACAGACAGACACACACACACACACACACACACACACACACACACAACACACACACACACGGGGAGAGAGAGAGAGAGAGAGAGAGAGAGAGAGAGAGACAGAGAGACAGAGACAGAGACAGAGAGAGAGAGAGACAGAGACAGAGAGACAGAGACAGAGAGACAGAGACAGAGAGACAGAGACAGAGAGACAGAGACAGAGAGAGAGAGAGAGAGAGAGAGAGAGAGAGAGAGAGAGAGAGAGAGAGAATTTGTGTGATTGGGAAAGTGGGTAGGATCTGGAAGGAGTTGGAGGAAGGGAAAATGTAAGCAGAGTATGTTATATAAAAATCTATTTTCAATTGAAAAAAACAGAATAATAAGCAGGCATGCTTACCTGATTTGGATTTAGCAGATTTAGTCAAGTTGTTTGTTGTCAATATTAATAACTGGGTTTTATAAAATGGCGTAGTGGGTAAAGGCATCTGTTTCCAATCTGATAACCTGAGTTAGATCTTCAGGGACCCACATGGTAGAAAGGAGGCAGCAAATCCTCTACATTGTCCTCTTACCTCTACAGGGGTCCTGAGGTACACTCACACACACATACACACAATACACACGCACACACACACCCATACACACACACACACACACACACACACACACACACACACACACCACATACCACATGCACACACCACCCCCTCACCCACAACCCCCCCCACATTATACACCACACAACACACACAAAATTTAATAAGATAAAAAACTAAACTCATCTTTTCAAGCTCTATTAAAAACACAAAACTTCATCAAGTAAATAGCAAAAGTAAAATAATTTATTTGAGAAAAGCAAAGCATTATGTGCAGTTTATATGAAGAAATCCTATATCAGTATCAAGATAAACACCCAAGAAAAACTGCATAAAAATGCTCACCTCATCAAAAAGGATCCATAAATTGACACAACCACCCAGGCCTCTGGACAACATGCTTATTCATCATTATCAGTCTTCATGGACACTCTCTCATGAGCTTTTGTCAGAGACTACTACAGAATTCCTAGGTACCTGACCATTTTCACCACTGATGGTGATATAGCTTATTCACCCTTGACCTGCATGCTAGAACTATGAAATCATAACAGTTTCTTTGAACACCTTTCAGTGTCTTAAAGTGGTGAGAAAAGACTTCTCACATAAGCTTGATATCACAATCCTAGTTGTTTTTCTAAGACAAATGAAAACATATGTCTTGCAAAACCTTGTTCTGAAAGCACAGAAAGCTTTACTCATCTTAGCACCAGACTGGGAACAGCTACTTGTGTGATACCTGCAAAGTAAAATAATTTCCAGTTGAGCTGAGAGAGATGGAATAGATTGTAAAAGGCTTAAGAAGTTTGGGTGGATGGTGTAGATGGACTCTGTTCTTAATTACACTGATATTTATACAGTTTCAGCCATCCATTAAGACTCATTGATTTATACCCTTTACTGTACAATAAATTCTTTTAAAAATCTTCTTAATTTTCAATATATTTAGCATAAAAGCCCAACTTGCTCACTAGTCTGTAAATGCTTTCTTGATTGTACCCTATAGCTGATAAGCCCTGTTTCAATTCCTGGCATGCCCACACCAAACACACAGGTGCAAATGTTTTCCAAGAGCTAAATGCAGTTTCTGCTTCTGTGTGTCTGCACTTCCTGTTCTTGCTGTCTAGTGCCTCTATCTTTCTTTCTCTACTAGAATAACTTTTTCTCATTCACCAACAATCACCATGTGCAAGGTCTTCTCCAGGAAGTCTTCCCTGGCTCCTGTGAATAAGCTCCATGAGTGCCCTATGTTTCTATGGAGCCCTACTCTCATCTCATGTAACACACTGCTGTCATTGTTGCCTGGCATCACAATCCTATGACATTGTAATCACCTTTCCATTTTTAGTGTCTAGAGTAGAGTTCACAGTCAGGTGTTCAATCAATATTTGCTGAATAAATTACTACATGTAAAGATTAAACCTTTTGGGATTTACATTGTTTGGAAGTTCAAGGAAATGAGATAATGTTGAAAACCTTTGGAGGGAGAGGTTGATTGTGAATCTCAGGGAATATATGTAGGCAATATTACAGATTCTTCATAGTTCTCCAATTTTCTTCCTTTTTCATGCTATAAACTACTAAAAACCTAAAAGAGGCTTGATTGTGGCCTTATTGTAGTGACTGTTTCCTCCAGTTCACTTCCACGTGGCCTCCCTCTCCTTGAAGCATGATTCTACTCTGCTCTTCCATGCCTCACCTCTGCTGTCTCTTTCTCCCCAGGGTGACTCTGGCTTCTCAGACTTCCTGTGTGCCACACATGCACAACCCATTTCCCTTGTTTTAAAACACATGATTTATTAAAAATAAGTATGCCTAATAAAAACAATGGTGAAACGTCAGACCTGGTATTTGGAAAGCTCTCCACTTCCTTAGCTTTAAAAAGAATATTGCTGACCTGTTTCAGTGACTTGAAAGCTGCATCAAAGTGTAGTAGTATTGTCTTTCCATTAAAACTTTTTTTTCTTTCCTATTGTCGATGCTGCTGGGTCTGACAAGCTCTAATTTCCTGGATTTATTTTATAAGACATAATAAATGGGTGGAGAAAGACAGGGAGTTAGCTTCCATTTCCCTTGCATTTTATGACCCTAAACTGAAAAGGATCTTCCTTTTCTTTCACACACTGTGATTCTTCACCGATGTCCTAAGTGTTCAGCAGTCTCTGTCTTAGCGTTCACACTTTTCTGTCTTTGTATCTTTCCTAGTCCCTCCCCAGTGTCTCCCCCATTGACAGGTTTTAGTGTCTACCTCTAGATGATGTGTAACTCATTTTCAATAGTGTTTTCTGAAGGATGGAAAGAAGTGACGGTGATTATAGTTGTTAAGAATAAAAGCCTATTGATTGTTGATGATTATGACAATAATAAGTGCTGGAATTATTTATGCTCTTGAAGGATGTTGTGAATTCTATAGCCCATTACTTTAAAAAGTGCTTCTCTGAGGGAACACTGTGATTTATAAAAGTTATCTCTAACATTTTGATTAGTATTGAGATAAAACAATATTTGAAACAAACATTGACATTCACTTACTTTTTATTAAAAACAGGATCTATAGAAATTGATTAAAGAAAATGATTGTGTTGCAATCATATCAATCCTTCCTTTGAAACTTGTTTTACCTGAAAAGCTTAAGCCTCTCCTTTTTCAAAGTTTGAAAGTTTTTGAAAGTAATTCTCTTTTCTATCTGTAAATGCACATAGAAGGACCTGGTGGGTTTTTTGTCTTTTGTTTTGTTTTTACAGTATTTGTTGCAGAAGCACTTGTTGGTCCATCACTGTCACTTGTGACAGAACAAAGGTCACTACAATTGTCATTTCTGTGGCAAACTTGAACAATGATGCTCTTGCGTCAATTAATGTAGACTCCCCTCTGACTATTAAATCAAACTACCCTTTAATGCAAGGGTATACACAACCAAGGAGCTCCACTGCACATTTTGCGGGATATTTAAAGTGTATCAGTAAGTGTCATAGAAGAATTCTGTTTTCTTGAAACAACAATTGAGTCTATTACAGATTTATGGGGATTAAGGCTGGCCTCTGAGTGCTCAGGCATATGTGAGGTCTGATTGCAGGAGTAAGGGTCTCTGTAAACTAAGCAAAGATGAATGCATTCCATACAAATAAACGCACCCTGCTTGCCAGTTAGATTTTGGAAGTGGAAATATTCCTGATGCAGAGCCTCAAGATGAAAAGGAAATAGGCTTTACTTGACCCCTTGGTTACTCATCTCACCTAAGGATGGAATTAGGGATCTTTCTAAAGGAGAAAATGCATCTCAATTGCTAGATTAGCTGAAAAGGTTTTAGGAGGCCAGCGACATTAAGTGAGTTAAGCCACAGTCAAGTAGACTGGCTGTTTGGCTGTGAGTGCATGAAGATCAGGGCTCTTCTAGGACAAAGAGGAAGAAATTCAGCCAGAGACTCAACTGGCTCATCAGTAACATGAGAAATAAATCTATTAGTGGCAGAGAAGCACATGGAAGTGACAATTTAATGCCAAAGGTTACCGACACACTTCTTAGGTCTCCATCAAGTGTGCATATTTAAAGGCAAGGGATTTCTAGGTGGAGGTTAAATTTTATGATACATTACCAGTTTGAGTTTGCATTTAATTAAAATAACATGTGCACACTTATTTATAGCAACCATTTATTTTTAAACTTTAAAAGGGGTCTCCGCCATCTGGTCAGAAAGGCTATCATCAAGAATTCTGACAAATGTAAGAGAGGATGTGGGGAAAGGGGAACACTTTTTCACACTTGGTGGGGTTGCAAATTCATACAACCTTTGTGGAAATCAGATTGGAAGTCCTCAAATAATTAAAAGTAGAACTACCATATGATTCATGTATTTCACTCTAGTCATATACCCAGAAAACTTTGTACCTAAACATACAGAGATATTTGTTTGTTCAAAATAGCAAAGGACTAGATCTAGGCAACCTTAGAAAAGGTGAATGATTAATGAAAATATTTTACATGTACAAATGGAATATTATTAAGTTGTAATGAAAATTAAATCATGAATTTTTCTGGAAAATGAATGGCCTTAAAAACTATAAAATAAAAAAAAGCAATGTCACAAGCTTATTAACAAAAATACCCGTGTCCTCCCTCCTATGTAGATCCTATAATGATTGTAAGCATATATGTAAATGTCTATAACTCTGAAAATAGTATAACATTTACCAAGGAGACTAAGAAGGCATTAGTATTAGGTGATGAGGAAAGATGGAATTCAGGAATTGTGAAAGAGGACAGAAAGCTAATTGTAGTGGATAGGTGCCTAAAAATGTAATTGACAAGGAAAACATAAAACCACAAATGATGATGATGGACTTTACCCTTACGCCAAATAAAGCCATTCCTCTCCAGGTTGCTTTTGGTCATGGTGTTTTATCACAGCTGCAGGAAAAAAAAAAACAACAACAACAACAACAACAAAAAAAAACTAAAACTGCATCCAAACAAATGTAAACACCCAGCACAAGCTGAGACTTTGTGATCTACAGGAAAGATGAAGAAATCTTAACAAGATGATCACAATGAAACTCATTAAGATGTGACATCCAAGACTGAAGATGAGTGGACTTTTCAGTTAAGATAGAAAATGTATAGATTTCTGAAGGAGTGCTTTCAGCAAAAAAGAAGTGGTTTGCTAGCTAGAGGAAAGGACTAGCCTCAAAGTTGGCTGCTGACGATGCCCTTGCTTGGTATCCATGCCTAGTGCAGTCCTTTCCTATGTGTGTCAGGTCAGCTGTGTGTGAGCAGAGGAGTGCAGCAAAGGTAAACATTTGTCACTTTGCTTGACTTGTCGAACTACAGATCATTCTACAGAGAAATCTTTTATTCAGTTGTGGCTCCGAGGAGTATGTATTCAAGGTCACTTCTATGTCACCTCAAATAAAATCAAACACATGGTCATTGCACATAGTTTACTTTTTTATAAAATCTCAGAACATGGTAGATGTCTTATAAATCTTCAATGATATTAAAAAGACCGATTGAAGCTTAATGGCTTCAGAAGAACCATTTTAACTGTTTAGAAGTTCATTTAGAAGTATGTAGTTTGGGCTGGGCAACTGTTTGCGGGGGTTTCCTTAATTTAGCTACATGATGTTTTTTTTGTTAGTTTATTATAATTAAGTTATCTTTTTTTAAAGGAATCACCTGATATATGTAGACACTGTTTCTTTTTCACCAAAGAATAACAACTTCACTGGTATTCACATTTATGTTCATTGCAATTGTTCTAATTCACCTGTTAACATATTTTTCACTACCATGGAGTTTTTCACTGTTACATTTTCTTATTTAGTATCTGGAACAAATAGTCACTCATCAGTCAGTAATAGCTTTAGACTTATAGGAGAAATTAACAATTCATTCCTCACATTTGTTTTAAATACAGCCCCTCCATCTGGGATTGATGTGGCTAGACTGCTGCTCATGATTTGTTCAACTAAGACATACTGAGTTTCTATTGTATGTTAGCTGCTTCCCAAATTCCCAGGGAGATACGTATCAGTAACAAAGCAAACTGGGCACTGAATCTGTCTTCAGTGATACTATCTACTGTGAAGACAGTAAAAGCAATGTGGAAAAGTACCTGGATTGGAGGTGTTTCTAAAGAAATGACATTTGATGAATGAACGAAGTCAGTCACATCACTTGAGGCAGGACCAAACCCATTCCCTGCCCCCCCCCATATCTAGCATGAGCAAGGGAATGGGTTCCGAATAGCCAGTTCATGCACTAGGGATAAATATTGGCTCCATTGCTATTGGCCCCACAAATTTCCCAAGCTACCCAACTATCACCCACATTCAGGGGGCTTACTTCAGTCCTATGCAGGTTCCCCAGCTATGCAGTCCAGAGTCAGTGAGCTCCCACTTGCTGGGGTCAGCTGCTTCTGAGTGTGGGCCTCACTTTCTCTGAGATGGGGATGGAGAGTAGAGTTGGGAGAATATTGGGGAACAGGAAGACAGGAAGGAGAGGGAAATTGGATTGACATATAAAATAAGATTGTTTTAAAAATAAAAATATTAACAAACAGAAAAGAAGAAATGACATTTGAGTCGAATTTTCCAGGTACCCCAAGAGACAAATACAGAGTTTAAATTGTAGAAGATATAGTTTAGGATCCAAGCTGAAGGAAGACCATGGGATTAAGCAAAGTGGCATAGACTGAAATCATTCTAGCAGTGAGATTATGGGAATGGTCTTAATCCATTTGGAAATACGTGTTTACTTGCAGTTTAATTGAAAGAACAATCTTTGCTGCTAATGTGGAAGTATTGTTTAGTTTAATTGTCATTCTGTCTCATTCTAGGGTTTTTGTCTTTAAAGCTGGTTCTGAGAAGCAAGCAATCTCTAGGCTCTGGATGTTTGTATGAGCAGAGGTAAAATTGGTGACCTTGAGTGAGCCTCCTTCAACCAAGGAAGAAGGTAATTACCTGTGGAATTCAGTGTCAACACTCATAGTTAGAAGCAGTGAGCAGTCCTTCTTTCTTCACTGTATTTTAAATGGCGAAACAAGATCAACTTAGTGTTTGTTGCTCAGGCTCATTTCTTTCTTTTGAACTGTAAGTGACATTCTGAGAAGTGCCACAGTAAGACATTAACTTCAACAAAGATGCTGTTTCTTATACATTACAGAATAATCATTTCTTTATGGAAAATGTCTTCAGTTAGGACAGGAACAGAGGGAAACATGAGTGCTTCACGCTCTTCATCTATTCATTAGCAAAGGCCACCTGCTTGGTGTTTCCTTGTATTCTCTTCATTACAGCCCTACATCTCAGCTATCAAAATTATGTCTGTTAGCAGAAATCACCACACTCTCAGTTTAACAGTTTGGTTCTGCCCTGTGATAAATGCACATGGCTTTTTAAAAAGCATACTTTCCCATATTCAATTTCACACATGATGAAGCACTAGATTCTTTTATCTGAAGGGTAATCAAAGACAATGATGTTTTGGGGAGATTGCTTTAAAATGAATCCCCATGTATGTTAGGCACTTCCGTTGCTATGACAAACTAGCTGATAAAATCAACTTAAAGGAGGATAGATTTATTTTGGCTCCCAGGGACAATTTTCAGTACGTGGTCAGCTGGCTTCATTTCAATGATCATATGTAGTGAAGCAGAGTCTCATGGCAGTTGCAGATAGAATGACGCAGGACAGAGCACACCTCATGGCATCTGGAAAGCAGAAAGAGATAACTAGAAATAAAGAATGCAAAGCTGGGGCAAAGTATAACTTTTAAACACATACCCTCCAAAACTCACCTCATATAATCAGGCCCCACCTTCTCAAATTTCCAGTACCTTCCAATAGTTTGTTGAAATACCCTAGTTGATGATTCACTGATTGTGTCATGTCCATCATTTACCAAAGTCCTAGCTCTAATCATTGCATTGAGAACCAAGCCTTTAACACATGATCCTTTTAAGGTAATACTTTTTATCTAAAATGATACTGTGGGTCTCTGAATAAATGGCCTTCTAGCCATATTAAGGGTGAATGATTCTATGTCTTATGAGCAAAGTTTAAAGGAGCAACAAATTCAACTATAACAGCTCCAGACAAAATTCAAAAGTGAAAACTGGATCAATGCATCAAATGATTAAGTATAGATATGAGGAAGGATTTTAGGTACCCTGATAAACACAAGTAAGGCCTTATGCACTGAAAGGATTGCAAATTATAATGCTAAACATTAATTTGCAAAATGGATAACATTTAAGATTTTTTGTTAAATTATATAATCATTATATAATAAAATAAGAAACAAAACAAAACTAATACATTGCAGTTTGACAAGACAAACAAACAGAAGGAAAAGAGCCCAAGAAAAAGCACATCAGTTAGAGACCCACTTACTTACACACTCAGGAATTCCATAATGCTAAGCTGGAGGTCATAACATTTATACAGATGACTTGATGCAGACCCATGCAGACCCTTTGCATGCTGCCATAGTCTTTGGTTATGTTGATTTAGAGGGCCTTGTTCTTCTGGAGTCCTCCATCACCTCTGACTTTTACACTCTTTCCATAATTGCTAGAAGACTGTGCAAGAAATTCAGGGTACTTAGAGGAGAAGAAAAGAGGGCCAGAGTTTGGTATAGTGGTACATACTTGGAGTCCCAGAATTCAGAATAATAAAGCAGAATAGTCATAAGTTGAGGCACTCAGATACATGTGGAATTTCTGTCTCTAAAACCACAAAAACAACAACAATAGCAAAAGAGGGCTAGACACATTTTCTTCGAAACCATAGTGCTTTTACTGGATTTTAAAAGATCCCCATTCTTATCTAAGAAGAGATGTTGGAGTGATGAGCAAAGGGTTCAAGACCATGCTGGGGAATCCCACAGAAACAGCTGCTCTGACCAAGTGAGAGCTCATGGACCCCAGCCAGACACCTGGGAACCAGCATAGGACCTAACCAGGCCTCCTTGTATGACAGTTAGGAAGTCAGAGCAGTCTATGGGGCCTCTTGCAGTGGAACCAGTATTTATTCCTAGTGCACAAATGGACTTTGGGAGCCCATTCCTCCATGAAGGAATATTCTCTCAGCCTAAATACATGGAGGAGGGCCAAGGCCCTGCCCCAAATGATGAGACAGACTTTGATGACCCCCCCCCATGGAAGGCCTTACTCTCCCTAGGGAGTACATAGGGACTGGAAGGGGGATGAGGGGGCTGTTATGGGGACATGGGAGAATAGGAGGGAGAGGGAATTGGGATTGATGTGTAAAATAAGATTATTTCTAATTAAAATACAAAATCAAATGGAAAAACGAGAAAACTATGGCAGGGATAAATCACCAGTTAGTTATCCACAAGAATCTAAAAATGGTAGTCACTCTATCTTAATTATTAGGTAAAGAAACATTGGAAATTTTGCAGAAATTTTGGAAGGTAAAGTCCCTAGTGTATTGGGAAACTCATTAATACTACAATATGAAATAAGTCTCTTCCCAGACTTGTAACAGAGAATGGACAGAAACATTCAATTGGCATTTTCTAGGGACAAAGTAGGCTCATATAAAAAATTATCTGGCAAAAATCTGGAAGGATGTCAAGATATGACCTAAGGAGTAACATTGAACACTAAATTTCTGTGTCATAAAGGTATCTTGAGTAGTATCTTATTGCTTTGACTTCCTTATGTTGCCAGACATTCATATTCTAAATTCTCCTTAAAAATTGTCCCTTCAGTTACACTAATAAAGAGATTTAAAAAAAAACCACTCAGCTTGTGTCTCTATGAGGTGCAGTACTTCAAAATGAAGATAGTAATATATTTCCACTTGTGCTATGATTACTACATTTGCTTGCACACTTTTTCTTTGGGCCTGGTATAAGTTACATTCTTTTCTTGATGACTTCTCAGGTAGCCAGTTAATTATGCATGAGGATGGCAAGTCTTTCATGGACTTTAAAGTTTTTGTTTGTTTCTTTTTTTCAATACAGTAGCCCAGTGTGGGGATGGTAAATGGGCCTCATCACTCCTTATTTGTAGTACCAGAGATTAAGAACAGTATAATGCATGCTAGGCAAGAACTATCCCAACTGAGCTATATCCCTATCTCCATTCCAGAGATTTGTTTTAGTTTTTACTTGAAAAGATTTTGACTTATCTGTATTTATTCTCTCCTCTAAGCATGTCAACAAGACAAAGCTGTATATGATATTGATACAGTTTAAACAAAGGAGTTATAGTCTAATGAAATGAGCCACATTATTACATCAGTGTTCAAGAAGTAGAAGTTTTAATTACTCTTCAAAATTTCTCATAGTTTTCCTGTTCTAAAACACAAAATAAGTGTTTTTGGCATAAATGTGAGTACCAAGGAAGTTATACATTTTAACAGAGCAATTTAATCATGATTATTTACAATTTTCTGAAAGAACACATTTCTACAAAAATGTTAAAAGATAATACAGCGTAAGAACACATAGATTAAAAATAGGTAGTTGATAGAAATTTGGCATATTTTGGTGAAACCAAAATGAAATTGAGAATATTTATGAAAAGAAGCACAAGAAAAGAGGTAGATTTGATGAGCCTGTATGTCTTTAGGAAAGATAAATATTTTGTGTTTGATTTGGATTCATATTTGTGTAGTAACATTTGCAAAGTATATTATAACTTATTATTATCTTTAATCTTGAAGGAACTTGATTTGCCTTTGATGTAAAAAATAATATGGTGGCTGGTGAGATGCCTCAATGGGTGAAGTCACTTGCTAACAACCCTGAAGACTTGAATTTGATGGTAGGAGACTGTAAGACTGTGACACATAATTTCTCTTCATGCACTCAATGAATAAGCACCTCCCAGCAACAAAAGGATACATCTTTGGGAATATGGTTTTATGCTTGAATGCCTGGAAACATACCTAGCTAGTAATAAGAGCTTGAAAAGTAGAAAAGATACAATGTTAAAACTCAACCAAATGGCTTTAGCTAGGAGGTGTAGGCTTTTAATAACACAGTGCAAGGAGTCACATTTTTCTATTTTTTTAGAGACTTTCTTTCTCTTTTTTCTTTCCTTTTTGGGCTTCCTAATTCACACATATGAATTAAACCCTGTCATTTATTGTTTCTTTTATTTTCCTTCCATTCTGAGACTTGGAAATTTTAGTAGAATACCTTTTCTTTTGAACATTCTTAATTTTGCCTGTTCAAGTTTTATTTTGAGCAAATCTACAGAATATTCAGTTTCAGTTATTTTACTTTCTAAATTCCATTTTTTATTTACTTTCTTTATTTCTGTATTTTTGTTTATGTATTTATATGCTCTCTTTTAGTTATTTGCATGAGATTTCTTTTGGTCTTAAACACAAAATATATAAATTAAATTTTTTGCCAAATATATTCAGCATCCGGAGTTCCTATGTAATAGTTTATTTAAAAAAATTGCCAGCATAACATAGCCTTTTGTTTTGTTGTATATATATCGAAATTTCTTTTGAAAATTGGCCATTTTGAATATTTTTATGTGATGGCTTGTACTTGTTTTATGCTGCTTAGTGGTTTCTGAACTCGTTTTTTCACTTTGCACAGTTTGTCCTGTGTGTATAGAACTCTCTGTTTCATAGTGGCCAACTACAAAACTCACCATATTCCCTTTGCATCCTGAAAATAACCAACAAGCCCAGGTCTCTTCAGCTTTGCAGATTAGTACCATGCCAGGAGTTCACAGTTGTGTCTTATCCCCATTTGGTTGTACAGAGCCCGAATCCATGGAGAAATTACAGTCTACAGCCTTCCAGAGGGTTTTTCTATGCCCATATGGACATCTACATGGCCACACAGGAACATGCAGAAACTTTTCGGATCTTGACTCCTTTCATCACAAAGCCAACTGTTTTTGGTTGCTTCCTAACTTGTTACTTCTTGTTCTTTTAGTTTGGACTCAGCCTTGGGAGAGTTCTGAGTTAGCCAAAATAAGTAAGCAAGCTCTCTCAACAGATTCACCATGAAGCCACTTGGATTTTAAACAAAAGAAAATAAAACAGAATCAGGTCCTTTGAGATGGCTCTGCGGTTAAAAGTATGCAATGCTCTTCCAGAAAATCAGAGTTTGATCTCCAGTACACATAACCACCTGGAAATCAGCTCCAGGGAATTTGACACTTCTTTCCTCTGTGGGTTTCTGCGCTCCTATACACATGCCCCTACACATCAGTGTAATACTCATAAGGCATATACTTCAAAAATAATAAAAATAAATTTAAAAAGAAGCAAAAACCTCCAATACTTTGCAAGCAGTGTCTGTTATCCCTTTTGTAGCACCAAGAACTTATATTAGCAATATAGATAACTACCTACAAGGACCTCACTGACTGGAGCAGGATGGATATGGTCAGGTCATGCTTTTCTCATACTGATATTCATGCCTGTACATGTAAAGTAGAATAAGGTAGAAATATCAATTATTGGATACTACTCATTGATTTACTTAAAGTACTGCTTGTACTGCCTATTTGTCAAGCATGAATTCATTTGCTTCCTGGAATAAGAATGACCTAGAGAAATAGCTGCAGCAATAGGTCTCTGCTCTTAGCAACCTGAACACAAAAGTTCACACTTGTCAACTCTAATACCTGCCTTTGAAAACTCAAAACTCTCACACTGTCATGTGTGCTTCTGCTTGCTTATCTGCTCTCACCATCCTGTGGTTTAGACTGTGAATGAAAATGCAAACTGGTCTTGAGAGTAAAGTCTTCCAGGAACTATCCTGGCTTCAGTCCACCAGTAACAACAACTTTCTTCCCCTTTCTTTGAGTTGGACTGCTTTTCCAAAAAGATTGCTCCGACAAAAGTTTTCTTCACTCTATATTGATATGTTTTCATTTAAAAAGTTGACAAACTTGATACTGACTTTTTTCTTGTTACTTGTTTTTATTTCTCAAGACAGGGCTTCATTGTGTAGCTTTGGCATTTCTGGAACTCTCAGTAAACCAGGTTAGCCTCAAACTTACAGAGATCTTCTGGCCTGTGCCTCCTGAGTGCTGGAATTAGAGGCGTGAACAACCATCACCTGGCTATATCATAACAATTTTATGTGAATAGAAACATAAGATTTTTTGGATTTCCTTATAATATCACCTTTATTGACATGTTTTATTCTTTCTTCATCTGGATAATGTTCCATTATATAATATTCTTTAGTTCTTGTTCTTATAACAGACATTTGGGTTGGTTCATTATAATGAAAAACAAACTGTAAAAGTTATATATTTGTATGAGTATGCAAAGCTATATTTTTGTTTCCTTTGGGTAAATGTCTTGGTAAATTTATAGTTCATAAAAAAATTCATTCTTAATGTTTACACATATGAAAAGAATGTGTTCTTCGAAGTAGCTATACATGTTACATTTCCATTGCATCTCATTCATGTCTACCTTAATATTAAATATTTTCATTTTGTAAATTTATCTTTATTTGGTGAACAAAACAAAGTGTTCATCCTATGACATAATGTGATAATTTTACACATTGTATAATATTTAAATGATTAAAATATCTGATTCTTCTAGCACTATGTATGATAAGCAGCTGTAAAACCCTTCTAATGGCCAGGCAGTGGTGGCACATGCCTTTTATCCCAGTACAAAGTAAGCAGAGGCAGGCCGATCTCTGTGAGATAGAAACCAGCCTGGTCTACAGGGGCTAGTTCCAGGACAACTTCCAAAGCCAGAGAGAAATCCTGTCTCAAAAAACCAAAAAAAAAAAAAAAAAAAAAAACAGCATCAACCCCTGAAACCCCAAAACATTCTAATGTTTTGAAATATAGCAAAATACTGAAATACTTGAAATACTGTTATTTATAGTTGACCCTTGTATGAATAACACAATAACATTTCTTGAGTTTCCTCTTTAATGTTACATTGGTATGTAGTAGCTAAATAAAACTTCACACTTGATCGACCAACCTGCAGGTAAAACATATTTAATAGCAGCCAAAGCTAAACTTTAATTTAAACACTTAGATTTGTCATCTTAAAGACTTGGAAATGTAAGTTTTCAGGAAATATTGGATTTTCCTGGAAAGATAAGCCACATCTTATCTTTCCAGGAAATGAATTCCCCTTTCTTTGCCATTGGAGAGTTTTTAAAGTCTATGATAATATCAACAAAGGTTTATATTCACCTGCCATTCATTTAGTTTTGCTTTAGCATATTCAAATGCACAAAATGTCTTTTATTCTACAACTAAAATTCATAGCTAGTTCTCAATATCTGGTATATATATAAAGTGCACTTAAAATGTTGAGGGGGTGCTGTCAAATGCAGGTAGTAACTTGCCACCTTCACTGGATATCTTTTTGAGGACTTCAATGGAAAATGCATTAATTTCACATCTTTATCTACCTTTTATCATCAGTATTGGGGGATGTGATTACAGACAGAAGTTTCTGTTCCACTTGGTCCTTTTCTCAGAAAGGCATTCTTATCTTGCTTCCTCTGTGTGTGACTGGTGACTGAACTACCTTCCTCATCCCAGAATCCTCGCAGTCTGGTAGCCCCGCCTATTCTTCCTGACTGGCTACTGGAAAATCAGCATTTTATTAAACCAATAAGAGCGACAAATCTTTACAGTGTACAAAAGCATTACCTCACATCATTTGATGTATATCATGGGTGCCATGTCAGAATGTTCAATAGGATGGGAACATACTTGTATTTGAATCTCACAAACAGAGAAAGGTGACAAATTGGACAATGAACAGAGTTCAAGCAGGTTCCTGTTCATCACTGAATTATTTAAATTTTGGAGTTTTCAACAAAGCCATCAGTGATTTTCACAGAATTAACACTTCCAGGTTTTGACTGATGGAAAAAAATTTGAAGAATTGTTATACAAGGAAAACATTGAAATTTTTTTAAGTTTTGTAAATTTTGTTAAAGGGACTAGAGAGATGGCTTAGAGGTTAAGAGTATTGCCTGCTCTACAAAAGGTTCTGAGCTCAATTCCCAGTAACTACTTTGTGGCTCACAACCATCTGCAATGAAGTCTGGTGCCCTCTTCTAGCCTGCAGGCATACATACGGCCAGAACACTATATGCATAACTAATAAATCTTTATAAAATGGTGATAAGGAGAATGAGAATGGGAGCAGAGGAGGGATGAGGAGGAACTGAGGGAGCAGAAAGATTGAGTCAGGGGAAGAATAGAAGAAAATAAGAAAGGAGATATCATAATAGAGGGAGACATTTTAGGTTCACAGAGAAATCAGGCATTAGGGAAAGGTCTGGAGATCTACAATAATGACATCAACTAACAATCTAAGCAACAGAGGAGAGGCTACCCTAAATGCCCTCCCCTGATAATAATATTAATGACTGTCTTGTATGCCATCCTATAGCCTTCATCCAGCAGCTGGTGAAAGTAGAAGCAGACACCACAACTAATCACTGAACTGAACTGGAATCCAGTTGCAGAGAAGACCGAGTGATGGGCAAAGGGGTCCAGAGTAGGCTTGTGACACCCACAGAAACAGATGACCTGAACATCGGGGAAGTCTTGCTCCTCAGACTGATAGCTGGGATACCAGCATGGGACTGATCCAGACCCCAGGAACATGGCTTTAAGTGAGGAAACCTCAGAAATCTACGGGACCTCCTGTAGTAGTTCAGTACTTATCTCTAGCATATGTGTGGACTTTGGAAGCCCATTCCACATAGAGGGATACTCCCTGAGCTAAGCCACATGGGGGTGGGCCTAGGCCCTATCCCAAAGGACATGATAGACTCTGATGACCCCCTATGGAAGGCCTCACCCTCCCTGGGGAGCAGAAAGGAGATGTGATAGGTAGGGTATTAGTTGGCTGGGGTGGTAGGGAAGGAGGGGATGGAGTGGGAACTGGGATTGACATGCAAAACAATATTGTTTCTTATTCAAATAAAAAATAAAGTAAAAAAATCTTGTTAAAGGAAAACATTCCATTTATTGCATATAGTTCACATGTATATACTAATCTTGAAGACAAATGAGAACAGCATAGAATAAATATCCTTTCTGAATGATACCCCCTTAGTACTTTTAAAATTATTTAAAGTCTTACTTTTGTGAAGAAGTCAACATCTTTGAATTTGAGATAGCCTGTACAATATATGACTTCTTTTAAAATAAACTTTTATTTAAATTAAAATAATATTCTTTTACATGCCAATCCCAGTTCCCTCTCCCATCCTCCCATTCTTCCCACCAACTCCCAACCCCACACCTATCCACTACCCAAGGAGGGTGAGGCCTCTCATGAGGGATCATCAAAGTCTGACACAACATTTGCAGCAGGACCTATGTCCTCCCCCATGGGACTAGGCTGAGAAATTATCCCTCCATACGGAATGGACTCCCAATGCCCATTCGTCCACTAGTGATAAATACTGGTTCCACTGCCAGACTTCTTGTATGATAATTTGTTAGAACTATTATTAAAGATTGTTCAACTGAAAACATAAAATCAAAATACCAACTAGGTGTTCCTAAACCGATGGATTGTTGCTCAAACATATAAACTTAAGTTGAAGTTATCCTGTGTGTTTTATTTAGATTTCAGAACAGAATATTATGATTTGTGTTAATTTTAATGTAATTGTTTTATCATTACACATCTAATTAACAAAAATGCAATCAGGTACACTTTTCCTTTGTCTGGATTGCTCAATGTAAAAAGGAACCTACAAAGTCAACATATATTCCGAAGGTTATTTAATAACTGTTAAAGAGGTAATATTGATGCATAAACCTGGAAATCCATACATCAATCTAATAAAAATAAATGTTTTCTTCCATTTTATTTTCTGTTACTGATTTGTGATGCCCCAAGACCATTTTAAAAATGATCAGAGTAGACCTTATCTGTCATGGAAACAAATTGGTTCCCTGGGTGGCTGAGCAACATGAAAGGAATAAATTCCTTAGAATTGTATCCCCTGAAGGATGCTATCCATTATTGTTACAAGTTTGCAATGGAAATGCTTTTATCGTTACATAGAGAAAATGATAAAATTTAAAGCTGTGTAAGATGATTAAGAAACAAATAAAATACATATCAAATATATTAGCAACAATATATTGCTATATATAATACATTTATTTATTTAGACAGTGTTTTGAGTACATCAAAGCAAATGTGGAACAACTTAAATCTGAATGTTAATCCAAGGAGTAATAAAAATGAAAAACTAATGCCTTCAAGGGAATTGGGCATTAAATATACTTCCTTTTTCAACATTGAACATTTACATTTTCTGCTTGGTTGGCAGGTGTGAACCCTGTAAATCAGATTTCATTTCAGTAATTTCATCATATAAATCTGTTTCACTTAACCTTAGTTCTTCCACACCATTCCTAATCTAAACTTTGGCAGGCATCATCTTTTTTCAAGAGTATGTTGGTAGAAAAGTAGAGTAAAAGTCAGTGGAAGTGATTCTATAGGTTGACGTTAGCCTTCACACTGTTTTTTGTAGTCCTTCTATCTGAATGTTGGTGCTTAAGTTGTGATATATAGCTAGGCATATCCATCTTTTTGTTTTGTTTTGTTTTGTTTTGGTTTTTTGAGACAGGGTTTCACTGTGTAGTTTGGGAGCCTAACCTGGAACTTGCTCTGGAGACCAGTCTGGCCTTGAACTCACAGAGATCCGCCTGCATCTGCCTCCCGAGTGCTGGGATTAAAGGTGTGTGCCACCAATGCCTGGAGGCATATCCATCTTTACACTGGAAAATATATTTTTTATCAGCATAGACTTAAGATTTATTATTTTTTCAATCACGAATTCCATGACTTAATAGATACTCAGAATTTTAACAGTTATATGTTAAACAGAAATTCTCTATATGAAAAATTTTGTGCCTAAAATAAAATACAAATTTAACACCATTCACTCATAAAGTTAACTAAAAACAGTACTTACATTCTTTTTTTCAACTTTTTTAATTTGAATTAGAAACAATATTGTTTTGCATGTCAATCCCAGTCCCCACTCCCTCCCCTCCACCCCTACCACCCCAGCCAACTATACCCTACCTATCACATCTCCTATCTGCTCCCCAAGGATGGTGAGGCCTTCCATAGGGGGTCATCAGAGTCTATCATGTCCTTTGGGAGAGGGTCTAGGCCCACCCCTATGTGGCTTGGCTCAGGGAGTATTCCTCTATATGGAATGGGCTCCCAAAGTCCTATGTTAGGGATAAGTACTGAACTACTACAGGAGGTCCCGTAGATTTTTGAGGTTTCCTTACAGAAACCCATGTTCCTGGGGTCTGGATCAGTCCCATGCTGGTATTCCAGCTATCAATCTGGGAAGCAAGCGTTCCACATTGTTCAGATCAGCTGTTTCTGTGGGTGTCAGCAGCCTGGTCTGGAACCCTTTTCTTTTCACTCGTCCTTCTCTGCGACTGGATTCCATGTCAGTTCAGTGATTAGCTGTGGGTGTCTGCTTCTACTTTCACCAGCTGCTGGATGAAGGCTATAGGATGGCATATAAGACAGTCATCAATCTCATTATCAGGGAAGGGCATTTAAGGTAGCTGCTCCTCTGTTGCTTAAATTGTTAGTTGGTGTCATCTTTGTAGTTCTCCAGACCTTTCCCTAGTGTCTGATTTCTCTGTAAACCTAAAATATCTCCTTCTATTATGGTATCTCCTTTCTTGTTTTTTTCTGTTCTTCCCCCCGACTCAACCTTTCTGCTCCCCCATGTCTTCTGCATCCCTCCTCTTCTTCCTTTCTCATTCACTAGCTCCCTCATCCCCTTCCCGTGCTCCCAATTTGCTCAGGAGATCTTGACCCTTTCCCCTTCTCCAGGGGACCGTGTATGTCTTTCTTGGGGTCCTCCTTGTTTATTAGCTTCTTTAGCAGTGTGAATTGCAGGCTATTAATCCTTTATGTCTAAAATCTTCATATGAGTGAGTACTTACCATGTTTGTCTTTTTGCGATTGGGTTACCTGGCTCAGAATAGTTTCTTCTAGTTCACCCCACATCTGACAGAGGGCTGATTTACAAAATATACAAAGACCTCGAGAAGCTAGTCTTCAAAACACCAAATAAGACAATTAAAAAGTGGGGCACAGAAATAAATAGACAATTCTCAATAGAGGAATCTAAAATGGCTGAAAGACACATAAGAATGTGTTCAACATCCTTAATCATCAGGGAAATGCAAATCAAAACAATTCTGAGATACCATCTTACTCCTGTCAGAATGGCCAAAATCAAAAACACCAATGACAGTTTAAGCTGGAGAGGATGTGGAAAAGGGGGAACACTCCTCTACTGCTGGTGGGAGTGCTGACTTGTACAGCCACTTTGGAAATCAGTATGGCGACTCCTCAAGAAAATGGGAATGATTCTACCACACACAAGATCCAGCAATTACATTCCTAGGCATATACCCAATAGAAGCACATTCATACAACAAGGACATCTGTTCAATGATGTGCATAGCAGCACTATTTGTAATAGCCAGAAACTGGAAGCAGCCTAGATGCCCCTCAACCAAAGAATGGATAGAGAAAATGTGGTACATTTACACAATGGAGTACTACTCAGGGGAAAAAAAAACAATGGAATCTTGAAATTTGCAAGAAAATGGATGGAACTAGAAGAAACCATACACTGTTAAATATATTTAAAAATAATTTTACTTGTTAATATGTGTAGAATATTAACAAGGCTTTTTGAACATTATAAATTAACTAGAATAAATTTAATGTTCTGCCAAATGTGTTGATACCAATCTCTGGGTATTGGGATTGTTTTTTAGATGTTGTTTGTTTCTTTGTTTTCTGAGACAGGGTTTCTCTGTGTAGCTTTGGAGCCTATCCTGGCACGCTCTCTGGAGACGATGCTGGCCTTGAACTCACCGAGATCTGCCTGCCTCTGCCTCCTGAGTGCTGGGATTGAAGGTGTGTGCAACCCATGCCTGGCTTAGATGTTCTTATACAAAGTCTTTACTTTGTGTTACTAAATATCTTTGATCCCCTAATGTGATTAATAAAGATAAATAACTTCATCTATTATATTTACTACCTACAGTTTATGTTACTACATTTTATTTTCTGTTTTGGATAACACGAAGGTTGGTGGTACATAAAAGAATATAAGACCTTTTTACTATAATAAACATAAATTAAAATGGACAAAAGTGTTATACAATATTATTAGAAAATTGTGTCTTATTAAGAAATCCAGCTCCTTATCTTTAGTCGGGTTTTAAAAGATGATATAAATTTGTACCTTGGGATCTGGGTGCTAGATCAGCAAACACTTTAATTGTATTTTTGAATTATTACATGGCAGTTAAAGCTTTCTAGTTAAGATATATCTAGTTTGAATGATCTAGCATTAAAAATCCAACACCTCTACTAATATTAGACTATTGCTCAGAATGATCTAAAATTTTGAGTGCATTTATAACATCATTGAGACAGACAGTACCCACAAATTATGTTCTCCCAGAATTATTCCAGATGTATCCTCCAAACTTCTGTCCATCTCCATCAGGAAGTGCTCCCACCTGCTTCCTCTCTGTCATCCAGACAAGCTTCACTTTACCTGGTCCCTAGCTTGACCTTGGTAGACTGTGGAGCTATTAATCATCCTTACCAAACATATCCTCCTATAGGAGCCAGAAGACACTCATCGTTCCTTTACCAGAAATCCTACCTCCACATCCTTGTTGACTCTTTTCCAAGACACAATTTCATGGGGTTTGAATAATATGCACAGTGAATACAATGAGAAAATGCCTTCAGTTACATCCCACCCATGTTGAAAGAAATGCAATTGGTGGTCTCTATGATTCAGCACAGAACATCTATGCAATGAACATGAGCTGATCAGAAAGCATGTATGGCATTAAAAGGAGTCATACATTAAATTGATTTTTTAACTTATTTTTGGTGTGTGTGTGTTCATGTATATGGAGGCAAGGGATCAACTTTGATTATCTTCTTAAAGTTCTCTCTACTTTCTGTTCTGTGATAGGGTCTCTCAATAAACCTTGAGCTTCAGCTACATTAGCTAAACAGCAAGCTCTAGAATCCCACCTCTTTGTGTCTTTTCAGTCCTGAAGTTTCAGGAAGGGATTATTGTGTCCAGTTTATATGGGTGTTGGATATTGGCTGTTGGCTGTTTTGCTTGACTGACAAGTACTGTACCAACTGACCCATCTCCCCTGTCTCTGTTTTTCATCTTACAGTATTTAAATATCCTCTATGGAAATGAAAATCTTGATGTATTTTAATCACTGTTACTTTGAGCAATTTGAAGAGTGTAATACAACTTTAATGTTTATCATAAAAATGCTATTTCTATAAGATCACAAAATGATACTGAAATTTGGTGATTTTTCTGTTGGAAATGATGAGTTATCAACATTCTTTGCTAATTTCACTCAAGACTTTGAGAAATGACACATAGATGACATTTTTCTTTGTTTATTAAAATGTGTCTACAATGGTGGAAATGGTATTTGAGAATTACATTTTACCTGTGTGATTATTATTCTTTTCTGCATTCCATGTAATTTGTGAGGCCTACCATAGCAGGCTCACCTTCTTTATAATGTAGTTCCTCAGAAGTTGCACAGGCATTTGCATATTCATGACTTTTTGATGGCAGTTTACTCATTTCACAATCTATTTTATATTAGCTAGTGAAATATCAAACTCTAGTGCATATTTGTTCAAGTACATATGAGCTCATGCAATCGCATGCATCATACATAGTTTTCCGCACTTAATACTAATTGATAAAAATCATGTTACTTGTTCATATAAATGTGGCCCTTATTGTAGAATCTTGAAGAAGAGACATAGTGTAAGAAAGACTTGTGGAATCCACAGTTAAAAGTTTAACAGTGTAGCAGAAATTACAGAATCAGGAAGGGAGAGGGCTGAGGGTAAAGTAATAACAAGGCTATGGTTGTTGAAGGAAACCTATGAATAAACAAGAGAGGATAGAAGTGAAAATGCTTCTCAGGGATCAAATTATTTGAGTCAGGACTTTATGAAGATAGGGGTAGCTGGAGAAAAAAAATTAAATACCCATAAAGGCAGTTTGAATCTATCAGTTCTGAATGTGCATTTAGAAATTATGTGCTTGACTCTCCAGCATAAGAGCAAATAAAAAAATAATCATTTTGACATCAAAGGTAAGAAGCGACCTACCAATTAGGAAATAACTAGTTGCAGCTTACCAAGTCAAAGCAATTTAGAAAAGAAAAATGAAAACTGACACATAATGGGATAATAATGATTGAAAC
Organism: Cricetulus griseus; assembly: GCF_003668045.3. Lineage (NCBI taxonomy): Eukaryota > Metazoa > Chordata > Mammalia > Rodentia > Cricetidae > Cricetulus > Cricetulus griseus. The sequence continues at coordinate 158,103,472 of NC_048598.1, forward strand.
AGGCATGACACAGCCAGATGTTGATGATTATGTTACGAGAAAATGAACTGAGACTAAATTTAAGTTTTTAAAAACAACTATTTTCCTAAAGAAACAAATTTTAATAATAGTAAGTAAACATCAAAACAGACATACATAAAGATAACAGGAAAAAAATCACAAACAATAATAGAATTATATGGTTATGTCAAAGAAGAATTAGAGTCCCATTGGTAATGGAGAAAGGAACTGAGGAATTTTTTTTTAGCTGTTTACTCTTTTTCCACTTTTTTATTAGAAAGAAAATTATTTTACATGTCAAGCCCAGCTCCCTCTCCCTTTCCTCCTCCCCTGCACCCACCTCAACTAATGCCCTACCCATCCCATAACCTTTCTGCTCCCCAGGGAGGGTGAGGCCTTCCATGGGGGGTCTTTAAAGTCTGTCATTCTTTGGGATAGAGCCTAGGCCAACCCCTTGTGTCTAGGCTCAGAGAGTATCCCTCCATGTGGGATGGGCTCCTAAAGTCCATTCCCATGGTAGCGATAAGTACTGATCCTCTACAAGAGGCCCCATAGATTTCCACGGTCTCCTCACTGACACCCACATTCAGGAGGTCTGGATCAGTCCTATGCTGGTTTTCCAGCTATCAGTCTGGGGATAAAGAGTTTTCCCTTGTTCAGGTCAGCTGTTTCTGTGGGTTTTATCAGCCTGGTATGGACCCCTTTGCTCATCAATCCTCCTTCTCTGCATCTGGATTTCAGTTCAGTTCAAAGTTTATTTGTGGATATCTGCTTCTAATTCCAACAGCTGCTGGATGAAGGCTATACAATGTAATATGAATTAGTCATCAATTTCATTGCCAGGAGAGGGCATTTAAGGTATGCTCTCCTCTGTTGCTTAGATTGTTAGTTGGTGTCATCTTTGTAGCTCTTCAGACCTTTCTCTAGTACCTGATTTCTCTTTTGACTGATAACGTCTCCCTCTAGTATATTATCTCTTATTTTGCTCTCTTGTGTTCTTCCCCCAACTCAACCTCCCTGTCCCTCAGGTCTTCCTCACCTCTCCTCTTCTCCCCTTCATTTCCTAGTTCCCTCTCCCATCCCCCATGCTCCCAATTTTTTCAGGAGATCTCGTCCCTTTCCTCTTCTCCAGGGGACCATGATGTATGTCTCTCTTAGAGTCCTCCTTGTTTACCAGTCTCTCTGGCAGCCTGAGCTGCAGGATAGCAATCCTTCACTCTATGTGTAAAATCCACATATGAGTGAGTACATACAATGCCTGTCTTTTTGCGACTGGGTTACCTCACTCAGAATGGTTTATTCTAGTTCCATCCATTTGCCTGCAAATTTCAAGACTCCATTGCCTTTTTTTCCTGCTGAGTGTAAATGTACCACACTTTTTCTATCCATTCTTCAGTTTCAGGGAATCTAATTTTTTTCCAGGTTCTTGCTATTACAAATAATGCTGCTATGAACATAGCTGAACAGATGTCTTTGTTGTAGGAATCTGCTTCTTTTAGGTATATGCCTAAGAGTGGAATTGCTGGATCTTATGGTAGACCGATTCCCATTTTCCTGAGGAATTGCCATACAGATTTCCAAACTGGCTGTCAGTTGGCACTCCCACCAGCAGTGGAAGAGTGTTCCCCTTTCTCTACAACCTCTGTAGCATAAACTGCCATTGGTGTTTTTGATTTTAGCCATTCTGACAGGTGTAAGTTGGTGTCACAGAATTGTTTTGATTTGTATTTTCCTGATGGTAAGGATGTTGAACACTTTCTTATGTGTCTTTCAGTCATTTTAAAATTTTCTAATGAGAACTGTCTATTTAGTTCTGTACCCCAATTTTTAATTGAATTATTTGGTGTTTTGGAGACTAGCTTCTTGAGTGCTTTGTAAATTTTGGATTAGCCCTTTGTCGGATGTAGGGTTGTTGAATATCTTTTCCTGATCTGTGTCCTTTGTCTTACAGAAACTTCTCAGTTTCAGGAGGTCCCATCTATTAATTGTGGATCTCAGTGTCTGTGCTACTGGTGTTATGTTCAGGTCTCCTGTACCAATTCGTTCAACTTTGTCTTCCAACTTTGGAAGACAATTTCCAATTTATCTTCTAATAACTTCAGTGTGGAAGGGTTTATGTTGAGGTCTTTGATGCATTTTGACTTAAGTTTTGTGCATGGCAATAGACATGGATCTATCTGCAGTTCTCTACATGCCAGCATCCAGTCATGCCAGCACCATTTGTTGAAGATTCTTTCTTCATTCCTAATGTTAAGAAGGCAAAGGCAAAACTTATGTTAAAGAGATAATGGGGTATGTTAAGATAAATCTTTCCACCAAAAGCTGCCTGAGCCCTACAGCCACGTGGGCAGTCTCTGCCAGCTTCCTGAGTTCTGCCCGCCGTGTGGATGGACAAAATAATTCAGAGACATATTAGGTACAATGCTGATTGGCCAATGACTGGGACTTCTCATCTGTTAGCTCAGTCTTAATTATCATAAATCTATATATTTTATAAGACTTATCAGATGCCTTATTGGTGTCTTCCCTTGTCTTGGATCACATCCTGCCCCTGGAGGAGGAAGGGGAAAAGAGAGCCCCTTCCTAATTCTCCTTAGTTAAATATGAGTCTCCTTGATATGTCATTTCCTGCCTGGATCACCACTTCTCTACTACATTTCCCAGAATCCTCTTTGACTCCTAGTCCCATCTAACTTGCTGTCTCATTGGCCAAACAGTATTTAATTCAATAATCAATAAGATAAACATACAAAGAAGTACATTCCCCATCATCTCCTCTTTTCTGTCTAAATAGAAAGAAGGGTAACTTATCTTTTATAATAACTGAAGAAAACTATAACCATAAATATCTGTCTTCAACTCTATCAAAGACCACAGAAGGAAAATATATAAACTCTAGAATTGACAGAGACATCTCCCTACCTGGACAATCACCCAAAGTTCCTCTGTAACATTGGGGCATCCATCTTCAGCCTATAGGCCACAGTGTGTCTAGCACAATTCTCCATTTCAGCAGGAACCCTTTAGTACTGTCTTGTTTTATAAGTTTAGCAGTCACTTTCTTGTGGGTCCTGTATGTCCAGCAGTCCAGGCAAGAGCAGTTTCTTGCCCAAATGGCTAATCTTGCCATGTTGAAAGCAAACTTCATGATGAGTTTCTTGGATGCCCATCCTCCTTTCTGACGTAATTGGTGTGCCAGGAGCAGTTGTGTCTCACTGCCAAGAAAAACCCTAAGCCATTTAAATGCCATATTTCTGTAGGTCTTTGAAAGGATTGAAGAATACCTAACCATCTCAAATACATGTCTATATCTAGAAAACCTAACTAACCTAATTATAAATTCTGAGTATTATAGGTAAAAGATCTGTATAAACACAATACCTAAACAAGAGGAGACATATACATATCACAAAATTGACCTTAAAGTTGTATCAATAAATGAAAATCTATACCAATTTAAACTATTCATTTCTATATCCCATTCCCCTTTTTCTCTTTAAAAAATTGATTATTTTTTATAACCAACCCCATTTAAATGAAAACAAACATTTATAAACAATATTTAGGAATATGGGCATTGTTCTTTCTAAACTGCTTCCTGCTGATTGGGGGTGATGTTCATACCATATGGGACATGATAGAAACCTGACCAAGTCTTTGTTTTTGTAGTCTGGAAGGCAGTATCATCTCAGCTTCAGGGGGTCTTGGTTGATCAAACCATATTAGTCTGGAAGGAATCCACAGCTTTTCATTTTCGGTGGAAATACAAGCAAAACCTTTATTTCTAAGAAGCCTGTCCTTAGACTTAAATTTTGAAGGTAGAGCATTTTTAAAATGTCTAAGAGGATTAATTTCACAGCATGTATAATCAAATGTATTTTAGCAGCAGTAAGTCTTTCCTCGGCAATCAAACAATTTAAAGACAACAATATGGCATATAGTATCCAGATTCTCTGTGCATTTTCATCTTTATGTGGCTTTTTTATTACTTTATTTTTGCTTTCTTTTGTTTCTTTTTTCCCAAGACAGCGTTCCTCTGTGGAAATCTGCCTGCCTCTGCTTCTTTTAGCAAATCCTACCGGCGCCACCACAACCGGCTACTCTATTTCCTCCTGTTACTTTTTCTCACACAAGCCTACATATATTTTGAAATGCAGTGTAAACCTTTAGAGGTTTTTCGTTATCTGGATCTGTCTTTATCATCTTAGGAGTGCTGAGTCCAACGCCCAAGAGCACAGCAACAGTGTGAGCATATTGAAACTGCTCCAATGCCTCTCAGCGGCCGGACAGGGCAGGCTGTGGCGGCAGGTTTCCCTCTTTCTCTGGGAACCTTGGGGCATGGGTCATCCCGCTCACTGACACCAGGGGTGTTCTTGTCTCTCCCTTATTCAAAAGACATCAAGTTGTGCTGAAGTGATGCTAGGTGGGTAAGAGTCTTTGGTGCTCTTACGTTGGACCTGCGTTCAGTTCCGGGTGCCCACATCAGGTGCCTCATAAAAACTTGCAACCCAGCTTCAAGGGATCTGACCATTCTTTTCTGGCCTCCAAAGACAATCCCTACATTTGGCATATAGTCAAATACACATGCACATGAGTGCACAGAGTGGGGGGAGGGACGGAGGAAGGGAAGGAGGGAGAGAAGAATGGAGGGAGGAGGGGAGGCAAAATAAACCTATTTTTTAATTTATCAAATAATCAATGCAGAATTTCTATGGAAAAAATGATTAAAAATAAACCACTTACTAACAAAACCAGCACAGAACATGCCAAACTGTATGGGAAAAGCCCATAAAACCCCAAGCATACACAGAGATCTTCAGGCATTTGAAAATATCTGGGAATCAAAGAGGTGACCTTCCCAAAGAAGAGCACATTTGGCTGTCTAGTGACAAATGATTGGCATTGACAGCATGGTATAGGTAGTGTTATACAGACTGAACACATTATATTTAGAAATATACATGCATATATGCATAAATGTATATACATGTGTGCATAAGTAACTAGTGAAAAAAGAGGTCATGAACTTGAAGGAGATGGAAGAGCGGTAGTTTGGAGAGTATGAAGGAAGTAAAGATAAGGGAGAAATGTAATTATAATCTAAAAAAAATCAGGCTTAAATTGCAGATTTACATTTGCTGTAAGAATCAGATTGCTTTAATGGGAAATATGAAAAATAAGACTTGGATTTATGGAATTGTATATATGCACACACACCAAAATCAATTCATCTCAGCTATTTCTGTTACAGGATTTTTATAGCCATATATAAAAAGAGAGAAATAGCTCCATATTCATTAAGTAGAAGATACATGTTGGTTTAGACTGTCCATTGAAAGTCTTTCAATAATTTATCATTCACTTGGGATTAGGAAATACATATTTGAAAAGTAGAACTTTAGTATTTTACATTTTCTGTAAAACCACAATCAACAGAATGTCCATTGAATATTTTAGAAAGCTTTATTTAGCTGTCATTTGTATACTAAACCCCTGCATACTTTTAATATCTATAATTTATGAATTTAGACACATTTATGAATCTCCAAACTATTATCATGATTTTCATAAATGCCTTTCACGCCCCCTCTTTTTTTCTGGTGTGGCAAAAACATTTAACATGAGATTTACCACCTACAAAAGTCTTAATTTAACTATTAAGATAATAACAAATGATAAATGATAATGAAAATAAAAACTAGTATGGGAAGTAAAAAAAGTGGATAATACCCAAGCAACAAAATGAAAGTAAGATTTAGATATAAATGTAAAGATTTATAACAGAAGAATGACTGAAAAACATGAAAAATAAGTAACTGTAGTTGTCTTTCCATGGCAAGCTCATAGACTGAGTCAGAGAAAGAGCCTCAGTGACCTGATGACAGAAATCCAAAGATAAGTTTCAGTCAATAAGATCAGTATGTAGCTGAAATGGTTTGTCAATTTCATACTAAATTCTTACAAATAAAAGCAATTCTTCCATTAAAAATTTTCATTGATGACTATCTTGGTATAGTGGCTCTGCTGAAACCAGAACTATGTTCAAATACAATAGACACACAGCTGGTTTCTACCTCTCAATCCTGTCCCTTTTTCATTTATTGTAAATGATAAAATCATTTTATTTATTTATTATTTATTGTAATTATAAACTCAAAGGAAATTAATCAAAACAAAACTAATAAATATACTATCACAAACCCAACATTGTTTACCATTTCCTTTTGATTGAGTTCTTTGCCTGTCTTACTTTGGTTGAATGCTCTTCTATGGTTGAACCCTTATTTTAGATGCTACAAGAGTTGTAGTTCTCTAGGTTTTAATTGTTACCTTCCAAATTAATGTGAAATAATTTGTGTAGTTAATTGTTGGAAGTTTACAGGCAAACACATTAAATCCTATTGATAGTTTTCTGTATTTAATTGAATCATGTAGCAAATATCAAAAGATGTTTTATAATTAAGATTTACATTTCCAAGGAAGAAAATGGATTTCTGCCATTAGTGGTAGTTAAATCTACTTTTAAATCCTAATGACATTAGAAGGAAAAGTCATGTGTTCATAAACTTATTGTTACAAGCCTTCCCTTATTGAAATACCATATTTTAGCAGTAATCAAAAGAGAGCACAGTATTATATTTATGTTACATTTACAGTACATTAAAATCATTCTGAATTAGTGTTGATTAAAAACTCCTCATTTGAATAATACACACATACTTAATGCCATCCCATTGATCAGGTTCTGGTTTTCCATTTCTGTAATTATTTGGGATGTTCTAATTTATTGGATGATAATTTGGTGCCAATGAAAGCATAGTTGAATACTTAGTTTCATATGAGGAATTTTCTTAGCCAGTAGGTCAAATGCCTCAGGACAGCTCCATTATCCTAAACTTGGGAATCATGCTTCACCTTTGCTATGTCTGTGGCCAAAGACTTTGCCTTAGGAAAACACAACACAGTATACAAAGTATACATTACTTGATGAGGGCAGAGTTCAGAGTGTGGCATAAATGGTAGAAGGTGAGATTTGGATTAATTTGCGGGGGAAGATGTCCTGAGTACCTATAGACTAACATAGACTTAATATTTATTCTATGACTACTGAGCCTCAAGAACTAAGTATAATGCAAAGTCAATGAAATTTATAGTACTTGAAAGACACTAATGTGGCTTAGACCTCTACTCCCATTACATGAGAGGCTGAAGAAGGAGGATCATGAGTTTTAGGTAAGCCTATGCTACAAATTGAGACCTTGTGTCAAAACCAAACTCAATCCCCAAATCTAAGCAAATATATAGCAACAACAAAAGCAAGACAAGTAAAACAAATAAAACCCACAATTTACACATGCTTTATCTGAGACATGAAGAAAACTTTGACAGAATGAAGTAAGCCCAAAGATAAAACAAGACTCTCATTAGGTTATATCAAACAACTACTTATAGGCTGATTATCTGTCTATGTATCTATGTATCTATCTATGTATCTATCTATGTATCTATGTATCTATGTATCTATCTATCTATCTATCTATCTATCTATCTATCTATCTTCTATCTATCCAAAATCTATTCCTGTTAATGTTAATAGCTGCCTTTTCCCTGTAAAAGCTCTTTTGCTGGAAGAGAAGTCCTGTTGATGTTCTGACATTATGCAGGTATACTTTAATCCCTTTGCAAGTATTCATTAGCATGTTATTGGATGGTGGGGCTTGGGCTTTCTAGCTTGAACTTCTACTTCACATACAGCAAGAATACCTTATAGTAGAGAAAGTGTGTTTTTGGGCTGGTCCTGATGTACAGCTGGGTGTATGTGGTAGCAAAAAGAGGCTTTCCCCTTTACTGCCTGCTCTCCCCTCAGCAGTTGGCAGTCATGGATGGTATGGGCAAAATTTTCCAATGTAACCTTTAAAATTACTTGGATGTTGAATGCATGGAGTATCTAGTTTCATGTTGCAGATAAGCTTCACAATGACATATTTTAGCATATGAAAAACAATTTTCAAAAACTAATTTGAAATGAAAAAAACATAGTATATAAAATTAGGTAAATATAGTATATAAAATAGTATATAAAAATAGGTAAATACTAACATACATATATTTTCACAGTAACACTTGATCCTCATTTGTTTTAGTCAACTCAACACAAACTAGACATATCTAGGAGGAGAGAACTTCAGCTAAGGAACTGCATCCATCAGATTGGACTAGTCTACAAAGTTTTGGGGCATTTTTTTAAATTAAAGATTGAAGTGGGAGGGCCCAGCTCACTGATGGTGGTTCTATCCCTAGGCAGGTGACCATTGTTTGTATAATGAGAAAGCAGATGAACAATCCATGGAGAGCAAGGCAGGGTTCCTCATTTCCTCCATGGTTCTGCTTCAGTTCCTACCTTGATTTCTTGGCTTGCCTCAATGATGGACTGTGATCTATATGACATAATTAAGCCTTTCCTGCCTCAAGTTGCTATTGGTCATTGTATTTATCACAGCACCAGCTAAGTAAACTAGGAAATGCCCAATTTGTGGTGTTATAGATAAAGAATATAGAAGGGAATTCCTGGAATTTTTGGGGGGGGACTAAAATATACAATTAAAAATAATTTGATTTTTATTGTTTGTAGAAGAGCAAAAATAATATTCAACTTTTATGTTTAAATATGTAAGCTAAAAGTTTTATATAGAGTGTTTATAAAAAGAAAGAGAGTGAAAAATTTATTCAGATAAGTAAGAAAATTTTTGGACAAAAGTTAAAAAAATCACATTATTGTAGAAAAAACACAAATAAGATAATTGAAATTTTTGTTTGCATTAAGAGGGAATTATCAGACTATGAACCACCAATAAAATACATTATTAATAATGGAAGTTTTATTCTATATACTATTTATGTAATACTATATCAGATTCAATAACTGAAATTTTAGAAGATAAAACTATATTATAATAACTTACTATACACAGTCTGACTCACCACATTAAACATAACAATAATAATATTAATATTAAATTTTTCTTAGTTATATTTGTGCTATGGAAACATGTAATTCCAAATACTAGCAAATAAAATGTAAAATGAAAGAATTTACCTTCTTTCTTGAAAAAATTGTACCTTAAACTAAACAAGTAGCAGGTAAACATATTGTCCTGTATCAAACATACATGGTAGGTTAATGGACAGAAATAATGAAAGTATAATCACCATTTTCCAGCCTTTACTTTGTGAGAAATGTGAACAGCAGCAGGAAAAATATACAATGAAAGGGTGCATGTAACAACAGCTAGATGTACTGGTCAATTTACAAAAAAGGGAAGGAATCATTTGTTAGGTTCTCAGAGCCACATATATTTTGACGCAAAAGGGTATAAAAAAGCCCATTTGTTTGGTTTTTAATTTCATAAAGTTATGAAAACTGCAGCAGAAAAACAGAGATACAATGAGAAAATGTATGGGAAATTTACAGACTGACCAGTTGTGATATGGCAGTTATTAATTTTAAAGGTTACAATTTTAGAAAGCATAATCTCTCTTGTTATATAGTGATGTATTTACAGAAGAGATCCAAAGAGATCAAAGTTACATTTCAAAATTATCAGAAATGGGAGAAGTAGAACAGTACTGGATGTTTGTTCAAGGTTTGGATGAAAAGAGTATCAATTGTATAATTTGAACTACCTTGGCTTATGTTTAAAAATACCCATAGTGCAAAAGGTTAAAAATAAAATGATAGCTGTACTAATATCATTCTAAAAACATAATTTTTATGATGATGGAAAACCCGTTGGCTATATTTCTAATTTCCAGGAAATTTGCATATGTAGCCACAAATAGAATATAAAGTTGAAAAAAAAGCAATAAAGGAAAAACATTTGATTTTCATTCATTTTATATGAGTATTTCATCAAAGAGAGTTCTTTTATGTTTATATATTTGATGATAATACAGTGAAAAAATGACAAGTGCTTGGTAAGATATTAATACAAATTTGTGTAATGGACCACTTTAGTGAGGAAGGAATTGCTGTGCTTCTGAGATGCTGTGAATCCCAGTCAGTAGGTGAGGTGCCATAGTCTTATTTTTATGTGGAGGACACACATCCTTAAATATGTTGAATGCATATATACACATATATAAATTAATTATTATCTCTTTGCCATTACTTTCCATTCTCCTTTGCATGTTTCTGAGTTTCTGGTGTGTTTTCACATGTGTATGTGTGTTCTCCTGTCTGGGGTATTTGTCCAGTTTCATTAAGTGATTGATTTTCAACTTTTTGAATAGTATACAATAAAAATGACATTACAATTGGTCAAGAGTTGCAAACATCAAGTCTATACTGCAAGAAAACCAGTACTTTAAGGGAATAGACAATTATAATTCATAAAGATTCTTTGATAATTCAACAGCTCTAAAATCTTAGTTATTTTATTAATTATAATAGTGAGAATTGTAGTGATGCTTAGTATATAACTTAGCATATCTTAAACATCTTTATAATAAATTTATAAAAATGATAATAAATTAATAAAATCAACAATATTTTCAATGAAATTCTTTAACATTGTTTGGCTCCATTGACTGAATTTTCTTTTAATATTTACGGCCTTCTGAAATTTCCTTAAACAAAGCCTTAGAGATTTTCCTTTAGGGAACAATAATAGATGACTGAATTTTGGCAACATACACAGACATAAGCAGTAAAAGTTAACTTGGAAATGTTTAGTATTTTCTGAGTTAACAGTTAGGAAAGCTCAAAGACAGAATTTTAAAAAAAGTTAATCTAAAATCTTCAAGTAAACAACTCAACTCAGAAGACAGTCCTGGAGGTATTTGTATAGTTTAAAGAACAGAGACTGGATTATAGTAAATATTAACCTGAAAAGTAGAGAAAACTTAAAGCTATTTGGCATATTTTTTCTGACACAAATGGTTATCTAATTTCCCCCTTTATCTGTTCTACTACAAAGGCTTTCTTTAATCTTCTTAAGTTTCCCTTAAGAATGTTTAACTATGAGGCAGAGTCATGTTCAAGGTCTGCTTCCTGCAATTCAGACCATTGTATTCACTCAAATACTTCAGCTGAAATTTTATTTTCATTGCAATAAAATAAACATTATAATAATTATGCACTTTCCTCAGGAATGCTGTGAGATCAAACAGGTATTTGCATGAAAGTTTGCTTGAAAAACTTAGGAGTAGGCTTTCTGGAGTGCTTGAGGAGGAGGCAAATAGAGACTGTTAACTCTGTCTCAGGCTGGAAATCAATGTCCATCAATTCTCCTGAACGCACACAGATGTCACCAGGGTTGCCATGCTGGGGAATGTAGCTCTTTGAAGCAAGATGTCTGCTGCTAGTCCTGGGACCCACGGCAAAGTTCCTACCAGGACTGTGGCAAGGTGGCCCAGATCTGTTTCAGCAACATTTCTGTGGCCAAAGTGGTTCCTGATGCCATTAGAACAAGCCTTGGAACTAAAGCAGCAGAAAAACTGATTCAGCATGGGAAAGGCAATGTAACCATTACAAAAGATAGTACCACCATTCTGAAACAAATGCAAATATTGCATCCAGCAGCTAGAATACTGGTGGAGCTGTCTAAAGCTCAAGATATAGAAGCAGGGGATTGAATGAAATCAGTAGTCATCATTGCTGGCTCTCTCTTCGATTCCTGTAGCAAGTCTCTGAATAAAGGTATTCATCCAACCATTATATGAGTCACTCTAAATGCTTTGGAAAAGAGTCTTGAAATCCATACTGACATGTCTTGACCTATATGTAACTGAGCAACCAAGAAAGTTTGTTAAATAACACAATCACTTCATTGAATTCATAGGTTGTCCCAATATTAAAGTCTACTCTCTCCAGTGAGTGTCAATGCAGTGATGTAAGTGATTTATGAATCTAGAACTAGCAATGTAGAGATATTAAAATATTTAAGAAACTTGGTGGGACAATAGATGACTCTGAATTGGTAGGTCTCATTCCAGTGGCAAATTATATCATAACAAAAGTTGAAAAGGCTAAGATTGGGTTTATTTAGTTTGGCTTCTCTTCTAAAACAGACATGGATAATCAAATAGTAGTGCCTGACTATGGCCAGATGAATCAAGTGCTTCAAGAGAAATGAGAGCTTGTATCTTAAATCTGGTGAAGCAGATTTAGAAAATGGATTTAATGTCCTTCTCATCAAGAAGTCTTTCTTAAGAGATATGCTTAGTGACCTTGCATTACATTTTCTGAATAAGATGCAGATTATGATGTTAATGATTGATGACAGAGTTTCATCCCACAGCTGTTTAGTCCCAAATAAACACACAAAGGCTCATATTAATTATAAACTGGCCAATTGTTCAGGCTTCTTATTGGCTAGCTCTCTCTTAATTATTAACCCATTTCTATTAAACTAAATATTGCCATCAGACTGTGATTTACCTGTAATGCTCCATCATGTTACAGTAGCTACATGGAATCTATCTCGTGACTCACACTCTGTGTCTTCTTTCCAGCATTCTCCAAGACTGGTAGCCCTGCCTATACTTTCTGCATGGCTACTGGCCAATCAATTTTATTCATCAACCCATAAGAGAATCATATATTCACACCATACAGAAAGACATCCCCCATCAAAGGATATTGAAAGTGAAGACACAGCTCATCTGTAGGAAAATTGGAACCAAACCAGTTGCTCATCCTGACCAGTTCACTGCTGATGCCCTGGGTTCTGCTGGGCTAGCAGAGGAAGTCAGTTTAAATGGCTCTGGAAAAATATTCAAGGTTACAGGTTGTACAGTCCCAGGCAAACAGTTATAACTGTTGTACTGGTTCTACCAAACTGGGGATTGAAGAAGCAGAGTGCTCCATTAATGATATTCTGTATAATGAAAAACAATTCTTATTTCAGGAGGTGGCACTACAGAACTAGACTCGGCCTTGAGGCAGAATGAGTGCTTATAAACAAGTGCTATGGAATTCTGCTCCTGTTCATGTTTTATAGATGCTATGGAAGTCATTCCATCTACATTAGCTGAAAATACTAACATGAATCCTATTTCTATAGTTAACAGAAATAAAACACTGGCATGCCCAAGGAGAAAAAAACTACAGGCATTAATGTCTGATGGTTAGAATTTCCAGTGTTTTGGAGGAAATGATATTCCAATCTCTGTTGGTGTCATTCAGTGTGTTGATACTAGAAATTGATACTGCAAAGAGAATTCTAAAATTTGGTGATATTGTATATACTTGATAACCTGGATAAGGCTGGCCATTGCACTGTTATGGACAGAAATATTTTGGCTAGAATGGAAAATGATCACCTTTTCTTTCCTTTTCTTTTGGAAGCTTGCTTTTTCTGAGGTTTTGGACATTGTCTTGTAATAGTCATCTGTTTGAAATTGTACTGAAATAACTTAATAAAATATTAAATATTTGATATCAAAAAGAGAAAAGCTTAGTATATGAATGTAAGTATATTTAAGAAATCCATCTTATAGTTCCAACAAAGGAAGGTCATGTTGGGCATATGGACAAAGGCGTAGGCCGATGATAAGAGAGGGCAGTCATAACTTCATGTGAAATAGCCCTGCTACCATTTTTGGTCAACATGTGCAATGGAAAAATTTGTTTTCAATACACAATTTGTATTGCATTATTGCTGTGTGGCCCCCAGGAACCTGAAAGAAAATGTTCTTCACAAATAAAGTTTTCTCAATGAATCTTCTTCAGGTTCAAGTCATCAGCACTAAACAAAAGGAAATTATAGCTTTGATTCTTTGGTCTTTCCTATCTGCCTATATTCTTTCTCACTTGTGTGAACTTGGAGAGCTAAGTTCTTTGTGAGCTTCAGTTGCCAAGAACTTCTAATCCTTCTGTGCCCATCTCCCAGTTTCTGGCAATGCAGTTGTACTCCACCACATTTGGCAGCTGAAAGAGCAGAATTTAACAGATACAAACACTAAGAAATTTCATTTTCTTCCTACTCTGTTCAAATTATATCAAAATCACATTCTTTAACTTGGGTCAAATTCTTCATCTCCCATGCTTAAGTATTACTCAAGATGGGAAGTAGATGTAGCAAAAGGAGGTGCTGTCCATTTCTTGCTTTTATTTGTCCTAATCTGAACTCTTCTATCTAATATTCACCGTCTTCTCCACTCATCAGTTGTGGTGGGTAAGAAATTAGGAGAGCACTTCTGTAGAAATAATATTGACTTGTCCCAGGAAAAGCTGATTATCATGATGGACATTTTGCTCTTTTGGTGATTCCTCCACTTGGAATCTGTAGCAAAACTCTCTATGATATACTACAGTAATCATTTCTGATGGGGCTCCTTATTTGGATTTGTCCATTAGATTTTGTCAACATGTTCTACTAGATCTTTCTTCCCCTACTCTGTAATATGTTCTCAAAAGACCTTTTCAAAATTTTATATATTCATCATCTATCTTTTACAATACAATATGACTTTTTTCAACTTTTTTATTTGAATTAGAAACAGGATTGTTTTACATGACAACCCCAGTTCCCTTCTCCCACCCATCCTCCCCTACCACCACCCCCAAATAAAACCCTATCTATCACATATCCTTTGTGCTCCTCCTGGATGGTGACGCCTTCCATAGGGTGTCATCAGTGTCTATTGTATCCTTTGGGATAGGGCCTAGGCCCACCCCTGTGTGTAATGGCTCAGGGATTATTCCTCTATATGGAATGCGCTCCCAAAGTCCACATCTATGCTAGGGGTAAGCACTGAACTTTAGAATATGACATTATGAAAGACAACAATTGCTTGTACTTGACATGGATATATTTTATGTTCTTTTGTGTATACCTATGTGTTCATTCTTGTACACATGTTTGTGCATATTTGTGGTGTGTGGTGGTGGTAGTGGTGTGTCAGTGTATGTAGGCATAAAAGTTAGAACACAATGTTGGATAAGAACTCTAGGTTTGGCAGGAGTGTCCGCAAATTCTTACATAGTACCAAGTACAGATTCTCCAGAAAGACATTTCTTCAAGTTTTATACTGTCTCAGAAAATTCTTGTCAGCATCTACTGATCAACCCAAGTATAGTAAAGGATGTGCAAAACATTTCTCTCAAAGCCAAACAACAACATTTTAATACACATTTCTCTCAAAGCCAGACACAAAGGCTTTACTATATACGTATTTCATATATCTCCACAAGTGTGCTCAACATGCTTTAACTTTTGCATGGTGTTTCTAGAAATCAAACTCAGGTTCTCATGCTTTTTAGGTAATCATTTTATCTGCTGAGCTATTTTTCTACCCCTCATGACTAAGTTTCCTGGTTTCTAGACTATTTCCTGGCACACAACAGGTGCTAAAGAATATTGCTGAGTAAATGAGTGGATAACTGACCTTTTGGAGAAGACTATTATATTGATTGGTACTCCATTGTCCTTGTAGAGTCTCATTAAGTGCAATAAAAGATGAATCTGTCCCTTGATATTTTTGTCAGAATATTAAAAAATTAGTTCTTCTAAAAACTCTAA
Organism: Cricetulus griseus; assembly: GCF_003668045.3. Classification (NCBI taxonomy): domain Eukaryota; kingdom Metazoa; phylum Chordata; class Mammalia; order Rodentia; family Cricetidae; genus Cricetulus; species Cricetulus griseus. The sequence continues at coordinate 158,118,996 of NC_048598.1, forward strand.
TGTTTGATATTTGAACATGCAGCTATTTTGAAGTCAGCTCCCTATAATGAGCAAGAAATAGTTATAGAATATTTTAAACAGTGACTTTCAATATTTTTGTTAGTTATTTAAGAATTTCATACACCATGTTTTGATAATTTTGCCCCCTCAATTCCTCAAAAATACACTCTCTCTTCCCAACTCAACCAATCGTGTCTGTGTATATATTTATATGTGTTCAATACACCAATTGAGTCCAGTTTGTGCTTTCTAAATGTTCTTAGATATGGGTCCTGGAGCAGGTTTGGCTTGCCAAGGTATAGTCTTGAAAAAATGGACTCTCTTTCCCAACAGCTATCAATTACCAGTAACTCCTTGGCTATCAATTGGACATCCTCTCTCCATGCTGTGGTTCGACATTGCACAGATCTTGTATGTCTTGTCATAAATACCATGAGTCTACATGTGTTCAGAAAACACCATTTCTTTGCAGCCATTCATCATCTCTTGCTCTTACAGTCTTTCTTTCAACTTTGCTGCAATGATCCCTGAGTCCTGGGAGGAGAGAGAGTTGTATTCATGCCCACTGAGGGCTGGGCATTCTGAAGTTTCTTATTCTCTGCATTTTGACAAGCTGTAAATATCCACTGAAAAATAGAAGCTTCTATGATTAGGGTTGAGAGATATTCAATCTGTAGGCATAATGGTAGCTCAGAGAAGTTGGTTTAATAACAGTAGCATAATAACAATCATAGGTTTTCCTCTAGGCCCTATATCCTGTGTTCTTGGCCCCATAATGGTGCCACGTCTGGGTCCATCTTGTGAAGCTAGATTTAATTAAATCCAACCATATTTAATTAAATGCTACTCACATGATATTTCTGCTACAATTGTACCATAGGCATGGGTATGTTTTGACAGGATGATTGTTTCTTTCTTTCTTTTTTACGCTGGCTATGTTCATAGCTGGATAAGGCTTATGGTCACTTTCCTTTTGTGGTAGTATTTATAGAACCCTTCAGTCTTATGAAAGATCCAGGTCAGCTCCATCTTGATAGCTAAACATATATATATATATATATATATATATATATATATATCATCTATTTACATCTGTATATGTGTGTTAAAATTCTTTCTCACCAGCTTAGAGTGAGTATATATCTCCTCATTCAAATGGGTTTGTCAGCTCTTTATTGACTCTCTTTAAAGAAATTCTCTAAACTTCCTATCACCTATTTCTTATTAAACTTTAATATTACTGATGTGTATTCTGAACATATTATTAAAAAGAACAGTGGCAGCTAGTTTTGTGGTCAAGTCACTTTTCTTCAGATGCCGGCTTTGCTCTCTAACATCAAGACCTCAATTTAGACTACACAGGTTCTGCTTTGAAATCCTTTTATGCTTACCCTGAAAACCTTCCATTAAGTGTTAAAATGGATAAAGTCAATCAATCATTTAACAAAATGTGAACATAAAACAAAATTTATTTCTTCTTCAATTCTCTTCTTTGAATTATTTATTACTGTTTCTACTAAAATAATAGCTAGAACATACCAAGACCATGATAGCATTTCTTTGGAAAGTTTTCAGTTTATAAGGAAACCAAAAGACTAATAATTTTTTGAAAATACAAGTAAGAGAAAAATAAATAAAATAAAACTAAGATCATCATAAATATTTCACATGTAAGTTAGAGTTACAGTATTCATTTTTTTCTGACAAGAATATATCATCCAGTGTTACTAATTTTTAAATTTTACTTTAGATGTGCAAGCAAGGCAATTTTAAATTGTCAGAATCCCATAAATTACTGACTTACTTTAATAGCAGAGGCTATTTTCTGGTATCCAGTGATTAGGTCTGAAATGCATTTATAGCAAAGAGTGAGATTAAATAGGTTCACCTCTAACAGTCTTATGAATGTATCCTCTTAAAAATTAACTATTCATGTTCGGTAGAAAGTGAAATTCATCAGGGCCGAATATTGCAGGTGAGCTCATTCTCCAGTTACCTTGATGTATGGAATTATTCCCTTGGGTCTAAATCTAATCAAATGTGACCACAATTCATCTAACACTTTCCTTTGGATCAATGCAGTCTGAATGGCATACTAGCTAATGAAATTACTCTACAGAGCCATTTATAGGAATGTCTTATAACCAAGAAATTCTTGAGGAAATTTTATTGTATTTGTATCTTTATTTGAGTTATCATTACTCTTGGAACTTGGTAGACAGTGGGGGTTATATCAGGATGTAATGAACTAATTCAAACATTTTTTCAACTGTCATAACCATGTACAAGATATTAAACTGTGTAATATATATGCTAGAACAGAAATATTGTGTGATTTGATACTTTCAGGGATATCATTGGGGGAATATATTCCTTGTTTCAAGATATTGTCTCAATAATAGGAATTATAAACACATGTGGCTGTTCTATCTGAAATGGATTTGTCAGAGGCAAACCCTGAGAACTCTCAGTTTCACATAGTCTAAGCACTTATGTGAAGCCTGAGACAAACATCTTGAGAGGGAATTCAAGCAAAAGTTATTAAGAAGCTTCTTAGCCTTCTGTCTGCATCAAAAACATGTACTCAAATGCTCTATTTAACATGGCTCCAGGAATGGACTGAGCTGGTCGAGTCAGGGAGAAAACAAAGAAAAGCCAGACACAGGGACAGGAAGCTGAGATTACATGGTCTAGCCTTGTGGCTGGAAAAGACTCAGCATGTCTAAAGCTTACTGCATTTATCATATAGAATTGAACATAGGTGGGATTATTGCAAATAAATGAGCAAGGAGGAATGGAATTATGTACAGCTGTATCAAGGAGATATACTTAGCTAATATCAGTAGGAATGTCTCTGGAGAGGAGCAAGAGCAATAAGCATTCTTAAGGAAGAAAGGTCTGATGGACATTTCTGCATATAATGTTAACCTGCACACATAGAACAGAATGTAAGGCTTTAACATCCCTTCATTGGTCTGAGGCTAGGGTCCTTGACATAGCCAGTTCATATCAACAAACACATATTCACTCAGGACTTTCTACACTCCAGGAACTCTGTGTTCCCTATAGTCAAGTAACTTTTTGTGATGTCAGTGATTCTATAATATTGAATTACAACAGAACATGGTGATTCTCTTGGTGTACAAATCTTGAAAGCCCTTTGGACTCTTTGGAAAAATTTAGGAAATCTGAAATTCAAATATCTACTCTGGTTGGCCATGACCTGGAACACATGGTCCGATTCAGATCTACAAAACACTTTCCCATCTCCTAGGCTTCTCTGGGAACCTTGCTTATACTTAATGTTCACATGTAGCAATGGGACAGGGAGCTGACATTGTGTAGTACTGCTTCAAAATTAATATCTTTTTGGGACTATAGTTCCCCAAGTTCATGTTCTTTCTAAGCAGTTTACCAGCTCTGTATTCTGGGAAGTGAATTTGATTTCTACAAGTCTAAGTCATTTGTCTGCTAGGAAAAGTGAGTAAGATTTTAAAAATGTTGTTTGTTTCCTGGCACATAGTATCAATATAATGTTAGAAATTAAGGTTTCTTTTATTATAAAAATAATCGCAATACTGAATCATGGTAGTAGCAGTCATAGGTTCTGTAACAGAATGAAATAACAGTGCCCTGGAAGATGGAAGAAAAGAGAGTAGGTAAAGATAAATTAAAACCAAACATTCAAAAATGTATAAAGTCATGCAGAATTAGGAAGATTTGGCAGCAAGAAGTACCTTCGGGCCTGACCCTTGGGTACTGTCTGTGATTTCTACTCTAGAGGAGAGAGGTTAAAAAATGGTTTCCTTGTGGTGAAAGGAACATCCTGGAAAAATAAGATCATGAGTTATACAGAGAAGGACAATCTGATAAACAGAACAAATCAGAGTACCAATGTGGCAGACACTGCTGTTCAAGGTTGATGTAATTGCTTTGAGGATGAGTGCAGTTCCTCCAGGAAATATCTGTCAGTGATCAGAGAAAGTCCTAGGAGTTTAGATGGGTGTGCCAGTTGGGGCCTGAGGATAGAGAACGCAGAATGATATTTCAAAAAATAATGACTGTCAGATTAAATTCTAATAGCAATTTTACTATACATCTTAGAGTTTGAGGTCTATCATCATGATACATAGGTGGTGCTCAATAGTTTTAAATTAGGAATACATATTAAATGTGCCTTCTATTGCACAGATTGATCATATTGGCATAATTTTTGACTCAGACTTGGCACAGCTTTATCAAATAAATCCAGTTTAAATTTTAAATATTTGATTTTATATTGTCTTTAAAAAGTCCACAGTGTTTTAGAAAAGAGAAAGAAAAGAAAGTATTGCATGGATTATACAGAAATAGCCTAGGTTTCTTTTCATATGGTATTTATTCCTTAATATTTTCATTTTATATCTATTTTGTGGTATTAAAGGGAACATATCTAAACCTTTATCATTAGTAGTAATTAACACATAACAGTGTTGTATTAACATCAATACTATTTAGTTGACTAACATTTTCATGACTGCCAAGGAAATCCATAAATTAGTCCATCACTGTACAATTACCTCTTCTTCACTTGTTTCTATGACTTTTCCGCTGCTAGCATTTCTGAAAGCAACCACACAAAATGTAGCATTCAAGTCTGGCTTCTTTTAGTCAGTTGTTATAGCTGTTTATCCCACTATTTATATGCAATGTACTTTTAATTATTCACCCCTAATTTTTGAGTACTGAATTTTTTCATCTTCTGGTAATTATAGGTAGTACTTTCCTTAATATTTGTGTTCAATATACATTTGAACAATCAATTTACATCATTTGGCTATAAACGTAGGAGTCGCTTCTGTGGAACTTACACTAACTTTATATTTACCTTATGAAGGAACTAGGGAGTGTCCAAACAGTTTTCTGTATAGTACTGCATCATTTTACATTTATATCAGCCAAGGGTGTGAGCTTCAGTTTACCCATATCCTCTACACCACATTGTTACTTTCCATTACTTGTTTGTTTATAATTAGAGCCCAACAAATGAATGTTAAATTTTAAAATTTAAAACCACATTTTAGTTTTGTATTTCATTTTCAAATATGAGTGAGGTTGAATTTGTTGGTCATTTGCTTATTGTATTTTGAGAAATTGTTGCTTAAGAGGTTTACCAATTCTTTAATTGGCTTGTCTGTTTTTTGTTTTTGAGTTGCAAGTGCTGATTGTATATTCTAGATACTAGATCTTTATCAGATACAGGCTTTGCAGATATTTCCTCCCACTCTGTAAGCTGTTGTTTGTTTTCTTGGATAGATTCCTTGACACTGGGTCTTGTGTCTTCCACTGTCTTCTTTCTCAGGATCAGCTGTGTTCCTCCCTTATATGTTAACACACAACACTTCCATTCTCTTTCCCACAATTCAGCAGTCCAAGCACTATCAAACACTGGAACTCAGATTTCAATGGGAACAAACTATTTTCTCAATAAAGTCAGGTTTATACAAAGAAAAAACAAGCCAGAATCTAGGAAAGTAATATATTCTCCATGATTTGTCTTGGTGAGGGTAAGAATTTCTCCTATTGACCAGTAATTATTTCTTTCAGATCATTGTACAACAGATTTCTACCTGTATAACACAGTTATTTCAAGGAAAGATCTGGATGCAAGGGTGACATGCAGACTTTAAAAAGTTAGCAAACTTTTATGGGAGCATTAGTACTTTGACACAGACATACTAAACATAATTCTTACAAATCTGAATTTGGGATTAATATGCTCTACAAATGCACACAAGTCTGGTCTTAAATGTGTGTCCTTAAGACTTTAGTGAGATAAAATTAGGCCATGTGTGAAAAACTGCTATTAGAGTGAATTAAAATGCAAGATTTAATATGTTTTGTGTATTAACTCTCAAGCATAGAGAAATAAGAGAATTGTTGATCGTTGACTCTTAATGATTTTTTTTCTTTAACCTACAAAGGCATTTCCTTTAGTATCTGAATGTGTTTAGTTCTGTCATTGACTCTCTGCAAGGAAAGTTCATTTTCATTTTGACATGTATTTTCCATTATCCTCCTATCAAAAGATGGTATTGTAGTACCTTCAGAACAGATATTTACTATCTATTAATGGCAGCAACACAGTGGTGATTATAAACATAAACTCAGTACTCCTGGAAGGAATACGCATTCCTGATTGATTTCACTTCATATGTTACTTCAGTGTGACAACCATCTTCCACCATAGCTGGAGGAAGATTTCTCTATTCCTATAAAATTATTTTATTAAATATAGCATTTACATCAGCTATGAATATATGGCTGGAAAATAAACTAAATTCATATATAGGCTGAACATGAACATCACCAATTAGCTTATCTTGTATTCAATTCTTCTCAACCTTGTGGAATTATAGTTAGGTCTATTTACCCTCATTCACACACACACACACACACACACACACACACACACACACACTCCTCAATACATATACTAATACAGAACATTTTATTAGGCTATGCGGAGGCCTCCAAGAATATATGTATAAGTCACACCTGTTGGTAACTCTGAATGTTACCTTATTTGGGGGGAATGACTTTTCAGATAATGACATTTAAGATATAATTAACTTAATTATGAGATTAGATCAGCTAGATTTCCTTGGGTGGACCCCAAAACTCATAATTCACAGATGCCTTTGTAGAACTGCACCTTGGCTTCACTTTATAGGTCAATGAAGAAGACTTAGCGGGCGAAGCAGAGTCCAAGGTAGTGGTCCACAGGATGCATCGGTCTCATCTCCCCTTGGCATCTTCAGAGGACTGCATCCAGTTCCCCTTGACCCATAGCTACAGCAAGACCTGCCAGTGTACAGGTTCCTTATGGAAAATGCTTTGTATTCCTTTTACAACCCATGTAAACCCTCTTGTATGCTTTAATTAACCTCTATTATTATATACATTAGTTATATTACCCAATACAATGAGAGTTATATGTAAACAGTTGTTATACTCTATTGCTTCAGGAACAGTAAATAAAAAATGGGTGTGTGTTCAGTACAGCTACTGTAGTGCTATCTACATATTCAAATGTGGAACCCAGCAGCTGGTTTTGCTAGTTAAGGCATGCAGAATATTGCCAACAGAGGCTGGCAGAAAAAAGAACAGATTCCTCTGTGGGGAATATTATCTGGCTACCACCTTTATTTTAGAGTCATTGCCTCTATAGCTTCAAGAGAACATTTTTTTCTTGATTTTGCCCAGGGGTTTGTGGGAGTGGTCAAGGCAATCCTAGGAGTGAAATACAGACCTTTGTACTGGCAAGTGTGATGCTATACAGAAATGCTGAGTATGTGGAAATGTCTTGTAATGAAGTCCTCGATGGAGGCTGGAGGTACTCTGAAGAGCCATCGAAGGCAGCCTGAACTTTCTTCAGACTTGTTAGGAATATGGACATACTGTGCTCCTTTTGAGGTCTCAGAAGGAAATGAGAAATGTAATATCGAAAACTGGAGGAAGACTGTTCTTTGCCATAGGGTGGTAAGAAAACTGGCAGAACTGTTTTCTGCTGTTGACAGGAAAGCAGAAGTTGCAAGCACTGAGTCTGATTATTTACTGGAGTAAAGTAAGGAATGCCTGGTTTGGTTTCTATTTATTGCATGCATGAAAAAGAGAGCAAAGCAGATAAACTTGGACAAAGCTGGTAAACAAAATGGAATTGTCATTTGATTATTTGTAGGGCTTTCTGACCTATCTAGATTCCAAAGTGTGCTTGGGACAGAGGAGCCATCGCAGCAGGAAAACTGCTGTGTATGATTAACAGTTCCAAGAGAATCAACTTCCCAATGAAGTCAAGAGAGATACCCTTATTCAGGAAGGACTGTAGAGGGTTCTCTTCTCTCCTTCTCCTCTATACCTCCCCCACTGGCCCTGTACTCTTTTAACTTTCCTTTTCTATTTCCTTATGACTTTTGACAGTCTTACTATATTATTCAGGCTGGCCTGAAGCTCACTTTGATTTCCACTGGTATGTAACTTGCTACATTATATAGGTGCCACACAAGGTTTTGGGGAATTGCTACATTACAAACATTGTTAACTTAGGTGTAAAAATATAGACAAGGATGATGGTTTGAGGGAGATTGAGATTTTTCAGGAAGCAAGTATGTTGTGAGGATTGGTGACAGAAAACATATGCTGCCCCTCAAACAAAGGAGAATGTTTCCTAGGGCAGAAACACAGATGTAGAGAACAAGGTCAGAGAGCTGGATGCATAGGGAATAGAGCAAGCTGTCAGACCTCTGAGAACATTTCTGATGGCTTGTGTTTCTAAGTCGGTAGTAATTTGCACAGCAGCCCCAGGAAACAAACACATCCTCATTTCCTGAAATCTCCGGTTATAATTGGCATTCTATTTTAGGTAATAATTTAATCATCTTCCTCCACAGAATGTGTGACTGGCAGTTTCTGTTTCTCTCTCTTGCCTCTCCCTCTCTCCTTCCCTCTTCCTTCCTTATGTATACATAAATGCTATATAACAGTAAAATAGACTAGAAGATGGGGTGACATAATGAAAATCATTTTCAGATGGCTCAAATTAGCTTTAATGTCCACAGCACAGCTATGTATGAACTTAAAGAAATGAAGTAGCCATTAAATGTACCTTTTAAAATTTCCAGGGCTTGCTATATAAGCTTAAGGATTTAAGTTTGGATTCCTAGTATGTACATTAATTCTGGGTATGTCAACATGTCCCTATAGTGGTAGTGGTAGGGAAATTGAGTTAGGCAAATTGAAGAGTCCCAGAGTAAACCCAAGGATCTCTGTGAGAGCATTTCTTAAAAAAAAAAAAAAAAAAAAAAAAAGGTGGGGAGAATTAGAGAAAGATATCCAAAGTGAATTTCTGCCCTTCATTTGTGCAAAGATAGGCACATAGATGGGGACACAGATATACACACACGTGTACACACACACACACACACACACACACACACACACACACACACACACACACAGTTTTTTCTTTTCTTTTTTTTTTTCTGAGACAGGGTTTCTCTGTATAGCCCAGTCTGTCCTAGAACTCACTTTGTAGATCAGGCTGGTCTAGATCTCAAAGCGATTCACCTGCCTTTGCTTCCTGAGTACTACCACCTGGGCACACACACACACACACTTTTAAAAATGTAAGTTAGAGATAGTAATAATATAGTTGATACAATTTTAAGTTATGAAATACTTTAGTAAGTTAAGCACAGTCTTTAGTGATCTCTACTCTGCTCTTTATCTTAAGACAAACATCATAAAGAAGTAAAAGAAAGTAAAGGTATAGCCATGAGTTTAGTGGCTAAGAAGTTTAAATATTTAAACTGGCTTAAGTTCCTATGGCAGATTTGAGGGACTGCTCAGAAAAATTATTCATGCTACAGTAATTGTGTTTCCTGTTGCTGTGTAAATCTCACCTGCTTTATATGATTATAATTATTAACACATTATGCCATGCTCTGATATTGTTCTCCAAATGATCTTTATGCTGAGCAAATGTCTGCTCGGGTGGAAGCTGGGTTTGAATGCCCCTTAACCTCCTGTGGAGCATGGGAAGAGTGCCTGGACAGGATGTGTGTCTTTGTATTAATTCCTTCTGCAGCTTTGGTGTCTGCTCAGGTGCATGTTCCCAAATTCTGAGGCTGATAATTGACCCATCAAAGTATTAATTAATTCTGATAATACTTATTCAGTAAACTTTTCCAATGAAAAAAATTTAAAAGTTTCCCTCTACATGTCCATCAAAATCCCAGCACATGGTGTCTTTTGAATATTTCTATTCCCAACACAAAACTTTTTCTAAGAAGATGATTATGATTTTTCTTTTTTGGGGGGCATCTTAACCCTAGTGCATTAGAGTCTGAATATCTGGGATTGTGGGTAGGACACTAAAGCAACAATGTGGGTGCTGGCTTTCAAGCATATTCTAGAGTAATAAAAATTTTCCACAGGTCCATTGCCAGTTTTAATAATGAACATATTCAATTTTGTTTCATCAGTTCCCTACTTTATCTGGACATTTATTTCACATCAGATTGTACTAAAACCAGTTTAAGTCATTTATTTATTTCGTCACTAATTTATTTCGTGGATATTTTATATAAATGCTTTACGTAGAATCTTCTTAAAGGTGACCACATAGCCTCATCATGTACAAAATAATCATTTTTTAATATCTTTGAATATACATGATCACTTCCCCCAAATGTTCAACCACATAATGTTTTACATTTTTTTCACATTTTGTCTACCTGATACATATAGTTTGCAGTTGAATTTTTTATATGGGTTTCCTCTCATGTATGTACTATTTATCCATTGAAATGAATGAAAGAACTTTGTTGTCATGTCATCCTCATGTTGTCATTTACAATTTGATAATTAAAATGTAAAGAAATTTATTATAGAATTAAGAAAATTCTTAAAACACTATAAGTGGTGTACTTCAGGTAGAGATGAGCCCTGTGTGGTCACAGTACAGTGCAGATACAGATAATTGTGCCAGTGTTGAAACTGTCATGAGAAAAATGTTGTTCTTTCCCTCACCAGTTAGTTTTCTGATCATATCCCTATGTCTTTAATATGATTTAGCACCTCTACTCCATCTCCTGTCACATCCTAGTATTGACTATATTTTTGTTCAATACACTACAAAGCTTCGCTGATTAACTGCATCAGGTGGCACATGATACCTTGTTGTCTCTTTTTAATGACTGTCATAGCCACTGCCCTCTATTTTCAGTAATTTTTGGTGTTCCATAGATTCCTCAGTTTCTTCTTACTTTGATGTTACTCTTACCCATAGAATCATAGTTGATGCATGGGAAATCAGCAGATATTCTTTAGACTTTTATATTAGTCACTAGTACTCAAGATTCTTATGTTTCTGTGGGAGTAAAAGGAAATCATCCAATAATTTGCCTTTGCTATAGATTTTAGCTCACATTTTTATTGTAGCATTGGAGTCAATTGGGTTTTACCTTCCTTGGTGACAATTACTTCCTTTATTACTTTCTGTAAAACACACATTTTTAAAGTAGGAATTTGTAAGAGAATAGATTTTACTATTGATATTTAATAAATGTACATATACAATTACTTTTTCACACTGTTGAGGTCATAATTGAGAGTAACTTTTTCAGGACATAGATTTATAATGACACAGAAAACAATTGTGGTGGCATTTAGGAAGCTAGAAAGCAGCTGAACATGGGCTGCCCACTTAGCCAACACTAATATGGAAATAGAAAGTACTGTGAAAGTACCAAAATGAAATTAACATTTTCAAAAATTTTAGGAACTAGTAGTGCATGTGGAAATAGGAGTAAACTAATTTTTCATTAAAGAAAATCTGATAATGTCTAAACATAAGTTCCCATATAATGACTCTCGCACTGAAGACATTGATGTCTGGAGTAGACAGTGCTCTGAAGGTCAGTTTTCTATTGAAGGCCAGGTTTCATACACTTTCTCTTGGGAGTAATTGCACATTGTTATATGGAGAAGATGAAATAAATAACCATTTGCGTGTAAATGGTGGTGTTTTCTCCCTTCATTTAGCTTCTAACATGGATAACCAGGCTTCTATCCCTTGGGAGGAGACTAGCTCCATCTCTGGGGCATTTTCCTTCTCATGAAAGAAGAAATGACAGAATTTCATACTAATGGGCTTCAAGTTTGCAGCCTCTGGATCTCAGAGTATCCAGTCTACCTTTGCTCCCATTGCCCACTCTCCATCGTGAACAAGCACACATTAAACATTTTCTGGAAAACTTCTGAAAGGAATATAGAAACAATAAGGAACAATTAGAAAAGAACTTGCAGAACACGAATATGGGAAACACTCAGAAAACCTTCACGCCAATATCTGCAGAGTGACAAAGAAGGTCTTGCAACCTGAGCTTAATGGCACATATTTGCAGTGGGAGACAAGGACATCAGGAACACAATGCCAACCTGGGCTACATATCAAGATTGTGCCTAATCTTAAACAGATAACACACATGAATATAGACACAGAGAAAAAAAGAGAGACTTTATGAGGCAAGAACATAATGAGATGAAAAAGTAATTCAGAGACTACTAAAAAATTTAAAACAAACTATGAGAGTATTATAACAGCGTTGATGAACTATTAAAATTTGCTTTGCTTTCCAAGACTATTTATCAGAAGGCACAAATCTTAGTTGCATTAAATGTGTTGTAGAAGGATAGTCCCCATGTGGAAACCAGTCTGCACTGATGATCTTGTTGCCTCTTTTTCTACACTGCAGCAACATGACAAGGATAGTCTAAGGATTCTCTGCCCTTTGGCCTTTCTTTCAGGAATACAAGTATTCCTGAATATAAGACATGGGTGAAAACATAAGAGCTAAATGAAGACTCTGTGTGGGATTCTGAATAGCCCCACATAGTGATTCCCTTGATTTTCCTTGTAGTTGGAGCAGACATATTTCTGGCATATAAGGGTTTTTTTCCCCCATAATCAGAAAAATGGTAACTTTTACCGAATTTTGCCAACAAGTCGATTTTTCTTACCACCCCTCACCTGGAAAATAAATAAACACACCTGTTATTCAGAAGAGATATGAGGAAAGATGTTGTTGATGATGTCAGTTTATCAACTGTCCAGGCAGTCACAGATATGAACTGTTAGTTGTCCTTAGGGCAGATAGGTCCAGCAGACCTCTCTTAAAGTGATATGCTCAACAATGAGTGAGAATCAAAATGAATACAGATATGTAATACCACAGAACTCAACAGAGTCAAATTATGTATACACCTACGATATATAATTGTTTACTCACTCAGAAAAAGAGATCATATAGATAAAAAGAAAATTATACAAAAGACAGTTATTTTCACAAAACAGTGTAACCAGACAACCAAAAACATTACAAAGTATTCAGTTTAATTAGTTTTCTAGAAAACAACAACAAAACAACAGTTAAATTCTCACATAAATATTGCTGTTCAGAAACCACAATGCCCTTGGGGAGTTAGTGGGTTGGGGGGGCTCAGTGGGGGGCTTGGAAGAATGAGAGGGTGAGGGAATGGGGGGATTGATATGTAAAATAAAATTGCTTCTAAAATAAAAAAGAAACCACAATGACTAGAATGAAATGAATTATTGATGAAACTAGGGAAATTGGTGACATTATACATCACCAATGGAAGTATCAATTGTACCATCTCTTTTGGAAAATCAATGGTAAGTGCTATAAAAGAATATACTTCTGTGTGTGTGTGTGTGTGTGTGTGTGTGTGTGTGTGTGTGTGTGTGTGTGTGTGTGTCTGTGTGTGTGTGTGTCTGTGTGTGTCTGTGTGTGTGTGTGTCTGTGTGTGTATGTCTGTAACTGGCCATTTCATTCCTAACCATATACCAACAGAAAGTACCAGCAAATGATAAGCAGAATACAGTTTATATTGAAAATCAACTTCCTGTAACTCCAGTTCCTCTGGATTCCTCTGGATTCTGACTCCCTCTTCTGGCCTTTATGGACAACTGTTCTCTCATGTACATATATACATACATAAACATACATGCATACACATAGCAATGAATCTTTAAAATGGGAAAGTGGAGTTACTTATTCAGATAAAGCAAAATTTGAAGAATGTATCTACTGTCACTGATAAAGCAATTTCAGAAAGATTGAAAATCCAATTACACTGTATACCTGCTTCACGTCATAATAAGACTATCAGTTTAAACAACATCTTTAGAGATATTCTTTCTGTGTTAAAAATAAATTTAACAAAAATTCTGATGGGCATAAGCAACATAACTTGCAAAACATGACATTTAAAATAAGTAAAGTAAAAAATTCAAGGTCAGCCATGCATTGGTGGTGAACGACTTTAACACCAGCACTCAGGAGGCAGAGGCAGGCAGATCTCTGTGAGTTAAAGACTAGTCTGGTCTACAAGAGCTTGTGCCAGGACAGGCTCCAAAGTCATAGAGAAACCCTGTCTCCAAAAACCAAAGAAAAAAAAAGTTCAAGGTCCAGGGGAAATAAATTGTCTACATGTCTAACAGTAATAAGCAGATTATATAAACATTTACCAAGATATGAATTTGCATATCCTAGCGCCAAATACATGCTAATAATTTTCTCCTTTGCAACAGTGAAAATTAATAGTTATCAGAAATATTTTTTTATTGGAAGGAGTGAAGAAGTGGAAAATATTTCCATGACTGGTTCCTGACTTTTTTTGTAATTTTTTTATTAGTTCAAATCAGGAACATGCTTGTTACACATGTCTATCCCTTCTCCCTCTCCCTTCCCTCCCCCACCCCTACCGCCTACTCCCGAACTACCTCTCACCCAATCTACCCTCCACTCCCCAGGCAGGGTAGGGCCCTTGACCCGGGCTCCCTAAGGTCCACCTAGGCCCTCCCCCATATGTCCAGGCCGAAAGTGCATCCCTTCACTGTGCTGGGATTTTGATGGGGATTGCATTGAATCTGTAGATTACTTTAGGCAAGATTGCCATTTTTACTATGTTGATTCTAGCTATCTAAGAGCATGCGAGATCTTTCCATTTTCTCAAAGTTCTTGTTGTACAGGTCTTTCTCTTTTTTGGTTAGTATTACCCCAAAATATTTTATGTTGCTTGTGGATATTTAAAGGGTGATGTTTCTCTGATTTCTTTCTCATTGGATTTATCATCTATATATAGTAGGGATACTGATTTTTTTCAGTTAATTTTGTATCCTGCTACTTTGCTGAAGGTGTTTATCAGCTGTAGCAGTATCTAATTTGTATCCCTTTGATCTCCTTTTCTTGTCTTACTGCTCTTGCTAGAACTTCAAGTACAATGTTGAAGAGATATGGAGAGAGTGGACAGCCTTGTTTTGTTCCTGATTTTAGAGGAATAGCTTTGAGATTCTCTCCATTTAGTTTGATGTTGGCTGTTGGTTTGGTGTATATTGCTTTTATCATGTTTAGATATGTTCCTGTTATTCCTGTTCTCTCCAAGATCTTTATCATGAAGGGATGTTGGATTTTGTCAAAGGCTTTTTCAGCATCTAGTGAGATGGTCATGTGGTTTTCTTTTTCAATTTGTTTATGGTGGATTACGTTGATGGATTTTCATATGTGGAACCATCCTTGCATCCCTGAGATGAAGGCTACTTGATCATAGTGAATGATTTTTCTGATGTGTTCTTGGATTAAATTGACAATATTTTGTTGAGTATTTTTGCAACCATGTTCATGAGGGATATTGGTCTGTAGTTCCTTTTTTAGTTGTAACTTTTTGTGGCTTGGGTATCAAAGTTATTGTAGCCTAGTAAAAAGAGGCTACATTGTCCCTTCTGCTTCTATTGTGTGGAACAATTGGAGGAGTACTGGTATTAGCTCTTGTTTGAATTTCTGGTAGAATTCTGCAGTGAAGGCATCTGGCCCTTGGCTTTTTTGGGTTGGGAGGCTTTTGTTAACTGTTTCTATTTCATTAGGAGTTACAGGTCGATTTAAACTGCTCATCTGTTCTTAGTTTAATTTTGGTAAGTGATATCTATCCAGAAAATTGTCCATTTCCTTTAGATTTTCAAATTTTGTGGATTACATGTTTTCACAGTATGACATGATGATTCTCTGGATTTACTCAGTGTCTGTTGTTATAACCCCCTTTTTGTTTCTGATTTTGTTAATTAGTATGCTCTCTCTCTGCCTTTTGGTTAGTTTGGATAGAGGTTTGTCTATCTTGTTGATCTTCCCAAAGAACCAACTCTTTGTTTCATTGATTCTTTGTATTGTTTTCCTAGTTTCTACTTTATTGATTTCAGCCCTCAGTTTGATTATTTCCTGGTGTCTACTCTTCTGTGGTGAGTCTGCTTCTTTTTGCTCTAAAGCTTTCAGTTGTTCTGTCAATTGTCTAGTGTGACTTTTCTCCAGTTTTTTCATGTGGGCACTTAGTTATATGAACTTTCCTCTTAGCACTGCTTTCAGAGTGTCCCATAAGTTTGGATATGTTTTGTGTACATTCTCATTAAATTCTAGGAAGTCTTGAATTTCTTTTTTTATTTCTCCCTCAACCCAGGAATGGTGCAATCGGGTGTTATTCAATTTCCACGAGTTTGTAGGTTTTCTGCTATTTGTATTGTTCTTGAATTCTAGCTAGCTTTAAATCATGGTGATTTGATAAGATACAGGGTGTTATTTCAATTATTTTGTATCTGTGGAGTTTTGCTTTTTTGCCAACTATGTGGTCAATTTTAGAGAAGGTGTCATGTGGCGCTGAGAAGAAGGTATATTCCTTCGTGTTTGGATGGAATGTTCTATAGATATCTGTTAAACCCAGTTGGGTAATCACTTCTGTTAGATCCTTTGTTTCTTTGTTAAGTTTCTGTCTGCTGGTCCTGTCTAGTGGTGAAAGTGGGGTGTTGAAGTATCCTACTATAACTGTGTGTGGTTTTGTGTGTGGTTTGTGCTTTATTAATGATTCTTTTATAAAGGTCAGTGCCATCGTATTTGGGGCATAGATGTTCAGGATTGAGACTTCAACTTGATGGACTTTTCCTGTAACAAGTATGAAATGCCCTTCTTCATCTCTTTTGATTGATTTTAGTTTGAAGTCTAATTTGTTCCACATTGGGATTGCTGCACCAGCTTGTTTCTTGGGCCCATTTGATTGGAAAATCTTTTCCCAACCCTTTACTCTGAGGTAACGCCTGTCTTTGAAGTAGAGGTGTGTTTCTTGTATACAGCAGAAGGATGGATTCTGTCTTCATATCCAATCTGTTAATCTGCATCTTTTTATGGGCAGGTTAAGACAATTGACATTGAGGGACACTAATTAATGTCCATTGATTGTTTGTTCTTGCTTGTTTTGGATTTATTGTTGGTGGTGTCATTGTGTGTCTATTTTGCCCTCCTGTTTCTTTTCATGTTTGGATTATCTATTGCCTGTGTTTTTGTGAGTGTAGTTTTCCTTGCAGAACTTTTTGTAGTACTGGATTTGTAGATACGTATTTTTTACGGCTGGTCTTGTCATGGAATATCTTGTTTTCTCCATCTATAGTGATTGAAAATTTTGCTGGATACAGTAGTCTGGGTTGGTATCCATGCTCCCTTAGTGTTTGTAGGATATCTATCCAGGACCTTCTGGCTTTCAAAGTTTCTATTGAGAATTCAGGTGTGATTCTGATAGGTCTGCCTTTATATGTTACTTGGACTTTTTCCTTTGCTGCTCTTAATATTTTCTCTTTATTCTGTAGATTTGGAGTTTTGATTTTTATGTGTCAAAGGGGACTTCTTTTTGTGGTCCAGTCTGTTTGTTCTTCTGGAAGCTTCTTGTACTTTCATAGGTGTATCCTTCTGTAGGTTGGGGAAAGTTTCTTCTATGATTTTGTTAAATATGTTTTCTGTACCTTTGAGCTGTATTTCTTCACCTTCTTCTAAACCTATTATTCTTAGGTTCGGCCTTTCACAGTGTCCCATATTTCCTGGACATTTTGTGTTAGGGATTTGTTGGACTTGAGATTTTCTTTGGTTGATGACTGTATATCCTCAAGCCAGTCTTCAATAACTGTGATTCTCTCTTCCATCTCTTGATTTCTATTGGTTATACTCACATCTTTAGTTCCTGATCATTTATCCAGCCTTTCTATTTGCAGCATCCCCTCATTCTGTGTTTTCTTTATTGTGTCTATTTCAGCTTTCATGCCTTGAACTGTTTTGAATGCTTCCTTCACTTGTTTGGTTGTTTTTTTCTTGGCTTTCTTTAAGTTGGTTTTTTTTTTTTTTTTTTTTTTTTTTTTTTTTTACTTCTTGATATTTTTGGTTTGTCTTTTCCTCCACTTCATGTAATTTTTTTTGCTTGTTTTTTCTTCTGTTTCTTTAAGGGATTTTCTTGTTTCCTCTTTAAAGATCTCTATTGTCTTCTTAATATTATTTTTGAGATCTATCTATTCTTCATCCTCTTTGATGGGCTTTTCAGATCTTGCTGGTGTCGAATTTCTAGGTTCTGGTGGTGTAATATTTGTTTTTTTGTTGTTGAATGTATTCTTACTCTGTCTTCTTCCCATCCCTTCTTCCAGTGAGTCCAGTTGGGGTTGCTCCCTATCTCTGGTGGCAGGCAGAGGTCTCAGCCTCTGGTGGCAGCTGGGTGCCAGTGGGTGGTGGATGGACAAGGGTAGGGTTTGTTGGGACTCAGGGTGGGCCTTCCTTGTCTGGGCAGGTCCCCTCTTGTCAGGGTGAACTCAGGCAGAAGCAAACAGCAGTTGATGGGGGAGGTTGGGGGTGCAGTGCAGCACCCAGACTCACCTGAGTCTCAGTTGCCCACCGCAGGATAGAGGGCAGAGTGTAGACATGGGTGAGGTGTGTCCAGATTCAGTATGGACCTTACAGTCTGGGCAGGTCCACTCTTGCTCCCAGAAATATTATTTTAAAAGGGGCTTCTGGGTAGAAGGGTATTGTGTACTCCAAATAAACATTTAAAATAAAAGGTTAGCACACCTGAGACACAGTTCTGAGTCTGAGATCCTCCCCAAGTGTACAGTCACCTTGGTCACTATTAGCTTGGCATTAGAAATCACAATGAATTCTTTTGAGTTTCCTATTAATTTCGAAGTTGAGTCCCTTCCCCACATTTGATTCTTCTGGCCTGAGAATGAAGTGATAGAGGAACTGTGACATTTCTGTGACTAGTCTTCCAGGGTGCTTAGAGCCCCACCTTTGTCCCAAGAATGGAGGATTTTTTGAAACCAGCAAACAATTATGAAGTGAAGAAAAAGTCTCAGGTCAAAAATAAAATACAGAAAAATAAATTTTAAAAAAAGGAAAAAAAGATGTAGATAACATAAAAAAAGGTAAAAGATTTGAATAATATGTGACCTGAGAGAAGACTATCTCCCATATACTAAAATTGACAAAAATTCCTTGGCAATGATTCCCATTAGTCAGCGGTCAGGTTGATTTTTTCACTATGAATCTTGGCTAGTGTAAGATTGATTTGATTTACAAAACAATATTATGTGTGGTGCATGCATGTGCATGCATGCTAGAGTACATGGACACACACACACACACACACACACACACACACACACACACACACTTATGCTTATATTCTGGGCCCTGCCTTTCTTTAATGAAACTAAACAACCATCAGTATGGAGTTCTAAGCATCATGTTATATGTCCAGTTACTCTACTGGGAAGATCCTGTTGAAAGACCTGAGATTATTAGAGAAATTTGGTATTATCTTTTATAGCCACATTCAGTTTCTAGATGAGATTATGAATCAGTTCATTAGCAGAGTGATACTAGTCAATTATTTGTGCAGAATAAGTGCATGGGAGAGCCCTTGCCTGAGGACCTGGCCCACAAAACATTGGTAATACAAGATTGTTATTAAAGTAATGTATTTCAAGTAGGCTTTTGCATTAAGAAATAACTAAATATGTAGGAAAATAAATTGGTGGCTATATCATTACACAACAGCAGAAAACTATGGGTGTCTATAGAAAGAGATATCTGAAGAATATTCTTGCTAGAGCTAAACCCGCTGAGTTTCTTTTTTATTTTTTTCAACTTTTTTATTTGAATTAGAAACAGGATTGTTTTACATGACCATCCCAGTTCTCTTCTTCCTCCTGTCCTCCCCTGCCACCCCCTCCCAACTAAAACCCTACCTATCCCATATCCTTTCTGCTCCCCCTGAATGGTGAGGCCTTCCATAGGGTGTCATCAGAGTCTATTGTATCCTTTGGGATAGGGCCTAGGCCCACCCCCGTGTGGCTTGGTTCAGGGAGTATTCATCTATATGGAATGGGCTCTCAAAGTCCACACCCATGCTAGGGATAAGTACTGAACTTCTACAGGAGGTCCCATAGATTTCCAAGGTTTCCTCACAGAAACCCATGTTCCTGGGGTCTGGATCCGTCCCATGCTGGTATCCCAGCTATCATTCTGGGGAGCAAGAGTTCCCCGATGTTCAGGTCAGCTGTTTCTGTGGGTTTCACCAGCTTGGTCTGGAACCCTTTGCTCTTCACTTGTTCTTCGCTGCATCTGGGTTCCTGTGCAGTTCGGTGATTAGTTGTGGGTGTCTGCTTCTACTTTCACCAGCTGCTGGATGAAGGCTATAGAATGGCATATAAGTTAGTCATCAATCTCATTATCAGGGGAGGGCATTTAAGTTAGCCTCTCCTCTGTTGCTTAGATTGTTAGCTGGTGTCATCTTTGTAGATCTCCAGATGTTTCCCTGGTGCCTGATTTCTCTGTAAACCAAAATGTCTCCCTCTAACTTTCAAGGCAAAGATGTTATTATGATTTATTCCAGCCACTTTGAAACATATTTCTATGTACTTTGATTAGATCTACAAGTCAAATAATACAGAACAGAACAAATGCCTAAATCCCTGCTAGGCATTAAGTACTATAGAGGTATTTGAGAACTGCTCCTCAGTTTATACTATTTTAGCTATGACAGTACCCCATGCTTTTATAGAGACTGTCATAACAGCCATTGTGTGTCTTCAAAGGTCATGTCATTTGTCTCCTGACACCTTTAAAGTACATCTCTGTGAAACAGGAGCCAAGCTGAAGGGATGTGTGTTAATTATCATTCACTGGTGTGTGTAAGCAACAGGAATCAGAGATTCCCTTGTGATGAGGAAAAGTGTGAAGGGTCAGTTTTAAAATGAGTATTATTAGATACTTATAGAGGCACTTCTATCTTTGTCTTGGCATTGTTAATTCAACAGTCTGAAAGGGCTAATCAAAACATCAAATTACCCAACAGAAATGATTTTCTTCATATTATTCCTCCTCATTCTTCTTTTTCCCTGAGAAGACTTTTGGTAAAATGTCTCCTTTGTACATATTTTCCCTGTTAACTTGAGAGCATATGCTAAACAAACATTTTGGAATTGTCTATACAATTTTAATTAATGCTTATCATGGTCTGCTTCAGGAGTGGCATAGGGTTTATTGATGTCTATAACTTTCAATAAACTCTTGGCAAACACTTTGAAATACAGAAAGAAATAAATTCCAGCTTATCATCTTTTGCATTCTTTATAAATAATGAAAGTATCAACAATGCTCCATTTTCTCCAACTTGAAAAGTTTGAACTGTTAATATAGAAATGATGCTAAAACTAATACCGACAATGTGACTTTTTAAAAGTAAACCTCAATTTTGGAGACTGTGAAAACAAGCATATTCACTGAGGCAGAATGATAAGCGTGAGGTTGTGAAGAACTCATTGCATTCTCTGGTTGATTAAGTGACAGGCTGCTAATGTGAACAAGCTGCAATTGTTAGCTTTGAGTTTAGAATTTGCATTTGAACAATTTTCTTAAACTCAGAGTGAACTCAGATGAAGTAGTTTTATTCTTCATAGTATATCTGTTCTTAAAGCAACAACAGATCCTTCTCATTTAAAGGAAACCTAAATAAAGTTTACAGACTAGCTGTTGAAACAATATATATATGGGAGACTGTCATGAGTAATTTTCAGTCATTGTTTACACATGTAGCCAGAAATATATTTATCTTTACATTAAATAGTACTCATTGGGTTAAGTAGAACATTTTAAAATGTTTTTAGTTATTATGGGTTATGATTATTATTTGCTTACTATTGATATTTTATTTCAATTACATTTCTCCCTTTACTTTCCTCACTCCAAAACTTCCCATAGAGCCCCCACTCCCCTTCAAATTCATAGTATTTTTCTTTAAATCAATTATTTTTACATACATATATATTATGTATATTTACATATATTCCTAATTAATATAACCTCTTGAGTTCATATAATATTATATATATGTTTATATATATGATGCTTTAAAGCCTGACCATTTGGCACTCTACAACATCTTGGTGTGGTCTTGGGAGAAGGGGGCCCAGCTCTCCATTTTACTAAGTTGCCCATAGTTCTTTGTGAGTGACACAAAATATAATTGCTATATGCAAGTTTCACAGCATAGAGAAACCTAATAGAGCAGCTGTTCTCAACCTGTGGGTCATAACCCCTTTGGGGTCAAATTCCCCTTCACAGGGGTCCCCTAAAACCACTGAAAACACAGTTGTTTATATTACTATTTCTAGCAGTGAAAAACTATAGTTATGAAGTAGCAATGAAAACAATTTTATGATTTACTACAACATGAAGAACTATAGTAAAGAATCACAGCACTTAGAAGGTTGAGAACTATTGCAATAGATGACTATGAATGCAGATACAATTCGATAATATGATAATGAAGAAACTTTCATTTGCAGAAAAATATAGTGTCATAGGAGATCACAGAAGGAAAACACACCTGCCATATTCACCTCCTCAACCCCCACGCTGCCTTCTCCCATGTTTTAGTCTCTGTTTACTTTGTAATACTTTTGGCTACTGGCTGCCAAGGAGCATTGAAAGTGTTGGGTGAAGGCCAGCATTGCTGTACTGTGGAAAAACCTACCCCAGCGTCTAGCAAGCTGCACCTTGAGATCCCACAGAAGCATGAGCACTGTTGGCAACTAGAGACAGAGCAAACTCCTGAGCCCCATGGTAGCCAATGTCTGCACACAGTGGTGTGTTCATGATAGGCACAAGTGCTCCTGGCTAGGATGTCTGCACCTATAAAGAGACAGTGGTAGTACTTTCATTTCTCTTTTCAAAATTTTAAAAGCCAGTTTTTAAGTTTAATAGAAACAGAGCAACACTAAAATGAGCCAAGAAATGTTTGGACCATGCTGTACTACCATTTAGGGTTCTTTCTTCTCATTCACAAGAATCTGCCAACTCTTCTTACCCTTTTCTTGAATTTCCCATTAACAAAATCAAATGGTACATCTTTTTACCCTTGTTTTTCTTTCTTCACTTAGCCTATACTGTGTGAGACTTAGTGCTTACCAGTGTTCAACTACTTTTCATTGTTTTCTTTTTCATTGACTGTCATGGATATATAGCTGTGTTTACCAGCAATTCCTAGACTTCGGGATGATTTTTGGTTTTATCCTGTTATGAATAAAGCTGATATAAAACATTAAAGCACACATTTTTTCTTCAACAGACATTTTTATCTCTCCTAGAGGTGAATGAGCTTGGTCACATAGCTGCTAAAGCATTTTTCAGGACTTGTTCAGGAGCCCCACATGGCCAGAAAATGGCTTCTTATTAATTATGAGCACTTATCTTATACTTGTTCTGAACTAGCTCTTATAATTTCAATTAACCTATTTATATTAATCTATATTCTGTCATGTGACTTGTAAGCTCTCCTCCATACTGAACATCTGATTATGTCAGTGTCTCACTAACAAATCCCTATTCTATGCTTCCCAGAGATCCTATCTCTGCTTGGCAGGCTCACCTATCCTCTCCTGCCTAGATATTGGCTGTTCAGTTCTTATTAAACCAGTCAGAAGGTGCCTTGGCAGAGACAAATATTCACAGTGTAAAAAAAGGTTGTATCCTACAACAGCACCCATCCTGCCAGCAGTAGGTAAGCACTCCTGGTCCTCATACTCAGTCCCAATATGATCATTTACTCTTTGTAGTGTTAATATTTCAAGCACATGGTGGCTGTATCTCCCTAATAATGTTGACACTTTCATTTGATTATTCACCTTTAGCCAACCTTCCATAGCCTATCATATCCTATGTTAGGGTTACCTCTAAGTTATACCCTTCTTAATGTGTAATAAGTACCACGCTTAATTCTCACTTTACACTTTTATTAGGCTATAGAAATGAATTTTAGATATAAACACCTTCAATATTTGATCCCCCTTTAACTAACTTTTATCGGTTGTTTGTTTGTAATTTTCTTGTATTTCCCAATAATCTTGTTATCTGTGAACTTAAATGTATTTTTCCTTTGACCACTTATAATTTCTCTTCACCTACTGTTATCTCCCTTTCACTTGTACTATGGGCTAGATCTTCATTTACTAGGATGGGCAGGAGTGATGAAAGAACGGATCCTCCCATATCTACTAAGTTACATACATTTTGATCTCAAGACAGCATGTTTAGTCTTGTGTTCTGTTTTGCTGATGTCCTGAATTGGGTTGAGAAACTTTCCTTCTGCTACTACTTTGATGATAGACATGATTCTAGGGGTGGGTGTTGTATTTTGTTTTATGTTATCTTTTATTTATTATTGTGCTTACATTTTTCTTTTCTTGCCGAAAAATGTAGTGAATTATACTGACAGCTCCTTGAGTCTTAAATTAACATGCATTTCTAAGGTTAAATATAACTTGGTCATAGTGGCTAATATTCTAACATATTCTCAGATTTAATATTCAGCATTTTATTATGAATTTCTATATCTTAAAGAATATCTACTGGTAGTTTCTTTCCATGTACTTTTGTTTGCTGGTTTTATACAAACCTAATACTTCACACAGTAAGAAGATAAAGCTCCTAGACTTCATTGTTTTCTGAATTTATGAATTATATTTGTTTGTGCGCATCTTCATTCCATTTTACTTTACCACATTCTTTTCTGCCTTTCCTTCAATTCCACTTCAACATATCTGCCCCATATTAGATAATACAACATAGTATTCTTTACACTAGAAGTACATTCTGATTGCTAGTTTATTGATTTATGGTCTATGACTCCCTAGACATCACAAAATTCACATTCTTGACTTCTCTGTAGCAGGAACCTGAATATAGGTGGAAGGATATCTAGACCATCTCTACTGGGGAGCTATTCAGGGTAGCATCCTAGCCTTTGAATATTCCACATCTTGGATCCTGTGTACTCAGGAAATAAGAAATGGTAATCACTCCTCTCCATGGCTAGTCATCCATCCAACCATCTCTCAGATATGCAGTGTTTGCCTGGTGGTATTCCTAGTGTATAAAAAAAGAAATAATAAAGCAAACAAAAAGAACAAATGAAATGGTTTAAAGGCAATGAATCACAAATGAACTAGAATTAAGAATAAATTATGTTTAAATCTGTGAGAAGATTTGAAAGAAGGAAACAATGACAAAGGATGGAGACCTCATCAGCCATAGTAGAGAGATAAATCCTGTTTTAAATAGTATACTTCAGTTGCCTCACATTGAGAAGATGAAATCTGAGAAAACTTGTGGATGACGGAATGTGTTCGATGAGAAGGGAGGAACAGTGCAGGGAAAAAGAGTAAGGGCCATGACTCTGTGTCAAGATGCAAGGAATATGAGGTTCATCCCTGAAGACCTGGGTCAGCTGGCATTCCTGGCATGGCACTGCAGATGCTCTGTAGAAATGGAAGGCAGATTGTGAGTGAAAACACATGCTGTCTCAGTTTCCCAGAACATTTCTTCTAAATATATATTTGAGACACTATCTGACAGTGATTACTGGGACACCTAGCTACACTTGGTATCTCACAATGGTCATAAAATGTCACATAAATGACTCATGAGACAATTACCACCATCAAGAGAGTTTATTGTATACCATATATGGAAAATAATACAGTAACATTTCAATGGTGATGAGTGCTAGATTTGGAGCTGAATGCACCTAGACAAATTGTTCTTCCTTCCTCCTAATTTCTTTGGGGATCAAAATAGTCAAGCATAATATGTTATTTAAAGCAAAAATGCATAACTTCAGGTTGACCTTCTGCTATTTAAGGATTTTGTAATCCAAGATCCCTGCAAAAATCCTTGGGCAATGTCACTAGTTAGTAAGACAAACTTGGAGGCAATATCATGTAGAAAAGAACATAGTATCAAGGCCATGAATGTTCAATTATTTATATAATTGTCTTTTATCAATAAATATAGACTTTACATTTATATTTACATATTTACCACATATGGTAGTGCAGTTTATAAAGATATGTGATCACCATTGGTCAAATAAATTTAAACAAACATGTTGTTTAACAGATGGTTTCTTCTAGTTACCTTCAAAGTGCATGATTAGGGCAAAAGTCTTCTGCTTGTTTTTGGATACAGAGTCTTACTATGTAGCTTGAGTTGGCCTCAAATTCAATAAGCATCCTAGGCTGACCACAAACTTGTAGCAATCATTCTGCAGCAAGCATTTGAGTGCTGGAATGGAAAGAATGTACCACTATGCTTGGGTTCCCTTTCCTGAATTATATGAATCTGTATATGTGAATGTTAAACACAGGAATACACATATACTCTATGTGTATAAATTTCCAAGCGAGTTTCATGTTTGGAAGTGTTTGGTACAGTATAAAATCAATATTATTTAGACTTGGAAACTCTTCTTTACCATAGATTTATGTATGTGTATATGCATGGATACATATTTATTGTGTGTTGCATATATATGTGTGTGTGTGTGTGTGTGTGTGTGTGTGTGTGTGTGTGTGTGTGTGTGTTTCTATGTGTGCATGCATGTATATATGTGTATATGTTTGAATACATGTGTATATACTGCATTACTCAAGTTCTTGTTAATCCAAATAAGGCAGATTTAACTTTTGACTCAATGACCTTGTTATATATGCTTATTTGCACAAAGTTCTAAGACTTGCAGGTTTTATTTTCAGACATTAAGTTTTAATAAAAAATAATTTTGTAACACTAAAGGCCTTATGGAAAGCCTTATGGAAAACTACTACTTTAGAAGCTTCCTGATACATACAAATATAAAAAGAATTTAAATGGAATTATAGTATAATGGGGGAGACAATACAACTAGACATCATATGTCCCCAGATGAATTTAAAATGTCAAAAATTGCACAGCAGTCTGCAGTAGTAATGAATAAAGAATATAAATGCTTTATGGTTAGCTTATGGAATAAATTCTCCTGTTAATTTTCTGAGGTGGTCAGAGAGAAATACTGCATTTTTCACAGCTTAAACAATGGGTATTTGAAGAGCTCTTAAAAATGGAAGGAAGCACAGCAATCAGTAACCACTACTGTTGATTTCTCCAGAAGGCTGAGGGAGAGGGTATCCACTTGACTGACAGGTGAATATCTTCTTGTATGTTTGCATGGATCTTTTTTCTGTACTTGTCTCACAATGTCCCCATTTCCTTTCTGACAGGACATCAAATATTCTGGATTAGAGCTAGCATCTCAGATATCATTTTACCTTGATTTCCTTTATCTTCACATTTCAAGCCATGGGTTTCAGGACTTCAGCATATAACCTCTGAGATTACACAATTTAGTATGTAACAACTATGTTATAAATAAAAATAAAAGTTAATATTGTACAATGCCACTTAGTGTCCAACTATTTTCTTCAAGTGGTACTTAATTTTTGTGGCAGCAGAGGCTTCCTCATAGAAGGCTGAGCACCTCAGTCCAGCTTAACATTTACCTCTCTATCAGTGTCACTGTTTAAGTCCCATGTGCTCATTTAGAGCAGAGACAGGGTGTGCATGGTTAAATAAGAAAATGCACTCCAATAATTAGAAAAGATCATCTCAAATAATTTTCAGCTTCACAGGCACAGGGAAAAATTGTTTCTCTGCTTCATTACACTACTAGAATATCTCAGAAGCTTGCTTAGATTTGAAGTCTTTCAAGGTGAACTAACACACTGAAAATTGGGGAATCACTTTTCTTTGGCTGGCCTCCACTTTTCTCAATAGAGAAAAGAATTTGATTTTATTTGTTTTAGGAACTTAATGCAGCTAAATACAGAAGTGATAGACACAGTCTCTACAACCATACAGTCTCTACCCATGCTATTTCTATAGCTTTCAATCTCTATTATGTAATTTTAGATGAAGATGTTTGTAGAACTGTTTGGTTTGACTTTATTTAACCTGTTTGCCTTTGACTCCCTTATTTTTAGGCTTTGACTTTAGAAACTTACTTGTGCATTTATATCTGTCCTTAAAATATATTCATTTATTTACTTTGTATGTCTGTAAGTCTGTGTGTGTGTGTGTCTTTGGACCTGTGTTGGTGGCACATCTGCCCCATGCTGTGGTGCACTTGTGAATTGTAGAGAACAAACAGTGGGAACAGATTTTCATCTTTCAGATAGTTTCTGAAGACTGAACTCCAGTATTCAGGCTGGTAGCAAAGTAATGGAAGCATCTCGCAGACTTTCTCATCCTTTTGATATGCAAATTGTCTGCAATGCAGAAATTATTTCTTTAATGGCCTGGGGACCACCCTTTGAAATATAATCATCAATCCAGGTAGGGTCTATGCTGCAAATCTCTTTGGACAGTTTAAGAGCTTCTTTCCCCAAGTGACCATTAGAAAACACAGGCCATCTATACACACACTAGATTTCACACCTCATCTACTAGTCCTTTCTTCTCTCTCTCTCTCTCTCTCTCTCTCTCTCTCTCTCTCTCTCTCTGTCTCTCTCCATGTTTATCTCTCTCTTTTTTAGTGTTCTTTGTCTTTTTTATTAATTTATTTTTACATTCCAATACCCATTCCCCTCTCTTCTCTCCTCCTGCTCCCCCCACTTCCCGCACTCAACCTCTCATCTGCTCCTTTGAGAAGGTAAGGCCTCCCCTAGGAAGTCTACTAAGTCTGTCCCATCATCTAATTGAGGCAGGACTAAGGTACTTCCCCAACCCCCACACCCCTGTGTCTAGGATGCACAGGTATCTCCACATATGGAATGGGCTGCACTAGTTCTTTTCTATTGACTCACTTTAGCATGTAGAAACTTGCTGACTTTGGTGTCAGAAGAGTTAAGTTCAATTTTAACACCTCTGTATTTGTTGCAGCATTAGTCTTCAATGACATCTTTCTTATCATTTTAAGCCAGTGCTTAGTGTAACATTGTGTTTCATCAGTTTTTCCTGATTCTTTGAATCCTGCTTCATACATGTATGAATAAGAGAAACTACATGGAAATGTATTAGTTTATATATTAATGTAATTTAGTATCTCTTTTCACTGTATTGCTAAGATTTATCCTGGAAAAGACGGCTGGCATGAAGGCTCAGTAGATTAGAGGTACTTGCTGCCACGCCTTTAGAGCTGTTTGATCCTCAGATTTCCCATGGTGGTAGGAGAGAACCATTTCCCACACAGTGGGCTCACCTGTCTCCCCTTTTCCTTGCCCTCCCCCTTCTCATGTGGTTCAAGTGCAGGACCACTCTGCACTCTCCTAGATGTGTCTGCCTGTGCCTATGCTTTACCTTTTATCTGCAATAATACCTTTTTACTCCACAATACCTAGGAGCAGTCATGTTCTTTATTTCCTTTTTATTTTGTTTTCATTAAAAATATAGTAGTTTAATTATTTTTAGTTTATTAGAAAACAAAGACAACATGGCTGGAGAGATGGCAAAGTGGTTAAGTGTACTTATTGCTTGGAGGCAGACATCTCTGTTCCACCTATCAGTTCCCAAATAACTATTCAGGGTCTTATATTAATTATAAATGCTCAGTCAATAGCTCAGACTTGTTACAAAGTAGCTCTTACATATTAAGTTAACAGATATCACTTATTTACACTCTGCCTTTTATTAGCACGGTACATTCATTTGTTCTCCCTGTGTTTCTCTGGCATGTCCTCTGACTCTGCCCTTCTCCTTCCCATCATTCTCAAGCTATTGGCCAGTCATATTTTTGTTAAACCAATCACAGGGATAACTTTAGACAGTGTACAAAAGGGTTGTTCCACAGCATTTCCACTTTCTAAGTAAAAAGGAAGATTTTAACTTTATCATAGTAAAATTATATACAAAAAATATCTATCCTATCTTTCTGAGTCCAAAGTTATAAATCTAATTTGCTTTTTATCATAACTAAGAAAAACTACAGGTTTAACTATTTAGTCATCAACTCCATCAAAGACCTCAGAAAGGTGAAATGTTACCTAATAGCAGGGACATCAGACCACCTAGGCTGTCACCCAAAATTCCTCTGTAATATTGTGGCATCCAACTCTGGCCTGCAGGCCCAGCATATCTGACAGACTCTGATGTGAAACAAAGGACACCCTACCTTGTCTTGGCAAACTTAAGCAGTTTCCTTTCTTGAATCCTCCTGGTCCAGTTTGGACAGTAACTGTTAGCAATTGAGGCAAGGGCTGTTTCTTTGCCCACATAGCTAGCTGTTGCCGTAAAAAAACAAACTCGATATGGAGTTTCTTCAATATGTAACATTCTCTTTGAAGTACTTAGTGAAGTCAGGAGCAGTCTTGTCTCATTGTTGAGAAAAATCTAAGTTATTAAAATATTTTAAATGATACAGTCTCTAGGTCTTTGAAATGTTTGATGACTGCAAATTTACATGAAATATATCTCTGTATGACCTTGAAAATCTAACAAGACTATAAGTTGACTATTATAGATGACTATTAATCTGTATTTATTAATTATACAGTACATTTTAAATGAGCTGCATAAATACAATACCCCAAACAAGAGAAGAAATGCACATACAGTATAACAATATTAACTTTAAATTTGTATCAATAAAATAAAATACATACCAATGTAAAGTATTTAATATTAATAGTTGCTTTTTGGATTAAAGTAAATTCAATAATCTACCTTTTATAATCCTAGAATCTAATCACCATTGTTTAGCATTTTTTTCTGACTATTATCCATAACAACTTGTAACCAAACCCCCTTATAACAACTTGTAACCAAACCCCCTTAATAATAATGAATATCCATAAGCCAGTTTTCATAGTTTTCTAGACTACTGCCTGCTAATTGGGGGTGCTGGTAATCTTTGGGGACCCTAAGAAAATTTAAGGTAATTGTTAAGTCTAGGCATTCAGCAAACCTTGAATCTGTTTTGAATGCTAGATCACCTGGGCTGTTTTTTGTTTTCATTTTATATATTTATTTATTTGCTTGGTGTCTGGTACCCTTGTTCTGAAAATATATAAAGGTAATATACATATCTGTATTACTATAAGTATAGGTTGTGCATTATAGACAAATATCATTTTTTGTTACGTGTTTGAGCAGGTAAAATATACATCACATGACTTGTAGTTCTTCTACACTTATTTTTTATGCCGGTAGTCAGGATTTCAGGGCGTTTTCCTGGATAAAACCTGATTTTCTTTAACTTTTAATGAATTCATAGTCTTTTATTTTCTATGGAAATAAAGCATAACCTATTTTCCAAAGTAACAAATATTTTGACTTTCATTGTGAAGTCAAGATATTTTCAAATATATGGATTGGTTTAATCCAACAGTTTCCATAATCCAGTATCTCTTTGCAACCAAAAAATTGAAAAATCACACAATAAAATACAGTATCCAGACTCTCTGTGTATTTTTCATTTTATGTGATTCATTATATTTTATTATCTATTCCTTTTACATGACTATTCCTACCCTTTTCTTTTCTCTCCTAAGCTTACACACATTTTTAAACGCAGTGCAACCAATTGAGAAGATTGTTTTGTTTTGTCTGAATTTTTGTTTACTGCATATCTCTAACTCTTTCTGACCACATTAGTCTTTAAACTGCTAAGGAGCATGACTAGAACAAGAGTGATATCTTTAGCAGATGGCTTTTCCCAGCTCCTTGGTATGTGAGAGTTCAGCTTTATGGCAGAGTTAGAGGTGGGAGTCATGTTTCCTGCCCCCACTCCAGCGAGTTTTAGGATCCATGCTGTCACTGAGTATCATGCAACCCCCTGCTTATGAACTCCATTTAAGTGTTTGGTAGCAGGACTTCCCTAAAGAGCCATCCATGCCACCAGCATGAACCAGGAAGCCTCATCTTAAAAGAGCAGCACCACTGCTCACTGCCAGTAAACAGAGCCTCCTCAGAAAATGCTGCTACCAAGAAATCATGCTTGATTTTGTTCTTTTGAGTGTTTATATCATTCTTAATATCTTTGTCAGGGTTTATGTGCAAATTCTTGCCAAATATTTGGGTGCCATTTGTAAGCAGAAATTTCTGTCTCACAGGCAACTCCCAAAGAAACACACCGAGATTTAATATTATAAATTATAAATAAAGCCAATAGCTCTGGTTTATTATTATCTAGCTCTTACATTTTAAGTTAACACATATTACTTATTTGCCTAAATAAGTAATTTGCCTGTACATTCACCATCATGGCACTTTCATTTCCTGTTCTCTCCTTATCCTTTTCAGCTATTGGCATGTCAACATAATTAAACAATCGCAGCGACAAACTCAATTAAAAATTACCATGATTACCATAATTACCATAATTATGATCCTGTTGCAAAAAAAGAGGAGAAACATATAAGACAGCTACATAGTTTAAGCGTAAAATCTAAAAAAAAAAAATCAAAATTGATTCTAAGAATAATAACAACTTAAAAATTATAAGAAAAATTTAATGGTTTAATGAAAGAGTCAAAAAGCCAAAACAGAATAATCTACTTAGTGCTCTTTTATACTTCAACTGTGGCTGATAACCACAGTCTTTGACTCAGTTATCCCTCTACATTTCCGTACCTCACCGATCACTATCTATCAGAGCATTCTAAGTTATTCTAGAAACCAGTCTTCTCCAATAGATTGTAATCTGCAAGCATGAGTATTTACTTTATTATTAACATATCTATGACTCAACTAATATTGTAATGAATCATTATCTGTAAATTGGCTTTTATTTTATTTTTTTCTAAAAGTCCTAGCAGTCTACAAAATACAGTCCAAAAATATAAAATATGTTACTTTCTAAATAAAATCATCAATTGTCAGATTAATAACTGGAAATTTTCTTCTAAAAATTCCTGGATTTGCAATAATATAGGAGATATTATATATAGTATTACAAAATGGAAAGAGTTATCAAAGTACTCTTAACTGCTGAGCTGTCTTTCTCGCCTCAAATCTTTGAGAAAAGTTTTTAAAAACATGAAAACATACCAGTGTGATAAGATTGGAAGAAAGCATACAAACTTGAGCATTTCGGGTCATTACCCAAGAAGGGAAATCATGGGAGGCTTTTCACACCTGGCTTAGATTTGTGAGATCAAGAAAAGGCATGTATTTTTGCCAATACAAAGAATAAATAATCTAGTATGGGCATATCTACCTAAAAGGATTCTGAAAGATTCTCAGATCTCCACAGTGGAATGACTGCTAAATGTGTTTTTCCTTCTAAATCTCTCTAGACTGCACTGGAGAAGAAGACCTCTTTCTTTAGAGAGAAAACAACAAAATAGTCTTAAAAGACATGAAATTTCAATGAGATATGGCTCGACTAAGGAAATAACTTATCTATAAGCATCTAGCTCAAAGGAAATGGAAACTAATAAATTGCTTGACAAAGAATTCAAATTAACTGATTAAAGGAAGCTCAGAATTTTAAGAGTACAATTATATGCCCTTAAAAAATGGTAAAAGCAAAAAATATGAAACAATACATTAAAAAAGCAATTCAATGATAATATAAAAGTCTTTAAAAATTTCATAAATTTTGGAGTGTCAGAATACAGAATATCAAGTTTCAACAGTAGATCTGCTTAAGGAATATATATATATATATATATTATATATATATATATATATATACAAGTGAAAGGGAAGTTTTTTTTAAAATTCTTCAGTCAGTGAAGAAAAAATGAAAAATCAATAGAAATAACCTGGTGTTGAGTAAACACAAGGTAACTAATATGTAAATCATAAATCCTAGAAAATGAGAAAAAAGGAGCAGAAATCATAAAGAAAAGGTTATAAAAATTTGAAGATCTGGAGGAGAGCAAATTATGTATGGTACATGAAGGACAAAATCTCCTAAAAAGATAAATCAAACAAAATAGTCACTAGTATGTGTTATTAACAAATGTCAAAAATCAAACCACACATTTTGAAAGCTTCAAGATATTTATCATATAAAATAATCCACCCTAATATTATCATTGGATTTCTCAGTACTAGCTTTGCTAAGCAAAGAGTGGTGGGCTAATACATTTTGGTGAAAGGGAAGAATAGGAAGGAAATTGGAGGGAAACAGGAGAGAAAGGGAAGAGGACATAGGAGAAATAAGAGAAGATGATGATTTTGAAAAGGAAGAAGAAGAAGAGAGCATGGAAGGAGAAGAAGAGCAGAAAGATGAGGAAGAAAAAGAAGAGGAGGAGGAAAAGGAGGAGGAGAAGGAGCAGAAAGGAGAGGTAGAGGAAGAAGACAGAGGGAAGAGGAAGGGAAGTGTAGGAAGGGAAGAACGAGAGAGAAACACAGTTCACGATCACAAATACTTTTATATATATATATATATATAATATATATATATATATATTATAGCTATTTTCATAAATAAAGTTATCACCATTAGACTGTCTTATTCCAAATTCTAAATTGAATAATTTAAGCTGAGAAGAAACAAGAGTAGTTATTTATATAAAAACTCATGGAACTTTAGAATTGACTGTTAAACAAGATATATTATGATGGCTAAAGGAATAAAGTAACAATAAAGGGTTAGAAAATAATGTAGAAAATGGTAGTGAAAAGACCATACCTATCAACAATTTTCTAGATTTGTGTTACTTAAATTTCCTAATGAGAAGATACAGAGTAAGATGAAAAGATTTTAAAACTAAAATCATTACTCAGGTTTATGTTGCCTATGAGAAATACACTTCAAACATAAGGAAACATATAGTCCTGAAAATGAAAGGTTGTGAAAGTGTGTTTCATATCCAGAGTAGGAATGCACCTATGCCCTGTAAAATAAACTTTAAGTAAGACACAGTCAACAGAACTAAAAAGTAGCCCACAGAATGGGAAAAGTTCTTCACTAACCCCCCATCAAACAGAGGCTCATTTCCAAAATATACAAAGAACACAACAAGTGAGTCACCAAAAAAACGAATAATTCAAATAAAAAGTGGGGCACAGAACTAAACAGATAATTCTTAATAGAGGAATCTAAAATGGCTGAAAGACACTTAAGGAAGTATTCAAATTCCTTAGCCATCAGGGAAATGCAAATGAAAACCACCCTGCGATACCATCTTACTCCTGTCAGAATGGATAAAATAAAAAACACCAATGACAGTTTATGCTAGAAAGGGTGTGGAGAATGAGAATGCTTCCCCATCACTGGTGGGAGTGCAAACTTGTACAGTCACTTTTGGTGGTTTCTCCAGAAAATGGGAATCAATCTAGTTCAACATCCAGCAATTCCACTCTTAGGAATATACCCAAAGGATGCACATTCATACAACAGGGACATCTGTTCAACTATGTTCATTGCAGCATTATTTGTAATAGCCAGAACCTGGAAGCAACCAAGATGTCCCTCAACCAAAGAATGGAGAGAGAAAATGTGGTACATTTACACAATGGAGTACTATTCAGTGGCAAAAAAATAACAACGGAATCTTGAAATTTGCAGGCAAATGGATGGAACTAGATGAAACCATCCTAAGTGAGATAACTCAGTGACAGAAAGACAAACATGATATGTACTAAGTCATATATGGATTCTGAACATAGTGAAATGATTACCAGCCTACAATCCACATCTATAGAGAAGCTAGAAAACAAAGAGGACCATAAGAAAGACATACATTGTCCCCCAGTGAAGCAGAAAAGGGACAAGAGGCCCTGAACAACTGGGTACTATGGGGGAAGGGGAGAGGGACACTAAAGAAAGAGGAGTGCAGAAGAGGAGGGGGGACAATAACATGAGGGATCAGAAGACTGAGTGGGGAGAGGAATAGAAGAGAGCAAGAAAAGAGATACATAGATAAAGGGAGTGACTATAGTTTTAAAGAGAAATCTGACACTAGGGAATTAAATAGACATCCAAAATGATGACCCTAACTAGGACCCTAAGCAATAGTGGACAGGCTACCTTAAATGCCTGTCCCCTATAATGAGAATGATGACTACCTTAAATGAAATCCTGGAGCCTTCATCCTGGAAGCAGAGGCAGCGATCCATAGCCAAGCACTGAGGCAAACTCCTGGAATCCAGTTTTAGAAAGAGAGGAGTGAGGAACAAAGGAGTCCAGACCATGCTGGGAAAACCCACAGAAACATCTGACCTGAGCAAGTGGGAACTCATGGATCCTAGTCTGAGAGCTGGGGAACCAATATAAGACAAAACCAGGCCCCGTGAACATGGGTGTCAGTTAGGAGTCCTGAGGAGCCTAAGTGCCCTCTGTCAGTGGAACCAAAATATATCCCTAGTGCACAAATGGACTTCAAGAGTCCACTTCCCAGAGAGGAATATTCTCTTTGCCTAGATCCATAAGGTAGGGCCTAGGTTCTGCCCCAAATGACATGACAGATTTTAATGATCCCTCATGGAAGGCATCACCCTCCTTGGGGAGTGGATGGGGGATGGGATGGGGGGTCTTTGTGGAGTATGGGAGGGAACTGGAATTAATATGTAAAGTAAGACTGTTTTTAATTTAAACAAAATTTATATAAAAAGGTGTTCCAAGAAGCAGAGAAATTCACAGAATAATGATAAAGTCATGACTTCATTTGATCTTAGCCTAAAGACCAAAAATGGTAAGGAAGCAGAGACTTCCTTAAGAAAATGTAGCAAATGGATCAGTCCATCAATATAACAGCAGATC
This sequence comes from Cricetulus griseus, assembly GCF_003668045.3. NCBI lineage: Eukaryota > Metazoa > Chordata > Mammalia > Rodentia > Cricetidae > Cricetulus > Cricetulus griseus. The sequence continues at coordinate 158,155,437 of NC_048598.1, forward strand.
ACTTCAATGAAGAAATTATTAAACAATCTGGAGTGATAAAAGTCACTCCAGTAACACAAGACTTAATATTCTCATTTTCACAATAGATCCAATTACTTATACATGAGATCTCTATAGTACTTTGGTGTTGAGGTAAATATTGGACCAAATGGACCTAAGAGAGATAACCAAAACTTTTACCCCAAAAATAGCAGGATAAGGATCTCAAGCGCAAAGAGGACAATTTTTTTAACAGAACACATACTAAGCTATTAAATTCTTAAAACGTTTCTGAAGGCTGCAAGCATATCTAGTCACCTTCCCTGTTATGATAAATCTTTCTGCCAAAAAACTCCTGAACCCCACCACCACATGTGAGCTTTACGCCAGCCGCCTGGCTGAGTTAGGCCCAAATGAATACACAGAAACTTGTATTAGGTACAATGCTGCTTGGCCAATGACTAGGATTCTCATCTGTTTGCTCAGTCTTAACTATCATACACCTATATATTTTATAAGACTTATCTTATCGGATGCCTTATTGGCGTCCTTCCTTGCCGGTGGATCACATCATGCTGCTAGAGCAGGAGTGGAGGGGAAAAAAGAGCCCTTCCTGTTTCTCCTTCATATAAATATGAGTCTCCTTGGTATGTCACTTCCTGCCTGGATCAGCACTTCTCTACTACATTTCCCAGACTCCTCTTTGACTCCTAGTCTTGCCTAACTTGCCATTTCATTGGCCAAACATATTTTATTTAATAATCAATAAGATAAACATACACAGTAGTACATTCCCCATCACTTCCCAACCCAAAATTTTAAACAATTGCAACCAGTAGCATGCAGAAAATTGGAAATATTCTAAACACTTGAAAATTTAGCAATATATTTATAAAAATGCATCAAGAAACCTGAAATGGGTTATCAGAACATATCTGAGTCCAGATACGATTAAAAATAAAACAAATTCAAATTTGCTAGGTTCAGCAAAACAAATAATAAGAAACAGGTCTGATGCATACAACTGATCACAGCATTTGAGAGGCAGAGTGACAGTCTGGTATATGTCAAGAGTTCCAGGCAAGACTATAAACTATAAAAAGTTAAAAAAAAAAAAAACATTCGGAAAATAAGGTGAGAAGGATGGTTAAAGTAATGAATGGCTTCATAGCAGAAAGAGAACAATTACAAATGGATAACCTCAAAGAATGAGAAAAGGTATAAACAAAGCTTAAAATTGGAAGAAAGGGTAAACAACAAAGCCAATAGACTAAAACGAATCTAGAAACTAATAGAAAACAAGTAGCATTTATGTTTCTAGAAAGGAAGCATTTAACCTATTGATAGCTAACAAAAAGAAACCATGAGATCATGGGTTATCCTGGGGCTATAATGAACAATTACATGCCAAAAAGCAGCATAATCTAGAAGATGATGAATTCCAAGGTGCCTGCCACTAAGAACATTTTGTATCTACTCTTTATCAATAAGGAGACAATGCATTATTAGCTTTATTAATTAAGCTGTTATAATATGCCAAGCCAATTAATCCTATAACTGAAAGTTTTAACTCATAGACTGCTCTTTTCCAGTCTTCCAAACATAGGTCATCAATATTCTTTTGTCATTTTAGGGACAAGCTTCTAAGATATTTCTGTAAGTGATATTGCATAGTACTTGTCTTTCTATGCCTGGTATATTTCTGGTAGTAAAACATCCATGAGTTTCATCCATGTTTTACAAATGGGAAGATTTCCCTGTTTTTGTGACTTAAAGATACTCATAATTTTTGTAGTTATTCATTCATTTCTATAGCAATGTGTATGAATACTAGGCTTTTCCCATTCCTTAACTATTGTGAATAACACAGAATTGAACATGGGGATACTAATTCTTCTTTAAAACAGACACTTTATATATTTGTGTACATTTTCCTAACTAAGATTGTTGAGTCATACAGTGAATCTATTTTCTTCCTATCACTGGTATACAGAAGTTTTCTTATATCCTCATCCTTATAAAGACATATATTTTGGCTTTTCAGAAATAGGCATCTTTACTCAGATGAAATGGTTCATTCCAACAGTTATGAATTGTTCCCCTAGGACTCATCAAATGGAGTATGCTGTTTTCATAGGTCTGATGGCCATTTGAATATCTCCCTAGACAGATCATTGCTCTTGGCAATTTTCAATTAAGTTGTTTACTGTACTGAATTTTATGAATTCCTTATGTATTTTGGATATGAAGCCCCTATTGGGATTCATTCATGTAATTTCCTTCTTATCATGTTGATAGTTCATTATCCTGGTCTGAAAGGTTTTAATTACATGTGTTTTCACTTCTTTATTTTAGCTTTCATTGCCTAAGCTTTGGTTTCACTCAAGAGGGCACACTACAAAGGTTATTTATGTCTGTCTTTCCTAATAGTAGTTTCATAAATCCAGGTCATGAATTTATTTTGAGTTGCTTCTGTTACACAGAAGCGATAAAGTTTGAGTTTGATTCTTTGGTATGTGACTATTCAGTTCTTCTAAACCATTGAAGAGACTTCCCAATATGTATTTGAATACTAAAAACCAATTGATAATCATGCTTAAGTATGAATTTATTCTAAATTATCCATTCTTTCTCATTGGCCTAGTATCTCTTTTTCTATCTGCACCACATATTTATTAGTATATCTTAGTAACAGTGTGAAACCAAAATTGTGATGTTATAAGCTTTATTACTGCACAAAATGACTTTAGTTATTAGAGGCCTTTTGTGTGTCCATACAAATCTTATGTTATTTTTTTCTTTTAAAAAATTCCACTGTTATTTGATAAGAAATCCTATATTACTTTGGAGAATTTTTATATTATAACAGTGTTTTTATACTAACTTGAATACAAGATAGCTTGCTTTCATTTTTTTGAATAATGGTTTGTGGTTTTCAGTGAACAGACCGTTTATGCCTATGCTTAAATTTAATACTATATAATTTATTCCTTTGATGACATTATAAAAGGTACCATTTTCCAGAGCTCTGTCTTGGGAAGTTCCTAATTTGTGTGTAGAAGCTCAGTCTAATGTTGCATGCTGTTTTGGTATATTGCAACATTATTCCTTATTTGTTTATTTATTCTAATAGTTTTGGGCAGCTTATTTAGAATCCATGTCATCTGTATGCAGGTATAATTTCACTGTTTTGATTTACATTCCTTTAAATTTTTTACTATTGCTTGAATTCTAGAGCAAATCTGGTATAAATGTTAAAAAGAACCAGTAAGTGAATGCACATTGTGTTGTACCCAATCTTGGAGGAAAAGTTTTCAGCTGTTTGCCCTTGAATAAGATGTTAAGTGTTGTTTTATCATATATGGACTTGCTTAAATTGAGGTACATTCCTTTTATACATTACTTGTTGGAATACTTTATGATAAATGTTGTATAGTTTTTTCCAATAATTTTTCTACCACATTTAACATAAACATATTTTGTCCATTTTTAAACTTTAAAAATACAGTAAAGACAAAATATTTCTGTAGACAGAAGTTTCTGTTCCACCAGACCCTGCAGTCCTTTAGTATTCATATGTATTGCTATAGAAACAAATGACTAACTACAGAAATTATGAAAATCTTTAAGTCACAAAACAGGAAAATCTTCCCATTTGTAAAACATGGATGAAATTCATGGACATTTTACTATCAGAAATACACCAAGCATAAAAAGACAAATACTATGTAATATCACTTACAGAAATTTCTTAAAAGTGTGTTCTTAAAATGACAAAGGCGAAAGATTTATACGATCTGAAGAGAACCCAGAGTATATGACAACGGAATATTGATGACCTATGTTTGGAAGATGGGGAGGGAGCAGTCTATGAGTCAAAAGGTACAAACTTTCAGTTATAGGATTAATTAACTTGGCAAATAATAACAATGGATTCTCCTTGTTAATAATAAAGGGTAGATACAAAATATTCTCCCTAGGTGTACAAACATAACACAAGGGTAACTATGTGAAATGATGAATATGTTAATTAGCTTGATTGGGAAAACATGTATATATAGATGAATATGTTAATTAGCTTGATTGGAAAACATGTATATATATGCATATATATATATATATATATATATATATCACTTGTACATATGTGATTTTCATTTGCCAATATAGCTCAGTAAATCTGGGGGCAGAGAAAGAAGGTTCATCACAATGTATAGTCTGTATCATTCAGCTGTCCAGGTAAGTCACACAATGAAAAGGATTGCAAGCTATTTGAAAGTAGACTTCGAAATAAAGCTTCTGTTGTGATGAGACAAATGGCAAAGTAATACCAGTATCCTCTGCTGGATGTCTTGGACACATTTAAAATCTCGAGTCAATTAGTGATGAATGTCAGCATACCAATGCACTAATGAAGATTAACAAAGATCTCAGAAGAAATTGAGCAACTGAACTGGAAACAGAATGATTGATGCTGTGATGGTGCTAAAAGGTCTATTGAGAAAACTCATCTTTCAACACTCTTCAATAGGTATGCAAAGCTGAGATAAATGTAGAACACTAGACCTTCCACTAGGCTTAACAGCAGATTAAAAGTGGTTTTGCGTAGAGGTGGAAAATATATTACTCAAGGATGTTATCAATGTTATTAGTAATTATTAATATCGCTGCTAGTTGTCCATGTCGAATGCTTACAATATATCTATCCATGCCCCTACTGCAGAACAGTTACCCATATCTTACTCAGTAGAAGACAAGGCAAAGTGAGTGAAGGTTAGGCTGAAATCTTATTGTTGTAACAGACTCTCATACTAAATTCTGCTATTCTATTTGCTATCATATAAACACTATTCATTTCCTTCAATTTAGCTCTTTCCAGTGAAAGAAAGGTGATTGTGAGTCTCTACCACCAACCTTCTGTATGTAAAGAATAAGCCCACCACACAATGGTCCTTAAAACCATTGGATTTCCCTGCTGTCATTAGGGACCTGCCTTCAGCATGCAGCTGATGTCATTCCTTTCTCCAGATCCATCGCAGCAAGCTAACAAACTCAGAATGATTCCTCTCACATTTTGAATTTCTCTTGCTTTCCCCCCCTTATCAGAAACATCTTGCTTTAGAGGGTCTATCATGTAGGTCTTGTTTCCTAGCAACTTGGAATGTTAGTTACTTCTACAAAATTCTTCCTCAGCAGTACCCATATTGCTTGATTGAATAGCCAGAGAGAATATTGAAGATTTTTGTCCCATTGAATATCCAGATATTTTTATTAAGGTGCCCTTCAAACTTGGTGTATAAAGTTTCTAACATATTTTTCTTGAGATTGTTTTTAATGATAAGAAATTGCATTTGATATCCAGTTAGTTATACATATATAATAGCCCAATTATTCCAAAACTAAATTTGCATTTCTTTCTGAGAAGTACTATTTGAATTTTGATGCATGGTGTTAGTTGCTGGTATCTCTCCCCATCATTCATTACTCTGTTTTTATGAGCTTCAGTTTCTGACCTCTTAAGTATAAGAGTTGGAGGAGAGAGTATTTTCTGCCATGCCTCCCTAGTGCTGGGAAATGTAGTTCTCAAATTATCATTTCTTCTTGTCACATTAATTGAATATTTTCCTTCTAAAACTATGTTTAATTCTCATCTCCTATCTGTTCCCTGAGCCTATACAGTAAACCAAATAGTATCATATTGGGTGAGATTACTTTAAGTTCATAACTCTTGATCTGATTTGAGTCACTAATACAGAGCAGATACATTTTGTCATTGAGCCTGCTAGAAATTTTCATGCCTTGTACTAACTTTTCAATTCACTGGCAATCTTCCCTCTGTTTTCCTTCACAGAAGATGAAGATGATGATAATAATAATAATAATAATAATAATAATAATAATAATAATAATGAGAAGAAGTAGAGGAGGGGGAGAAGGAGGAGGAGCAGGAGGAGGAGGAAGAGGAGGAGGAGGAAGAGAGAGGAGGAGGAGGAGGAGGAGGAGGAGGAGGAGGAGGAGGAGAAGGAGGAGGAGGAGGAGGAGGAGGAGGAGGAGAAGGACTTTTCAGGCAGAAATTGCACAGATCAGATTCCCTTGTAAGCATCATACTCTTCAGTTACTGTGTAGACTCCCACTGGTCCTCAAGGACATCTTCTCCTAATGACATTTGGATTACATAACTCAACTCTCTGGCTCTGAAGGGTTTTCACTTTGCTTTCCTTTACACAATATTAACGTTTGATTCTTTACACAATTGATCTCATCAGGGCACAAAACTGTTTTTTCTCTTATCTTTAAAACAAATATCTTCCCATTGTTGATGCATGTGTCTCTTAGGACTTTCTGAGGGAAAGATCTCATAGAATTTATGCACACATATGAGGGACTTTATTATAGAAATTGACTCCAGTGATCATAGAATGTAGTGGCATTTTGCCTTGCCAGTGAATTGTGCTGTGGCCACACCCTTTGCGCATGGTTTCAGGTGCAGACATAACCCATTATAAAGTAGAGGAGGGGCTGACTTGTGCCCTCTTGGGTTGAGAAGATCACTGGAGGGGCAGAGACTGCATCTTCTGGAGCAGGAACACGGTGGCAGTTTTTTTCTTTTATCTGTGTAAGCACTTCCCTAATAAATACCTACTTATCTATCTTGGTGGACTCATTTAAACCCTGCATTCACTTGAGATCTGACCTTCCACAAAACTCCAGCAGCTGCATAGAGAAAGAGGAAAGCAGGAGTTGTTGTTGATACTGAACCAAAAGCCTCAGTTCCAGGGAGGCTTGTAGTATGACTCTTAGTTTGAGGCTGAAGAACTGGCATTTCAGGGTTGATGGTAGAAGTACTGAATTCCAAAGGTTCAACAACATAGAGTTTTCTAGTAAAGGGTGGAATAGATGGGTGCCCCAAACCCGGAAGAGAGCAAAGTAATTCTCCCACTACCATTTTGTTTGTTCTATCTGCCTTATTTTTTGTGTCATCTAACTACACTGCTTAAGGCAATTTGTCTTCTCTAGTTTACCATTTAAATGCCAATCTCTTCTGGAAATTGTTGTAGATATATGGAAAATAATATTTTATATACTATCCACAAGTACTTTATCCTAGTCAAGCTGACATTTAAAATTTACATCTACACTTAACTCTCAGCTTCTAATTATGTGGCTATCTTACTTTACAGGAAGTTATTCTCTAAAAAGAACCATGTATAATCAGTTTTTGCAAATTTACATCGTTTTCTCAGACAATCAATTGAGTACCTTTGAAAATTATGCTTTTCTACCTTTATAATATCCTGAGCATTCAATCACTTCCCTTTGGTAGCACTGTTGGTCTTATGCAGCATTGCCTCCTCTCTGACCTAGATGACTGGTAGTTCTTCCTGTATTCACAGTTGCCAGCTACAGCTGTCAGCTCAATGAATGCCAGTGAATGAAGAGTTCATCCCATTATTAAAAACCTCCAAAAGATCTTCCCTCATGTAGGATAAAAGTTCAGAATGCCCTATGAAACTCTACATATGTTAGTTTCTCCTGCTTCCTTTTCTTGCTCTTGAACTTAATTTTTCTGTATTTCTCATGCTCACAGATGTCATGTTTATGGTCTTAAACAGGGGAAGCCACTTCTGCTTATGGTCTTTGCTCTTTTTCTTCCTGGTAAATCTTTTCCATATTTGCCTTTCATCATCTCCTTTGTGTCTTCTCAGCAAGACCTTGCTCTAAAACAAACAAACAAAAAGCCCACAGAACTTTTCAAATTTTGCACTCCCTCTCCCTTTTACTTTTCTCAAAGTATGTATTATTATATTCTAACTCATCATGTTTCATTGGTCAGCATTGTATAAAAAACTATAGGAGAGCAGTTAATTAGTGAATTTTATTTCCACTATTTTTAATTTTTTATTTCAGAAGCACTCTTATTTATATATAAATCCCCCTTTCCCTCCCCTCCCCTCCCAGCCTCCCATGTTCCTCACTAATCCCCCCAACCCACACCCCAAGGAATGTGAGGCCCTCTATTGGGGACCATCAAGTCCCTCACATCATTTGGGGAAGGGCCTAGTTCCTCTGTCTTGTATCTGGGTTGCAATATTACACCTCCCTATGGAAATGGGCTCCCAAAGTCAATTTGTGCTCTAGGGATAAATACTGGCTCCACTGTTAGAGGTCCCATAGACTTCCTCCTAACTAGCACCCACATTCAGAGGGCTTGGTTCTGTCCACTGCTGGTTCCCCAGCATTATGACTAGGGTCTCAATGCTCTCACTAGATCAGGTCAACTGTTTATATGAGTTTTTCCAGCACATTCTTGGTTCCTTTGCTCATCCCTCCTTCCTCTCCTCAACTGGATTCCAAGAGTATGGTTCAGTGGAGGTGGCTCAACCATCAAAGCCTAGGCTCACAGCCAAAAATATTTCGACTATTTTTGACTAGACATAAAACAGATATTTCCCATTTATCTTCCAGCTATATACATTTTATATATGCATTTGATGTGAATTACTTTAGAATATATAAGGTTGAATTTTTAAAACTTTAATATCTTTCAGTACAAAATATTTCAAAATTCTTTCCATATTTTTTCTTTTATGAAGAAATTGCTTAGAATCATTTGGAATTATATAATACCTTCCTCCTCCACCAATTCTTTGGGGTTTTTCTAGATAACCAAGTATTACTAATTTTTGTATTTTTAAAAGAAGAAAAGTATAATCTCCATTATATGCAAGCTTTAAATTTTATTCAGAACTAATTTGTGGGTGAGAAAAAGGTGTCTCTTAGGCTGTGTTCACTGTACAATATAAAAGGAATATGTGTGTGTATGAATGTGTGTGTGTTTATTATGTAAAGTGATATATGAATGCTTGTTAAACAAGTTGATCCTGATGGTTAGGAAACTCTGTAGATATTACCAGGCTGGGGTTGGACATGTAGGATGGAACCATCTGTCATAATCAGTTTTGTGAAACCATAAATGAAACTTCAGGTCTCTGTTAATCAGAAAATTTCTATTTAATTTTAATTATTCCAGAATATTTTTTTGTTGGCTAAACATTGATTTTTCCTCCTCTTCCTCCTCCTTCTCTTCTGATTCTTCTTGTCTTCCAGTGTGGGTTGTTTTTTGTGAATATTCTTTATTTGTTCCCATAGACTTGACACTGCTTCTTCCTTAGATCTTTTCCCCTGTTCATTTCTTACTAAGTCTCCTTTGTTGTCTAGGCTGGCCTGAACTGGGGAGATTTTTGATGAGGGATATCAAAAATCTGTATATATGTTTCTCTTATTGGTTGATGAATAAAACACTGATTGGCCAGGAAGTATAGGTAGGGCTAGGAGATGAGGAGAATTCTGGGAAAGTTGGCAAAAAGGGTTTTGATATAGACCACAAAGGAATAGTTGGTCAAGACACTCCTCTGGTAACATAGACCAGGTGGAAATACATAGGTTAATAGAAATGGGTTAATAATTAATAGTGAGCTAGCAAATAAAAAGCCGTAGCCTTTGGCCAACAGTTTAACAATTAATATAGTATCTCCATGTGTTTATTTGGGGTTGAGGCAGCTGTAGGACCAGGATGGCGGGAAAGAATCTCCAGCAACAGTTTTTAGCCTCAAACTTCCAAGAACTTGGATCAAAAGCCAGCAAAATATACTGTTACTTTTAATGTTTTTTAAAAAAATTCATTGTAACTATATTTGTGGTTTATGGTAATTATGTACAATGTGCTTAAATGAGATTTGTTATTCTATGCTATTTGGAACTTACAAAACTTTTCAGATTTGTGAATTTCTTTTTTTAATATTTAGAAAATACTTCATCAATAGATGAGAAAATTGTTTGCTACCCTGTCTACTTAAATGTAAATTTTTACCATAAATTATATAGTAATTCTGTGAAGTGAAACTTGAAGTAGTAAGCAGGATATTTATAATTTTTGTTTAAAGTAAGATTATAAGTCTAATTATGCCCAAATTTTCATATCTTTTATGAGAAGATATTTATTTAGTATAACCATGTAGAAACAAAAGTAAGTAAAAATAATTCAATACAAATATACAGGTTTGAAAGTCAAGCCAATAGAAAGATTCATTAACAAACTGAGAAGAATTAACATTGAAAAATATATAAATTTTGAAATAAATGTTTTTTTATCAAATTACCTTAAGTAACATATACTGCAAATGGAGGTGACAGACTGGATTTCCACAGTTGGTTCTTTTATTGCGATGGCTTCATTACTGTTTGTCAGAAAGTATAAGCAAGGGCCATGGACAGGAGTTAATTAAGATCTTATAGTTAAGTAGAATTCAAAGATTTTCTATCTACATTTCTATTTTGCTATTGTTAAGATTACTAACTTTTCTTTGATTTCAGAGTGATTGGATTCATTATCAAAAGAGCAATTGCATGGTATATTTAAACTTCAGTTGTAACATTTCAAAATAAGTTGCTTGTTGAAATAAATTCTTCAGGAGGACATAGTGGTTGGGTTCAAAGATCCTCTATTTAGAGGATACCATGAAATTAGTTTGTGCTTATCATATGAGAGAACTTCTGCCTTATTCATGAAATTTTATTGAAAGAAAATAAATTAAGATAACAGATATTTTAAAATGAAATGCCATGCTACTAATATTTTAGAACATATCATGTGCTTCAGGCAAATAAATTTAATTAAACAAGCTGAATGGTTTTGTGGAAACAGCTGCAATAGTCATCCATTTACAATGGGCCTTTGGTGCTGCAGAAAATAAATAAAAAATGACAGCATGACCATTAAAGAACACATATTTTCTACTATATACCAATAAATTTATTCCAACAAATGGAAAGTTAATGGAAATTACTTGTGAACTGAGAAAATAAAACAATTGTTTTTAATCTTCCTTTATTTCTGTTCACAATAATAAATCTGGTTGCTTCAGGTAGAAAAATAACCTCATTTTAATTTGAGAAAAATAATATAAAAGACCCCTGTTGACATAACTATGAAATTTTGATTAGTCATTTACAAAAATGCTTTAAAAGTGTTTCATTTGTCCCTCTGCAAAGGAATATTAAAAAATATCTTTATGAAGTGAGAATAAACAGAAAAGTTGCAGAATTCATCTTTCATGATTTTGAGTATTGTTTATTTTTATGTCTTTTGAATTATATTTCATATAAAGCACAATTATTAATAATTTGCCCCAAACAATTCTAGTATGCAATGTGAAAGGTGGCTTCAGTCTATAAGTAGGAAGTGTTCCCTAAGAAGATGAAATATACATAGAGATATTATATCTGGCTGACCTAAAAGGTAGAGATTCTATGTAGCCCACTACTCTGCTACATAAGAACAATAAGGAGGTGTGGCCTAACAGAATGGAGCTTTATCTGACCACATTATATTCTTAACTTTTTGCCTTACGTTATGGTCTGTACCAATCCTCTACTGAAATAAATATATTCCCTATTAGTTAACAAACTTTCCACAAGGACTCATTTATTTCTTCCAGTTACAACACCCAGGGCTAACAGTGAGTTAATTTTACATACAACTAGCTGACAGAAAAATTTCTATAAATGGCAAGATAATAAATATTTTGCAGGACAGATGGTCCATAACCACAATTCAAATCCACAACAGCAGTTGTAGACAATACAAGAATGGGTATGACTAAATTCCAACAAAATTTTATTAATAAAATCAGGCAGTGAATGGTAAATCTGGTTCATTTTACCTAGCTATAAACTTTTGAAAAAGAACAATGAGAATTTCATGCTATTCCTACATCTTTGTGTGTACATTCATACTATATTAAGCTGTATTATACATTTCTTAGCTTACTCACTTGCAAGGATGAAGATCTTTAGGTAAAAAACTCTTAAGGTTTTTTTTTCAATAAATGTTGGTATTTTCAAGACTTCATAAAATAGCACAGTAAATGTACAAAATTTCAAAAATGTGTTTCTAAAGCCCTTCAGTTCAACAGATACTTAAGGAAAATCAAAATTATTATCAGCCTGCTTCTTGAATCTTTCATGATGATAAAAGTTACTTGAGTCATAAAATATGGTATTATGGAGATATCCTTCAATGTATGAATTGCATATGTATGTTACATAAGACAATGGGGTGTTACTCAGCAATAAGAAATGATCTATAAAGCCAGGAAAAGAAATGGAGGGACCTTAGATGCATATTATTAATGGAAAGAATTCCATCTGAAAACACTATGTATTTTTTGGTCCAGTGTTCTGTAATATTTAAAACACTGAGGTAGGAAAACATAGGGTTAACCAAATACTGAGGCAAATGGAAGAAAGATAAAGTGGATTACACAGGACTTTTAAGAAAGTAAAATTGTTCTGCATGGTATTATAATAGTAGGTTCATCTCATTATATACTTGCTAAAATCTATAGAATATGTAACAAAAGAATATATGCTAACATAAACTGTAGACTTTGATAGTCATATGCGACTATAAAATCATTAACTATGATAAATGTGAAGGAAGGTTGACTGTGTATAAGTAAGAGTCGGGACATGGGTAACTGAGTACTGTCTAATCAATTTGGCTGAGAACATACAATCACTATAAAAATGCATTCTTTTTTAGGAGTGAAACTACTTGTGCTCTTAAAATAATATTTGAGTTGAGACACCTTTAATAACTTTTACATTTGAATATCTGGGGTTTGCCCAATGTTTATCTACCACTTGCAATTATAAGCAATGATACTATGGAGTAGAATATAGGATATGCTAAAGTGGGTACATAAGTGTGCTCTTCAAAATGACAGAAATATTAAATTAAAATCTTAGGTTTTTTATTGTTCAAGAAATGGAAAATTATGGAACAAAATATAAACCAAACACACAGAACAGAGGTGCCCTGCCCTTGTGACTGCATTGGACTACATGATACCTTGTGTTGTGTTCACATATTGCTCATTGCTGTCATTGAAGTTTGTACTGTTGACCCCTGGAAAGTGCATACTTAAAATCAGTGTTTAAAAATGTTCACTGCAATCCTGTCAATATTTTCATGTTAAGTATAACTGATCTACATAAATTTCAACTGAATTCTTATTTAAAAATCACCAGTGGTGTACTTCCTTCACCTTGGGGATCAGCCAAATATTCATTCTGCTTCTTTTCTATAAAGATAGACCTTGAGATTCTTGTGAGCAGGATGTTAATAAGAAATTAATTTGTGTACCTGGAGAAGATTGCATTCACACAGCAGGTGTGACATCACTTTGAAAAATGTTCTGCTTAACAGCTGTAGGGAAATGAATTGGCAAATAGCTAAATCTAGTTTTCTTTCTTTTATGTTAATGTGCTATTTTCGAATTATTTGTTAGATTAATATAGTGAAGGAAAAAAATCTTTCAGGCAAAGTATGTCACTTCCCTCCCTGAGTCACAGTTTATGGCAGCAGCCTGACTACCACAGTTTCTTTGTTTAACCTGGACAACATCCTAAGTCTTTTGCCTTTCTAGAAATGGCATTCAAGCTAGAGCACTTTGTACTGTTCTTCACATTCACTAAGTAAGGCTTTAATGTACATGTGATTCTTTATAGACAGCAGACAGAAAAGACAAAACAAAGGGATCATAGAAAATGTTCAGTTTTCTTCAAGACTCCTCAAAATATTATGTTAGCATGCTGTCAAATTTGTTGTTTTTTATAAATTTAAACTTCAAATGACTTTACATTAATGTCCCCCAATATCTTATTGCTAAAGAAAAACTCTAGCTCTTGAAGAAAAATGAATGTATCAAGAATATTTTCCCTTCATCCATTTTGCTCCTTTTAGCTATATATTATTCTAGTCTTCCCTCAGCAAATATTTATTGAAACCCCATTATATCCCAGATATTGGACTATTTATTTGATGTTTATCATTGGCAAAAAAATGAGACAGAGACAAAAGATGCCTGCTATCATGGCTATTAAGCACTTTCTCAGACTGACACTTCCAGAACTAGATGTGGCCTGTGCATCATAAAGGATGGAAACAGAATAGTAAATAGGCTTTCACAGATAAAGAAAATTGTCGGCATTGATAATGACCTAGTTACAATTAGCACTTATAAGCAGTCTTTATCAGATCCAGATCCATAACATATAATCTTTAAATCAACATCAGCATCCTGTCACAAAACACATGTAAATGTTGAATCCAATCTGAAAATCAACCAAGGTGAATCTGGAAATGAATGTCCATGATTCAGTGCAGTCAACTATACTTTAAGAGTCATGGAAAAGAAGACTCATTTGAAAAAACTACACTATCTCATGTTTCCATCTGTCTCAAAAGACATGAATCTATTTCTGGCAATTTGAAATTTTGGTGCCTTTTGATCCCCTAAATGAAAACATTTGTGCTTGTATCATTGGCATCTTCTAATGGTTTTAAGTCAAAAGAAGTGAATCTCTTTTGGAAGATCCCTCCTCAGCATTTGAAAGACTGAACTACAATTGGGGTCGGAGCCTTCAGTTATCTGAACCTATAGTCAGGACTCTGATGGCAGGATTCTTGCTGCTGAGCCATTGATTTGGAGATCAACAGGAGCTTTCTAAGTAGCAGGTAATTAGAGTTTGTGGTGTTGATGAAACAGGGACTGATGACATTGTCACCAGGAGTTGTTTGCTATCATTTAAATGAGTCATCACTTAATTATCAGCATAATGTAATGAATTGAGCTCTCTCCACTCTCCTGGAAATGAAAATAAAATGTTAGTAAATTATATTAAGCACCATGTTCTTCCCAAATAAAATATAATTAGCACAGCACTATTTAATAATTCACGGATCCTCAGTATAAAGTTTCTATCTAATATTAGAAAGCAGGAAACATCAAAGGCAACGAATTCTTAAAAGGTTTTGTGGGGGTAGCTTAGAATACTCCTAAGAATCTATTCTCATGGAAAAGTATGCTGAGTTTTCTGTGGAAAAAAAGCATGATATTCAGGGTGAACTGTGATATTTTCCAGGGAGCTTGAATTTCTATGAGGTTTAAGTGTTTATATGCTTAATGCTTTGAGGAGCCACATTAAAAAATGCTTTCTTGGAAATGGAAATTTTAACAATCCTATCTAGGAGAGAGCTGAATGTTTCAAGTCCTTTGTTTCCCCCATTTCAGTGTGACTTTTCCTTATGGTGAGAAAAACAAAATGAATAGAACAGAATAAAATAATATTCATCTTCTGGAATATATGCTTTGAAGATTTAAAAGCCTCAACGAACTTGAAGGCCATAGGGAAAATTGGATGATTATAGTCATCATAACCTAATTAGTAAGTGACAACCATATACTCATCTGAAATACTATTTTTCTTTCTTGTCATGCTACAAAATATTCAATCCTACTTTGTGCAAAACACTACCCTGCAGAACTGGAAGGATTCAGCATCAGACAAGAATAAACAGAGATTGTTCATGTGTAAACCTTAATGCTAGAGAAGTGAAGGGACAGGTGATAACCTCTGACAGCTGTTCAAAAGGGACTACTAGTGGGATTTTACTAGTGGTAACTGACATCAAAAAAGGACTAAATTACACAGTAGGTATTTCCTCTCTTTAAAAGAAAACCATGGCCTTTATTGGCGTGGAATTATGAGAATCTGTTTTATATCTTAGACTGAAGGAATAGTGTAGGAAAACAAGTGTGCTGCTTGGGAAAAATAGCCTAAAGTGTTTGGAGGGTAATGAGCAATATGCTGTAGTTATACATTGGGGGGGGGGAGATATAGTTTAAGTCAGAATTTGGACCTTTCCTAAATGCCATGTGCATTATCTATATTTGACAAGTCAGCCTGGGGCAAAGCTTAAATGTTACCACAGCGTTAGATATTTGTGTCTCCCAAGACAAGAAGCATGGAACGAAGCAAGTGAGGCCAGTAGCGGGGAAAACTAACATAAAATGTCACAGTGCTGACTTATCA
Source organism: Cricetulus griseus (assembly GCF_003668045.3). Lineage (NCBI taxonomy): Eukaryota > Metazoa > Chordata > Mammalia > Rodentia > Cricetidae > Cricetulus > Cricetulus griseus. The sequence goes on from NC_048598.1 coordinate 158,171,355, forward strand.
TTTGTTATACAAGAAGTCACATCTAGATATTTGGTCAAGCAGGACATCTCAAAGGAGACCGACCATATGGGGCTAATATATCTTAGTGTAGCCTGCCATTGGTAGCAGGCGAGCAATTTAACTCTGGATGCTGCCTCCTGTCTTCTGTACTTCAGACATCAAAATTTGAATCATAAATGATGGGAGTGTTCTAAAATTATAGTTATAATTGTTGGGAAACTGTGCTGAATACAGTAAAACAGTCACTATATTGCATAAATTAAAAGGCTAACTTTTATTTCATATGAATTATATCTCAGTAGCTCTATATAAAGTTCAACCCATTACAGGTTGTAACCTTTTGTGGTACAGGTAAGTTAAATTTAGGAATTGGACCTTTTGTGGGTTCCAAAACCAAAAGGAGCAATGGGGATAAGTTCAAACCTAGTTCTTTTAGAAAAAAAAAAAAAAAAAAAAAAAAAAAAAAAAAAAAAAAAAAAAAAAAACAAGACAGGAGGAAGTATGAAGACAGGCCTGCTATGGACTGTCACAGTAGGGTCTCACCTTCTCCATGGGTCACCCAGTCTAGAAAATGAAGCAGCCTCTCAGACCCAGAGAATTGGTGAGGGTGGAAATACCAGGAAAGAAACCCAAAGCAGTAACATCTTGTGCTGTTTTGACTGAATGCCTCTTGTAGCGTGAACTTCCCAAGATACTTTCACAGTCATCCCCCAAAAAATGGCATAGAGAAAATAAGAGTATGAAAACTTATTTTCCTTTGTTATTTCTGACCTTGAGACTGTTGAAAGACACAGATTCTTTTGTTTTCCAGTATTTGAACAGTGGAGTCCTGTTGCCCTGCTGTTGCACCTGGCCTCCCCTCAGTGATTTTTTTTTTTTTTGACTAGTATAATGAAGAAGAAATCCCTCTATGGCAGTGGTTCTCAACCTTTTTTTCTTTTGAGACAGGGTTTCTCTATGGCTTTGGGGGCTTTTCTGGAACTAGCTCTTGTAGATCAGGCTGGTCTCAAACTCATAGTGATCCACCTGCCTCGGCCTCCCAAGTGATGAGATTAAAGGTGTGTGTCACCACTGCCCTGCGGCTGTCAACTTTTCTAACACTGCAGCTCTCTAACACAGTTCCTCATGTTGTGGTGACCCCCCAACCATAAATTTCTTTTGTAGCTACTTCATAACCTTATTTTGCTACTGCCATCCATTGTTATGTAAATAACTGTTATGCATGATATCTGACCCACAGGTTGAGAACTGCTGTTCTAAGGTACTTGAGTCTAGGCCAAGAAATGACTTGCAGTTTCTATAGTAATGTCTTGGAGTACTCTCTCTTGTAACACAGCTGTCAGCTTTTAAGAAAGTTGAGCAAGCCCAATGGAGACAATATTGTAGAGAAAAATGAGACACTGAAGGAAAGGTTGCACTGAGCTCCCAGATGACAGCTAACACCAATTTTCTCCCTGTGAGAGTCAGCAGTAAGTGATGAGCACAGGGTGTGAGCTATGTCCCTCCTGAGTCCCCAGTTCCCTCAATTGATGCAGTGAGGATGCACAAGCTGCCCAGGTAAATTCTTCACAAGTTTTTGGCACATGAAATGGTGAGCCGTAATACTCCGATGTTTTCAAGACATATTTGGAAGTCATTTACTATGCCATCACAGACAACTGTAATTAGTATTCATAAACTCTCTCCTTTGCCTTCTGTTCTAGATTTTCTCCACCTTCATTTGGATGGCTGGAGTTGTTTTCCTGAAGGCATGATTGAACCCATCTGTTCTCATTGTTCTTGAGAACTTCAGTTTTGTCTTTAAACCTCCTGCTTAAATAACAAGCAAGATATGGAAGTTATTTGTCTGTTTTTGCAAGCATAATGTACCACACCTTGATTGGTCAATAAATTATGGGGTAAAGAAAAGATTATTTTAAGGCCAGGAAACTCACTGACAATGGTTTCATGCTGAGGGGTCATAAGGAAGGGATATTTAAAGCAAATGATTTAGTGATGCCACTTATGGGTGTATTCCCTAAAGAATCAAAATTCAAATAACTGCATGCTCAAGCTTATTGCAACTTTGTTCATGATAACTAACTCATGGATTGAATCTAAGTGCCTACCAATTGTTGATCGGTAAAGAAAAGATGTTATGTTTGTATTGGAAGAATTCTTTTTCAGCCACAAATACTAATGAAATAATATTATTTTTATAAAAAATGAATGGAGTCTAGGTGAGGCAGAAAGGGGCCATATAAAAGGAAGGAAAAGAGGAAGAGAGAGAAGAAAGCATAAAGACAGGCCGAATAATAACATGAAGCTCTTTCCAGGTTAGAAGTAATATCTGCCAATTAAAAAGCAAGGGAGGAAAGAGAGATGTTAAAATATTTAGGTCTTCTGCTGAATTGGCCAAGGAGCTCCACTGTTTCACTGAAAGAACATTTATTTATTTATTTATTTATTTATTTATTTATTTATTTCAGTATTCAATGTTTCATTGCTGTGCTTCTTTGCAATACTATATTATTTTTAACCCTTAAATGTTTATGTTTTATGTCCTGAGACTATTCATTAAGACTGTCATTTAAATCCATTGTCTTTGTAGAACTACAAAACAGGTACCTTAGGTCCATCATTTAATTTTTGCAAGACTTCCCATGTTCTTTAGAGCACTCACCAAACACCAGATTCCTTATAATTTTATCCCTCCATATGAGCCTAATTAATCACAGTTAGCTTTTCCATTTGCAATTCTATTAAATTTCAGGTAGTGTTGCTAGCCTCCTTATCACCAACAACAGGGTTCTTATTGCTTTCAGACAGGTAGACAATGCAATTTGGAAATCCTGGTTTGATTGCTTATTTTTAGAGTGCCTTCAAGCATCAATTGTCTTGGCCTAGATTTCCTACAATTGCAGTTAAAATAAATTTTCCATGCGGGGACTCAAATGGGAGGAGAGAAGAAGCTAAATAAGAATAGAGTAAAGAAACCAAATAAAGATGATATATTACTGAGATGTTCATAGCTGGTGGCCAGCTCATGTGTGATAGGGCTGGAGAGAACAAGAGTAATGTCTGTATTTTTTTTTTTTTTTTGGAATAGTTCATTCTAAGAAGGAAGTCTTAAACTCTATAATGGGACTAGGGACTGGGAAGAAAATACAGTTTATCTGCCAATTATTCTGTGCTCCTTACTAACTGGTGCTTGCTCCCTGGAGTGCTAGCCTCACACTTTGGGGTTATATTATATTCCTTAGAGGATGTAGGAAATTTGGGTTGAAACCAGTTTTGTGCTATCTAGGCCTTAGAGTTGTGTCTTCTACTAAAGTGAATAACACACACGTAATGAAAATTCTAGCCTGATTTTTGTTGATGCATGAATGGAAAGTGACAGGAGGTGACAGGAAATGAAGTGATAGCATGCTTGAAGGACAAAGACTCCATAACAAATATTCTTTCAACAGTAAACATTCATATCCTAATTGTTTATGCATTTTCCCTTTTGTTTCATAGAAGGTCTTTTCAAAAGATTCGGTAAGAATAGCTAACTTAGCATAATGATCTTTGTAAGCATTTCTTATAGATGCATTTACTAGATCTCTTTTGATGTATATTTTGGTCAGGCTTCTATCTTGATAAGTGACATTTATTAGGAAATTTTAAAATAGTAGGCTACTGATATGTTTGTAGGCCTGCTTATGAAGGAGAACTGAGGAGGTTAAGAATAATCTTGGTTTACACAGCAGGTTAATGATTTAAATAAACATGTCTATGAGATTTTTGTGACACTTTTAGCATTTTATATTGATCAAGTTAACATAGCCCATGAAGGACCACAAATACAGTCACTTGAATTCATTCCTTCTGTCAAGAAGCTCCAGTTTACAATAGGATCAGAGTGGTTATTTATTAACACCTGGAAATTATTTTATTTTTTTGTGAGGTAAGGTACATTGTAATTACAGGTTGACTGTGCATCTGGCATCTTCTGAGAATGGACAATTCTAGAGCCAGAGGGATCCAGTCAATATAAAGTCCATTAGTTCATTAATGTCCATTCTGATATTGTCTCCAATGAATTGAAAGTGTAAGTGGCTAGATTTATGTTGAGGTCTTTGACTTAAGACCATACTTTTTGTATGGTAATGGTTATGGATTAATCTGCAAACATCTACATGTCAACATCCAGTTATACCAGCACCATTTTTTGAAGATACTTTCTTTTTTTTCCATTGTATTATTTTAGCTTCTTTGTCAAAAATAAGGTGAATATAGCTGTGTGGATTAATATCAGGGTTTTCAACTCAATTCCATTGGTTTACCAGTCTGCTTTTGTGCCAATACCAAGCTGTTCTCATGACTATGGCTCTATAGTAGAGGTTGAAGTCAAGATTGGTGATGCCTCCAGAAGTTCGTTAATTGCACAGGGATATTTTGGCTATCCTGGGTTTTTTGTTTTTCCATATAAATGTAAGTTTTGTTCTTTCAACGTCTCTGAAGAATTGTGCTGGGATCTTGATGGGGAATGCACTGAATCTGTAGATTGTTTTAGGTAAGGTTGCCATTTTTTACCTTGTTAATCCTACCTATCCAAGAGCATGGGAGGTCTTTCTGGTATTTTTTTTTGCTCCATTTTTTATTTAAATTAGAAAAAAAGATTGTTTTACATGTGAATCCCAGTTCCCTCTCCCTCCCCTCCTACCCTATCCCCCATTGACACCCTACCAATCCCATGGCCTTTCTGATCCCCAGAGAGGGTGAGGTGGCCTTCTATGGTGCATCTTCAGAGTCTGTCATATCCTTTGGGATATGGCATAGACCCTCCCCATGTGTCTAGACTGAGAGAGAATCCCTGTATGTGGAATGGGCTACCAAAGTCAATTCCTATGCTAGAGATAAGTACTGACCTACTACAAGAGGCCCCATAGATTTCCAAGGCCTCCTCATTGATACCCATGTTCATTGGATCCAGATTAGTCCTATGCTGGATTCCCAGCTATCAGTATGGAGATGATGAGCTCCCCCTTGTTCAGGTCAGCTGTTTCATGGGATTCACCAACTTTGTCTTGACAACTTTGGCCACCACTCCTCCCTCTGCAAATGGCTTCCTGTTCAGTTCAGTGTTTAGCTGTGGGTGTCTGTTTCATTTTCTATCAGCTGCTGGATGAAGGCTCTAGGATGGCATATAAGTTAGTCATTAATCTCATTATCAGGGGAGGGCATTAAAGATAGCCTCTCCACTGTTGCATAGATTGTTAGTTGGTGTCATATTTGTAGATCTCTCTACATTTCCCTGTTGCCTGATTTCTCTTTAAATCTATAATGGCTCCCTCTATTATGGTATCTCTTTTCTTGCTGTCCTCTATTCTTCCCTGATTCAACCATCCCTCATGTCTTCCTCACCCTTTCTCTTCTCACCTTCTCATTCTCCTAGCTCCTTCTCCCCTCCTGCCATTCTCCCAATTTTCTCAAGAGATCTTGTGCTTTTCCCTTCTTCTTGGGATCATGTATGTCTTTCTTATGGTCCTCCTTGTTTCCTAGCTTCTCTTGTGGTGTGGTATGTAGGCTGTTAATCCATTGATCTATGTCTAAAATCCTTATAAGAGTTAGTACATACCATGTTTGTCTTTTTGTGACTGGGTTATGTAGCTCAGAATGGTTTCTTCTAGTTCCATACATTTGCCTGCAAATTTAAAGATTCCATTATTTTTTCCCTCACTGAGTAGTACTCTGTTTTGTAAATCTACCACGATTTCTTATCCATTTTTCAATTGAGGGGCATCTAGATTGCTTCCAAGTTCTGACTATTAATAATAATGCTGCTATGAACATAGTTAGACAGATGTCCTTGTTGTATGAATGTTCTTCTTTTGGGTATATACCTAAGAGTGGAATTGCTGGATCTTGTGGTAGTCTGATTCCCATTTTCCTGAGGAATTGCCATACTGATTTCCAAAGTGGCTGCACAAATTGGCACTCCCACCAACAATGAAGGAGTGTTCCCCTTTCTCTACATCCTCTCCAGAATAAACTGTCATTGGTGCTTTTGATTTTAGCCATTCTGACAGGGGTAAATGGTATCTCAGAGTAGATTTGATTTGCATTGCCCTGACAGTTAAGGATGTTGAACACTTTCTTATGTGTCTTTCAGCCATTTTAGAGTCTTCTATTAAGAATTCTCTTTTTAGTTTTGTACCTACCCCACTTTTTAATTGGATTGTTTGGTGTTTTGTAATCTAGCTTATTGAGTTCATTGTAAATTTTGGAGATCAGCCCTCCAGATGTGGAGTTGGTGAATAAATTTTCCCATTCTCTGGGCTCCTGTTTTGTCCTGCTGACTGTGTCTTTTGCCTTACAGCAGCTTCTCAGTTTCAGGAGGTCAAATTTATTAATTGTTGATCTCAGTGTCTGTGCTACTAGTGTTATGTTCCAGAAGCTGTCTCCTGTTCCAATTCATTCGAGGGTATTTCCTGTTTTCTCTTCTAATAGGTTCAGTGTGGCTGGATTTATGTTGAGGCCTTTGATTCATTTGGATTTAAGTTTTGTGCATGGCAATAGCTATCTTTAATTTCTTTCTTTAAAGGCCCAATGTTCTTGTTATACAGGTTTTTCACTTGTTTGCTTAGAGTTATCCCAACCTATTTCATGTTGTTTGTGGCTATTGTAAAGTGTGGTATTTCTCTAATTTCTTTATCAGTGCATTTATCATGTATATGTAGTAGGAATAGTGGGGTTTTTTTTTAGTTAATCTTGTATCCTGCCACTTTGATGAAGGTGCTTATCAACTGCAGAAGCACCCTGGTAGAATTTTTTTGGGTCACTCATGTAAATCCAGCCACACTAAACCTCTTAGAAGAGAAAGTGGGAGGTACCCTTGAACAACTTCGTACAGAAGACCAGTTCCTGATTATGAAGTCAGTATCACAGACACTGAGATCGACAATTAATAAATGGGAACTCCTGAAACTGAAAAGATTTGTAAGGCAAAAGACACAGTCAGTAAGACAAAACAACATCCCACAGAATGGGAAAATACCTTCACCAACCCTGCATCTGACAGAGGGCTGATTTACAAAATGTACAAAGAACCTAAGAAGCTAGTCACCAGCAGACAGGAAGACCCACCCTGAGTCCTGACACACCTCACCCCTGTCTACACCATGTCCTCTGTCCTTTGGTGGGTGCCCTAGCCTCATGTGAGTCTGGGCACTGCTCTGCCTGACCCCAACCTCCTCCATCAACACCTGCTTGCTTCTGCCTGAGCCCATCCAGACAAGAGTGGACCAGCCAAGACCTGAAGGCCCACCCTGAGTCCGGACACACCTCACCCTTGTCTACACCCTGCTCTCTGGACTGCAGCCGGTGCCCTAGTGTCAGGAGCTAAGTCACCTGCACTCACTGGAAGAAGGGATGAGAAGAAGACAGAATAAGAACACACTCAACAACAGAAAAACCAATATGACACCACCAGAACCTAGGGACTCCAGACCAGCAAGATCTGAAGAGCCCAATACAGAGCATGAAGAAGAGATGGACCTCAAAAATTATCATAGGAAGATGATAGAGTCCTTTAAAGAGGAAACAAGAAAATCCCTTAAAGAAATAGAAGGAAAAAAAGCAAAAAAATTACATGAAATGGAGGAAAAGACAAACCAAAGAATTCAAGAAGTAAACAAATCTCTCAAAGAATCTAAAGAAAGCCAAGAAAAAACAACCAAACAAGTGAAGGAAGCACTCGAAATATTTCAAGGCATGAAAGCTGAAATAAAAACAATAAAGAAAACACACAATGAGGGGATGCTGAAAATAGAAAGGCTGGAAAATGATCAGGAACTAAAGGTGTGAGTATAACCAATAGAATTCAAGAGATGGAAGAAAGAATCTCAGTTGTTCAAGATTCTCTAGAGGATATACAGTCATTGACCAAGGAAAATCTCAAGTCCAACAAATCCCTAACACAAAATATCCAGGAAATATGGGACACTGTGAAAAAGGCTGAGCCTAAGAATAATAGGTATAGAAGAAGGGGAAGAATTACAGCTCAAAGGTACAGGAAACATATTCAACAAAATCATAGAAGAAAACTTCCCCAACATACAGAAGGATATGCCTATGAAAGTACAAGAAGCTTAAAGAACACCTTACAGACTGGACCACAAAAGATGTGGAGAAAAATAAGCACTTCTTCATTGCTGGTAGTAGTGGGAACTTTTAAGACCACTCTGGAAATCATTATGGCGGTTGCTCACAAAAATGGGAATCAGTCTACCTCAAGAACCAGCAATTCCTCTCTTAGGTATATACCCAAATAATGCACATTCATACAACAAGGACATATGTTCAACCATGTTCATAACAGCATTGTTTGTTATAGCCAGAACCTGGAAGCAACCTAGATGCCCCTTAACTGAAGAATCCATAGACAAAATGTGGTACATTTATACAATGGAAAACTACTCAGCAGAAAAAAGCAATGGAATCTCGAAATTCACAGGCAAATGGATGGAACTAGAAGAAACCATCCTGAGTGAGGGAACCAAGTCACAAAAAGACAAACATGGTAAGTACTCACTCATATATGAATTTTATACATAGAGCAAATGATTACCAGCCTACAATCCTCTTCATCAAATAAATTAGGAAACATGAAAGACTCTAGGGGATAAATGCATGAACCCCAGGAATGGGAAGGGGCAGGAACGCCTGTGCTAATTGGGAGCATGAGGGTAGGGGAGAGGGAGCTGCCAGAATGAGAGCAGAAGAAGAGGAGATGAGAGGAGGAAATGGAGGATCCAAAATTTTGTGTGTGTTGAAGAATAGAGGAGAGCATATTCGTGGGAACCATTATATTGAGGAGAGGTCTGACAATCGGGAGATTCCCAGAGATATACAAGGATGACACGAACTGACAATCCAGGCAATGGTCGAGAGGATAACTTAAACGCCCTTCCTTGAAAATGAGATAGTTGACTACTTTTATGCCATCCTAGAGCCCTCATCCAGTGGCTGATGGAAGCAGAAGTAGACATCCACAGACACACACTGAACTGAACTCTGGAAGTTAGCTGCAGAGATGGAGGAATGAAGATCGAAGGGGTCGGCACCAGGTTGGTGGAACCCACAGAAACATCTGGCCTGAACAAGGGGGAACACATCAATCCCAGATACTGTCTGGGAGGCTAGTACAGAACTGATCCAGACCCCTGAACATGGATGTCAATGAGGAGGGCCCTGGTAGTGGATTAGTATTTTTCCCTGATGTAAGAAGGGAATTTGAGAGTCCATCCCACGTGAAGGGATTTATTCTTGCCCTGGACACATGTGGAAGGGCCTAGGCCCAGCCCAGGATGATGTGGTGGACTTTACGGAGCCCCCATTGAGGGCCCTATCCTGCCAGGGGGGGGGGAGTGGAGGGTGGATGGGGTGGGGGTAGGTCGGTGGGGTAGGAGACATGAGGGTGAGGGGAGGGAGAGGGAGAGGGAGAAGGGATTGGCATGTGAAACAAGCTTGTTCCTAATTTGAACTAAAAAAAAAAAAAGAAGCTAGTCACCAAAACACCAAGTAATCCAATTAAAAAGTGGGATACAGAACTACGAAGAGATTTCTAATAGAGTAATCTAAAATGGCTTTAAGACACATAAGAAAGTGCTCAATATCCTTAAGCATCAGGGAAATGCAAATCAAAAGAATTCTGAAATGTGATCTTACTCCAGTCAGAATGGCTAAAATCAAAAACACCAATGACAGTTTATGCTGGAGAGGATGTGGAGAAAGAGGAACATTCTTCCATTGCTGGGGGCAGTGCAAACTTGTACATCTACTTTGGAAATCTCTATGGTGGGTTCTAAGGAAAATGGGAATCATGATACCTCAAGATCCAGTAATTCTACTCTTAGGTATATACCCAAAGTATGCACATTCATACAAGGACATCTCTTCAACTGTGTTCATAGCAGCATCATTTGTAATAGCCAGAACCTGGAAGCAACCTAGATGTCCCTCAACCAAAGAATGTTTAAAGAAAAGTTGTTACAACATTTACACAATGGAGTATTACTCAGTGGAAACAAAACAAAACAAAACAAAAGAAGGAAATGTTGAAATTCCCAGGCAATTGGTTGGAACTAGTAAAAACCATCCTGAGTGAGGTAATCCAGACACAGAAAGACAAACATTGAATGTTCCCACTCATATATGTATACTAGATATAGAGTGAAGGATTACCAACCTACAATCCACACCTCCCAAGAAATAAGGAATACCCTAAGAGAGAAATACATGATCCTCTGAGGAAGGGGAAAGGAACAAGAGCTCCTGAACAAATTGGGAGCACAGTGGAAGGAGCTAGGAAAAAAGGTGAGAAGAGGAAGGGGAGGAGATCATGCTGGATCAGGAAGTCTGATTGGAGGGATGAGTAGAGGAGAGCAAGGAAAGAGATACCTTAATAGAAGCCATTATAGGTTTAAAGAGAAATCTGGCTTTAGGGAAATGTCCAGAGATCCGCAAGGATGGCCCCAACTAAGAATCTAAGCTATATCAGAAAGGCTACCTTAAATGTTCTTCCCCTATTATGAGATTGATGATTACCTTATATGCCATCCTAGAGCCTTCATCCAGTGGCTGATCAAAGCAGAAGCACAGATCTACAGTTAAGTACTAAGCTGAACTCCTGGAATCCAGTTGTAGAGAGGGAGGAGTGATGAGGAAATGGGTCAAGATCATGCTGGGTAAACCAGTCATGTAGAGGTCTCCAGGGATGTAGTTTTGTGTATTGTCATCAGGCTGAAGGAAACTTCTCATGGAGTCACGCACATAACTGTAACCCCCACTGTTACTCCTGTAAGTAAACTCAAGAAACTCATTAGTTCACCAATTTGATGGAGCCATTACTTTAGTCTGCAGCTGCCTCTCTATCTTTAGTGAGTAGACACTTGCTCACTTCTTCCCTGGAAATTTGTAAAGCATAAATGGGACATGAATAGGGACAGTAAATCAAAAGATGACTGGAACAGAGGGGTTAAATGGTTCCTAATTAGGTGCTGACGCATGAAACTGAGGATAATCCATGTGATGGTAGATTACCTACAAGAGTATCTGCATGGGTAACTCTGACATAGCTACCTTTCATTAGAACTGTTTTGGTATTACTCTTTATTGTAGTGAGGTTGTATAACAGTTGATAGAACTTGGAACTAAATCCAAGTATATGTAAATGAAGTACCTCTGAGAGAGAAGGAGTTTGGGAGAGAGAGATCCTAGGTAGCCATCTTGTTCTATTTAGTATATGGTAGCATGGGTGTTCATGAGTGGGGTTAATCTCCTGTGTATGAGATGTTCCTCAAATAGCTGATGGATTTAGGAATGTATTGACACCCGGTAATAACACCTATGGGATTGTGTTATAAATAGAATGCAGAGCCAGTCTTTATTTTGGGTGGTGACATGATTGAGGCTCGGCAGTGCTCTCAGAAGCACTTTCTTATGTAAGGAAAATTACAACTGGAAAAGAACATGAAGTTACTAGACTGTATCAGATTCTTATGTAGAATGAGAAGTATAACAAAAAAAAGCATGAAATGGAAATGTTAGCTTGCTATCTTTTATAATTGGTGGAAAGCAAGTGAAAGGGACTGTAAGTGACATTAGTGCTAAAAAATTCTTCCTCCACTTGGAAAATTTGCAACCCACAGAAAGAGTCAGATCTGAGGAAGAAGAGAGAAGTGACAGTAATAGATCCCTCAGGGCCAACTTGTAATACAGACAATGAAAAAAATCACTGCTTCATCATATAAATGGGAGCTTAGTGTAATATATCACAATAGATACAGAATATTCTACTCCTATATTGTTGGAACTGTGAAACAATTTTAAGAAGTAAAAGAACCTCTCATTCTGTAGCTCATATGACTATGGTGTGGGGATAGATGGGCTCAGTTTGAGTTTTGTGGAATCAAAGAGACTGAGTAGTATAACCACACATTCCTCCTTAAGACCAAGGCTTTATAGCCAGGGCAACAGGCAGATCAATTCTGAGATACTGACTTACAAGAGCCATCAGTGACACTTGGTTAATATGGAAGACAATAAAGGAAGGACTGGTGGTACTAAGGAAACTGCAGATAAAAGAGGTGAAGTTGATGCCAAATTCACTGGTCTGGGTGGGACTGGGCTCACATGATTGATGGGGAATGTACTGTGTATGTTCATCTTGTTGATTATTGAATAAAGTACTTGTTTGGCCAATGAGACAGCAAGTTAGACGGGACTAGGAGTCAAAGAGGATTCTGGGAAATGTAGTAGAGAAGTGGTGATCCAGGCCAGAAGTGACATAGCAAGGAGCCTTATATTTAGCAAGGAGAAATAGGAAGTGGCCCCCCTTTTCCCCTCCGCTCTTCTTCTAGCAGAGCAATGTGATCCACCAGCAAGGAGTGATGCCAATAAGGTGTCCGATAAGATAAGTCTTATAAAATATATAGATTTATGAGAATTGAGACTGAGCTAACAGAAGAGAATCCTAGTCATTGGCCAAGCACAATTTCAACCTAATACAAGTCTCTCTGTGCATTAATTGTGGCCCTAACTTGGGCAGGCGGCTGACATAAAGCACACATGTGGCGGTGGGGCTTCAGCGGCTATTGGCAGAAAGATTTATCATAACAGAGTGGTGTCAGTGAGCAGGATAACTCCATGCCCCAAGGTTCCCAGAGAAAGAGGGTAACCTGCCACTACAGCCTGCCCTGTGAGGCCGCTGAGAGGGATCAGAGCAGCTTCAATAGGCTCGTACTGTCCTGGTACTCTTGGGCATTGGACTCCGAACTGCTAAGATTATAAAGACAGATCCAGATAAAGAAAAACATCTAAAGGTTTACACTTAATTTAAAAATATATGTAGGCTTGTGAGAGGAAAAAAATGGAGGAAATAGAGTATCCAGTTGTGGTGGTGCTGGTAGAATTTGCTGAAGGAAGCAGAGGCAGGCGGATTTCCACAGAGAAACCCCGTCTCAGGAAAAAAGAAACTAAAACTAAAATAATAAAAAAGCCACATAAAGATGAAAATACATAGAGAATCTGGATATTATATGTCATATTGTTGTCTTTAAATTGATTGCCAAGGAAAGACTTACTGCTGCTAAAATACATTTGATTATAAAGGCTGCTAAATTAATCCAACTTATGCATTTTAAAAATGCTCTAAGTTCAAAATTTAAGTTTAAGGACAGGCTACTTAGAAATAAAGGTTTTGCTTATATTTCCACAGAAAATGAAAAGCTGTGGATTCTTTCCAGACTAATATGGTTTGATCAAGCAAGACCCCCTAAAGCTGAGATCATACAGCCTTACAGACTACAAAAACAAGGACTTGGTCTGGTTTATATGTTTTATCATGATCCCTATGTTATATGCACATCGTCCCAAATCAGCAGAAAGCAGTTTAGAAGGAACTATGCCCAAATCCCCAAATATTGTTTATAAATGTTTGTTTTCATTTAAATGGGGTTAGTTATAAATGATAATGAGTATAGTCAATCTCTTTTTAAAGAAAGAAAAGGGGAATAGGATATAGCAATGAATACTTTGCATTGGTATAGATTTTCCTTTATTGATACAACTTTAAGGTCAATTTTGTGATAGGTATATGTCTCCTCGTGTTTAGGTATTGTGTTTATACAGATCTTTTACCTATAATAGTCAGAATTTATAATTACGTTAGTTAGATTTTCTAGATATACAGAGATATATTTAAATGGATAGATATTCTTCAAACCTTTTAAAGACCTACAGAAATATGGCATTTAAATGGTTCAGGGTTTTTCTTGGCACTCAGAAACAACTGCTCCTGGCACACCAATTATGTCAGAAAGGAGGATGGACATCCTCCTTTCTTGTTGCTTTCAACATGGCAAGATTAGCCATTTGGGCAAGAAACTGTTCTTGCCTAGACTGTTTGTTGCTGTATAAACTGGACATGCAGGACTCACAAGAAAGTCACTGCTAAACTTACAAAACAAGACACTACTGAAGGGTTCCTGTTGAAATGGAGAAGTGTGCCAGACACACTGGCCTATAGTCTGAAGATGGATGCCCCAACATTACAGAGGAACTTTGGGTGACTGTCCAGGTAGCAGATGTCTTTTTCACTTCTAGAGTTTATATATTTTCCTTCTGTGGTCTTTGATAGAGTTGAAGACAAATAGTTATGATTATTGTTTTCTTCAGTTACTATAAAAGCTATTTATTATTTAGACAGAAAAGAGGAGATGATGGGAAATGTACTGTGTATGTACATCCTATTGATTATTGAATGAAGTACTTGTTTGGCCAATGAGACAGCAAGTTAGATGGGACTGAGAGTGAAAGAGGATTCTGGGAAATGTAGTAGAGAAGTGGTGAACCAGGCCGGAAGTGACATAGCCAGGAGACTCATATTAACAAGGAGAACAAGGAAGTGGCCCCCTTTCCCCCTCTATTCTTCTTCCAGTGGAGCAATGTGATCCACCAGCAAGGAGTGATGCCAATAAGGTGTCCAATAAGATAAGTCTTATAAAATATATAGATTTATGACAATTAAGACTGAGCTAACAGATGAGAATCCTAGTCATTGACCAAGCAGAATTTGAACCTAATACAAATCTCTCTGTGCATTAACTGGGGCCCTAACTTGGGCGGGCATCTGACATAAAGCCCACATGTGGCGATGGGGCTCCGGCGACTTTTGGCAGAAAGATTTATCATAACACATGATGGTGAATAAGAAAGTGTATTTAGCTGGGACCACACGATTAGTACAGGTTTTGTTGGCTTTTCTGAGTCCAGTCGTAGATACTCCTTTATAATGTAGGAGAAGCCCTGATAAATCTGAGTAACTTGATGGTAACACAAACAGGTCTGTAGAGTGATAAGCAGTCCTTCTGAGACCATCAGGAGTGAAGATATACACAGTGGTCCCATGGCAATAGCAGATGTGGCAATGAAGAGATACTATGCTCATGGATTATGTCTGTGGATTATGAGTGGTAGATAGTGGATTATGAGTGGTTGGATAGGATAATATCTGTAGTAGGTTGATGTCACTGAATCCAACATTGTTCTTTCAACTAAAACAGTTAGTAAAAATAATGATATATTTTCAAAATATAATAAACATTGCAAATGTTTCTGTTTTAGTAATTTCAGTTGTTGGCCAAGGCCAACTGACACTTGTTTGGAATGAATGACAGTAGTAAGCCTTCTGAGAGGCTGTCTACTCTGAAAAAAAAAAAGGCTTTTGTTTTTCTATATAATGCTAACATTTGTGCGTATTGTACATTGAAAAAAGCATCTAAATGAGTAATAAATACAACGTTTAGGGATTTACATGAGGATGTTCATTTGTGGAATATATGAATGGAAAGGATCCTTCTTAGGAGTCATAATATTTTATGACAAAAATACCAGTATCAGGGATACATTGTCATCCTATGAGTTGTTGGTAATGGAGGTAAGTAATGAAAGATTTTTAAGTGGATATTGTACTCCAGTGACCCACAGTTGAAGCTCCTGGGAACAAGGGATTATTGCTGGCATAGTGGTCCAATGATTAGCCAGAATTGATGTCTATATAATCCAATCCAAAGCTCTTGTAACATCCATAAAGAGGTAGCAGAAAGAATTTAAAGAGTGTGGAGTTGGGTGTGTGAAGAGGTGGGGAGGATCTGGAAGGAGTTCTACTGTAAGTAACCCAATAATACATTAGATCCCTCAGTTAGACCTTGTTGGAATGTTACTTTGGTTTGTCATTGGTTCCCACTTCTCCTCTTTCAATTCACTTCTTCTCCAAAGAAGCCACACAATATCAAAGCATTTTCTTTCAATTTGTCCCTACAATGTTATATAAAAAAAAATCAAAATTTGATCTCAAACTCAAGCAAAGTTTGATCAATTTCCTTTTGCAAAGACTTGGTCCCTGACCTAACAAAATAGTCTTTGGACTTATAAAAATTTCATTCTATATAAAAAATTTTAATATGACCATTAATGATATCTTTAACAAATTTATATTAAAATATAATGTAGTTTATTTCTCATTAATTTTATGAGGGGAAAATTATGCTGTTTATGGAGGGAAAATATTGTGCCTAAATACTTTTGCACATATATTTCGGTCAGTTCTCACTTCATGTTTGGCCTTTTTATTATCTATTGAATAATTAATTTCACATGAGGTATATCCTTGCATGTAGTTCTGCTATATACCATAGCTCTCTGAATCTAAGATGCTCCAGCTTTACAAAACTAGCTTGAATAATTCTTGCTTCAGCTTCCAAGGAAACAGAACCACATTACTCAGTGATGACTTCTGAAAAAAACAAACAAACAAAAAATGAATCCCCAAGTATGATGCAGGGAAATGTGAATGACTGCATTCAATGTATTTAAATTTTAATGTACAGTGGCATAAGCAAAAACACATGGAATATTACATGACAAAATTTCAAACTGGTGCATCTTAACTACAGTTAATATTTGACTTGCATGTTTGAACAAGTATGTTGTAAAGGGAAATTTTTCAAATAAATTAATAATTTTTTAAAAACAAAAATCCCTTTTACTTATAAAGCATTTTCTTTTGATGTCAATACACTACTTAATGCCTAGAAATCCAAATAAATATTTCAAAATTCATTTGTATTGTTTTCCTTAGGAGGATGTGATTTAATTTGATCTCTCTCTTCTCTCTCTCTCATTTTTCCTGCTTTCCTCCTCTTTCCCACCTCTGAATAACATATAGCATGACTCTCCTTCTATTTTTTTTTGGAAATTTTCTATTCTGAATTGTCTAATGTCTCTCATTATCTACTTTACATGAGACAATGCACCTGATGTCTTCCATGATCTCTCAACTTCATTTCATAATTTCAATATTGTGTTTTTGTTGCATATGATTTTCTCTTCTGTTTCTGTGATTGAATTTTGACAAAAAATTCTTAAAGAAGACAGAGTTTATTTTGGCTCAGTTAAAGGATCCAGTCCACCATGATGGGGAAACTCGGGAGGCAAAAACTTGAAGCATCTAGTTTTATCACATTTACGATGAAACAGAGTGCAATGAGAGAATGCTAGAGCACAGCTTGTTTTCTCTATTTTATACACACAATGATCTCCTGCCCATGAACTGTTCTATCCACAATTAGGATGGAGCTTGTCAATCAATTAATCCTATCAATTAATGCCTTATAGGCATAGGGGACCCAGCTCTCAGGGATTCTTGATTCTGTCCAGTTGACAATGAGCACTAATCTTTCTTTGCAACTCTTATTTGTTTGCTAGTACACAGTACTTTGTAATCTTGATACCACTCTGAGACTCTGAAATTCACTTCTTTCTCATTTATACCCTCTCCCTATGTAATTAATTTGACTCCTATAACTTCAAATTTTGTAGAAACAGATTTCTTCAGACTCACAATTTTCATTCTACATACCTTATCAGGATTTTTTAATATAATTCTCTGTTGAAGTCCTGGCATCATGTGGACATCCCATACTAACTGGGTCTGACCTATTTAAAGAAGCACATCCTGCATTCTGCCATCTGAAGTCTGAAACCTGCTTAGTACATATTTGTCATTCACTGTACTTCCATTTTTCTAGAGTCCATCTCATCTTTTTGTCCCTTTATTTCTCATTTTCCATTTCTGATTTGGCTTGCCTATTAGTTTCCCAAATAGTGGCTTTCTCTCTGACTTTTCCTAGTTCATTTTTCACAAGTGCAATAGCATAATCTTTCAAATATACGAAGAGTAATTCATCTTAAATTAAATTTGATGTATGAAATAAAGAATCAATTGATTTTTATACATCTGTAAGCTAGTTGTTCTAAATCTATTTACCCAGTATTTCTCATTTGAGTTGTGATTTCTATATTATTATAAAATCACTTCTCATACATAGTGGGCCTCTTCTCAAGCTAGCCTTTTCAATCCAATGCTGTTGTTACTTATTTGAGGACAGAATTGCACTACCCTGATAGGTCTTTATAATGTTCCAAGATATTTTATGAAACTGTATTGTCCACTTCATTCTTTCTTCTGAATTTCCTTTCATATTATCACTTGTTATCTTTTTAAAAATCATTTTTTTCACTAGCTTCTAAAATTACTTTTGAATTGCATCATATATTTAGTGTAATATGAGGAAAATGTTGTTTTGATAAGTAAAATTGCTTTTGAATAACATTATATGCCAACCCATTTATGCTTTCAAATCTTTATAACATAACATAAATTCATAATATCTTTATAGGTTTCATACAAGGGATGGGAGACAAAGATTAAAAGGTCCTTATTTTTTAGGTTCCTTTCAAATCAATATCATGGGAAGAATACTCTTCTAAAACAATTTTGTATAATATCAATTTGGAATAGAAAGTTATTCATTTTCATCTCTCCTCTCTGCACAAATTGTCTTTGACTTGCAGGTTAGTCATTCCTGAATATCTAGAGAATAATCCAGTTCCAGTTTGGGAGGAATGACTGAAGAATTTGCCACAACATGTGACCTTATATTATAAGGCCAACTAATAATAACTAATTAGCCTAATTTCTTTGCAAATTTACTTATTAAAAGGTAAAACTAAATATTATATTTTCCAGTGTTTTTGTGCTCTCAGAACTGACCAAGCTGTTTGATAGATTCCAAGTAATGAAATTCACAAAATCTTAAATCGCAAAACAGTTTAAACTGTTAGAACAATATATACCAACTTCTTGTTATCAGTGTGACAAACATGGGTAAAGCTATTATGAATAATTAACAGTTATAACTATGAGACAAAGAAGATTCTTGGACGTGTAGGCAAAGAGGTGTCTTCGCGTGGTCCCAGCAAGTGATGTAGATAGGCAGAAACTGCCACTAGCTATCCATAGAGGTCTGTAGCTCTGTACAGACAGGCAGGAAGTAAGGTAGCTGGGCAGAATCAGAATATAAGCAGGGGTAAAATAGGAAATCATCCTCTTCTCTTCTCTTTTCCCTTCTCTTTCCTCTGCTCTGCAAAGCCATTGAACCATCATCATGTAGCAGGCAAAGGAGTTGCAGGTCCAGTAGGCCAAGACCACATGGAAATACATGGATTAGTAGTTATGGGTTAATAATTAAGACAGAGCTAGCCAATAAGAAACCCAAGCCAATGGCCAACAGTTTCATAATTAATATAGGTCTTGTGTGTTCACTCAGAGCTAACATGGCAATGAGCCCAGACTCGAAGGAAAAATCTTTGTAACAAATAATGTCTATTGTTTGTTTTGAAGTGGTCTGTGCTATGGATGGATTTCAGTGGAGCTGCATGTGTTAGAGCAAAGGCTATGTCAAATTTCTCAGGTTCTGTTTTGGCTCTTTAATGAATAATGTGTTGTGAAGGGAACATAACTTCACCTCTTAGGTTGCCTTAGTTTTGTCATCTACCAAACGTTTCATAGTGCTGTCAGGGTGACAAAATGATAGATATATTTAAGTTTGCTAATGCCTAACTTATAATAATGATAATTTTAGATATCATACAACAAGAACTGTATTTTGTGGGGGGGTTCGAGACAGTGTTTCTGTGTAGCTTTGGAGCCTATACTGGCACTCACTCTGGAGACCAGGCTGGCCTCGAACTCACAGAGATCCGCCAGCCTCTGCTTCCCAAGTGCTGGGATTAAAGGTATGCACCACCAACGCTCGGCTAAGAACTGCATTTTTTTCAACTTTTATTATTTGAATTAGAAACAGGATTGTTTTACATGACAATCCCAGTTCCCTTCTCCCACCCATCCTCCCCTACCACCCCCCCTGAAAAAACTAAAACCCTATCTATCACATCCTTTCTGCTCCCACAGGATGGTGAGGCCTTCCATAGGGTATCATCAGTGTCTAGTGTATCCTTTGGGATAGGGCCTAGGTCCACCCCCATGTGGCTTGGCTCAGGGAGCATTTCTCTATACAGAATGAGCTCCCAAAGTCCACACCTATGCTAGGGATAAGTACTGAACTTGTACAGGATGCCCTGTAGATTTCTGAGGTTTCCTCACAGAAACCCAGTTCCTAGGGTTTGGATCAGTCCCATGCTGCTATTCCAGCTATCAGTCTGGGGAACAAGAGTTCCCGGATGTCCAGGTCAGCTGTTTCTGTGGGTTTCATGAGCCTGGTCTGGACCCCTGTGCTCTTCACTTGCCCTACTCTGCATCTTGGTTCCAGTTCAGTTCAGTGATTAGTTATGGGTGTCTGCTTCTACTTCCACCAGCTGCTGTATGAAAGCTATATAAGTCAGTCATCAATCTCATAATCAGGGGAGGGCATTTAAGGCAGCCTCTTCTCCATTGTTTAGATTGTTAGCTAGTGTTATCTTTGTACATCTCCAGTCATTTCCCTAGTGCCTGATTTCTCTGTAAACCAAAAATGTCTCCCTCTATTATGATATTTCCATTCTTGTTATCTTCTATTCTTCTCCTGACTCAAACATTCTGCTCCCTCATGTCCTCGACATCCCTCTTCTTCTCCCCTTCTCACTCTACTAGCTCACTCCCCCCTCTTCCCATGCTCCCAATTTGCTCAGCAGATCTTGGTACTCTCCCCTTCTCCAGGGGTCCATGTATGTCTCTGTTAGGGACCTCCTTGTTTATTAGCTTCTTTGGCAGTGTGAACTGTAGGCTGGTAATACTTATTCTATGTCTAAAATCTGCATATGAGTGAGTACATACCATGTTTGTCTTTTTGTGATTGGGTTATCTCACTAAGAATGGTTTCTTTTAGATCCATCCATTTTCCTGCAAATTTCAAGAGTCCACTGTTTTCTCTATCCATTCTTCGGTTGACGGTCATCTAAGCTGCTTCCAATTTCTGGCTATTACAAATAGTGATGCTATGAACATCATTGAACATATGTCCTTGTTGTATGAATGTGCTTCTTTTGGGTATAAGCCTGAGATTGGAATTGCTGGATCTTGTGGTAGACTGATTCCCTTTTTTGGAGCAGTCGCCATACTAATTTCCAAAGTGGCTGTACAAGTTGGCATTCCCACCAGCAGTGGAGAAGTGTTCCCCTTTCTCCACATCCTCTCCAACATGAACTGTCATTGGTGTTTTTTTATTTTATTTTATTTTAGCCACTCTGACAAGAGTAAGATAGTATCTCAGAGTTGTTTTGATTTGCATTTCTCTGATGGCTAAGGATGCTGAACACTTTCTTATGTGTCTTTCAGCCATTTTAGATTCCTCTATTGAGAATTGTCTAATTAGTTCTTTACCCCAATTTTTATTTGGATTGTTTGATGTTTTGGAGACTAGCTTCTTGAGTTCTTTGTATATTTTGGAGATCAGTCCTCTGGCAGATGTGGGGTTTGTGAATATCTTTTCCCAGTCTGTGGGCTGCCATCTTGTCTTGCTGACTGTCTCCTTTGCCTTACAGAAGAACTGTATTTTTAAAGTGTTGAGCATGCTTAATTTAATTTAAACATGTTCAAATAAATCATATTTCTCTGCAGTCTTTCTGTCAATAAGGGTAATATACAAGACTATTTTCTCCAAGAAATTGTAAGGCAATCCTGACTATCAAAACTCTGCTTTGCAATGACAAATCTGACCTTGTTGAGGGGAAAATGTATCTGTAAGTTTTATAAATCAGAATAGTGTCATAGTATTGTTAGATCACAGAGAGAGATTTTACTCTAGGAAACAGGCAAAGGAATTTTACAATATTCTGTGGAAGAGAAATATATATATAAGCCTGGGAAGGAATTTCCACTGAGGGCCAAAAAATAAAAACCCTGCATATCTCAATGATAAAGCCAACAATACATGGGTCTTAAGGCCTGTCTTTCTGCTTGTTACTATAAGGAAATAATCAAAACATGTCTCTGGATGGGATAGGAAATGATGACATAGTTTATGATAGTCTGTGTCTGGGTTGTAGGCTTTGTTCTCAATAAGACACTGTAGGATGTGGAGGAGGTTGGAGACTATTGGAGGATGTAACTTTCTGTTCTAGCTCTCTTGCAGGTGAATTGGAAACTGGCCACCCATCCTCTCTTCTCCCTCTCTTCTCCTTTTCTTGCTACTTTATTTTTCTTCTTTTCATCTGCATGCCTGCTAGTATAATTTGAGTAGCTTTCCCCAGCTATATCCTACTGTTAGTTGACCATTGTAACAAGCCTTTTGTTTTTGAAGCTGATATATTCTAGCCATGAGAAGCTACCAGGGTATTTAGAAGTTGTTATGGATTATGTAATATTTATTAGGTTCATTTGTGAAAATCCAGATGGCACAGGATTCTCTTAGACTTAGGGTTCTGAGTGTAGCTGTCCAGGCATTGCTGAGGTTGGAGTTTCCTTTCAGAGGTTGTCAAGTGGACTGCCAAATCTTTGGTGTAATGGAATTTATGATTAATTTTCTGAATATGCAACATTTATGAGAGCTTGGAAGAAGGGCCTTGTGAAGACCAGGAAGCTTTCCTTGGAAAACATATCATTGAACTCAGCATGGAAAACTTTCATCTGACTGTCTGTTACTTGGAGTCTTTTAGGGTTACACTGAGGGTTAAGAGGGCAATGCAAATCCTGCAGTATCACCTTCTCTTTTCACAGCCAAAGTGAAACACCTGTGGTACCTGGGGGGACATTATTTTTTAAAAATACTTATGTATTTAATTCCTAGGAGAAAAAAATGAATTATTTTGACTAATCTTTTTCATTGTTTTCTTCCCCCACCTCTTTCCAGATCTTCTCCTCCTACTCACCCACCCAACTCCATGTTTTCTCTGTCTCTAAAGAGTAACATGACAAAACAAATAAGATACATATAAGAAAAGAAAAATCAAATCAAAACTAAATAAGAATTACCACCTTGTAGAAAGCAAGGAGTCCATTTTTTGTTCAACTGCTACTCCTAGTCATGCTGGCCTACCCTGGAGAATGGCTGAAATTGTCAGTGACACTCCATTTGAGAAAACTGATTTTTTTCCCTTTCCCAGACAATATTATTTTTTTAGAAGCACTCTTATTTACATATAAATCCCCTCATTCCCTTGCCCTCCCATCCTCCCATGCTCTCCACCCACTCCCCAACCCAACCAGATACCCTCCCCAGGGATAATGAGGCCTTCCATCTGGGGTGGGTCAAAATCTGTCACATCAACTGGGGAAGGCCCAGGCCCTTCTTCCTATATCTGAGCTGCAATAGTATGCCTTCATAGGGAATGGGCTCCCACAGTCCATTTGTGCTCTAGGAATAAACATTGGCTCCAGTGTTAGAGGT
Organism: Cricetulus griseus; assembly: GCF_003668045.3. Lineage (NCBI taxonomy): Eukaryota > Metazoa > Chordata > Mammalia > Rodentia > Cricetidae > Cricetulus > Cricetulus griseus. The sequence goes on from NC_048598.1 coordinate 158,194,607, forward strand.
TCCATAGACTGACTTGGCCTCCTAGCTGGCACCCACATTCCCAGGGCTTGATTCAGGCTAATGCTGGTTCCTCAGATTTATGACTATGGTCTCTGTGCTCTTACTAAGTCAGGTCAACTGTTTCTGTGGGTTTCTTCAGCACAGTCTTGGCTCCTTTCCTCATCCCTCCTCCCTCTCCAAAACTGGATTCCAGGAGTATGGCTCAGTATTTAGCTGTGGGTGCCTGTTTCTGCTTTGGTCAGCTACTGGATGAGGGCTCTAGGAATGGTAACCAAGGTAGTCATCAATCTCATTATAGGGGAAGGGCATCAAAGGCATCCCAAGCAGTATTAATGCAAACACTTTCTTGGATAGGCCAGGACATGGTGTACACTTCCTCTTTTCAGTACAGGCATTTTGTCCAGTTTGATCTTGTGCAGGTCTTGTGTCTACTGTCACAGACTGTGAATTATGTGTATTACAACCATTGTATCTGGAAGACAGTTCACTTGGAGTCATCCACCACGACTGGTTCTTGTGACCTTTCTGTCTCTTCTTCCACATAGATGCATGAGGATGGAGAGGAGGGATTTGATGAAGACATCCTATTTAGGACTGAGTGCTTCAAAGTCTCTCACTCTACACATTGTCCACAAGGTTTCTCATACTGCACATGTCTCAATGTTAAAACCAACCTAGTGGAAGAAAAAGCTTCTCTATTGGCAGCTTGATAGACAGCTGACCTGTAAGTATAGAAGACTGTTATTATGAGTCCTTTTATTGCTCTATTCCTTTAACAGAATAATAGTAACAGATTTTCCCTAAGCTTATGGCTTAACTAGACTAAGATTTTGACAAGAGCATTTGAAAGGTGCATTTTATCATTGGCCCTGCCTAACAGATCTTTTTTTGTACTTGTCTGCACTGTCTTTCTCTTGCTTATTTCCCTTTCACTCTCTACTTTGCTCCTGCCCTTGGTGAGGTGAGCCATATGCTCCCTGACATGATACTCTGCCTCAGCTTGGGTGCAGAAGCAAATGAAACAAGTCACCACAGATATAGATAAGGCTTTCCTACTTTGAGTTTTTATTCCTTGAATAATATTTCATAGTAACAGAAAGATGATTATTAAATCACATAAATTATTGTAGATCCAACTAATAATATCTATACAGATTATAGTAAAGTTACATCATTTTGAATTGAATAGATTTATCTTCGTTAATTGAAACTTGAAATTATATTTTAATGGAGATTCCTGATTAATTGTACCAAATACTAATTTGACAAAGCTGCTCATTAATAAAACTTTACTATTATTTCACTTATTAGAAAAATAAGTAACAATTAAAAATTCTTTTGATGAGCACATTGCATAATTCATGAATGGCGCAACAATATATTGCTCTAAAGCTGCCTTAGTTCAAACGCATTTTTATAGTGTATTCTCTCGGGTCTCCCTTTGCATCTTATTCCTCACAAAACCTTTTAAGAGATCTTAATTTCCCATTTTGCCCTGGAGTCTTATATTATTTATAATATTATTTTATGAAGAATAGAGTTTTCTCATTTTTATTAATATTTATGTGTCCATTATCAACCTTTTACAACTTTCAGTATATGTAATCTCAGTAATTACACTGTGAATGAGGCATGCAACCCACACCTATTTTTTGGATTGCTTTGTCATTTTCTTTTCAATTTATCATTGAGATACACAAAGAAATTACTGCTCACAGCTGAGCTGAGATAGCACGGGTTCAGGTGACAATTCTAATTAAAACTCCTGGCTGACTCTCAGTTATTTTAAATGTCAAATTACAAGTAAAACACTGCCTTCAAGATAAATAGAACACATATTTAAGATATATTTTAATGCACAGATGTCACCAGTGGAGAAGACTGAACAAAATTGTCTTTATGGTCCTTGAAATAATGACAGAAAAGGGTTTTTTAAAAAATGATACATATGATTCTATTCACAAATACTTCATTTTTTTAGTCTACTAAAAAGGAATGATCTTCATTTTTTTGTGTGTGCAAAACTACATTTATTGGAATCACATTAACTATGGGTTCAGATGATTTTATGTCAACTCTTACAGTTGATAAAAGCATCAACATCACTTGCACTGAAATAAACATAACCAAGTTACAAAGCACCTGATTTTCTTACATCAGATGTTTGTCAATGGCATAGAGAGCAGCATGAAATGATCTATTTTAAAGTGTGGGTGGGTGGGGGTTTTCACACACATTTACACATGTGAATGTCATCACACATGTTCAGTGATGCTCCTGTGGGAATGAGAGGACAGCCTTGGGTGTGTGCAGGAAACTTCTAAGGTATTCTTACCTTCATGAAAATGTATAAGCATGCCTGTGTCTGTATTGGTTCTTCAATTCTTACATCTTATTACAATGGGTAATTAAAATATAATTCTCTCAAACCCAATCTACTCTTACTCATTCTTTCAACAATGTTAGGAGTTTCCCACCCATCCACCACTCTTATCATTACACCTCATTAGTACATGCATATAACACTGGTTAAGGTAACTGGTTTCCAAACCACATGATCACACCAGATAGTACCTAATGTACATATTTATCTTTTAGATACAAATTCTTTAAATATGCTCCAGTAGTTGTCAGAGTTCCATTTTTCTTTATATTCATTTATTTACTTTTATCATTCCCCTGAAATTGTTCTTGATAAATAATCAATGATTTGTGGCTTAATATAGTAGAAACTTTGAGTTTTATTAAATCAACATTTGACAAATGTTTTGTATCATTGAGAGTTCCAGTTTATCACAGGCTTATTTTAGTTTCTATGACAGTCTAATCCTGTTTTCCTCATTTTTCTATACTTGCATAATCAGCAGTGTTTGTGTCTTGTTTTCCTCTTTCATGTTATACTGCATGTTGTATAGTTAGGGTTTTCTTGTAGTTCCTCTCCACCATAGCATAAAAGTAATATTAATTATCTGTACCCATTTAATGCTTATTTGCTAAAGAGCCTTAGGGTTTTTCTTTGTTCTTTTTTTGTTTGTTTTGTTTTTGTATTTTGAGACTGATTTTTTCTGTGTACTCCTGGCTGTTCTGGAACAGCTAGTTCCTGTAGATCAGGCTGACTTGAATGCTCAAAGGTTCACCTGAATCTGCCTCCTGAGTGCTGGGTTTAAAGGTGTGCAATAGGATTACTTGGCAAGAGTCTTAGGTTTATCTGAATCCCAGAATGTTCTTCTGAATCTATGTACACATACAGATGAGTATATGAAATTCCTCCCCAAAGTTTTAGAGATTTTTCAATATATTTTCAAAACAATTCCACTTTCCTCCAATCCTGTAGTTATCTCAAAATTTTGTTAGTCAAGACTCTTATTCATGAAGTCCCTCATTAACTGTAACACCTTGTTATTCTTCAGTTCTCAAGTGTAGCCTGTATCTCTTCCTTTCTTCTGTCATCAATATAGTCTCCTTTATGGTATCATTTCCTGCTAATATGTTGATGTTAGCTTCTTGCTATACTTTTAAATCTATTTTTCATAAAGCAACCAGGAAAATCTTTGTTGTCTGCTCCCTATGAAAGTCATGCATGTGTAAAGTTGGAAAGGTCCTATTCTGAGGCAAAGCTCCAAAGACCAAACAAAAGTCATTTTTACTCTTGGTTTCAATTTCTATTACCTAGAGGCAGCCACATTCATGCTCATCAGCCATCTTATAGTGTTTACCTCTCCCTTGAGATAACAGTCTTGTAATTTTAATGCCAGTTCTCTTACATGTTTTTCCATGTTTATATTTAGGATTCAGCTTCCTCATTTTTCAGAAATTATCCTGTGACCTTACACAATAGAATGAGAAGTTCTGTCTGACTTCATCCCGAGTTAACTGGCCAAGATTTTCACTTTACAACATTATTATAGTACAATTTTGTAAAAATCAATTTAACTCTTAAATTATTTTAATTCTGTAAAAATATTTCTATTTTAATCATGCCATGTATTATTATTTATTTTGTTTTCTTGAATCTCTTCATTTTTGCAGAAATAAATGCTTACTTATTTCATAAAGTTGTTAAGCAACCCTGACATCTTTCCATTTTATAAGGCATATATATAACAGAAGAATTTGAATTTTCCTTAAACAAAATCTCAGCACAGTTGTAGCAGGTTTGCTTTTGGGCCACCAACTAGTTCCAAAATAATGAGAGGGAGACTTATTCTTAGTTATGAATTATCAGCCTTAGCTCATGCTTGTTTCTTGCTGGCTCTTATAACTTATTTTAACATGTTTCTCTTTATTTATGTTTTGCTTCAGGGATTTTTATCTTTATTTCCTTCTGTGTGTTCTACTCTGTGTCTGGTTGGTTGCCAGTTGCTTCATACATATCCCTCTATTTTTCCCTGGTTCTCTTCTCTCTCCTCTCTTTGCCCACACAACCTGCCTATCTCTCTACTGCTTAGCTATTGGCTGTTCAGATTTTCATTAAACCAATCAGGTGTCTTAGTTGGGCAAGGTAAATCAAATGCAATACATCTTTACATAATTAAATAAATTAAGCATAAACAATTGCAATATGTCTTTACATAGTTAAACAAATACAACAAATACAACAGAAACAAATGTAACACATCTTTGTCTAGTTAAATTAATATTCCACAACACACAGTTCATGTTTTAGGACCTGCTTTCTCTAGCATCCTGGGAACTCTCTTTTTTTTTCCTCCATTTTTAATTTAAATTAGAAACAAGATTGTTTTACTTGTCAATCCCAGTTCCCTCCCCCCCCCCTCCTCCCCTGGCAACCACTGAAAACCTACATATCCCATACCAATTCTGCTCCCCAGGGAGAGTGAGGTCTTCTATGGGGGGGGGGTTTCAGAGTCTGTCATATCCTTTGGGATAGGGCCTAGGCCCTCCCCCATGTGTCTAGGCTGAGGGAGTATCCCTCCATGTGGGATGGGCTCCCAAAGTCCATTCCTATGCTAGGGATACATACTGATCTACTACAAGAGGCCCCATAGATTCCCAAGGCCTCCTCACTGACACCCACATTCATGGGGCGTGGATCAGTTCCATGCTGGTTTCTGAGTGATCAATCTCTTGGCCAAGAGCTCCCCCTTGTTGAATTGCCCAAAACAGCTACTTTTGAGTTGCTGTTTCTGTGGGTATCACCAGCCTGGTCTTGATCTTTTGCTCATCACTCCTTCTCTGCAACTGGACTCCAGTTCAGTTCAGTGTTTGGCTGTTGGTACATGCCTCTACTTCCATCAGCTGCTGCATGAAGGCTCTAGGATGGCATATAAGTCAGTCAACGATATCATTATCAGGGGCGGGCATTTAAGGTAGCCTCTCTACTGTTGCTTAGATGGTTAGTTGGTGTCATCCTTGTAGTTCTCCAGACATATGCCTAGAGCCTTATTTCTTTTTAAACCAATACTGGCTCCCTCTCTGATGGTATCTCTTATTTTGCTCTCCTCTATTCTTCCCCCTACACAACCTTCCTGCTCTTCTTCTCCCCTTCTCATTCTTCTAGCTCCCTCTTCCCTCCCCCCATGCTCCCAATTTGCTCAGGAGATATTGTCCCTTTCCCCTTCTCTGGGGGACCATGTATGTCTCTCTTAGAGTCCTCCTTGTTGCCTAACTTCTCTAGTAGTGTGGATTGTAGGCTTGTAATTCTTTGCTGTATGTGTAAAATCCATATATGAGCGAGTGCATACCATGTTTGTCTTTTTGCGACTAGGTTACCTGGCCCTGAATAGTTTCTTCTAGTTCCATCCATTTGCCTGAAAATTTCAAGATTCCATTGATTTTTTTCTGCTGAGTAGTACTCCATTGTGTAAATGTACCACATTTTCTCTATCCATTCTTCAGTTGAGGAGCATCTAGGTTGCTTCCAGGTTCTGGCTATTACAAATAATGCTGCTATGAACTAGGTGAACAGATGTCTTTGTTGCATGAATGTGCTTCTCTTGTGTATAGAGAGTGGGATTGCTGGATCTTGTGGTAGACTGATTCCCATTTTCTTGAGGAATCACTATACTGATTTCCAAAGTGGCTGTACAAGTTGGCATTCCCACCAGCAGTGGAGGAGTGTTCCCCTTTCTCCACATCCCCTCAAGCATAAGTAATCATTGGTATTTTATTTATTTATTTATTAGTTCTAGTTAGGGAACAAGCTTGTTTCACATGTAAGTCCCTTCTCCCGCTCCTTCCCCCCACCCCCTCTCTCTTCCCCTACCCCCAGCCTACCTCCTACCCCATCCACCCACCATTCCCCAGGCAGGGTAGGGTCCTCAACGGGGGTTCTGCAAAGTCCACCAAATCTTCCTGTGCTGGTCCTGGGCCCTTCCCCATGTGTCCAGGGTCAGAGTGTAACCCTTCACATGGAATGGGCTCTCAAAGTCCTTTCTTGCACCAGGAAAAATAGTAATCTACCACCAGAGGCTCACTGGAATGCAGAGGCCTCCTTATTGATATCCATGTTCAGGGGTCTGGATCATTCTTGTACTGGCCTCCCCAACAGCATCTGGGGTCGATGTACTCTCCCTTGTTCAGGCCAACTGTTCCTGTGGATTTCTCCAACCTGGTACAGACCCCTTCGCTCTTCATTCCTCCCTCTCTTCAACTAAATTCCCGATTTCAGCTCAGTGTGTATCTGTGGATGTCTGTCTCTGCTTCCATCAGCCACTGGATGAGGGCTCTAGTTCCTGGGTCAGTCGGCAGAAAGGGCGGGAACTCTCTTTTTATCACTGGTAATTCATACTTGTTTTCCTACATCAGGAAATTTGAACACTTTGTAGGTTCTAAGTTGTTTATTTATACTGTGGTCTCAAATCTTCCTATGTTTCTTGGTATCTGGGGATCTTTGTCATTAAACAGGAAGGCCTTCCACTTATTTCCCTCATCTTCATCCCTGTTATCCATTGGAATGATGGCACAAATCTGTACATTTTATGTGTAAATTTTTTTGGAAAAAGATTATTCACCTACAGATTTGGTCTCCTTCTTTTTACAGTTTTTTAAGAGTGGTTTCCCCAATATTGGATTCTTTTGTGATATGAATAGGTTGAGATTCCCCCATCACCATGTGTTGGGGTTTTTATTAGAAGAAATAATTCATTTTTCAGTTTTAGTCTCACATTTTGTGTGAATAGTGATAAAATAAACTAACCTATTCTTCTCACACATTATTTGAAAACTAACCACCTAAATATTCAAGATTTTATATAAAAATTTTCATTATTACATGTATTGGTGAGGGGTCTTTAGAGGAACAGAAGAAGAATGAACCTAGATATATAAAAGGGATTTATTGGACTGACTTACAGGCTGTATGTAGTCCAGCTAATCTAACAATTGGTGTCTACTAATGGAAGATCCAAGAATCCAGTGGTTATTCTGTCCAAAAGGCTGGATGTCTCATCTAATCTTAATATAAGCCAGAATAATGAAGAAGTAGACTCAAAGGTCAATGAAGGAATGAACTTTCCAGTGTGATTGGAAGTAAGAAGGCAAAGAGAGCACATTTTCTGCTTCCATTTCCTTTATTTGGCTGTTGATCAAAGGTATCATCCAGATTAAAACCTAGATCTTCTCCCCTCAAATATTTGGATTCAAGTGTCTTCCTACTTCAAATATGTGGATTAAAAGTAGGTCTTCCCACTATAAATGATTTAATTAAGAAGAAATATCTTCACAGGTGTATCCAGGTACCTCAGTTTTAGTTAATTACAGATGTAGTCAAGTTGAAAACCAAGTATAACCATCACATCATGCCACTCTTAAACATAATCAATCCCAGCTTTCTACACTGAATACCAGCCAAGTCATTTACTCTAGATTCTAAAGATGGCTTCCACATTTCTTTCCATGCTTCACATACAGTACATTTAACTATGTAGTATATTACTCTCAACAATTTCTTCTAGACAATTATGCCCTTTCTCGGTATCCCTCATTATCTTCCCATTGCTCAGTCCCAAAGGAACTTCCATATGCTGAGTTATTGTTCCAGCAGCATCCTATTTTCCTGAATCAAAATCTGTACTATATATCCATGGCTGCTGCAATAAATTGCTACAAGCCTGCTGGCTCAGATAAACACAAAAGTCTCCAAAGATTTTAACTAATTTTTGAAACCAATGTATCCAAATAGAATGGCCATGATTCCTCTGGAGGTGCTCATCTGCTTTAACTGGTGTCTTCAATAAATCTCTTCTTCCCTTGAACAATTTAGGATCCATACAGATAATCTAGGTTTGGCTTTCTACCTTTGTACTTGACTGAATTTACAAATGACCTGTTTCTCAAGTAAGGTAATAACCACTGCTTTCAGATGAAGATATGTCCTCTCGGTAGCTACAATTCAGTTAACTTTCGTGTGCTATCTCAGCATACCCTTCAAATCAGTTTATTCTGATGTGGAAAATATAATCAACCTATCTTAAACATTCTTCAATCCATATTAAAAATCTCATTTAAATAAGATCAATTCCAGTGTCCCAAACATCATTATGTAAATCCAAGCTTTTTAAAAATAGGTCATGTAATTTAAACTGGCCATGACAAAACCAATGGTGATAACAAAAAATTTCTGAATGCTCAGTGATGAAAACTCAATTCAAACTCAAATAAGTAATGAATCCAAGGTGATTTAGGCATCAACTGCACATCTTAACTACAAACATGATTCTGAAGAAACACTATGTGCCCTCATAACATGAAATACAAATGAACGCTACTGTGAGAGTGGTGAGACTTTTGTGTTATGAGTAGCAATATTTTAAAGAACATACATTTCCTACTCTTACAGAAACATAATGTTTCAATTACATAAAAGAAAGATTTTAATATTTTCCTACCATTATTCCCTAGCATGTGGATATCAAATTAGTGTATCTCTGGATTGTATCATGTTACAATATTTTATTTTAAATATTGATATTTGAATTTATACCTTGCATTTCATAAAAACTTCAAGGAATTTTAGTTCGAATGAGAATCTCTAACAACTTTTAAAATGATCATATATATAATTTTGCTCCATTGAATTACATATTTATGTAAAGTTGTATTCACATAATGAATTATTATAAGATAAATACTCATAATTTGCCATGCAGCAATAAACAACTAATGTTGCAGTTACCTTTTCTTTCTTTTTTATTTTATTTTATTAGAAACAAGCCTCTTTTACTTGTCAATGCAAGTTCCCTCTCCCTCCCCTTCTCCCTTGCCTCCCACCCCGCATCCCAATCCCTTTCTGCTCTCCAGCAAGGGTGAGGCCTCCCATGGGGATCTTAAAATCTGTCTTATCATTTGGAGCAGGGCCTGTGTGTCTAGGCTGAGAAAGTATCCCTCCATGTGGAGAGGGCTCCCAAAGTCCTTTCGTATATTAGGGATAGATACTGATCCACTACCAGAGGCCCCATAGATTGCTCAGACCTACAATTTAATTTAATTTCTTTAAAATAAAGATTTTTGAATCATAATAGGAGAACTAATTTTACTTTCTGTATAAGATTTTTAGGTATTTACATACACTGCTTTGATATTTTCAAGTTATATTCATGGTAATATCTACTTCTATACTTGTTTCAGAGTACATCAGGTGATGCAGTCCACATATTTGAGGAAAATAACTTAAGGGCCCTGGATAGTTTTCTTGAGTTATTTATTTTGGTCTTTTTGGTCCCTATATTTTTTGAGTTCTTGCTGTTAGTATATTGGTCAACACTGATTAATATTTGCTGTCATTATCTACTTCATAGTTTTAATGTTCTTTTTCTTTGGATTTAATTAATAAATTTAAATTTTATTCACTTTTTCATTTCTACTCTCAGATTCTTTATTGCCATAAACTCCTTTTCCCTCTGATACTTTTCCCTTAGTTCATACAGCCTTTTACTGGTTTGGGAGATTTTCCTGGCTAGCAGAGTGTAGTATTAATATTTCTGTGTGTTTCCAAGTTTCCCCACAACCTTTAGTTCCCTCTTGCTGCTTGCTGTATTCTTCCTGCCTGATCTTTTAAAGGCTTTCTAAAATATCTATTTTATTTTGAAAATATAGTATTTAGAACATGGCATGGAGGTTAAGATCACTTCTGTTCTTGCCAAGAATCCAGGTTCAGTTTTTCACCCATATCTGGTAGTTTGTACCTACATTAGCTTCAGTTTCAGTGGAATACACACATGAGCAAAAAATTTAAAGCTTTATAAAAATATTCATTCACTCAATTCAGAAATATGTTACAAGTAGAATTGTCATATGAAAGTTTCATTACAATGCAAGGCCCCCACAAATCAAAGCTTTTAGAGCTTTTCTCAAACTCCACAAAGAGCACCATGTCAATTACATGGATTAGAGGAATGTAAGCATTATACTGCAGGTATTCTTTTGACTGCCAGGCCCTGAATAATGACACAAAGGCTTAGTATTAATTGTGAAAGCTTGGCCTTAGCTTAGGCTTGTTCTCAGCCAGCTCTTAAAATTTCAATTTTTATGAATCCACCTTCTGCAATGTGGTATTAATGGAAAATAAAGAGGGACACTGTTAAGAGGATTGTTTAATTTAATACAAATAGTTGAAAAAGAAAGAACTATCAAATAGTCCCCCCAAACTGGGAAATACACAGAGAGTCTGGATCCTGTATGTGTTGTGTTGACTTTGAAGTTTTTGAATGCTGATAAGCAGACAATAGATGCAGAGAGATACTGGATTGTAAGAGATTGCTGAACTAAACCTGCCTAAATATATTAGGGATGTCAAATTTAAAATAGAATTCAGAAAATGTATTTTTTTTTGGAAAAGACATAATGCTTTTGTATCTACAGGAAACAAAGACTGCAAATTCCTTCAAGGTTAATGAAGATGAGGTTTAATTAGGGAGACCTAAAAAATTTGGCTCCAGATATAAGAAAAAATCCAGGAAAAACTACAAGGCAGGTGATGTATATGCTGATCTGTCTTGATGGGAGCAGTTTTGGAATTGGACAACTAATGTTATAGCTATATAGCTAGAAACAAGCAGTCAACATCAAATTAAATGGAGAGAAACTCAAAGCATGTCCACTAAAATCAGCAAAGAAAAAATCAAATATTGATATTTTCAGATGATATGATTGTATACATAAGCAACCCCAAAATTCTGCCATGGAACAAGGAACTCCTAAACCTGGTAAACATCTTCAGTGAAATGGCTGTGTACAAATTAACTTTTAAACAAATCCATAGCCCTGCTATATACAAATGATAAATGGATTGAGAAAGAAATCTGGGGATCAATACCCTTCACAATAGCCACAAATAATATGAAATGTCTAGGGTAACGAGAATAAAGCAAGTGAAAGACCTGTATGACAAGTACTTAAAGCCTTTGAAAATAGAAATTAGAGAATTTATCACAAGATGGAAAGATTTCCCATGCTCATGGATCAGCGGGATATAGTAAAATAGGCATTCTACAAAAAGCAATCTATGGATTTGATGCAATACCCATCAAAATTTCAACAGAGTTCTTAACAGACCTTGTGATAACAATATTCAACTTTATATGAAAAAACAAAAAACCCAGGATACCTAAAAAAAAGTCCTTTATAATAACAGAATATCTGGAAGTATCACCATCCTTTTTTTCAAGCTTTACTACAGAGATATGGTATTGGCATAAAACCAGAGAGATGAACCAATAGAATTGAATTGAAACCACAGAAGAAATTCCACATACCTATAGATATGTGATTTTTGACAAAGAAACTAAAAATTATACTATGGAAAATGTATCAATAGCAAATGATGCTGGCAGATGTAAATTTCAACATGTAGAAGCAAGCAAACAGATTGATATCTACACCATGCACAAAAGTGAAGTCTAGGTCAGCTGTTTCTGTGGGTTTTGCCAGCCTGGTCTGGACCTCTGTGCTCTTCACTGGTCCTTCTCTCCATCTGGGTTCCTGTTCAGTTCAGTGATTAGTTATGGGTGTCTGCTTCTACTTCCACCAGCTGCTGGGTAAAAGCTATAGGATGGCATATAAGTCAGTCATCAATCTCATTATCAGGGGAGGACATTTAAGGTAGCCTCTCCTCCGTGGCTGAGATAGTTAGCTGGTGTCATCTTTGTAGATCTCCAGACATTTCCCTAGTGCCTGATTTCTCTGTAAACCAAAAATATCTCCTTCTTTTATGATATCTCCATTCTTGTTATCATGTATTCTTCCCATGCCTCATACTTTCTGCTCCCTCATGCCCTCAGCATCCCTCTTCTTCTCCCCTTCTCATTCTCCTAGATCCCTCCCCACCTCTTCCCATGCTCCCAACTTGCTCAGCAGATCTTGAACCTCTCCCCTTCTCCAGGGGACCGTGTATGTCTCTCTTAGGAACCTCCTTGTTTTTTAGCTTCTTTGGTAGTGTGGATTGTAGGCTGGTAATCCTTACTCTATGTCTATAATCCACATATGAGTGAGTACATACCATGTTTGTCTTTTTGTGATTGGGTTACCTCGCTCAGAATGGTTTCTTTTAGATCCATCCATTTTCCTGAAAATTTCAAGATTCCATTGTTTTTTCCCACTGAGTAGTACTCCATTGTGTAAATGTACTATATTTTCTCTATCCATTCTTTGGTTGAGGGGCATCTAGGCTGCTTTCAGTTTCTGGCTATTACAAATAGTGCTGCTATGAACATCGTTGAACATATGTCCTTGTTGTATGAATGTGCTTCTTTTGGGAATATATCTAAGAGTGGATTTGATGGATCTTGTGGTAGACGGATTCTCATTTTTTTGAGGAGTCACCATACTGATCCAGGAACTCTTGCTCCCCAGTCTGATAGCTGGAATACCAGCATGGGACTCATCCAGACCCTAGGAACATGGATTTCTGTGAGGAAACCTCAGAAATCTATGGCACCTCCTGTAGAAGCCCAGTACTTATCCCTAGCATTGGTATGGACTTTGGGAGCCCATTCCATATAAAGGAATACTCACTGAGCCAAGACACACGGGGTGGGTTTTGGCCCTATCCCAAAGGATACAAAAGACTCTGATGACACCCTATGGAAGGCCTCACCCTCCAGGGGGAGCAGAATAGATATGTGACAGATAAGGTTTTAGTTGGGGTGGGGGTAGGGGAGGATGGTTGGGAGAAGGGAACTGGGATTGTTATGTAAAACAATCCTGTTTCTAATTCAAATAAAAAAAGTTGGAAAAAAAACTGAAGTCTAAGCCAATCAAATACCTCAACATAAATCCAGTTACATTGAACTTAGTACATGAGAAAGTGGAAAAAACTTGTGGTAATATTTTGTTTGTGCTTTAACAAATAAAGCTTGCCTGATGGCTAGAGTTCAGAACTAGCCACTAGTTAGCCATAGAAAGCTGGTTGTGGTGGTATACATCTTTAATCCCAGTACTCAGCAGGCAGAAGAAGGTAGATCTCTGTGAGTTCAAGATGTCCCTGCGGTACACAAGATTGATCCAGTCTAAAAGAGAAACACAGCCTGACAATGGTGACTCACACCTTTAAACAAGTACTTGAGAGTAACATGCCTTTTTAAAATTTATTTGTTTATTTTTGGATTTTTCTTTGTAGCTTTGGAGCCTATCCTGGCACTTAAATTCATTTTTAATTACTCATATTTACGTATCCATCATGCCTTTAATCCCAGCATTAGGGAGATGGAGCTAGCAGTGATATGGCTAAGCAAAGAGAGGAATATAATGTGGAAGGAGATGGAAGCTTATTGCATTCAGTCTGAGGATTAGCTACATGATTGTCTCTTTGATCTATAGATTGAGTAGAGGTAAAAACTAGGGATTGGTTGCTCTACTCTCATCTTCCAGCATTAACCCCTAATATCTGACTCTGGGGTTTTATTATTAAAAACAATTAGAATTCATACTACAAAGCCTTGAACCAGTTGACACAGATGATAATTCTCTGAATAAAACACAAGTAGTACAATTATTAAGATCAATAATTAATTCATGACTTTGATAAGCTTCTGTAAGACAAAGGATATTTTATCAATATGACAAAATATCAGCCTACAGAATGGGAAAAGATACTCACCAACCCCACATGGAACACATGGCTATTTCAAAAATACATAAAGACCTGAAGAAACTAGACATTACAAAAAACTTATCCAAATTAAAATGTGTTATATATCTAAACAGAATTCTCAACAAAAGATATCAAATGTCTCAGAAATACTTAAAGAAGCATTCCCCACCCTTAGTCACGAGAGAAATGCAAATCAAAGCAATTCTGAAAATCCACCTGATAGAAGGGCTATGAACAAAAACACAAGTGACAGTTTATGCTGGAAAGGGTGAAGCACACAGGGAACACCCCTCCATTTCTGGTGGGAGTGCAAGCTTGTACAGCCATTTTGGAAAACCATATGGCCGTTTCTCAGAAAATTGTGAATTGCTCTACCTCAGACCCAGCTATACCTCTCTTGGGCATATACCCAAAAGATGCTCAATCACACCACAAAGACACTTGTTCAGCTATGTTCATAGTAATATTCACAATAGCCAGAACGTGGAAACAACCTCGATGTCCCTCAATGGAAGAATAGATTAAGAAAACATGGTACATTTGTGCAATGGAGTATAACTCAGATGTTAAAAGCAATGACATCATGAAATTTGAAAGCAACTGGATGGAAGCAGAAAAATAATCATCCTGAGTGAGGCAACCCAAGTCTAGAAAGACAAACATCGTATGTACTCACATAAGTAGTAATTAGTTGTAAGTGAAAGACATACTATAGTCCACAGACCCAGAGCGGCTTGGTAACAAGGCGTGTCCTAGGGAGACATATGGATCTATCTCTCTGGGAAATGAAAGTAGAAGAAATCTCATTTGTAGGGGCAGGAGGGGATAGGAACATGAGGGATTGTGTTGGGCTGCAGAGAAGGAGAATACTAAAAGACATGACTGGAAAGGGGGTATTGTGGGATCAGGTAGAATCCTGGTACAAGAGAAACTCCCAGGAATCAATAAGGATGACTCCAGTTATGACTCCTAGTAATTGTGGATACATAGCTTCAACTGGCCATCTCTTGTGAGCAGGCAAGACTTCCAGTGGAGGGATTGGGACAATAACCCAGCCACACATCCTTTGATCTACAGTCTGTATTGCCGATAGGATGTGCTAGGATAAGGGTAGGACAGAGATTGTGGCAATGGCAAACCAATAACTGGTCTAGCATGAGACCCATGCCATGAGAGTGAGTCCACGCCTGACACTTCCTGGAGGGCCACAACCAGTATAATCAAAGACACATGGAGAAAAAAGTCAATGTAATGACACTTAATGATATTCGGCTATAATCATAAATTGGTGACTAACTGAAATTGCCGCTAAAGAGCCAGTAACTGATGGAAATAGATGCAAAGACCCAGAGCAAAAAAATTGGCCAAACTCAGGGGATCCTGCTGAAGAAAGGGAGGAAGGATTTTAGGATCCAGAGGCCATAAAAAGAAAATCTACAGAAACAATTAATCTGGACACATAGGGGCTCACAGATTCTGAACATACAACCAAGGAGCCTGCATGGGCCTAACCTAGGTCCTCTACATATACAAAACCGTTCTGTAGCTTGGTCTTTTGTGAGATTCCTAATAGTGAGAGCAGGGGCTGTCCCTAATGCTTTGGCTGGCTTTTGGGAAATTATTCCTCATTCTGGGTTGTCTTGCTCAGCCTTACTACAAGGGGAGGTGTTTAGTCCTACTGCGTCTTGATATGTCATGCTTTGTTGACACCCATGGGATACCTGATGATCTTTTCTGAATGGAAACAGAGAAGTGAAATGGGGAGGAGCCAGAGCAGCACTAGGGGAGAGAATGGGAGGAGAGACAGGGGGAAAGCTCTTGTCAGGGTGTAGATAAATCAATAAATTGAATTTAAAAAATCTTTTGTACCTTGAGTGTTTGTTGGAGTTTCTAGCAGGGGAGCACAGCTACTCTTATACCCTTGAATGAAAACTGTCCTCCTCTATTCAGGGAAGGTCGTCCCCTTTGACCCAGTGCACAGCTTTGGGAGGGACTCAAGTGGATCAGTGAGGGAGTAAGGGGACACCCCCCTAGGCAGCCAAATCAGCTGAAAGGAAACAACACTGGTGATCAATGGGGTGACAGATGTAGCAGCCAGATTGCTCTCACATCCAAATGATATTACAGTCTTTGTAGATCCCCCATGTAAGACCTCACCCTCCCTGGGGAGCAGTAAGGGGTTGGGGTAAGTGGTGGGAGTTTGGGGAGGAGGGGAGGGAGAGAGAGGTAACAGGGATTGACATGAAAAATAAGCTTGTTTCTAATTTAAAATTGGTTTAAATACAGTTATAAAATGAAAAAAAAAAACTTTGTATCAAAGTTTGACAAGGTGGCAAGACAGGAAAAAAAGAATCCCAAGAGCAGGCAAAAAAAAAAAAAAAAAAAATCAGGAACCCACTCAATCTTACAATCAGGATTCCCACAAAAAACTAAATTACTAGTTATGACATATATGCAGAGGACATGGTGCCTCAGCTTTTGTGGGAGATTTTGAATGTCAGCTATCTTCTTTTAAGTTATGTTTTATGTATTGTAGAATCCCATTGTTGTCAGGGCTGGTAGAAGAGCCATAGATGACATTATACAGACTAGACACTTGACACTTGGAGCCGGTTATGAACATTTATAAAAACTTCTGAAAAATAAATCAAGATTAAAAAGTAAATCCATCTGGTTTTTAAGATAGTAAAGCCAACCTGGAATTTTCTAGAAGGTTCTGTATGTGAAAAGGTGGAGCTAGGAACTGCAGCTTTCTGAAAGTCTTCTACATTAAGTCATGGCTTATTTGGTTAAATTTGCCATGTGTCTTAAGTGGAGAGATGAAGGACCATATTGAAAGAACAAAATAATAATTCTTATTAGTATGGCAAATAGAGATAGGGAATAGCTATGGGGTTAAATTTTATAAAATGTGTTTCGATGTGTCTTAGAGATTGTTTCCTGCAGACTGTTTTATAATTTTTTTCCCTATTTCTCCACAATAGTAAATGGAAAATGGCACCCTGAATTCAGTGGGAAAACAGTTATTTGAAAATTGAAAATAGTTATTTGAGTGGATATTGTTTTTAACAACCAAATAAAAAGAGAATAACTTTATATTTAAAAGTTAAATATGTATTAGATTTTTTTTCTACCCGATTGTTTGAAATAGAGGTAGATACATATTGTTGCTTAGATATGAGTCCCTTTTTCTCTTTTCTTAGTTAGAAATAATTATTTTACATATCAATTCCACCATTCTCTCTCACTCCCATTCTTCCATGACCCCTAGCAACTCCCCCAACCCACCCCCACCCACTCCCCAAGGACAGTGAGGCCTTCCAAAGGGGATCATAAAAGTCTGTCACATCATTTGGAGGAGGGCCTAGGCCATCCTTAGTGTATCTGGGCTGAAATAGTATCTCTCCATAGGGAATGGTCTCCCAAAGTCCATTTGTGCATTAGTGATAAATACTGGTTACACTGTTAGAGGTCCTATAGCCTGCCCGTGCCTCCTAACTGGCACCCACATTCAGGGGTTTTAGTTCAGTCCAATGCTGGATCCCCAGCTTTACCACTGGGGTCCCTGTGCTCTCACTAGGTCAGGTCATCTGGTTCTGTATGTTTCTCCAGCATAGTCTTGACTGCTTTGCTCATCCCTCCTCCCTCTATCCAACTGGATTCCAGAGCATAATCCACAACATAAACAATCTGAAAAGAAAAAAAAAAACACATGATCATCTCACTAGATGCTGAAAAAGGCTTTGACAAAATTCAACATCCCTTCATGATAATGGTCTTGGAGAGATCAGTGATAACAGCAACATACCTAAACATAATAAGGGCAATAAATAGCAAACCGACAGCCAACCTCAAACTAAATGCAGAGAAACTCAATGTGATTCCTATAAAATCAGGAACAAGACAAGGTTGTCCACTCTCTCCATATCACTTCAATATTGTACTTGAAGTTCTTGCTAGAGCAATATGACAACAAAAGGAGATCAAGGAAATAAAAAATGGAAAGGAAGAAGTCAAATGTCACTATTTGCAGATGATATGATAATTTACATAATCGACCAGAAGAATTCTACCAGGGAACTCCTACAGCTGATAAACACCTTCAGCAAAGTGGCAGGATACAAGATTAACTTAAAAAAATCAGTAGTCTACTATATATAGACAATAAAGGGGCTGGGAAAGAAATCAGAGAAACATCACCCTTTACAATAGGCACAAACAATATAAAATATCTTGGGTAACTCTAACCAAATAGGTGAAAGAACTGTATGATAAGAACTTTGAGTCATTAAAGAAGATACCAGAAAATGGAAAGATCTCCCATGCTCTTGGATAGATAGGATCAACTTAGTAAAAATGGCAATCTTACCAAAAGCAATCTAGATTCATTGCAGTCCCTATCAAAATCCCAGCACAATTCTTCACAGACCTTGAAAGGACAATACTCGACTTTATATGGAAAAACAAAAACACAGGATAACCAAAACAACCCTGTACATTAGATAAGAATCCAAATTAATAGAAAAGAGGATAATGTCTGCATATGTCTTCATTTCACATTTTGTGAGTGCTTGAGCCTTTAGCATGGTGCTGAAGTTCTATGGTACCAACAACTATGTTATGGAAAATTTTGACAAGGTTGAAGCCCTTTTCAAAGCAGTTGAGGTTTAATGTTTTCAATTAGGAAATAGTGTTATTCCATTGAATTACCCTATCGTCAAAAAATAAATGTTGTCTTTGTTCTTAATCATTTCTCTTATACTTTGTGAGGAAATGATTAAGGTTGGTTTCTTCCTTTCCTGAAAGAGGAGTAGACATCCATTGAATTTACTGTATTTACTTCACTTATATAAACACAGACTAATAGTTCCTGAAACATTGAACATTTAACCAAATATGTGAAAAAATAGTTCATTCTTAATTATTTATAAACATTCTATTTGTTTGTTTATGAAAAAAAGATATTGTAGGATTTCTGTCACCTTTGCTTTTGCACTCAGCTGAAATGCCTGAATGGTGAGAGTTTTCAGGAAGAGTGACGTCACTTAGCATTAATCTAAGAAAAAATTAATTAGAAATATGATACACTGGCTGCAAAATAAATCATAGAATAAACTCCGGAGCTCATTGTGAAGGATTTTGAGTTATGGGCTGATTTGAATAATCCAGCTCAATTGGGAATTGCATCTCTGTCATTTTTGTAAAATTGAAGGCACCCCTGTAGCTGCAGATATGTTTTCAGTGGAACTTGAAACAATTTCTAAATAAATGGAAAGAAAGAGCTGCTAGGAGGTTAGAATGAAACATCTTTAGAAATGTTTTTCTCTTTAGCTTTCTTTATTCATTCAAACCCTGCAGGGTCTCAATAATACACTGAAGAACAATAAAGTGCTAGAAATCCCATGTCCCTTGTACATAATGAAATTAGGGTCCCATGGAGTAAACTTTATGCACATAGTATGGTAGTGGTTGCAGGGAAACAGAAATGTGAGGTGGATTGGATGCTAGTCAATCAAATAAGATGGTCAGCAGCAAAAGGTTGAAGTGTCAAAGCATTTAATGCCTTCAGAAATTTCTGAGCATCACAGTTTTCCTATGATCACATGACACTTTTATGGTGTCTCCTATATATAAATCATTACATGATTACAATGCATGATTGCATTTATTGTGTTACCAGAGTGTATGATTTACCTACCAGTAAATGAATTATTTCTACAATCCAAGCTTAGCCTGAAACTATAGGAAATAACAGAATATAAACAAAAGTACTCAAAATGATTACAAATAAAACTTGCTAAAAGATCAAATCAGGAAAATATAAAATGAATTAGGAGAAAAGTAGGCAGTAAAAACAAAATATGATGCTATCAGAAACCAAATGCTTTCAGGCAGTTTTATCAATATATCCAAAATAAAGTCTTACAAATTGGGAGCTTAATGAAGGAATCTAACTAGAAATAAAACTATCAACAAATAAGTGACAATATTTATTGCCTAAAAAGTGACCCACAAAAAATGGATCTTAACAAGTATGCATATGTATCTTGAAACACATACTATCACTGTTACTGCTTAACTTGGTAATCCAATTTTAGGAAATATCTATCATATTTCTTTACTAGTGTATATAGATATGAATTTAAAAAACAAACAGATTTTGAAGTTCCTGGATGAATTATAAAGTATTATGATGCTTATATTTTAAAGGAAGCACTGTGTTTCTTTAAAACTTTGAAATGAGGTCTATGGAGCACCAGCCTCAAAGCCCTCTCAGGGTCCAGGAAGAACATTATGACAAGTGGGAGTACTAGAAAAATCTGAGGGTGAATTGAATTCTCCACTACATACTTTCTCTGCATTGCTTTCTTTATTGTTTTGCTTGTATTCTAATTCTCCACCTGTACTACTTCTAATTCCACCCAACTTCTTCTCATTGCTTCTTCTATTCTCTTCTAAAAACTCTTCTCACTTAGGAGGCTTGAAGTGATAAGAAACTGCAAGAGTTGTTTCTCAATGGCTAAGAGCACATTTCTAAAATAAGTGATAAGGAGCTGAGCTACTGCTATGGCAAAATAAGGGTTCAAGATTACAGAAATGAGACCTAAACCAGACTGAGGTGGTGGGGGGCACAGTTCCCAATTGTCACTTTGAGACACAAATCTATTATTACCAGAATGGCAAGTTAAGAATTGACATGCTTTCCTTAGTAACCTTGGTTGGACATCAGTGACTCTGACCTTGTACATAGCTGTAAGGTGTTAAACTCCTCAGGTATTTACAAAAAGCCTTTAGTCTAGTTTGAACTTGCTTTGAGGTAAAAGTGAAGTATTTGTGTGTGGTTAGTGTGAGTAAAAGAACAAGGCAGGATTTTAAGAGTCTACAGTCCTCGTGGGACAAAGAGATCTAGTTATGAAGCATGTCCCAGTATGCATTCTATATATCAAAACTACACAACAAAATTAAAGGTTATCTTCCTGATTATCCACAATATGTGCCCAGTAGATGCAATATTTATTTTCATTATCACCTGCTATATCTCACATGTCTCTTGACAACTTTGTAGTATATATGGCTTAACAATTACACACAGTTAAATCTCTTTTGAAAACACTGAACTTGTAGATATGAAATATATTGTCTTTATATCACCCTTGTAGAATTATCTCTAAAAATTAAAATTAAGATTCTTATGTCAATCACTTATACTGTTTTCACAAAGTATGAAGTGAATTTTTATATACTCTGGATCAGGACTATCACAATATAAATCACAATGTTATACACTACCATAATTATTACTCTATACTATTTTATTTCATTTTATTTATTCCCCCCTACAACAATTTGTAAGCCATGGGTCTTTTAAATTAAAGCCACGTGTATAATTTGGAGAAGCTATCCCCCCAAATCAAGATTTAGTCTCTCTAGAGTTAAACTCCCACTTTTAAAGTTTAACTCCAAATTATATGCCTCTCAGCTCTTTACATTTTCAAGTAGAAAAACCAAAGTGGTAAACACAATTTTCTTTTGTTATTAGGTTATGGATTAATGGATAAGCTTGAACTTATATAGGTCTTGTGTATTATGTCACAATTACTGAGAGTTTATATGTGTAACTGTCCTATTGTATCTGGAGACATTGTTTTCCTTGTAACTACTCATTGACTCTGGCTCTTACAATCTCTCCCTCCTCCTTTCTGCAATGTTTCCTGAACCTTTGAAGGAGGAAATGTTATAAAGATGTTCCACTTAGGGCTAATCACCCTTCAGTCTCCTATTCTTTGTAGGTTTACCAGTTGTATGTTTTTGTGTTAATTATTCATTACTAAGGAAGAAGTTTCTCTGATGAGGGTTTAGAGATATAGTAATCTATGGGTATAGCAATGAATCATTAGGAGTGAGGTAAAAGTATGTCCATTTGACAGAATAGAAACAGGTTTTACAATAGGGTATATTACTTATTTGACTGTAGGTCCTTGACACAGAATGGTGCCATGTATGGTTTCCAAATTATGAAGTGGGCCTTAAGTCCAATTGAAAGCATTTTATTGCTTCCAAACCATGTCACTATTGCACCAATGGAAGTATATTGGCAGGGCAGTCATTTGAACTCTCACAATTCATAGCTGCATAAGGTATACTATTACTTTCTCCTATTTTTTAAAATTATGTATCCTTAGACACTTCATCATTATAAAAACTTGTGAAACTTACCTTTCCTTTGAGAACCTTGACTGTCTTAATGATACTATTACAGCAATTTGTAAAATGATTGGTACAGTGAGATTTTAAGAGGAAAGCCGCTCTGCAAGATGGCACCATCATCACATTACACAAAAGGTCTATGCTATCTGCCTGATTTATTAATGTTGTCATTAAAATCTCCAGCTGATTTTAGGAAATATGTGCTAGATTTCCACACTATAAAATTGTGTTTGCTTTTTAACGTATGTATTGTGCAACTTGACATTCAGGTTACTATGTGGAATCCACATGTAAGAAGGATATAGTCTTCCCCAGGCTGACCTCAAGCCCAGGATCCTCCTGCCTCTGCCTCCTTCAGCAAATCTTATTGGCGTCCACCACACAACTAGCAAAAGGACGAACCCAACTATGAGTCTAAGAAATAGTGGAGAGGCTGTCTTAAATGCCTCTAAGGGGATTGATGACTACCCTAAATGCCATCATAGAGCCTTCATCCAGTATCTGATGGAAGCGGAAGCAGAATTCACAGCTAATCAATGAGCCGAACTCCTGGAATCCAGTTGTAGAGAGGGAGGAGGGAGGAGCAAAGGAGTCAAGACCTTGTTGGGGACACCCACATAAACAGCTGACCTGATCAAGTGGGAGCTCATGGACTCCAGTCTGACAGCTGGGAAACAGAATAAGGCTAAACCATGTTCGCCTAAATGTAGGTGTCAGTTGGGGGACTTGTGTAGTCTATGGGGCCTCTGGTAGTAGAACCAGTGTTTATTCCCAGTGCATGAACTGGCTTTTTAGAGCCTATTCCCTATGGAGGTATATTCTCTCAGTCTAGATACGGCGGGGGGGGGGGGGGAGGTCCTCAGTCCTGTTGCAAACGATGTGACAGACTTTGGTGATTCCTCCCATGTGCAGGAGGGAGAGGGAACTGGGATTGATTTCTAATTTAGTAAAAAAATAAATAAATAAATAAATAAAGAAGTAGAGTTTTGTGTTGTACCTCCTTAAGGGTTTCTCTGTGGCTTTGGAGACTGTCCTGGAACTCCCATTTTATCTTTAATTAAATATTTTCTAGCTTTAGCAATTGGAAATTCTCCTGTTTGACCCTGAAAATATTTCATGCTAATCTTCTCGCTTTTCCTAGTTATTATCAGCCATTTCTCCAAGAAGCTCTGGTCCTTTTAATTGCAAACTCTGAGACAGGTGTCCTTAATACCCTTGAATTGCCATTTCTTCCTCTCAATCTGAGAATGCCTAGATGCATAGATACACTTTAAAACATGGACATTCTTATACCTGTAATATTCTCTACAGATAGCTATATTGTAATAAGCTCGAATGGTATATTGATGTCTCCAACTCTCAGCTACTATCAAATTGACCATTTTAACCTCTTCTCTGTTCATTTGCATTTCAGCAATATGATCTCATTGCCCATGACTGCATTACTTTCCCCTTGATGCTGTAACAAATTAATTAGCAGCTTAGACCAACATAAATTTATTAACATCACTGTAGAGCAGCAATGTGACACAGTCTTTCTTGGCTAAACTCTAGGTGTCAGCTTAGGTGTTGTTTTATAGGTCAATCTATTTTTCTGTTATCAGGTTCTATAGTTTTATTTGAATTTTTATAATAGCTTCATCATATGCACTCCAAACAATCTCTTATTATGTTGCAAATCTAAAATGTACCCTATGTGTTGGTGTTTTGATTATTTGTTGCTCAATGGTGATTCTATTTAGGCATTGTAGAGCAATTACAAGAGTGGAGCCTAGTAGGTAGGAGTGTCCTTTGCACATTATAGTCTGGTTGCTGACGCTAGCCTAACTCTCTGCCTTAATGAGAAAAACTGCTTCATGCTCCTGCAGCCATGAATTATGCTTCCATTCATGATAACTTCTTTGCTGTGATGAACTAGAACCTATTAAACCATGATCCAAAATAAACTTTACTTCCTTAACTTGTTTCTTAGAAGCACTTGTCACTAATACTTGTCACAGTATTAGTATAACTGACATGATTCTGTAACATCTCAGTTTTGGGTATTGTAATTTTGTGTGTGCATGAGTGTGTATATGTGTGTGCATGAGTGTGGTGTGTGTGTGTGTGTGTGTGTGTGTGTGTGTGTGTGTGTGTGTGCATGTGGAGATCAGAGGTCCATGTAGGGATTCTTTATCTATTGCTCTCCATTTATTTTGTTTACTGAGAACGTGTCTTTCAACTTGAAATTCCCATTTTCAGAAAGACTAGCTCTCCAGTAATCACCAAACACTTTGCTATTGCTACCTTCCCAATGCCAACATCAAATGGGACATGACAACAGGCCTAGATTTGTATGTGGGTGCTGGGGATCCAAACTCAAGTCGTCATGATTTGATGAAAACATGCTACCCAATAAGTGATTTCCCTTGAGTATCTTTTTATAACAACACTTATGATCTAATTACTTCAAAATATCATCATTTTGGATAAAGACATAACCATTTCAACATATGAACTTGGGAGGGATATAAGCATCCAAGCACTAGAATCTGGAACCTCTAGTCTGTCTCACTGATGGTGTTCTTTCATGACTGTCTCCCCTATTGCAGTACTATATGCAATCTTCAACCTGATTTCAGATGATTCTCCAATATTTTATGTTCTATTCTTTATTTCAATTGTTCTCTTCAACTTTTTCATTTAGAGTCTACTTTATAGTAATCTTCTCATTATCTACAGAATAACTTTGTAGGATTTTGATGAACTCATAGATGAAGTTGAAAATAATTCCCATTTAAGAATATTGCTTTTGTCTCTATCTACTAAAATCCTTGAATACTTCTCCTATTCATAGATACTGTGCATGTAAATAGCTTATTAGATCTAAGCCTATTTTATTTTGAGTGATACTTTTAATGTTTATAAATTAAAAATACTAAATGTTTATTGCTGATATACTAGAAAACAATTGACTTGTGTATATTAATGTTATATCCTGTAACACTTGAGCAATATTATTTTTAACTACCTTTGTGGTAATGAGTTTTTGATATTCTTTATGAAATGCTTTGTTGACCTTGTGAGTGAGGGTTGTTTTTCTTATGTAATGTTAGTTTTGACTTATTGGTACTTTGCAAAGGTTTTATACAATGCTATGCAGGAAAGTGATTGACCTACAGCTTGCCTGTCTTCTTGGCTTAGTGTTTGCATGTGGGTCACTATCTAAAAATGTGCATTAATGATACAATTTGTTTACTCATACATACTTAACACAAAAAATTGAAATAAAAGCAGTTTTATTATTTATTATAAACATATGAAGTTACCGATGCATGTCAGTCTTTGCAATAAAGATATCTCAGTGTTAGAAATAAATTAGCAACAAAGTTTGTCATAAAAAATCACATTAAAAATTGGACTTACAGACAAAAGTTTCAATTTTTACTAATCTTTTTGTACGTGTATTTTTAGGAAACATATGAATAGATTTCTTCTGTAGAAAAATGTTATTTTTCTTCAACATGTTTAATATGTCCACTAATTTAACATTACCCCAATTCTAGAAAAATAATTAGAAAATATGCAAAAAGTAAAATCAGGCAACATCAAGTCATTGACTGAATACACGGTAGAGAGCCAAAACGCCAAAACGCACAATTAAGGTAGTAAGGTGGTTAAGTAGGTTGATGTCTGTAATATTCAATAACCCCAAATTATTCATGTTTTACTTTGAATGACAAATTTTCTAAGAGGAAATGCAACCTGTTAAGAAATAGTTACTAAGGCTTTTCCAATAAAAGACATAATAATTTTAAATTTTATCGCAGAACCTCTTTCCCTTTCATCAAGTAACTGATAAGTTACAGACAAATCATACTGTTTAGCAACTCTTTCATAGCTGCTTCAGAGCAACATTTGCATTAACAGCTGTGTTAGGCATACCAGAAACACAGATTTGTTTGTTTTATTGTTTTTGGTTTTTAGTTGTCAGAAGTAAATGCTACTGTAACAAACTAAAATATCTGGGTCTAAAAAAAGAAAACTAACCAAATTGAGACTGAGCTAGAGGCAAAGCCAATAGGTTCCCTACCACAGAATTATGAATATAAATAAGCCTCCAAGGTCTCAGCTAAAGATATTTTTTTCTAACATTACCATTTTCTGTAAGCACCCTGATTGTTCAAAAGCCACTGAAATTGGATGCAATTTCTGCAATTCAGTGAGCACAAGAAAACACACTGCTTACAAACAATTAGAAGTCTGGAGCATAGTTTATTAATCTCCTTAGCCAAAGTACACTTCCTTAAGAGTTTAGAACTTTCCTACATCACACACACACACACACACACACACACACACACACACACACACACACACACACACACACACACACACACACGAGACACACACAGAGATAAAGAGTTGGAGGGAGCGAAAGACAGAGAGAGATAGGGAGGGGGAGAGGAAAGGAAGGAGGAAGGAGAGCTACTGCAATTCTCAAATAGTGGAAACTCTCAAGTGAGAGATCAAACACCTAGAAATTAGATCCTTAAATTGAAAACTACTTCAGCATTGTATGTTTCCTATATTATTATCCTTCCAGAAAGTTTTCAGAAAACAGGAATCAAAGAGAATCATCCATGTATTTCACCTCTTTCCATGACTTCTGTGCATGTAAACTCATAATAACTAGTAGAAATTACAGTTTTAGCTAAAATTAGGTGGGGGATATTTAACTTAAAATGGGTAAAACATTTGAGATTAGAATTATGTAAATAAAATGATAGACTAGTAAGTACTGGCAGGAAAGCCAAGGTGACTAGTTACCAAATTAGTGGCTGATAGCTCTCTCCTGAATTGTTTGCAGAAAAATCATGGGCACTTACTTTAGAAACCCCTGAAGCAACCACTTTGTGCAGGTTCTCCACTTCACACTCTCTAAGCATGCTGTCTCACCTCATCATTTCTTAATTAAGACTTCTAAAGGCTGTATTGATGGTATGAAGTTATTTTATATAACGACCCCAGTAGGCAGATTATAGTTATAATTAGATGTGTTGTGTAAAAAATTTTGAAAATGGCTCTCAAGTGTGACAGTTTACATTTAACAAATCCTTTTGTTGATTCTTTATAACTCAATTCTATTCAAAATGCTGCAAAATACATAACCACATTTAAATACAGGAGAGGTAAACATGGTTTAATGTCTTCTAAAGATTAACAAGAAAATAGGATAGGTTCTTCTTTTGCTTTTTTATTTTTAATATATAAAAATTGTCAGAAAATTTTTCTTCAGGTTCATTTTACACTAGCTCATCCATCCGTTCATTATGGTCAAAACATTGTGCTGCTGATATTTGTAAGCTAAGGTTGATTGTGATAAGACATTCAACTTCTGCTGGAAGTCACCTACCCTGAATGCAGAAATCTTATGTTGTCTCTTGGGAAAATCATCTAATTTCCATCTTTAACCTGATGAGGAGCTTTTCTCAGCTTCTGCCATAAAAATATATTGTCACTATTGATCATTCTGCTATATTTTAGGGGGTGTGTTTGCAAAAGAAAACTTGTGAAATTAATTTTTCCATTTGAATGATTTTATAAAGAGTTTCCATTTTACTCTGCAAGCTGAACATAGGTCCTATATTAGAAGGAGAAGCCAGCCTTTTAATAGGTAAACAAGTGTGAATGATTTAAGGGGTTCTGTGAGTCCCACCTTCCTCAAATAAGATTGAAGTTTGCTAATGGTTAGCATTTAATTCCTGGAACCCATAATGTTTGAGACAAAAATGTGAACTAGAAGTTCTGGGAGATCCTTAATGGCCATTTATCCTTTCTGGAAACTTCCAAGCTCCTGTCTAGAGAGCAAATTTACAGTGCAAAAGGACAAAAGACTAAATAAAGTAGAGGAAATCCAATGGAAAATTTAATATTAAATAATATAGAGTGAGGATAGTTTATGAATGTTGAATGTTAACAATTTTATGTACTCTAAAGGTTAGTTTTCTATTAACCTCAGAAGTCTAGTTTCTCAGAGGCAGATGTTTTTTCAAGACAAGGTTTCTTTATGTAGTCCTGGCTATCCTAGAAGTAGCTCTGTAGACGCAACTGGTTTCAAATTCAGAGATCTGCCTGCCTCTGCCTCCCAAGTGCTAGGATTAAAGCAGTGTGCCACATCTCGGCTGAGGCAGATATTTTTGAACAACTACATTATAAAATTATTTTTAGAATTGTACATGTCTGAACTTAGAGCAGAGTCATTGTGACGCACTTTCCAATCTTGTTTTATTAGTCAATTGGAAGGAAGTCTCCTATTAGTTATGGTTAACCCTTCAAACTGTTATGTTCTCAGAAGGAGCATAACTGTCCTGATTAAGTTTGTGTTACATCTCATGCCAACAGTGACAGATAAGGAAATACCCAGATATGAGATTATACACCAACATTGTCATTTAGAATCCAAAGAAAGGATTGCAACCAATTCTGCTTTGGCTGCTCCTGTAAGATGCTGATATCTCATCACTGTAAGCAAATATCATAAACTGGCAGCTTATAAATAAGGATTTATGTCCTACAAGTTTGTGGTTTAAGTAACGTGAAACCAAAACACACTGACAGATGCAGTGCCAGAGCTTTTCCTGGTGGAAAGAGGGCATCATCCTGTATCCTTCTGTGGGAGAAGTGAGAAACAAATGTCACTGAGTTTCTGTTATATGGACAAGTTCTGCTCTCCAGGGCTCTGGCCTTATGATATAATTACCTCCAATAAAACTACCTGTAAACACCATAATCTTGAGGAATGATGATGTCGTATGAATTGTGAAAAGAAACAAATTTGAGATTAACAGTTATGAAGTCCAATCATGAGTTATTGAATGGAAATGATTTGTAACGTTCTTTTATTATTGATTCAAATATACCAACCTTTTAACCCTTCAATTTTAAAAATGTTACAAAGAATATGAAAAAGACAGACTAGCAAAGTTTGAAAGGTAAATAAAACTAATAGCAAAATATAATCCTTTATACCTGAAATCTATGGCTAAATTACTAATTAGGTATGCTGAAAAAGACTTAGGATCTTTCTATGTCTCAACTTTTCT
Source organism: Cricetulus griseus (assembly GCF_003668045.3). Lineage (NCBI taxonomy): Eukaryota > Metazoa > Chordata > Mammalia > Rodentia > Cricetidae > Cricetulus > Cricetulus griseus. The sequence goes on from NC_048598.1 coordinate 158,223,950, forward strand.
TGAAAGGGAAAGGATTGGATCACCGCAAGTGATTAGGTGACAAGTGCCATGAACTTTAGATCTCTTTTTGTCTGTATGCTGTAGGTGTATTTCTTGTAGGCATTGTGCATGTAGGTGTACATTAATATGAAGGTCAGAGGTTGACATTGGTTGATTTCCTCAATCATTTCTAGATAGTTTTTTGAGACAGTTATTCTCACTGAACCTGAATCTCACTGAGTCAGATATATTGCCTGGGTCTTGAAAAACAAAACAAAGCAAAAAAAGAAAAAGAAAAGAAAAGAAAAGGAAAGAAAGTCATATGAAGTTATTACTTTTCGTCCACCACTCCAGCACTATTGGCTAAAGATGACTATTTCTTCACCTGGCTTTTACATGGCTTCGGAGGACTGAACTCAGGGAAGCATTTTACCAATTTAGTTATCTCCTTCAGCTCTCATGGCATGACTGTCTTGCCAGCAAAACAGAGCAGCCTTAACAACTGCATGTGAAACACAGGCATAAAACAGCAATGCCTTTTAAACCAATCCCATCACCCTACTTACAACAGAATAAAAAGCCTTGGAGGATCATATTAGCTTCATGCTGGAGGAGCTTCCTACCTCTTCCTTAGAACAGAAATATTCCAGCAGGAGTCATTTTGTGCTATGACCCTCTAGCTTACCCTAATGAATCCTTCACCATTAGATAGTTGAACTACATTAGGCTTCTTGTATTTCTTCACCATGGATTTAGAATAGGCACTTAAATATTAGTGTGTCAAACTACCTGTGAACTGTAAGGAATACGTTAATTGACATTCTTATAGCAAAAATAAAATCAAGTGAGAATTGGGCAGAGAAAATACTTTGTCATGATCCTTGATTGGATCCATTATCAAGTTAGAACATAAAACTGTGCCCATTGACAATGGTAAAGACTTATATTAAAAGCTTCCTTATGACAAGTTTATAAAAGATAATTAAAAATCAATACTCCATGTAGATGCTGATAGTCAAAACAATTCTAGAACCATTCCATTATGAAATATTTTACAATTTGACTGTGAGCACAAGAAAATTTCATAGTGTCTCTTCCTAGTCAATTCACTCACTTAGGGGAAAACATTCTATTAAAAAAAAAATGAAAAGACATCTGGGAACTGTGTCGCTTGTCTTTAATCCCAGCAATTGGGAGGCAGAGGCAGGTACATGTTTGTGACTTTGAGGACAGCTTCGTCAGCAGAGCTATTTCCAAGACAGCTATGGATGTTACAAATAGAAACCCTGTCTCAAAAAGTAAAAAAAAAAAAAAAAAAAAAAAAAAAGACAATTAATTCACATTTATAATTTTTCCTTTCTTTTTTTGTAATTTTTTATTAGTTCAAATTAGGAACAAGCTTGTTTCATAGGTCAATCCCTTCTCCCTCTCCCTCTATCTCCCATCCCCTTTCCCCTTCCCCTACGCCCAGTCTATCCCCCACCCCATCCACCCTCCACTTCCCAGGCAGGGTAGAGCCCTTGACAGGGGCTCCCCAAAGTCCACCACATCATCCTGGGCTGGGCCTAGGCCCTCCCCCGTGTGTCCAGGTTGAGAGTGGATCCTTTCACGTGGGATGGGCTCTCAAAGTCCCTTTTTACACCATGGAAAAATACTAATTCACTACCAGGGGACCCCTAGAGTGCAGAGGCTTCCTAATTGACATCCATGTTCAGGGTTCTGCATCAGTCCTGTACTGGCCTCCCAGACAGCAGCTTGGGGTACATGAGCTCCCTCTTGTACAGGTCAGCTGTTTCTGTGGGTTTCACCAGCCTGGTACCCACCCCTTTTATTTTCATTCCTCCATCTCTGCAGCTAAGTTCCTGAGTTCAGTTGAGTGGATATCTGTGGGTGTCTGCATCTGCTTCCATTAGCCACTGGATGAGGGCTCTAGGATGGCATAAAAATTAGTCATCAGTCTCATTATAGAAAAGGGCATTTATGTTATCCTCTCCAAAATTGCCTAGATTGTCAGTTCGTGTCATCCTTGTAGGTCTCTGGAAATCTCCCTAGTGCCAGATCACTCCTCGGACCTATAATGGCTCCCTCTGATATGGTATCTCTCATCCTGGTCTCCCCTATTCTTCCCCCAACTCAATATTTCTGATACTCCATTTCCTACTCTCCTCTCCTGTTCTACTCCTCTCATTCTGACAGCTCCCTTTCCCCTACCCTCATGCTCCCAATTAGCTCAGGAGTTCCTGCTCCTTCCTATTCCTGGGGTCCATGCATTTTTCCATTAGAGTCCTTCTTGTTTCCTAGATTCTTTGGTGAAGAGGATTGTAGGCTGGTAATCCTTTGCGCTATGTCTAAAATTTATATATGAATGAGTACATACCATGTTTGTCTTTTTGTGTCTTGGTTACCTCACTCAGGATGGTTTCATCTAGTTCCATCCATTTGCCAGCGAATTTCAAGATTCCGTTGCTTTTATCTGCTGAGTAGTACTCCGTTTTATAAATGTACCATATTTTCTCTATCCATTCTTCAGTTGAGGGGCATCTAGGTTGCTTCAAGACTCTAGCTATTACAAACAATGCAGCTATGAACATGGATGAAGATATGTCCTTGTATGGACGTGCATTATTTGGGTATATACCCAAGAGAGGAATTGCTGGATCTTGAGGTAGACTGATTCCTATTTTTCTGACCAACTGCCATCTGATTTCCAAAGTGATCTTACAAGATTGCACTTCGACCCGCAATGGAGGAGTGTTCCTTTTCCTCCACATCCTCTCCAGCATAGATTGTCATTGGTGTTTTTGATTTTAGCCATTCTGACAGGTGTGAGGTGGTATCTCAGAGTTGTCTTGAGTTGCATTTCTCTGATGGCCAATGATTTTGAGCACTTTCTTAAATGTCTTTCAGCCATTTCAGATTCCTCTGTTGAGAATTCTCTATTTAGTTCTGCACCGCACTTTTTAATTTCATTGTTTGGTGTTTTGGTGGCTAGCGTCTTGAATTCACTGTATATTTTGGACATCAGCACTCTGTCAGATGTGGGATCAGTGAAGATCTTTTCCCATTCTGTGGGCTGTCATTTTGTATTACTGAGTGTGTCCTTTGCCTTACAGAAGCTTCTCAGTTTCAGGAGGTCCCATTTATTAAGTGAAGACCTCAATGTCTGTGCTACTGGTGTAATGTTCAGGAAGCCGTCTCCTGTGCCAATTCATTCAAGGGTATTCATCCAAGGGAATGAATCCCACTTTCTCTTCTAGAAGATTCAGTCAGTGTGCCTGGATTTATGGTGAGATCTTTGATCCACTTGCCCTTAAGTTTTGTGCATCATGACAGATATCGATCTATCTACCATCTTCTGCATGTCTGAATCCAGTTGTGCCAGCACCATTTGTTGAAGATGCTATCTTTCTTCCATTGTGTAGATTTAGCATCTTTGTCAAAAATAAGGTGTTCATATGTGTATGGGTTAATATTAGGGTTTTCAATTCAATTCCATTGCTCTGTCTATTTCTGTTCCAATAACAAGCTGTTTTCAGAAATATGGCTCTATAATAGTGCTAGAAGTCAGGGATGGTGATGACTCCAGAAGATACTTTATTGTACAGAGTTCTTTTGTATATACTGGGTTTTTCGTTTTTCCATATAAAGTTGAGTATTGTTCTTTCAATACTTTCTGGTATCTTCTTTAATTTCTTTATTTAAATACTCACAGTTCTTGGGGTACAAGTCTTTCACTTTTTTGATAAATGTTACCCCAAGATATTTTATATTGCTTGTGGATATTGTGAAGAGTGATGTTTCTCTGATTTCTTTATCATTGGACTTATCATCTGTATATAGTAGGGCTACTGATTTTTTTTAGCTAATTTTGTATCCTGCTACTTTGCTGAAGGTGTTTATCAGCTGTAGGAGTTCCCTGGTAGAGTTTTTCAGGTCACTTATGTAGACTAACATATAATCTGCCAATAGTGACAGTTTGAATTCTTCCTTTCCAATTTGGATCCCTTTGATCTCCTTGTCTTTTCTTATTGCTCTAGCTAGAACTTCAAAGACAATATTGAAGTGATATGGAGAGAGTGGACAGCCTTTTCTTGTTCCTGATTTTAGAGGAATTGATTTGAGTTTCTCTCCATTTAGTTTGATATTGGGTGTTGGTTTGATGTATATTGCTTTTATCATGTTTAGATATGTTCCTGTTATTCCTGTTGTCTCCAAGATTTTTATCATGAAGGGATGTTGGATTTTGTCAAAGGTTTTTTCAGCATCTAGTGATATGGTCATGTGCTTTTTATTTTTCAGTTTGTTTATGGTGGATTACATTGATAGATTTTCATTTGTGGAACCATTTTGCATCACTGAGATGAAGCCTACTTGACCATAGTGGATGATTTTTCTGATGTGTTCTTGGATTGGATTGACCAATATTTTGTTGAGTATTTTTGCATCTATGTTCATGAGGGATATTGGTCTGTAGTTCCCTTTTTTAGTTGTATCTTTGTGTGGAGTGGGTATCAAATTTATTGTAGCCTCATAAAAACAGTTAGGCAATGTCCCTTCTACTTCTTTTGTGTGGAACAATTGGAGGAGTACTGGTATTAGCTCTTGTTTGAATTTCTGGTAGAATTCTGCAGTGAAGCCATCTGGCCCTGTGCTTTTTTTTGGTTGGGAGGCTTTTGATGACTGCTTCTATTTCAATAGGGGTTATAGGTCCATTTAAACTGCTGATCTGTTGTTGCTTTAATTTTGGTAAGTGATATCTATCCAGAAAACTGTCCATTTCCTTTAGAATTTTGAATTTTGTGGAGTACAGATTTTCAAAGTATGACCTGATGGTTCTGTGTATTTCCTCAGTGTCTGTTGTTATATCCCCCTTTTCATTTCTGATTTTGTTAATTAGCATGCTCTCTCTCTCTCTGCCTTTTGGTTAGTTTGGATAGAGTTTTGTCTATCTTGCTGATCTTCTCAAAGAACCAACTCTTTGTTTCATTGATTCTTTGTAATGTTTCCCTAGTTTCTACTTTATTGATTTCAGCCCTCACTTTGATTATTTCCTGGTGTCTACTCCTCCATGGTGCATTTGCTTCTTTTTGCTCTAAAGTTTTCAGTTGTTCTGTCAATTCTCTGGTGTGACTTTTCTCTGTTTTTTTCATATGGGCACATAATGCTATGAACTTTTCTCTTAGCACTGCTTTCAGAGTGTCCCATGATTTGGGGTATATTGTGTCTATGTTCTCATTAAATTCTAGCAAGTCTTTAATTTCTTTTTTTTATTTCTTCTCCAAACCAGGAATGGTGCAAGTGGGTGTTTTTCAACTTCCACGAGTTTGTAGGTTTTCTGCAATTTGTATTGCTCTTGAATTCTATCTTTAAACCATGGCGATCTGATAAGATACTAGGGATTATTTCAATTATTTTGTGTCTGTAGATGTTTGCTTTGTTGCCAACTATGTGGTCAATTTTAGAGATGGTGCCACGTGGTGCCAAGAAGAATTTATATACTTTTGTGTTTGGATGGAATGTTTTATAGATATCTGTTAAACCCAGTTGGGTCATAACTTCTGTTAAATTCTTTGTTTCATTGTTATGTTTCTGTCTGTTTGTTCTGTCTTGTGGTGAAAGCCAGGTGTTGAAGTCTCCTACTATAAGTGAGTGTGTGGTTTTATGTGTGGTTTGAGCTTTAGTAATGTTTCTTTTACAAATGTGGTTGCCTTCCTATTTGGGGTATAGATGTTCAGGATTGAGAGTTCATCTTGATTGACTTTTCCTGTGATGAATCTGAAATGCTCTTCATCTCTTTTGATTGATTTTAGTTTGAAGTGTAATTTGTTAGATATTATGATTGCTACACCATCCTTTTCTTGGGCCCATTTGATTGGACAGTTTTCCCACCCCTTTACTCTGAGGTAACACCTGTTTTGAAGTTGAGGTGTGTTTCTTGCATACAGCAGAACGCTAGCTTCTGCTGTTGTATCCATTTTGTTAGCCTGTATCTTTTTGGGGGCAGATTAAGACCATTGGCATTGAAGGATATTAATGTCCATTGATTTTTGGTTCTTGTTTGTTTTGGATTTATTGTTGGTGATGTCATTGTGTGTGTATTTCACACTTCTGTTTCTTTTTGACATTGGTAGAACTGGATTATCAATTGCCTATGTTTTTGTGACTGCAGTTAACTTGGGTTGGAATTTTCCTTCCAGAACTTTCCGTTCTGCTGGATTTGTTAATATGTATTGTTTAAGTCTGGTTTTGTCATGGAATATCTTGTTTTCTCCATCTATAGTGACTGAAAGTTTTGCAGGGTAGAGTAGTCTAGGTTGGTATCCATGTTCCCATTTGTGTTTGTAGGATATCTATCAAGGACCTTCTGGCTTTCAAAGATTCCATTGAAAAGTTGGGTATGATTCTGATAGGTCTGCTTTTATATGTTACTTGGCCTTTTTACTTGCTGCTCTTAATACTTTCTCTTTATTCTGCGGGTTGGTATTTTGATTATTATGTGTCAAGGGGAGTTCTTTTTGTGGTCCAGTCTGTTTGGTGTTCTGTAAGCTTCTTGAACTTTCATAGGCATGTCCTTCTGTAGTTTTTGGAAGTTTTCTTCTATGATTTTGTTGAATATGTTTTCTGTGCCTTTGTACTGTATTTCTTCACCTTCTTCTATACCTATTATTCTTAGGTTCAGCCTTTTCACGGTGTCCCATATTTCCTGGATATATTGTGTTAGGGGTTTGTTGGACTTGATATTTTCTTTGGCCTGTGACTGTATATCATCAAGTCAGTCTTCAACAACTGATTCTCTCTTCCATCTCTTGATTTCTATTGGTTATACTCACAACTTTAGTTCCTGATCATTTATCCAGCCTTTCTATTTCCAGCATCCCCTCATACTGTGTTTTCTTTATTGTGTCTACTTCAGCTTTCATGCTGTGAACTGTTTTGAGTGTTTCACTTCTTTGGTTGTTTTTTATTGGCTTTATTTAGTTTTTTAAGACATTTGTTTACTTCTTGAATTTTTTGGTTTGTCTTTTCCTCCATTTCATGTAATTTTTTCTTGTTTTTTCTTCTATTTCTTTCATGGATTTTCTTGTTTCCTCTTAAAGTTCTATATCATCTTCCTAAGATAATTTTTGAGGTCCATCTCATCTTTTTCCTTTGTGTTGGGCTTTTGAGATCTTGCTGGTGCAGATTCCCTAGATTCTCTTGGTGTCGTATTAGTTTTTCTGTTGTTGAGTGTGTTCTTACACTGTCTTCTTCCCATCCCTTCTTCCAATGAGTACAGGTGGGGTCTTTCCCTCTCTCCAGTGGCAGGTGGAGGGCTCAGGCTCTGGCTGCAGCCAGATGGCAGAGGGCAGTGGGTGGAGAGGATGGGGTGTCTTGGGAATCAGCATGGTCCTTCCTGGTCTGGGAAGGTCCACTCTTGCCTGGGTGAGCTCAGACAGAAGTAAGCAGAGGTTGATGGTTGTGGCTGGGGAGGAGAACAGAGCCCAGACTCACCTGAGGGCAGAGTGTGGATAGGGGTGGGGTGTGTCCAGACTCCCACATTTATAAATTTTTCCAAGTGTTTATTTAAGTCAATTCCAATATAAACCACAGTAAAAAAATTAAACTACTAATAATTTTCATTTAATTTAAAAGAATAAGGGACCCTGTGCCTCACCTGGGCCAAACAATAGAGCTGGCCCTGGTTGTGTGGGTGCAAAGGACCAGACCCTGAGATCATTAGAGCAAGAGAACTGGCCCTGCTCCTTGCTGCTGGATGCAATGGGTAAACTACCCATGGTATTGCTGGAAAGCTTACCATAGTTTGTGGAACGATGAGGGAAAGCTGGTGGGCTGACCAACCCAGCAGATGAGAACTATGACTATGAGTTGGCCTACTCCAACATCCACCTCACCAATGTACCACTAGAACATATGAAGATCCAAAGTTGCTGGGTCTCTATGACAAAAGGCAACAGTAGGATTTCCAGGAGGAGGCCCCATGTGGAGTGTGTGAAAGAAGCCAGATGCCTGAAACCAGAACAATGACAAATTACAAAGAACACTTAAAAATAAAGATGTATGAACTAAGGGTGTATTGTGTGACTCACTCTGTCACACTTACACCTCAAGAGTCCCTCTCTCTGTCTCTCTGTCTCTGTCTCTCTCCCCCTTCCTCTCTCTCTCTCTCTCTCTCTCTCTCTCTCTCTCTCTCTGTATGTGTGTGGTGTGAGTGTGTGTGTGTGTGTGTGTGTGTGTGTGTGTGTGTGTGTTGTGTGTGTGTGTGTGTATTATCTTGGTTATGGTATTGGGATAAAATGACAGAGAGAATAAGAAAGAGAGAGGGATAGAGAGGAAAAAGAAAGGGAGGGTGGGGGATATTTAATTAATATAAAATAAAATATGATGATCATGATTAATATAAAAATGTACACACATAAATAAGATCAATATGGTTGGATTAATGGGATGTTCAAAAATATCAGTAACATACAATGTAGAAAGGCAATAACACATTTATCAATAGGAATAAATTCTTTATTCTGTTGAAAAACAAACTATATGCATGCAGTAAAACTGAAAGACAAATTACAATTCAGTTTTCACCCTAATTAGGCAAGAAAACACAACAGTTTAACAATGAAATAATCAGTGTTAAACAATACTTTAAAATCTTTAGTGGACTTAAAAGCCAGTCCATCTTTTTCTAGTTTCATAAAATTCACTCATCTCCTTATTCTTGTATCCAAGGAAGACTTGCATTAGACTTTTGGCCCAAGTTGGATTCTCACAACGATCCATCAAAAGTAAGCTTCTGAAAGCACTCAAACATTGCCCAGCAGCAACATTGGTCCCCAACTACTGTCCCCAAGTAGCAGACATCAGTCAGCAGCCATAGTGGGGTTGTCTTGTAAGATCAGCTACTTTGTGATTTCTAAAACTGCATATGCAATAAGGAAGTAACTGTTTTACTTATGAGAGAGCTTGAATCACGAAAGTTTGAAAACCAGATAAAGGCAATGGTTTATCTGTTTAATATCAGGTGGCCTGAGAAGGGGAGTTTATTTAATGAAAGCAATATGCAGGTAATGAGGTACTTTGACAGTGATTTGGAGAATAGAGTGTGTGGTAGGGGGAAAACAAAAAAATAAGATGAAAGCTAAGAGAATGTCTGAGAGTTACTGAGGTGAGAATTAAGGATGATAATTATCAGAGAAAGAGGCAAAGGAAATAAAAGGAAACATGAGTTGAAAGGTCGTGAGCCCACTCAAGCATATTGCTCTGACAGGCCTTGCCCTTCTCCCCAATACTCTCTGCTTTGCTAAAAACTGTTAGATTACATTTCTGAAGCTAGCCACCAAGGTCTATTCTTTCATTTTGCCAATCCCTCTTCCTGAGGCAGTCTTTCCCCTCCTCCCACACCTACCATACAGCCCAAGGTGCTGCAGAGTCTAAGGTGGAGCCCATAGCTTCACAGACCATGTCCCTCAGGTCTGAGGTGCTGGCTCCACTGCTGCAGTCCCCTCTACCCACGGGTGTCTATGCCCCTCTTCCTTCTCTCTGCCCATCCTTCACCTACATGCATTCACTCCTGTGTTTTCCCTACCTCCCCCTGGTGGGGAGGAGTCAATCCTCTACTGGAGACAAGAAAATCAGCCTCTCCAACACTCCTTCACCTGTCACTCCCCTCCCTCTAGAACTGCAGGTTCCTTAGGCATAAGCCTAGACCACAGTGACTCCATGAGAGCCTTTGGGTGTCTGCAATGTCCTTCTGTTTTCTTATGTTCTTCCCAGAAGAACTATGGGTTCGCTGGGTTTCTGTAGGGCTGCTATGAGCCCCCTCCTAACTTCATCCCCTTGCCTCCTCCACCACTTGTTCCAGTTGCACTGTTCCAATAGCCCTCCCCCCATGAAGCCAAATTCTCCAGTGCTGATAACTAAAGAATCTATAGTACAATTTCCAACCCTGTGATAGCACCTCCCTCCACCAAGGTCCTTGGCTTTACCACCTGAACCCCTTCTAGCCTGAAACTACCTACAGCATATACTGTTGAAAATAATTAAAACATAAAATTATTATCAGTTACCTCATAATCATTCTTTAATATTTTCATAAATATACTTGAAATAATGATTCATTACAGAAATAAGCCTAATTTAGCTTTATATATGCTTTCAAAGTTAAGAGTTTGAAAACAAATAACTAGGAAATAGTTTGTCTAGTTCAGGTACACTTATTAGATAGTGATTCTCAAACTCTTCAGAGACTTGATGAAAATAGCATTTAAAACGTTCAATAAGAAAAAAAACTTCCTACAGTAAACAGAGACTTTCTCTTCATAAAATAATTATAGGATCTCCAAAGAAAGCAAATGAAATTGACTCTACCACCTGGACTGTGGTAAAACTTACTACTGGGCAAAAATGCCACATGCCTTACCTACCACCAGGAACCTGCACAAACCACAGACACTTTTGAATTGAGTACTGTACTCTGTATCATCAAGGTAAGGTCAATTTTCCCAAGTTCTTCCTCTGTAGGAGAGATTCAGTGTTGAGTTTGGCCAGCCAAAGGCTCACTACTCTGTGGGACAACTGTTTCTGCAATGAAACATGTAAGCCTCAAAGGACTGTCTAAGTAAATCTCTGTCATTTGATTGATAAAAAAACATTTAAGTTATACGCCATACTCAAATTTACTCTTCACAGGTCTCTGATGACATTGATGACTAACAGTAGCTTTAATAACAACAAACATCCAAGGGCATGATCATTCCATTAGAATCAAACAAGAATGGAGGCAAAAAAATTGTCAATGTAATGGTGCCTAAAAATATTCTACTGTACTCACAGATTGGTACCTAGTCTTAAAGGCTTCAGAGAGTTTTCATCCAGTAACTTATGGAAACAGTTGCATACCCATAGCCAAATATTAGACTGAGCTTACAGAATTCTACATAAGAAGGGGAGAAAAGGATTGTAAGAGCCAGAGGTTTCAAGCACACCATAAGAGGACCCACTGAATCAACTAACCTGGGTTCATAGGTGCTTACAGGCACTGAACCATTAACCAGGGAGCCTGCATGGGACTGACTTAGCTTCTGAACATAAGTTATAGTTCTGTAGTTTGGTCTTCTTGTGGAAATCCTAAACAGTGGGCACAGGGTCTGTCTATGACTATTTTACTGGCTTTGGGGACCTTACTCCTCATACTGGGTCACCTTGCTCAGATTTAATACATGAGAAGGCCCTTAGACTTAATTCAACTTGTTATGGCATGCTTTTTTTGATATCCATGGAAGGCCTGTCCTTTCTGGTATAGAAAAGGAAGAGTGGATTTGAGGATGGGAAAGGCAAGGGAAGGGACTGTGAGGAGAGGAGTGAGGGAAACTGCAACTGGGAAAGGGAGAAAGGAAGGAAGAAAGGAAGGAAGGAAGGAAGGAAGGAAGGAAGGAAGGAAGGAAGGAAGGAAGGAAGGAAGGAAGGAAGGAAAAGAAGAAAGAAATGGAAGAAAAGACGGAAAGAAAGATATGAAAGTTAGGAAAATGAATGATACAAGGTATGTGGGTGTACAGTTATGAAAATTTAAGTATGTCATGAAGTTTTGATTATGTCATTTATGGGCCAGAGAAAGTAATTTGAAGTATATGAAAGTTGTTTCAGATTTCTTCACTTATCTCTATGCTATTCCCTCTCCTTTACCCACAGTCAGAATACATAACCACTCCTCGAGACTCCTCCAGACCTCTCTTTTTTTTCAGATTTTTTATTTCAATTAGAAACAAGATTGTTTTACATGACAATCCCACTTCCCTCTCCCTCCCCTCCACCCCTACAACCCCCTCAACTAAAACCCTACTTATCACATATCCTTTCTGCTCCCCAGGGAGTGTGAGGCCTTCCATAGGGAATCATAAGAATCTATCATATCCTTTAGGATAGGGCCTAGGCCCATCCCTGTGTGGCTTGGCTCAACGAGTATCCCTCTGTGTGGAATGGGCTACCTATGCTAGGGATAAGTACTGATCTATTATGGGAAGTTCCATAGATTTCCGAGGTCTCCTCACTGAAACTCGAGTACCTGGGGTATAGATCAGTCCCATGCTGGTTTCCCAACTATCAGTCTAGGGACCAAGAGCTACCAGTTGTTCAGGTCAGCTGTTTCTGTGGATTTCACCAGCTTGGTCTGGACACCTTTGCTCTTCTCTCATCCTTCTCTGCATCTGGATTCCAGTACAGTTCAGTGATTAGTTGTGGGTGTCTGCTTCTAATTCTACCAGCTGCTGGATGAAGGCTCTAGGATGGCATATAAGTCAGTCATCCATCTCATTATCAGGGGAGGGCATGTAAGGTAGCCTCTCCTCTGTTGCTTAGATTGTTAGTTGATATTATCTTTGTAGATCTCCAGACATTTTCCTAGTGCCTGATTTCTCTTTAAACATACAATGTCTTCATCTATTATGGTATCTCCTTTCTTGTTTTCTTCTATTCTTCCCCCGACTCAATCTTTCTGATCCCTCATGTCCTCCTCACCCCTCCTCTTCTCCCCTTCTCATTCTTCTACCTCCTCCCCCTCCTTCTATAGTACCAATTTGCTCAGGAGAACTTGTCCCTTTTCCCTTCTCCAGGGGACCATGTTTGTCTCTCTTAGGGTCCTCCTTGTTTACTAACTTCTCTGACAGTGTGGATTGTATGCTAGTATTCCTTTATTCTATGTCTAAAATCCACTTATGAGTGAGTACATACCACTTTTGACTTTTTGTGATTGGCTTATCTCACTGAGAAAGGTTTCTTCAAATTCCATCCATTTTCCTGTGAATTTCAAGATTCCATTGTTTTTTTTTTCTGCTGTGTAGTACTCCATTGTGTAGATGTACCATGTTTTCGCTATCTATTCTTCAGTTGAGGGGCATCTAGGTTGCTACCAGGTTCTAGCTATTACAAATAGTGCTGCTATGAACATTGTTGAACCAATATCCTAGTTGTATGAATGTGCTTTTCTGGATATATGCCTAAGAGTGGAATTGCTGGATCTTTTGGTAGACTGATTCCCATTTACCTGAGGAATCGCCATAATGATTTCCAAAGTGGCTGTAAGAGTTGGCACTCCCACCAGCAGTGGAGGAGTGTTCCCCTTTCTCCACATCATCTTCAGCATAAACTGTCATTGCTGTTTTTGATTTTAGCCATTCTGACAGGAATAAGATGGTATTTCAGAGTTGTTGTGATTAATATTTCCCTGATGGCTAAAGATGTTGAACACTTTCTTATGTGTCTTTCAGCCATTTTAGTTTCCTCTATTGAGAATTGTCTATTTAGGTCTATACTCCACTTATTAATCGGATTGTTTGGTGTTTTGGTGACTAACTTTTTGAGTTCTTTATATATTTTGGAAATTACCCCTCTGTCAGATGTGGGCGTGGTGAAGATCTTTTCCCATTCTGTGGACTTCCATTTTGTGTTGCTGACTGTGTCCTTTGCCTTACAGAAGATTCTCAGTTATAGGAAGTCCCATTTTGTACTTGTTGATCTCAATGTCTGTGCTACTTGTGTAGTGTTCAGGAAGCAGTCTCCTGTACCAATTAATTCAAGGGTATTTCCTACCTTGTCTTCTAATAGGTTCAGTGCGGTTATATTTATGTTGAGGTCTTTAATCCATTTGTACTTAAGTTTTGTGCATGGCGATAGACATGGATCTATCTGCAGTCTTGTACATACCAGCATCCAGTTATACCAGTACCATTTGTTGAAGATTCTTTCTTTATTCTATCATATAAATTTAGCTTCTTTGTCAAAAATCAGGTTTTCGTAGATGTGTGGGTTAATATCAGGGTTTTCAACTCTATTCCATTGGTCTGTCTGTCTATCTATCTATCTATCTATCTATCTATCTATCTATCTATCTATCTTATCATCTATCTTTGTGCCAATACCAAGCTGTTTTCAGGATTATAGCTCTGTAATAGATCTTGAAATCAGGGGTGGTGATGCCTCCAGAAGTTCCTCTATTATACAGGATTGTTTGGCTATCTTGGGTCTTTTGTGTTTCCATATAAAGTTGAGAATTGTTCTTTCAAGGTCTGTGAAGAATTGTTTTGGGATTTTTATGGGGATTACATTGAATCTGTAGATTGTTTTTGGAAAGATTGGCATTTTTACTATGTTGATCCTACCTATCTAAGAGCATGGGAGATCTTTCCATTTTCTGGTATCTTCTTTAATTTCTTTCTTTAGAGACTTAAAATTCTTATGGTACAGGTCTTCCCTTTTTTGGCTAGCATTACCTCAAGGTATTTTATGTTGTTTGTGGCTATTGTAAAGGGTGATGTTTCCCTGATCTCTTTCTCCACTAATGTATCATCTGTGTATAGTAGGGCTACAGGTTTTTTTTTTTTCTTGTTAATCTTGTATCCTGCTACTTTGCTGAAGCTGTAGGAGTTCCCTGATAGAGCTTTTTGGATCACTCATGTATACTATCATATCATCTGCAAGTATTGAATGTTTAACTTCTTCCTTTCTGATTTGTATCTCCTTTCCCCTTGGTGTTCTTTTGTTGTCTTATTACTCTAGCTAGAACTTCAAGGACAATATTGAAGAGGTATGGAGAGAGTGGACAGCCTGGTCTTGTCCCTGATTTTAGAGGAATTGTGTTCAGTTACTCTCCATTGAATTTGATGTTGCCTGCCACCTTGCTGTATATTGCTTTTATCATGTTTAGGTGTGTTCCTGTTATCCCTTATCTCTCCAAGACCTTTGTCAGGAATCGGTGTTGGATTTTGTCAAAAGATTTTACAGCATCTAGTGTGAAGGTAATGTGTTTTTTTTTTTCTTTCTCAGCCGCAGAGACAGTTCACGGGTAATGCCATCTCCAAATCTCTCTTAATTTGCTCCTTTCAAGGTGTTTTATTTTTCTCCTCATTACCTATTCCTTTACTAAGAAATGATGTCCTCTTCAGAACTGACACAACTTTTGACTTTTTCACTGACAACATCTCCCAGGACACACTTGCTTCCCTCTTCCTTTCCTCAAAAATCCCAAAACTTGTTTTGCCCTGCACCTCCATCTCTAGTCCATTCCACTGTATGGGACACCAACTCTCCTTTTCTAGCTGTACATCATAAACCCTTTTCTGTAAAAATCAAAGGCCCTTCTACCTTCATCACCAAGCTCCAACACTCCCTACATCTAACCAGGCCCCTCCTAGGCCTCAAACCCATCACCCTACTATACATAAACATAAATACATAAATACTTCCTGAGACTGTAGTTTTACCCTGTGGTCTATAACACATAACTAACCCCAAGCAATATCTTCTCTGACACACACATATACCCTCATGGCCAAGTCCTCATGTGGGTCAAGGTCATCTAACAAACTCTCTCATCAACTTCACTGACACTTCAGTCAACGCCCCTCAGTACTTTTTGTGTGCTTCTCTCCAAAGCCCTCTCTGTCCTTATCCCACTTGCCAGTGCCCCTCTCCTATCACTGAATGCTTTCCCCCCCCTAACCATCTAAGCTCACTTTTGGAAGCCAAAGACATATTCTGTCAAACTCTCCAACTTAATCCTAAAACTCTCCTTTAGACCATCCCTCTCACCACTTAACAAAAACCTAACCAATCATCCATTTTCCCAAAATATTTCAATTTCAGAACCCACCAAACACCCCCAAAATGACTGATACACCTGAAGCCTCTTAAATTCTATTCTCCTCTATAGAACCTGACCCTGTTTTCAGATAACAGTTGTTTCCCCAATTAACCTTGTATAGTAAATCTAATTTTCCTCATTCCTCTCAAAACTCTCAAACAGACTCCAGTTTAACTCCTGTTAATCATCAGTCTAATTCCTATTGCCTTTTGTGAGGGGAGATCTCTCTCCATCCCTCTATGATTTCGCCCCATTTCCCTGTTTCCTTTTCCCCCCTCTTTCCCTGGTCTTGGGACTTCTCAACTATTAGGACCATGATTGTAACAGTTTCAAATGAATAGCTAAGAAAAATGATTTTCCTAAACTCCTTACCTATCTGTCCCAATAGATTTCAAGCCAACTACAGCCTGCTTCAGCAACTTCAGTGCCAGTCCAGCTGTTTCCTGGGAATCTACATCCTGATCCATCCTCACAGACTACACTCCTCTAGTCTCTGAGGACCTGCAGGACCAGAACAAGAAGTGACACACTATGCTCTTCCTGGTCTTGACCAATAAACCTGCTTTCTTGGGTTCACATAACAACAAAGCTCCAGTGACAGCAGGAAATATCCAGAGAGAAATATGGCCACTTACCCAACACCAACCCACTCAATAATAAAAAAGAAGGTGAGAATGACACTAGCCCACTCAAGCATGTGTTGGCAGGCCTTGCCCTTATCCCTAATTCTGTCTGCCCTGATAAAATACCATCAGATTAGATCCTTGAAGCTAGCCCCCAAGGTCTGTTCCATTATTCCATCACATCTTCCTCCTGAGGATGACTTCCATAATCTAGCTATCAAACAATTGGAAACTAGCAATCAAAAGCCCCCTTTGACTTTTCTAATTAATATTAAAATTAAAATTAATCATCTCATCCTAACACAGGGTTTCCCCTGGAACCTTTATAATCTGTAATTTTCTTATGTGCCGCATCTGTTCCCTCTCTATCCAGAAGCAGGCCTTTTTCCTCCAAGACAAATACCTTTGTCCTCACTACCTTGTTCCCTTCCCATTTTTCCCTTTTCTCCTATTCCCTGTCTTTGTCCCTTAAACCTGTCCTCTGTCCCTTCTGGAGAAAATAAATCTTTGTGCTGAGGACTTGGTCTTGGGGATTCTGAGCTGATACCTTTCCATTAATGAATGATTTGAAGATATGGGATATAGGGAGGAAATAAAATAGTTCTAAAAGTGATTATAAATTTTGAGTCTACATTTAGAATGTCAGTAAGTTGATGACATTAATGAGGAGAGAAATTATTCTGTATTGAACATGCTCTTCCATAAATAGCTTCAAAAGTACAGAGAGAACACACAGCAAACTTTAGTGTTAGCTGATTTCAAATATAATCATGTTTTTTCCCTTTCTCTCTTTACTTATAGAATTTTGGCAGAGTGTTGGTCTAAAAATTCATGAAGACGAAATGGCTTTTGTATTCCTCCCATTCTGAAACTGCTGACATTCATGTTTTGTTGATATAATTTTCAGTCTTTGCTTTAAAGACTGAAATTGAAACAAAATGCTTAGAGTATGTTTTGACCTTTGACTGTTTCATTAAGTATACAATACATAATTTGTCATTTTTCAAGCTTCCTCATCTTGAAGATACTAACAGTTCAGTTATGCTTAAGTGTATACATTTATAGGAACATTATATTTAGAATGTAAAATAAGAATGAATAAATATAGGTTTGTAATATTTTATGAACTGATAATGAAGATGAAATCTTGTGAAAATATAACATTGACAAAAGTATAGTCACCTTTTTAAAAATACATTTTAATTAAGATGTGTCAAAACTTCACCTTGTCACTTCATATTCTAGAGTGTTTGTGCTACATTTTTCTTCTCTTACATGTTACATCCAACTGCAGTTTCTCTTCCCTCCACACCTCCCAGCAATCCCACACACACATTTGCTATACCCTACATCAGCTCTTCCTCAGTTTCTCTTCAGAAAAGGGCAGTCCTCCCAGGGATATCAACCAAATATGGCATAAGTTAAAATAAGAATAGGCATCTCTGTTTCTTAAGCAGCACTCCTATTCTAGTCATCTGTGAGACAGCATAGAGAATCAACAATCAAGGCAGGTGATACCAACCAAGTAGGAGTTAGTTGAGAGTGAGAATCCTGTAGAAGAGGCAGTAAAGGATAAGGTACTTGTCTGGACTAAGCACACAAGCTTGCTCTGAAAACCCTCAACCAATTTGGTTGGCTTGGAGGAAATTTTGTATACTCAGGTTTTAATACCATTTTTGTTGTCCATATGCCAAGGATCATAGTTGTTGCTACAGCCTATCCAAGACTGCTATGGCTAGCAGAATTGAGATAGAAGCTAATTGATAGATGAACCAGAAAACAGATATACATGTATTTTATACGGAGGGTGTTAAATATATTGAAAATTAGTAATCATTATTGATTTATATAAATTGTAGAAAAGTAGTTTTGCTGTTATTTGTTGTGTCACATAAGAAATTTGTAGTTGTGAGTCCAGCTTCTTCAAAGCTATAAATTGAAGAATTCGATGGATTGCAAATATGCTAATGAATTTTTAATCCTGCTCTGAATTTCCTTTAACAACTCCTGAAAGGATCTTATGGAACAAGGTTTATTGAACATCAGTCTATGGGACAGATTTAAAGATAGCTGGAATGATTGTCATTACAAAAAATTTTTCTTAGTTCCCCTCATATTTGAAGAGTTTACCAGAACACTCCTCCCAATTTGTCCTCCTCTCTGGTAAATTAAAACAAGTGTTATCCTTAACAAATTATTTTGGTCATGCATGTTTTCTTAAATCATGTCTACTGTATGTAATAACGCATTATTCTTATCTCATATCTCACAAGCACACTCCAGTTTATATAAAACCATACAAACGGATGGCTATCATAAACTCTAAGGAGAAATGTATTTTCATGATTACAGACAGATGGTTAACCATCTGACCCATCATTTTGCTGTTATTGTCCTGAAGGTACATTGCTCAAGAATGGCACCACCATATTTAATAGTGTCTGGGGTATATGAATTTGTGTCTCTGCCAGTTTGGGGACAAGAATATAATGTCCTGAAGTGTAAGCTTCTAATCATTTATTCTTGTTTTTTCACTTTCTTTGTTTTTATTTAAAATAGATGTTTTCCACACAATAGATTCTTATCACAGTTTCCCATTTCTCAATTCCTCCAAAAACCTCCCCTAACTCCCCACCCACCCAAATCTAAATCCTTTCTTTTCCTCTCTCATTAGAATACAGATAGCCACCTAAAAAATAATAGCAATAAAACAAAATATTTAAAACAAAAGCAAAGAATAAGAAAAAACAAACAAAAAAAGAAGAACCACGAAAGCACAAGAAGCATATACAGAAACCTAAACACAAACATTCTCACACAGCAAAACTCATGAAAGCAAAATCAGAAAACAAAATATATATATGCAAAATACCTGTTAGAACAAAATGCTCAGACAAAGCATTGTGATTTTGTGTTTGCCACCTACTGATAGGCAGGGGACCTGCCTTAACTGTGGTTTGCATACCCTGTTAAGACTCAGCTGAATAAAAATAATGTTTCCTTTGTGGTGGCTATCAATTGGATTAGGGGGTAGAGATGAGTCTTTTTTCTCATCTTAGCACTGGAGCCCCAACTGCCTAAAATCTATGCAGGCCTTGTACATGCCCACAAAGTCTGTGAGTTCATATGTACATCAGTGTTTCAGGCCTTGTTTCTTTGGTGTCTTCTGTCCCCACAGGCTCTTACAATCTTTCCCCCTCTTCTGCAGCATTCCCTAAAACCAGAGGGAAAGGATTTGGTGGAGATATCCTGTTTAGGCCTGAGTGTTCCAAGTTCTCTCATCTTCTATACCCAATAACAAAAACTATCTTCTCAGTGTCAGGAAACTTTATTTTCCTTTTTGGTGTGGCTGAGACTCAAAGCCAGAAACTTGTGAGAGCCACTTGGATTTCCCAGCCTGGATCTGCTTAATGCTTGCTGGCCTCCGCAGTCCTTATTAGGCCTCCTGAGTTCTGGGCACACAATATCATTCTTCCACATCCTGAAGATTTATTTTCTTCCAGGTTTACTTATTTCTTCCTCCCTCCCCTCTTTCTTCCTTCCTAGTCTCTCCCTCTATGACTTTCTTTCATCTTCTTTGTTTCAAGTATTTTTATTTTATTGCTCTCTTTTATTCCTTCCTTGTTCTTTCTTCCTTACCCCTTTCTTATTTCTTTCCTTCCTCCCTCCCATTCTCTCTCTTCTTTACCGCTCTCCTTTTCTTTCTGCCATCTTATACTTGATGACTTATGCCATTGTATGGTTACCTGGCTTTTGATAATAGCAAAACAGTGTAGAATGAACACTCATAATGAAAACAGTGATTTAATCTAATTCATAGGATGGTATCAGTAAGATCTGCCTAAGGGAAAGCTACTTGTAACACTCTGGGGGTTTGGTGGGATCACTGGCCCTTACATTCCTTTTTCACTTATGAAAGGAATGGTGCTTTGAAGATTAATCAATATTAACAGTTATAAGACAGGTTATTTACTTGCCTGACACTCTTACTAATTCTTGTGCTTGATAATAGCTTTTCTCCCTTATGACACAGAAGAATTTTTAAATGATTGACATTAAATGTTATTACAGTGTTAGTGGACTCAGAATTAATTTTAATCAAATGGTGATACAAGGATATGCATGAATCAAGAACATTGCTTGAATATTGAACTATATTTTTGTAATCCAGCAAACTAGCAATTTAAATTTCATTGCACAATAATCATTGTATTCAGTTACATATCACACAGAGCAAGAGATAAGTTAAGATTATTAAATAGCAAAAACATTTTATTGAGCTGTTAAGTATGAATGTTTAAGGATGTCAAGGGACTGCAAGTAGATCATTTCTGAGCTTTTCTCTACCACAGTGTCCCTGACCTCACACCCTGGGCTGTCTTGCCATCATCAACAGCACAGTGGGTATGTATATTATGAAAAATGGGATCTGGAAAGATAACACAGTGGTTAAGAACACTTCCTGTTATTCCTGGAGATCCCTAGAATGGTTCCTAGCATGTAAATCAGGCAGCTCACAGTTATCTATGAATAAAACTTCAGAGAATCTGGTGTACACTTTTGGACTCCTTAGGCATGCATGACATACACTAATACAGACATGAATTGATATAAATAAACCCACACATGTACATGTGCAAATAAAAATAAATCTGCATTGTTATATTTAAAAATGTGTAGGTTTTGGGTTTATAAAACCAATACAAGTATTTCCCATATTTATTATGTTCTTATATCTTCTTAGGCTAATTTTATGGTGCTATAAATTATTTGACTTGTTTTATTTATGCTTCACAAAAAGTATGTGTTTTATTTTTATATAGAATTCAGAATGTTGTGATTTGTGCACAGTATAACTCCACTAAAATTAATGTAACTAATGGGAACAATTGAACATGTTGCAGAATTGATAATAAGCAATTTTACTTATAAAAACCAACTTATTACAGAAAAACACAGAGTTTCTTATAACCCTAACACCATTTAAAGAGACTAGCAGCTTTTATTTACTGTAATTAAGCACTTGATTCTCAGCTCTTTGTTTTAGGCATTTAGCTTATAACAGTCTAGAGTAAATGTGAACTTTCTGTAGTATCAAAAAGGAAGTACTCATGGTAGTTTATTGTATAAAAACTACTCTCATATACAAATGAAATTAATAATAATTTTAATGTTTAGTTATCAATATTTAATATTAATTATAACACTGTAATCAATAAAAACAGAAAGAATGCAAGATTTGAAATTATTTCATGTGTATGAGTACTTTGCCTGCATGTATGTCTGTGCATCATGTGTGTGCAGTGTCTTCTGATGCCAAAGGAAGTTGTGGACTCCCTTATAATTGGAGTTACAGTGTGTGATGAGCTACCATGTGGATTTTGTGAATTTAACCTGGATCCCTTGAAAGAACAGACAGCCAGTGCTTTAACTGCTGAGCTATCCTTCTAGCCATCAGAATACATTTTTTTAATGTCAGAAAATTTTGCCAAAGCAACACATAATATTTATTTACTTTACATAAGTGTATTTAGCCAGAAAAAAAAACCTTAGCAAGACCCAATGTCTTTGAATTTCATATAAAACCTGCTTTTATGCAAAACATTTTCATTTAAAATGAGCTTAAAATTAATTCAAATGTGTGTTTCTGCAGATATAATATAGACTACTAAAATTATGGTTCACTTTTATGTTGTCTTGGCTGAATTAGACTAAACATTTGAATTATTTATTTTGAGTTTAGTTCTGAATAAACAAGACAAATCACTTTTGGAATGATATGATAGTGATAAATTAGAAGAAAGCAGTCATTGAGTTTTGCAAATGTATTGAAGGCTGAATTGAAGGCAAGATATATAAAAACTCTTACATTGTCATATGTAGACAACTTGGGATTCTCATTAAATGTACTCATCTGTCAGTTGTTAGTCAGCTTTCTGTCACTTTGAGAACACAACTGAGATAATCACCCTAAAACATAGAAAGCTTTATTTTTGGCCACAGCTCCTGTGGTTTTTGTCCATGGTTAACAGGCCTTTGCATGGGCTGTCACAATACTTCATGATGGGAGCTACTGTGTCACAAGCTGGAGTTGTATAGCACCTGTGCTGTGAGGGCACTGTAAGTAACAGCACAACCCATTTCAGAGTGTCATTAGAAGCTAAGATAATGACTTCTTTCTCTGTCTCTTTGTTTCTTTGTTATGCTCTCATGTTTTTAACCCTCAAAAGGTCTTAACAAGTAAATGCTTATTCCTTTATTTTCTTGTTGAGAAAAATTAAAAGCACTTGAGCATTAAACGTTTCAGGTATTTTGAATAAGTTCTTTTACATAGCATAAAAGAAAATCCTAGTAAACAAAGAACAAAGATTGGCTTGAACTATAAACATACACTGAAGAAAAGGCCCAAACTTCCAATCATTTCCCAATGTGCTTCCATAGCACTTCACTCACCTTGTACTGGTAATCATATTTTGTTGTGGAAGCAGCTATGCTTGTTATGTCATCTCCATTGTTTCAGACCTCAACTGTCTCACTCCTCCCAGTCCCAGATGATCCTCTGGTGCCTTGCATTCTTGATATTTCAACATAGTGTGAGTAAGAAAGTTCATTAATGTCTTCTAGTGTTAGGATCTTTAAAAATGAAGTCAAAGTGCTAGAGATTCAAGAAGGAAAATTTTAACAGAAATTAGAGAGAGAGGGGGGAGGAGTGAATGAGACAAAGGGAAGGAGGCAAGAGAGAAGGAAGGAGGGGGAGATAGAGAAAGAGAGATAGTTAAAGAGAAAAAGAGAGAGAATGCAAATGAGCAGGCCCAGAAAGGGTAAAGAAAAAGAGGTAAAATAGCAAATAAATGTAGGGGAAGGTGGTCAGGCACATCTGTAGCCAACTTCTAGCAGGCGTGGCTTACACTGTCCTCTAAAAATAAAGGAAGCAAAGATGACATGAAAATGGAGGGTAGACCTCCTGACACCATTTCTACGGGTTTCATCATTGCTCAGGACAGTAAATAGAGATCATAAATGTATACAAAATCACATCAAATTTACTCTCCTTGCTTGCATTTCAAGAATCACTGTGCACTACAAGAAAAAAAAAACTATCAACAAAGATCCCCAGCTGCCCAAGGACCAGGAACTTAGACAATGTCAGCAGCAGCAGCTTGGGCTCTGATGTCACCATGGCCCTGGATGACAGTGAATGGCTCACATCAGCATGGGCCCAGCAGCAGTGTTCTTCCCAGATTCAAACATGGTCCCAGGTGGAGGTAGACACCTTGAGCAGTCAAATGGCTCCTGAAGGCAACAGGAGCCACAGACCTGAAAATACATCCTGACTATGGTAGGGCTATGGACCCTGACATGGCCTGCTGTCACAGCTCAGCCCCAGATGTCAATATAGCTTCAGATGGCAGTGCAGGCCACACCAATTTGCATGGCCCTGACAGCAACATGATCCTTGGGCACCAACATGGATGTCTGTTTTGCATGTTACCACAGGGACTATGTGATCCATGAGTTGAAATACTAGAGCCTCACTGAGCTGGTCTAACCACTCACTGGCATGGGAGGAGTGTTACCATAGCCAGCCGTAGGGTAATGGAGCCAGATTATCCTGACAGAGGAAAGCTGGCCCTGCCCCTCACCTGAAGGGGTTGGCCCCAGCAGGTAGGACTGGCCAGCTCAGCAGCCACCCAGGTACACATCTAGGGCTATGAGCTGGTACACCCCAATATCTACCCCATCCATGACATCCTAGAATGCAGAGCCATGGCCACATATTCTACATGATTTCAGACAACAGTGGGTTGTCCTGGGAGTTTCTGTGGGGGTTGACAGCATGCCTGAGGACAGAAGCCTTGAACCTGACTAACAACACATTACACAATGAACATATGCAAGGAAAGCTGTTTGAACAAAAGAGTATGCTCCATGATACAACAGCTCCCACTACCACTAAGATGAATTAAGAAGCAAAGGAGAGGTAACAATGGAGGAGTGAAATGGTGTTTTATGTTTGTATTTTTTTCTGTTTTATATTTGAAATTGATATTTTTAATTATTTTTATTATTTTTCTTCCTTTTCATCTTTATCTTATTTTTATTATATGTTAGTTTTCCTTTGGGGGGTTACTACCAGGGTGAGGGGTGGAAGCATCGGGACTAGGATTGGGGTGCATAATGAGAAATACTCAATCAATAAAAATGTAAAAAAGGAGAAAAACTATCAAGAAATTCTTGTCTCAAGTAATTGAATTATTTTATATTTACCTAAAAATACATAATACATATATGGGTACATCTACATATCTTTATATCTCAGAAGTTATCCTACGTGGGCTGGTCATCCTCTCCACCAGAGTCATATACTACCTACCAAAATCCCAGTATCCATAGGGACTGGAGGAAGCTCTGAGTGAGTTAAATCATGAGCATTGTTGGCATGGCCATGACCATGTTAAGGACTCTCAGGCATTGTGCCCACTAGATATTGACAAAGCCAATGTACATATGGAACACTCACAAGATGGGTGGCAACACTTTCCTTGGAGGTTCCATACGAGTGTTAATGAGTGAATGACCAGTGTGTGCAAAGACTAGCAGCCACAACATCCACTTCTTGGATGTTTATAACCTGAGACTGCAAAGACCTCCTAACCAGACTAGTGAAGCTCTCTCCCTGTACTGTACATAGTATTCATGTTGAGATGCTGGATTATAAAGGTAGCAGACTCTCACCTTATCCCAGTTTTACTGTACATGTGTCTGTATGTCTGTCCCTTCTCTATACCTCATTACCATTAGTCTGATTTCCAGGATCCAAACCACATTGGTCAATAATACTATTCATGAGAAACCTGTGTTCATGTTGTTGGCAAGGAGTCCAGTTGACTTCCAAAATAATATAGTCTATTGCTGTTGCCCTTAGTTCCCTTTTGGAGACACCACACACTTAGGACACAGGACTCAGAAGAATTGAATTTGATCTAATCTGAAGGTCTCCTTCTTGTGCTCTAGTTTTCCTAGTAGCATTAAGAAGTATGAAGCTGTCAAGGGAATAAACAATCATTAATCATCCCTGGCTGAGATGTTCATGAAGCACAACTCTGACCAGCACATCAAAATATCCCTAAAGTTGAAATAATAGCACTCATATCTTGTCAGTAACCAACAGTATTCTAATTGAATTTAAGTCCTACTCAACAGGAGGGAAAGCTTGATACTAGAAATCTAGTGAAATATACAGGGCTAGTGAAGACATGAATCTTAGAACCAAACTTGCTACTGATAGTTAAAGACTGGATAATTCTAACTATATTTCAAAACTTACTTTTATATCCACAGATAACTAGAGTTCTCATTCCTTATCAAATAATGTTCTCTTTCCAGCAAATGGAGACCATTACAGAAAGTCACACTGAACACAATGCAGAGATCAATGGATAGTAGGGAGCCCAGCCACAACAGATACATCTTCAAAATATCACCTAAGCATAAGGTTCAGGGAACATCCAGAGGCAACAGAATGATTGTAAGAGCCAGAGAATCACAATATCTCTGAGAGATGGTGCATCCTAGAAATGACTGCCCAGATAAGATGAGAACAATGACAGTATCCTTAGACAAGCTACTGTGGGTGAGTAGGGATCTCAGATCTCAAGGAGTCTCATTCCTAGGTAAAGAACTACATACACCTAATGACTTTTGAGAGAGGAGAGTGACCATTCCCAGGAATGATCTTTCTAGTGAGTTGTCCAGGACAAGAGGTTTGCAATGAATTCACATACACTTGAACAGCAAACATAGACTCAGTAGGTTACAGACACAATATATATATTGTGATATATATATATAAATATGATATATCATATTATATATGAAAAAGCAGGCCATCCATTTGAGAAGGAGATGGGAACCATGAGAAGATTAGAGTTAAGGGAAATGGAATGGTTGGATGAAAAGGAAGGGGGAATGATATATATTTTAATTAAAATATTAATTAAACTAAGAAAATTTCTGTATGTTTTTCTGATGGAAGTTGCAGGCTTGTGTAGTGGTTTAATTCCAACTGCAGCACAGTGAAACAGCACCAGTTTGCATTGGCGATACTTTCAAGCCGAGAGCTTTGTGCAGCCCGCGAATGACAACCTTGACTTTATTCATAGCAAGGACTTTCATACTTTCATATTCTACTCCATGAGGCACTGCTAAGCTGATGTGCCTCTTATGAAATAACTTTTGCTCTTTTGAGGATACATGTCAAATATTTCATCCAAGGCAGGGTAATTTACCACTTCACTGATCTTGTTAGCTAATTAAATTACATTAGTTAAGTATATCCTTCATAGTCCTGGTTAATTGTAGGAAATAATTTTAAAGGATGTACAAATACTTAAAAGAAGTAAATACAAAAAAGCAAAAAAAAATGGTTTTGTTAAAATTAGAGGTAGATATTTTCAAAAATATTGTATAATAATAACACTTAGTAGATGATATTAGTACATTATTGAATATCTACAATAGTGAATTATACTAACAGACATGAAGGAATAAATTAAATTAAAACTCTAAGGCATAGATCAAGTTGGAAATATATAATGAAAGATGAGATTTCAAGTTTAATAGGTATCTGAAAAGCTTCTTCAGATATAAAATACAAAGATCTAATGTTAGTTTGGACACTAAAATTGGACAGGAGGGGAAGAAAACATTGAAATTGAAATAGTAAAAAAAAATATCCAAAGGTCAGCATTTAGGCCTTTTTCTCAAGATTTTACTTTTCTGTGCAAGGTTTTGAAAGAAAGGTATTTAATGCTCCCATGGTTGACTCAACAAATCACCCACCACTTTTACTTCCACTGTTGTAACATCATTTACCTTTGAAAAAAAAGTTCATTGAAATCTCGTTTTAAGTTTTGTGAGCTCTCTCCCTAACTGTAGATCTCTCATTTGTGTGTATGTGTGTTTTGAAAATTTGACGATGTAATTTTAATGGGCTGTTTAATTTTGCTTTGCTGTTTCTTATGGAAGTTATGGCTAGTATTATAAAGAAAAATAATTCCACATTAAACATACTTCCCTTCTACTGTGAGCAGTATCTGGCAAGGAAATTGCTCACCATTTGCATCTATTGTGAATTCTGTGATTTATCAAAATGTTACAGAGGATGATAAACTGGTAGACGTGGAGGCAGATTTGCAGATTATTTAGTCTCTGAGTTCTAGTTGAACATTACATTTTACATCAATTTAGTGAAAAGAACCACAAAACCAAACATGAGCAAAATGGACTAAACTTCTTTTTCTTCTTGATGGGAAATCTATAAATTAGCAGCAATTTTATAATGTTTTAAGATGTTTCCCATTTTCTTTAAAAGCTGGATAGAAAAAGAAACAAATACTTTTTAGAAAGGCACCGTGCTTTGTGATTTCACATACACATACACACACACCAAATTCTGTTATAGTGCTAACTGTACCTTTTCTCCTTTAATTGTGTTGATCTATAGCTAGACAGATAAATAAATAATTCTCAAGTGCTCTGGAGCACTGACCTGGTGGCATTCCCCTGTGAGAGGGACAAGTCCAACACAATTGGAACTTTTTCTCCTTGTGCAGTGTTGTTCCTTCTTCTCTGGGCCTTGATTTCTCAGCATCTCTGAGAAATTCTCTCAGCATCTCTGTTCAAATTCCATTTGAACAATTTTAATTGCATACTATTTCATTTATTTTATTGTTTAATTATATACTATTTAATTGGACCTGTTTGTGTTCCTGTGTCTTGGATCTATCTGAAAGTCTGGAAATTACAGTTGTTCATTGGAAAATAAAAGCTAAAAATTTTTATAACCATGGTTAGTAAAGTCTATCATTATGTAATAAAAAGAAAACCTATGGATTATTCTAAAAACAAAATCCCCAACAAACACAAACTAAAAAGTCATTGATTTAGAATTCTTTTTGATGGCAAAACAATTAAAAAACTTCTTAACTTTAAAAGGGGAGATATTAAAATTGAAGCTCAAAACAAGGGACAATCTTTTAGTTGTCATATTTATATCTGTCACTGAGTGGATTTCTAGAGAAGTGTTTCATAGGATATAATTAACATCCAGTACTGCCTAAATTAGACTTTGGCAATGTTGGTGTCTCTTTATGTATGAAGGACAGTACATAGAAGTAATTATGCACAATGAGCACTTATTTTCTATTATTTCTTTGGGAAAATTGTGAATACATATGCGTTTGCATTGAAATTGAATGCTTTCTGAATTTGGATTTTATTACTCTTGATAACAAGATCACATATCTCTTTTGTGTGTGTGTGTTCTTAAATGATAAAAAGTATAGGAAAAGTATCTAAAAATTCCTTAATGTCATGATTATTCTAGCCTGACCAGAGAATAACAAATGTAAAAGCAACATTCAATGTCGAAAATTTTCTTCTGCTTTCTTGTCTGCGAAGTAAGTCAGCAAAACTATGCACTCTATCACATTTTATGCAGGTGAAGGAGACTTTCCGTTTGAATTTAAAACCTGAATGCATGGGACTACATATGTAAGAAGATGTATGTCTACAAATTCTAGAATGATCATTTAAATAATTTCAATCACTATAAAAATGGTTCTCTTATTCTTTCCACAGAACAATCCTTTCTCAATTCGGAGAGTTAGGATGACACAGGGTGCTTCTTATGTTTCTAACATCATTACCCTATTCACAAGGATGTTTTTCTTAAGGTACTTCTCAGCCTAGATACAGGGAGGAGGACCTTGGTCCTGTCTCAAATGACGTGACAGACTTTGATGATCCTCCATGGGAGGCCTCGACCTCTCTGAGAAGTGGATGGGGGCTGGGATAGTGAGATGGTGAGAGAATTGAGAGGAGAGGAGGGAGAAAGAACTGGGATTGGTATGTAAAATAGGTCATTCTTAATTTAAATAAAAATTCATTAAAAATACATAGTATAAGATATTCATCGACTTATTTTTAAATGGTTATGAAATTTGGCTTCTGTACTAAACTCTGATTTAGCTTACCATAATTTCTAAGTAATATATATCTTAAAATTTTTCTTCTTTGGATAGTGGTGGCACACACCTTGAATCAAGATTCAGGAGGCAGAAGCAGGTGAATCACTGCAAGTTTGAGGCCAGCTTGGCCTATAAAGTGAATTCCAGGACAGCCAAGGCTACACAGAGAAATACTGTCTCAAAAAATCAAAGTAATAATAATAATTTTATTCTTCATGTAAACATGATAATTGTTTTCTATAATTCCTTGGAGAAGCTAGCTAATATAAGCTGTTGTGGCTTTAGGATAAATATATTACCTCTTGGCTTCAACTAGGGGAAAAAGCCAGAAAGTGCACACAGGCATTCTTGGCAATTCTGGTTTCTGCCTACAAACCTCACTCTTTATGTTCTGCTGTTAGACCTCAGGCTTGGTCCTTGCTATGAAACAGTTTGGGCCATCCTGAATGCATGCCATGTAATTTCTTTTTTGTTTCCACTATTGTTGCTTTCCTTCCTTATATTTTTAATTATCCAATTATCTTACTTTCTTTCCATGCCTTCTTTTCTAAAACACACTCAAGAAATACATGATGAATGACTGAGCTTGTGTTTTTATTTTAGGCTGTGCGGTATCTCCATTAGCGGGGAGCAGAACCTAGTATCCTGTGCCTGAGCATCCTTTGGCTCCTTCAGCACTCTTGGCATGGAGTGCTCCTACTCCAGGCCTTCCATGATAAATCTCCACCCCCCTATCCCAGCTACTATATGCCTGACCTATTAGTTTCTTCTTCCTATATACTTTTGTTTTGTGCTTGCTTTGATGATGATCTCTCCAGCTCCAAGCTTCAGCTACTATCCTTTGATATCCCAAACTTATGATGTTAAAATATGAATTTCAGGGCATTCTTTAAAGGAGAATCTTTAAAACATTTGGGAGGAAGCAATCAGTGGAATACTGTTTAGAAAATTGCAAGTTCTTCCCCTAAACTGCCAATCAAAAATAAAATATTAGCACTATTCTAATTTCTCCCTTTCAAAGGCATCTCTACTTCAAATTAATATGCTTTAAGTTTCTACCAACTTCACAGCACTCTTATATAAGAGAGACAAGTTAAAGTAAAATGAGTTATCCTTTTCAAAATCCCAATTGCTTTTGCTTCAAGTCAAGGTCTAGTTTATTGTGACCTGTTTCCCCTTTCCTACTGTTATTTGACTAGTTTCTGCTCCTTGTTATATTGCTATATTTCATTCTCAATTTGCCCCTTCTGTGACCTCTTCGTTGTCTCAAAACTGTGTGCATAGTACCCAACTCTATAGTCCATTCATACAGTGGTACTTCCACTGTGCAACCATTATTTACCTGTCAGTGTGCCTGACAGTCACTAGGAAAGATAAGGCTCTGAAGTCCTGCTATTTCAAAAACGTATCTGGAAGGCCACAGAAGATCATAGATAATCATGTTTTCGGTAGTTTTTCAGAGGACAGTATTTGGGAAAATTTGGAAAAACTGACTGTCAAGGCAACTGGTGAAAAGAGACAAAGGAAGCAATGGGTGTAGTTCACCTACTTGGAGACTTAGTGAATTGCTATGTCCTAGGCAATGACACAACAGAAGGCTCCAGAATGCCAAGAAAGAAGGAAGTGGTTCACATGCTAAGCTAGACAAAGGACTTCTGTGGCCAAACTGAATGTTCCTGGGATTTCTCACATGTTTTCAACATACAGTGTTTAGGATGTGTGCCACGGTCACCTGGAAGACATGATGTGAGCATGTTGGCTGTGGCTGTGTCAAGCTGCATCCCTTATGTGTATGCATTAAGAATCACTTTCATTATTTGAAAAATACTGCTTACAAAGAGGTATATCAAAAAGAAAGGCATTATGCACTCTAATTTTGACTGTCTATAGATATACAATTTAGAAAAATGTAACCTTCATTATTGCATTAATTTCTAATGAACATTACTCACCATTTCTATCAGATTTATGAAAGATAAAGCTATTACTAGTTAATGGTGATAGTTTAATATGTATGTTTAAGTGAAGGTATTCTTTTGCTTATTAATTTCTGTTTGTTAAAATTTATTTTTATTAGTTTTCAAATTATGTGTTTGTATAGAAAGGGCATATATATAAATAAGTGCAGGTCTTTCTATGGCTGCATTACCTCACCTAGGATGGTTTCTTGTAGTTCTATCCATTTTCCTGCAAATTTCAAGACTCCATTGTTTTTTGTTCCACAGAGTAGTACTCCATTGTGTAAATGTACCATATTTTCTATATCCATTCTTTGGTTGAGAGGCATCTAGGTTGCATTCAGGTACTGGATATTACTAATAATGCTGCTATGAATATAGTTGAACAGATATCATTGTCTGAATATGCATCCTTTGGGTATATGCCTAAGAGTGGAATTTCTGGATCTTGAGTGGTTCCCATTTTGTAGAAACCACTATAATGATTTCCAAAGTGGCAGTACAAGTTTGTGCTCCCACCAGCAATAGAGAAGCATTCCTCTTTCTCCACATCCTCTCCAGGATAAACCATCTTTGGTGTTTTTGATTTTAGCGATTCTGACAGGTGTAAGATGGTATCTCAGCATTGGTTAGATTTGCATTTGCCTGATGGCTCAGGATGTTGAGAAATTTCTTAAGTGTGTTTCAACCATTTTAGATTCCTCTGTTGAGAATTTTCTGATTAGTTCTATTCTCCACTTTTTAATAGAATTATTTGATATATTGGTGACTAGCTTCTTGAGTTCTTTATATATTTTGGAAATCAGCTCTCTGTCTGCTGTAGGGTTAGTGAAGATCTTTTTCCATTATGTAGGCTGATGTTGTGTCTTGTTGACAGTGTCTTTTGCCTTACAGAAGCTTCTCAGTTTCAGGAGGTTCCATTTATTCATTGTATAGCTCAGTGTCTGTGTTAATGGTATTATGTTTATGAAGTGGTCTCCTGTGCTAATTCCTTCAAGGGTACCTCCCAATTTCTCCTCTAAAAAGTTCAGGGTGGCTGGATTTATATTAAGGTCTTTGATCCATTTGGACTTAAGTTTTGTGCATGGCGATAGAGATGGGTCTATCTGCAATCTTCTATATGTCTGCATTCAGTTATGCCAGTACCATTTGTTGAAGATGCTTTCTTTTTTCCATTGTATAAATTTAGCTTCGTCAAAAACAGGTGTTCATAGGTGTATGGGTTAATATTAGGGTTTTCAATGTGATCCAATTGGTCTACCTGTCTGTTTCTGTGCCAATACCAAGCTGTTTCCATTACTATAGCTCTATATTACAGCTTGAAGTCAGGGATGGTGATGCCTCCAGATGTTCCTTTAAACAGGGTTGTTTTGGCTATCCTGGGTTTTTGGTTTTTCCATTTAAAATAGAGTTCCTTTCAAGGTCTGTGAAGAATTGTGCTGGGATTTTGATCAGGATTGTATTAAATCTGTAGATTGCTTTTGGTAAGATTGCCATTTTTACTATGTTGATCCTACCTATTCAAGAGCATGGGAGTTCTTTCCATTTTCTGGTATCTTCTTTAATTTCTTTCTTTAATGGCTCAAAGTTTTTGTCATGCAGTTCTTTCACCTGCTTGGTTAGAGTTACCCCAACATATTTTTTTGTTGTTTATGGCTATTGTAAAGGGTGATGTTTCTTTGGTTTCTCTCTCAGTGTATGTATTGTCTATATGTAGTATGGACAGTGAGGGTTTTTTTTTTTTTTTTGAGTTAATCATGTATCTTGCCCTTTGATGAAGGTGCATATCAACTGTAGTAGTTCCCTTGGAGAACTCTTCAGGTCAGTTATGTAAACTATCATATCATCTGCAAATAGTGAAAGTTTTACTTCTTCCTTTCCAATTTGTATACCCTTGATCTCCTTTTGCTGTCTTATTGGTCTAGCAAGTACCTCACCCATATTTGGATAATAGACATAGAGCAAAAGATTCCCAGACTAAAATCCACACCTCCAGAGAAGGTAGGAAACAAGAGGGAACCTAAAAGAGACATACAGGGAGTGAAAGGGAAAGGGAAAAGAGCCCCTGAACAAATTGGCATCATTGGGGAGGATGTGAGGATGAAGGGAAGGCAGAAGAGGAGGACAGAGAAGAACATCAGTGATCAGGAAGATTGAGTGTGGAGAGGAATAAAGAAGAGCAAGAAACACATCAATATAGAGAGCCACTAGAGGTTTCAAAAGAAAATTGGGACTACCGAATATAGTCCAGAGACCCACAAAGATGAACCCAACTAGGAATCTAAGAAATAGTGGAGAGGCTACCTTAAATGCCCTTCCCCCATATAGAGAATGGTGACTATCTTAAATGCCATCTTAGATCCTTTATCCAGTAGCTGACAGAAGCAGAAGCAGAGATCCATAGCTAAGCACTGAGCCAAACTCCTGGAACCCAGTTTCAGAGAGGGAGGAATGGCCAACAAAGGGGTCAAGACCATGCTGGAAAAACCCACCAAAACAGCTGACCTGATGAAGTAGAAACTCATGGACCAAAGTCTGACAGCTGGGGAACCAGCATAGGACTGAACCAGGCCCCTGAATGTGGGTGTCAGCTAAGAGCACTGGGCAGTCTATGGGGCCACTGGCAGTAGAACCAGGATATATCCCTAGTGCATGAATGGACTTCAGGAGCCTTTTTCCGATGGAGGGATACTCTTTTAGCCTAGATACACAGGGAAGGGCCTAGGCCCTGTCCCAAATATCTCAGCAGATTTTGATGATCCCTCATGGAAGGCCCCACCCTCACTGGGTAGTGAATGGAGAATGGGATGGGGGTCAGTGGGGGACATGGGAGGATGGGAGTGAGAGGGAACTGAGACTGATATGTAAAAATAAGTGCAGGTGCCTTGGGAGGCTAGATACATCAAAGTTCTTTGGAGCTTAGGTGATTTCTATGTGAAAAGGAATAAATTCAAGAGACTAGTGAAAATCAAGTATCTTTTAAATATACTATTCTGAAGTAACAGACCTCAGCACACAGTCACATAGCCAACTTCTCGTACGTTTGAAGCTCTCAAGGTTTTGTGATAAACAGGTGCTAGCTGCCAGCTAGGGGAGAGAGAGCACCTCCCACTTATCTCTAACTTTGGATATACTCTAAGCATGCCTCATACTGAAAATAGACCATAAAAATCTATCTCTTACATCTGCAAGACAAGTGCAAACTCTTTACCATTGAACCAGATGACCAGGCCCTATTAATTGTTTACTATTAAAATAAAGAAGAAATTGTATATTTGTCATTGAATCAGGTTGCATCAATTTATGATAGTTTACAATATCAGTCTTACACATTGGAAAACATCCCTTTATTGGCTTTTACTAAATTTATGATGTGTTTGTCCTCTTATTTATATGTCCTCGTGTGTGTGTGTGTGTGTGTGTGTGTGTGTATTATATCCTAATTTTGTATGACTGTATCACTTAAAGTAGTCAATTTTGAGTATTTCAATTGCTTAGCATTGCATCTGGGCTCAACCAAGAGCAATCAATCATGAAACTTTTTTTTGGGGGGGGTGTTGAGACAGGGTTTCTCTGTGTAGCTTTGGAGCTTATCCTGGCACTAGCTCTGGAGACCATTTTGGCCTCGAACTCACAGAGATCCACCTGCTTCTGCCTCCCGAGTGCTGGGATTAAAGGCGTGCACCACCAATGCCCAACGAGCAATCAATCCTGAAACTTGATTTTGAAATTCTCTAAGATGATTCTAAAGCACATCCAGAGTGGAGAAGCACTAGAGAAAATGTGGATTAGAACCTAGTAAAATCTATAATTTTATTACTTTCCATTTTTCCCTGGCTGCCAGGTAGCAAGCATTATAATAAACAGCTGTAGGGGAAAGGGCACTTGGGTACTTCATAGCCCTGGAAGGGGCCCTGTCAGCAAATACTTAAAAGAAAAGCCTAGGCCCTATCTCAAAGGATACAATAGACACTTGATGACACCCTATGGAAGGCCTCACCATCCAGGGGGAGCAGAAAGGATATGTGATAGATAGGGTTTTAGTTGGGGGGAGTGTTAGGGGAGGACTGGAGGGAGAAGGGAACTGGCATTGTCATGTAAAACAATCCTGTTTCTAATTCACAAAGAGAGAAAGGATATGTGATAGGTAGGGTTTTAATTGTGGGGGTGGTAGGGGAGGAAGGGAGGGAGAAGGGGACTGGGATTATCATGTAATTCAATCTTGTTTCTAATTCAAATAAAAAAATATAAAAAAATTGAACCATGAGTTCCAGGATTGTAACAATGCAGGCCAGGTAAGGACTGTCTTGTCACTCCTAATACTTGCACATCTCATACTCAGAGGTTTTCATGCCGGCTTCCAATGGGCATATCCAGAGACCTCACCTTTGGTAAGACAGTTTGCTTCAAGAAAAGGTTTTCTGTTTAGAACAGAACAAGGAAGGTGTTTCCTCAACCACAGATTCAGAAGCTAAATATTGGGTGGGCAGGAAAGGCAAAGAGTTCTGTGTTGAAAAATCATAAAATCTTGCCTCAGTTAGGCCAATTAATGAAGATAGGAAATTCTTTACTAATCTTGCTCTATGGGAAGATCCCCCTTATTATTTAACATTCTTTGCATTATTTCTGTATAACTACTTTATTTACAAATAAATCTAGAAATGGTTGGGTAGCAGAATACACAACTGGAATTTTCTTATATTGCACTACTGGACTTCAGGAACAGGCAATTTGAAAGCAAATCAGTCACAGATCTGATTTGTGAGCAGATCTATTTATAGCTTAAAGTGAATTTGGTTTATCCGCATGGTCAGAGCAGGTATGAAGAAAGACTAAATGTTAATTTTAACTGTAAAGTTTCAAAAGGTTTGAAATCCCTTGTCTCATGGATTGGTGAAATGGAAGAATATTAAGGCTACCATGTAGTGTTATTAACTAATTTTAATTTTCCAACAATTTTTGTCTTTTTATTGTAAATTTATGAAGCATAGCTTATTTAATTGAATATCCACTCTCAACTTTGAGATTTGCTTATCTCTGGATTTTATGTTAAGAATTCTTCTTTCTTCTTAAATTTGTAAGATTTTTCACTTCTGTCTTGAAAAAAAAAAGATGAGTAAACAACCTTTCAGGTGTTTTCTTAGGGACTGATTTATCATTTCAGTTCATCATTAATGTTTATTCCTGATAAACTTGCTTTCAGTGGAGTTGGTACTGCTGTTGGTTTTGCATAGTTTAATTTCTTTCCTCTGAAATTTTGCTAGAAGTTTTGCAGGACACTTTCGATCACAAGAACCTGTTTGTCAGTGGGGGTGCTTGCTGAGCTGGGCTTAATACATTGAGACAGGAAGCAGAGGCCAAGTTTTTGTCTGCAGGGTGTTAATTTACCTTCATCAATAGGTGATTACCTTTCTCTAGCAGCAGCAGCAGCAGAACCATAAGGCCCTAATCACTTTCTTTGCTGAAGTCAGCTTTAGGAGAAAACATTCACTTATGCCTAGAAACTACCTGATGCTTGCTTGCTTAGGTAAAAATGTTAAAATATTGTCATGCAAACTGATGTACTGTAAATTTTACTATCAGGACCTGTTTTGTTATAAAGTCATATGATTGGCATATATAAATACTATGCTGGGATAACATATGAAATTAATAATTAGGTGATCCTTTTTAACTATTAATAAATCCCTAAGGAAACCCTTAGAATGAAAATGTGCCTATAAAATTTTGCATTCTTACTTCAACTTTTGCTCAATTCTGTATTTACATTTTCTATAAACAAATAATTTTGTCCATGATGATCTTTAGTTTCTTAGTCATTCAAGGCCAGTGCATTCTGATAAGCAATGCTATGGTAACTATATTGCTCAGTATTAACACCTTGACAAATTTCTCCCTCTCATGGAAGAGGTACATAACACATCTTTCAGTTTTTGAAAAATATTAGAAAATGTCATTATATATATATATATATATATATATATATATATATATATAAACTCATTTTCTGTTTATTGAGGATATGGTTACAGCTGTGTGTTTAAGTGTGTATACTTAATGTGCTTGTGTATATGTGTGTATGTGTGTGCATGTACTCAATGTGTATGGGTTTATACATTGGTGCATCTAGGTGCGCATGTACTCAATGTGTATGTGTTTATGCATCTTGTGTGGGGTGTACTCATGCATAGGGAAGTCACAGGTTATTATGAATACTTACTTCTTCTCTCTGTTGTTCTCCTACTTGGCTTCTTGAGACAGTGTATCTTGCTAAACCCACTGCTCACAGATTGATTAAGCATTCTGGCTTATGAGCTCTAGGGTTTCTCTAGTCGCTGCTTTCCTGGTGGTTGGGTTACAGGAATATGTCAGCATTTCTGGATTTTCATGTGCATTCAAGGGATCTGAATTAGGGTCCTCATGCTTGCACAGTAGGTGTTTTTTTCTGCTGAGATATTCTCTTTAGCCCCAAAAAGCCGCATTTTGGGACACGGTAGGAAAATACCCCTGTACTAATTTTCAGCAGGCATCAGACTTTAGTCAAAGGGACAACTGTTAGTACTTCAGTCTTTAAAACTGAGTCAAGTCCTTTTAAAAACACATGAATATTCTTGATCTGTTGTGATTTCCTGTAGGGAAAACATATACATTCAATTTCAAGTCATTTTCTTTTGTATTTATTATTTAGAAAGAACCATTTAAGATGTCTTATTTTTACGAACAGAAAAGTAGACATTATGCATGCTGTGATGAAGACACAATTTATTATATATGGCATCTGCTGGTTACGGCAGTCAACAATTACTATTCACCAAAGTAAAAAGTGACAGTTTGGAAGTCAGGCATGACTCCTTATACCATGCACTACATCCGAAATTGTCTTTCTCCTCTTTGTATTCTAGAGATTAGAAGTCTAATACATTCATAGATATTGTGTTTCAACTTTAAATCCACACACAAAGCCTTTAATACATAGTTATATCCTGATGTTAATTACCAACAAATGTATTTTTATGATATTTAAAACCTAGTACATTACTAAAATAATATTTGTAATTCTGTTCAAAAATACTTATGTAGTGTCGGATGTAGTTGGTAAATGTTTATAATACCAGTGCTTGGGAGGTAAGAGCAGTAGGTTCAGAAGTTCAAGGACAGCTACATGAAGCTCTCTATAGTGTGTGTGTGTGTGTGTGTGTGTGTGTGTGTGTGTTTGTTTGTGTGTATGTGTGCTTATGTCAGTGTGCATGCATGTGCATTCATGTGTGTGTGTATGTTTGTGTGTGTGTGTAGCACTGCAAATAAAATGACTATAGACTGATACTGGAGTTCAAGCTTCAAACTCAAGATCAGAAAAGCAAAGCAGCCAACCATTACTTCTTACCTCTACCTTAGCTCAGACCAAAGGGGCTATCTCAAACTGCTCCCAACTAAACTACTCCTGATATTCTCTCACACTGTGATGCTCTCCTCAAAGTGGCTGGGGAATCCTGAGAATTCAATGCCTTTCTGTCCTCAATGTGGCTGAAGAATGAATATCAGCTGTGAGAACCTCCTCCTATCTTATATACCTCCCTAATTCTGGAATTAAAGGCATATGCTCTCAAGTGCTAAGATCATCTTTGTGTGAGCTATTTCTCTTTAGGAGTAGATAAAATTTGTGCAGTCAGTTTGGCCTTGAACTAATAGAAATCTGTCTGCCTCTTAATCCTGAGTCCTGAGATTAAAAGTGTGTATCACCACTGCCTGATCTCTATAGCTTTGCTTTCTGAATCCTCAGCAAATCTTTAAAAAGTCGTAAATAATATATCACAACAACTGAGTTGTTCCAGATGATGTAGACCAGGCTGATTTTTAATTCATAGAGATCTGCCTGCCTCTGCCTCATGAGTGCTGAGATTACAGGTACCTACTGCCTTGCCTGACATGGACTTATTTATTAAACAATTAATACAAGTATTTTTGGAA
Organism: Cricetulus griseus; assembly: GCF_003668045.3. NCBI lineage: Eukaryota > Metazoa > Chordata > Mammalia > Rodentia > Cricetidae > Cricetulus > Cricetulus griseus. The sequence goes on from NC_048598.1 coordinate 158,263,140, forward strand.
GCATTAATATAATTAAACCTCACAAGAAGCCATAAGATGATTTAAATACTTTATTTGCAATGAAGAAACCAATACTTAGAGTCAGTAAAACTACCTCTGCAATATTAGTTACATAAGCATTCAACGCATGATTTAAAACAAAATTACTTGACTTTTTAGTTGTGCAACTTGAATTGTCATATATAGCCCAGCTCTCTGCTGTCTATAAACCCAGAGAGCAAAAACAGCTTAATGCTTTCAAGAAGCATGTTGCAGGCTTGACTATTTAATCTTTGAAACATTGTTGCTTAAAGTCTCTAATTTGATAAGTTCTTTCATTCCATCCAGTCTTGTTTATTTGCATAATATTTTGGGCATAATTTTTGTTACATTGAATGAAGAGAAGAATTATATTAGGTATCATTTGTAGTCAAATATAATTTAAATTCTAGAACTTGGAAAAGCAGGGGTAGTATTGCCAATTGTTTCATAGTGACAACAGAATGTTGTTAGTGCTGACAGTAGTAGATTATGCCACCTCTTTACTGAGGCTTCCCTTTGTATGCTGTGACTATATGATCATTTCTGCAGTATTACTTGAATGATTCCTTGATGGTTTTGACCTGTGAGAAACCATGTTGTTGGTGATGATCTATACACTGTGTGATTAAAGTCACTGAACCAATGCAAATCTTCAATGGCTGTTAAGTGAAGAACACATTGCCCCAAGAATTTAGCTGTGAAGACTCAAAAAAAAAAAAAAAAAACCAACCAACAAACAAACAAACCCTGCTATCCCCTTGTAAAGCTTTCTTTTTTTGAAGTAAGGTAGTCAATAGAAAGCATAATATATGTACCATGTGATCATGTAGGCCATAAGGAATGATGAAAATTGGGAGGTGTGTTTGGACACTAGGGATGATACTGAGAAGAGTTCTTATTGCTTACGTTGGGTTTTCAGAAATAAAGGAAATAAGAGAAAACTGAAGTACAATGACTCCACAATATTTTATTAAGTGAAAACAATGAATGTAATCATTCAAAGAATTTAAGGTTTCTTTGTAATTACATTAAAATTACATTGACTACTCTTTTGAATAGTATCAATGAATGCAACAGAAACTGGAAAAAAGGTGACTAATTCATTATTTTTTATTTAGTGCATGTTTGTGCATGTAGTACATGAAAGTATGTGCTTGAATGTGTGGTCATATTTAGAGACTAGAGGCAAACTTGGGGTTCTCTGATCATTTCTCCACCTCACTTTATTTCATATTTTTGAGACATGATCTCTTCTGCACTTGAAACTCACCGTTTTGGCTACAGTGGCAGGCTGGCTAGCCCATTGCACTCAACATCGCAACTGCCTGACTTTGGCCTCCGGAGCTGGAGTTACAGAGGTTTATTGCCTTGGCTAGTATATAACATGGGTGGTGGACTTCTAAAGTCATATCCTCATAGTTTGCTAGCAGTAGCTTTCTCACTGCACTATCTCCTTAGCATCAAGCCATTACTTTTAGCTAAGAAATAAATATAAAAATCATTATAGTAATGTGGTCCAGAGTAAGGTGAAGAACTAGGAACTGTAGAAGATGGATACAGAATAGTCCTGTTTGTATTTGAAATAAATGTCTAAAAGGTGACTTGTTGGTTATTAAGTCACATATTAATATACACCTTAATACTGATTTGGATTTTAATTCTTAGTGTAAACTGTATGGGATCACAGGCTATTTCAGAAGTTCAGCATGAGTTTGAACAAAACTGTAGATTTGGTTGACACTTCTTTAGAGTGTTATGAAATGACAGTCCTGCCCACATGTGCCATACTTCCTTCCTTTCATAATCACTATTCATTGCTTCATTATGGTTACAAAAGCATGCCAATCCATTTAATAATCCATTGCCTCTATCAAAAGTTATGATGCTTTTACCAAAGAAATTCTTCTTGTCAAAAGTTGTTGATATCAGGAACCAGTTTATTCGGGAAAAAAAAAAAAACTACCCAAAATAAATAAAATACAAATTACTGTACACTGCAGTTTACCATGCTACACTGGAATGCCTAAATCTTCAGAGATTGCTGGGGCTTTTAAAATTGTATTAAGTCATGAAAAATTCATAGCTTTTGCATTTTTTAAATTGCTGGAATTATTGTCTCTGCAATTATGGTTTTTATTATGGTAAAAATCTGAGAATGTGTTAACTTACCAGGATAATCGTTTTCTGCCAAATCAACTCAAGAATTTATTCAGATACCATGTGAGCAATTTCCCACAGAGAGCAGAGAGATTTCTCTGTTACCTTCTTACATTTCCCCATCAATGTATTTGAAAAATGTATTAAAGTAAGATGTTTTTATTTCTTATAGGCAGGAGAAAAGACAATGAACAAGTTTTAAATAGTCATATAGCAACCACTTTAATGACAGTTATAGCCAACTTAAACCAATTACCTGTAATGTATTCTTCGTCCATGAATTCACTGAAGACCACAGAATAGCTTGGTATGTAGCAAAAGTTACAGATATTGCCCTGTCAACTTGAACACACTAAACTCTGGCCTTTTTGTGCAAGAAGGGAAGACTGATTGATGAAGGAGAACATGGAAACTTAGGGAATGAAAAAGAGGTGTAGAAAGACAGACTGAAGATAGCATGGAACCATCATCCCATTCACACACTGTTGTATTAACTTACATTGCTTTACTCTGTTTTTTTAATTGATTCAATACACATTCTTAGAGTATGCAAGCTATATTTTGAGTCCTTCTATATTGTAACATTTAGCAGAAAATGACTGACATTGTATTACTGTAACACAATATATTTGGTTTGCAACTAGGTGTGCTTGGTAGATTTTTATCAATTTGTCCCAAGCTACAGTCATCAGAATGGTAGTTCAATTAAGAAAATTGTTCCCTAACATCTGGTTGTAGACAAGACTCTATCTAGATCATTTTCTTAACTAGTGACTGATGTAAGAGGGCTCAGCTTAATGTGGGTGGGAACACCCCTACCTCTTGGGAATGTTGGAAACATGTTCTTAAAGTTACTTACTGCTATCTGGGGGTGATGGCATCTTTAGGGGATCCTGAAAAGAAAAATTTGGGTTAACTATCCAGCTGTATTATATTTATCCAGTCTCTGCATGATGAGAAAGGCTTGTCTTAAGTCCTGGCTAGAGGATTCTGTGTGTCTGGATCATCCCAGATGGCCACCTTGAAACTGATGTAAGCAATGTCTCTGAGACTGGATCATCTCTGCCAGCCACCTCAAAATTTTTCTGAGCAGTTTGTAGTCCAATGTCAATATGTAGTTGTTATTTTTCAGCTTAATGATGTTACCGTATTCCTGGTGAAACTGTCATGGAGTTCCTTATTTTGTTCGTTTTGTTGTTTTTCCATATGAGGTTTATCTGTCTAGAAAACCTTCATGGCTGTCCTGAAACTCACTGTGTAGACCAGCCTGGCCTCACACTCACTGAGATCAGCCTGCCTCTACCTCCATAGTAGTGGGATTAAAGGCATCCAGCACCTCTACCCAGGTTAGATTCAACCTTCTTTTTGGAGAATTCAGAGATCTCATTAGGTCAGTTTATTTCTGTTTTGGTAATTTTTTCTAGGTAGTTCTCCCTTCTTATTTGGATGCTTAATAGTCCAAAGGTCTTTAAATTCCTCAAGGTGGTTGTTTTTATTTTCCTGAAAAGTCAAAAACAAAACCCTTCCCCAGCCCTAACTTTGGGAGGTTCCTAATCTAATACTCATCAATTTTTATTTTTGGTTTCTCCTAAAATTTTTGATTTATCTTCTAAGGTTCTTTTATCATTCACAGCAGTATGCTTTCTTACAATATGTATTAGGCTTTTTAATTGCTCTGGGAAGTATTTTATTTGGTGACAAAAAAGGGCTGAACTGAATTTGTCATGAGGACTTTGGATAGGCCCCTCAAGGAATTTCCAGATTGACAACCTATTGTTAACCTGCATTTTGTCCAATGTCTGCCTTTGCTATGCCTTCTGCATAATCAAAAAGGGATTATATTTATAAAAAGAATTGTTTCTAGAAATGTCCTGTCTTCAGTCCCCTTTAAAGCAACATTGTTTGCTACAATGAAAACATTTGATGTTTTGATTTTTTTAAAGTTCTGTGAAATCACCTCTCCCATCCATATATATCACGATTCATCATGTTTATGAGCTCCAATGTTAACTGTATCTCAGATGTAATCCTCCAAATGTGGTGACCTTGTTTTCAAATGCCTAATTATCCTTTTGCCTTGGGCATTAGCATTTTTAAAATCCAATTCTGTCACAAGCATTCAAAGCTGGCAAGTCATAAGCCCTAAAGGTGATATTCATATAAACATTTCTTTCTAAAGTAGTATAATCTTTTCTCCTGGAATTTGAACTTGGGAGACTGTCATACCTCTTGCTTTTGTTCAATATTGTTAGTCTCTTCTTAGAACCAAGAAACCCATTGCAATTGTGGTGTAGGCTCTAGGAGAGCTTTAATTAAATCTATCTAATGTATAGGTATAACCCTATTGCAAATAAACCACATATTTAACATCTGCTTCACAAATGGTGAATGGCTGCCACATGAGACTACAGCTTTCTTGAATTTCCCTAAATCTAACATTGTTACAGATTTCCAAGTAGAAATTATAGAATCCCTTTCATTTGCCACTTCCTATAAGATCACTGGGTATATTAAGAACATTGAGTATTCCTTTTTGAACTAAAAATTCAATTTAAAATTTGATTCTCCATGAAATCACACTGTCTGGGTTTGAGTATCTCTATATTCTGTTTTAATAAGTTTTCCAAGTTTTGCATGTTAGCACTAATATAAACCAACATTTGTGGAGATAAATAAACCAAGAATTATCAAAAATAAGAAAAATTAGCAAAATGACAATTTGTCAATCCAAGTTAAGTTGCTCCAGTTTTATTGCTCCATTAATTGCTCCAGTTTTAAGGTATCCATTATGTAATCATACAGAGACCCAATTCTCTCTATTTCAACCAAATAGTGTGTTCCATTTTTTAGTGTATAAAAAACCTATCTTTTCAAGCTAATCTATTTGTTTAAGAATTTCAAAAACTCAAAAGATCCAGGATACCCAAAACAACCATGAAAAATAAAGGAAATTCCAGGGTCATCATAAACCCTGACTTCAAGCTCTATTATAGAGCTATAATCCTGAAAACAGTATTGGCACAAAAATAGACAGGTAGACCAATGGAATCAAATTAAAAACCCTGATACTAACCCACATACCTGTGAACACCTGATTTTTGACAAAGAAGCTAAAGTTATCCAATGAAAAAAAAAAGAAAGCATCTTCAACAAATGGTCATGGCATAACTGGATGCTGGCATGTAGACGCCTTCAGATAGATCCATTTCTATCACCAGGCACAATATTTAAGTCCAAATGGATCAAAGACCTCAACATAAATCCAGCCACACTGACCTCATAGAAGAGAATGTGGGAAGTACCCTTGAAGGAATTGCTACAGGAGACCCCTTCCTGAACATAAGGCCAGTAGCACAGACACTGAGATCTACAATTAATAAATGGGACCTCCTGAAACTGAGAAGCTATTGTAAGGCAAAGGACACAGTCAGCAAGACAAAACAGCAGCCCACAAACTGAGAGAAGATCTTCACCAACCCCACATCTGACAGAGGGCTGATTACCAAAATATACAATGAACTCAAGAAGCTAGATTATAAACACCAAATAATGCAATTAAAAAGTGGGATACAAAACTAAATAGACAATTCTCAACAGAGGAATATAGAATGGCTGAAATACACATAAGAAAGTGTTCAACATCCTTAGCCATCAGGGAAATGCAATTGAAAAAAAAAAAAACTGCGATACCATCTTACTCCTGTCTGGATTGCTAAAATCAATCAATCAATCAATCAATAAATAAATAAATAAATAAATAAATAAATAAATAAATAAAAAACACCAATGACAATTTATGCTGGAGAGGATATGAAGAAAGGGGAAGACTTCTCCTCTTCTTGTGGGAGTGTCACTTTTATAGCCACTTTGGAAATCAGTATAGTGATTCCTCAGGAAGATGAGAATCAGTCTAACACAAGATCCAGCAATTCTACTCTTAGGCATTTACGCAAAAGAAGCACATTCATACAACAAGGAAGTCTTATCAACTATGTCCATAGCAGCATTATTTGTTATAGCTAGCATACAGAAGCAACCTAGATGCCCCTCAACTGAAGAATGGATACTGAATATGTAGTACATTTACACAATAGAGTACTACTCAGGAGAAAAAAAATCAATGGAATCTTGAAATTTGCAGGCAAATGGATGGAACTAGAATAAATCATTCTGAGCGAGGTCACCCAGTCACAAAAAGACAACCATGGTATATACTCAGTCATATGTGGATTTTAGACATAGAGCAAATTATTACCAGCCTAGAATCCACATTGCCAGAGAAGATAGGAAACAAGGAGGAATCTAAGAGAGAAATACACGGTCCCCTGGAGAAGGGGAAAGGAACAAGATCGCCTGAGAAAATTGGAAGCCTGGGGGTAGGGTGAGGGAGCTAGGAGAATGAGAAGGGGAGAAAAGGAGGGGTGAGGAGAACATGAGGGAGTGGGAATGTTGTGTCAGGGGAAGAACAGAAGGCAAGATGAGAGATAGCATAATAGAGGGAGCCATTATAGGTTTAAAGAGAAATCGGTCACTAGGGAAATGTCTGGAGATCTACAAGGATGACACCAGCTAACAATCAAATCAACAGAGGAGAGGCTACCTTAAATGCCATTGCCCCCCATAATGTGATTTTGTCTAACTTATATGCCATCCTAGAGCCTTCATCCAGCAGCTGACAGAAGTAGAAGCAGACAACCACAGCTAAACCCTAGACTGAACTGGAATCCAGTTGCAGAGAAGGAGGACTGATGAGCAAAGCAATCAAGACCAGGCTGGGGAAACCCTCAGAAACAGATGACCAGAGCTATTGGTCCCCAGAGTGATAGCTGGGAGACCAGCATGTGACTGATCCAGACCACATGCAAGTGGGTGTCCGTAAGGAAGCTTCAGAAATCTATGCTGCCTATTGTAGTAGGTCAGTACTTATCTCTAGCACAGGAATGGACTTTGGGAACCCATTCCATGTAGAGGGATACTCCCTCAGCCTAGACTTACAGGCCAGGGACTAGGCCCTCTCCCAAAGGATATGACAGACTCTGAAGACACCCCCAGGGAAGTCCTCATCCTCCCCAGGGAGCACAAAAGTTATGGGATGTGTATCATGCTAGTGGGTGGCAGGGAAGTAGGGGAACTGTGATCAACATGTAAAACAATCTTGTTTCTAATTTAAATAAAAAAGTGGAAAAAACATTAAGGACCATTCTGTAGCATATAACAACATACATATTTATGTGTTTTGTCCATTGGATTTCATACTGAAAATTCTGTATCAAAGTAGAGGCTTTGTACACCACTGCAGTCAAAGCAAATGTCTGTTGACTGAAGAAATAAAGTAATAAATGAAAATTAAGGAATATTGTTATGATTTTCTTTGTAATATTACAAACAGAATCAGAAAATACTTTAGGTTTTAGATACTTTTAAATACAAAAGCTTTACATGTACAGTGTTAACAAAGAACTGTGTACATCCATGCAGGTACTGTGGCTATCCCAACAGTTAAAATTTGATCATAATAACTTCCATCGAATCTGAGGCTCATTTGAGTTAATCAGTTTTTAATTTCTCCTACCACAGAATAATTTTGTTGGAATTAAGAAAACCATTGTTAATAAAAACCATGTACTTAGTATTTCAACATTCTATTTTTACATTCATATCATCACTTCTATCAGAATTATTTCATGTAGTTATATATTAGAGTTTGTTCTTTTTTTCCTGTTTGCTTAGCTTTAATGTTCTGGATAGTATAAAATAGCTTATGAGTGTTGCTATTTGAGTTTTTGTTAGGCATATGTTTTCAATTCTGATGAGAAAACACAGGCAGAACTGATACATTTAAGGTTACGTGCACATCAGCTGGGAGTTGGTGGCACACACAAATAATCCCAGAACTCGGGAGGCAGAGGCAGGTGGATCTCTGTGAGTTCGAGGCCAGCCTGGTCTTCAGAGCAAGTTCCAGGATAGGCTCCAAAGCTACACAGAGAAACCCTGTCTCGAAAAACAAACAAACAAACAAACAAACAAACAAAAAGATTATGTGTACATCACATGGGATGGCTTGAAAGAAAATGTCCTCCGAATGTATTGCTACTGTTAGGTGTGGTCTTGTTGGAGGAAGTGTGTCACCGTGCAGGCAGGCTTTGAATTCTCTCATACTCTCAAGATAATGCCCAGTGGCTCAGTTCAATTCAATTTCTGTTGCCTGTAAAATGTAGGATTCTTGGGTGCTTCTGCTGCATCATATCTGTCTGCACACTCCCATGTCCCATCATGGTGATAATTGACTGACCCTGTCCGTAAATTGTCAGGAAGCCACAACAATGAAATGTTTTTCCTTTATAAGAGTTGGCATGGTCGTGGTGTCTCTTCACAGCAACAGAAGCATGAATACACAACATATAATAATTCATGCTACGTCAGGAATTGGTGGGACACGCCTTTAATCTCAGCATTTAGGAGGCAGAGGCAGGCAGATCTCTGTGGGTTCGCAGCTAGCCCTGTCTGCTAAGTGAGTTTCAGGACAGACTCCAAAGCAATACAAACTCTGTCTGAAAAAAAACAAAAAGAAAAGAAAAAAATAATCCATGCTACACACTTGCCCAAAGTGCCTTTCAAATTTTCATTTCTAAGTTGCAATATATAAAGTACAGGACCTTCACAAAAAATATAATCTTTTATGAATAAATGTAAAAAGTAGCATTGTCCAAATGTATTTTAAAGGAATATAAAATCTTGTTCATTTGTCCAGTGAGAATTCAAAACCCACTTTCATTTTCATTATGAAATTTGAAGTAACAGAGTTACTGTTTTAAAAACATATAATCAGATAAAGAATATAAACAATCTCTTATTCATAGTTTTAATAGTGTGTATTAGTTCACATTATATTCTTAGTGACTTTTATACTTAATAGTTTCCAATAGTTTTCTACTTACAATGGTTTGTGCATAATTGGATAAATGTATTGAACATCTGGAAGTTTTATGGTAAAGACTTGGGAAAGACAGCATTCTGAAACAGATTTAATATCCAATTTATTTGATTAGATAAAAATAATATATTAATTGCATTTTTATTTCCATGAAAATGACTAAAATCTTTAAAATAAAAAGACTTATTTTCCTGATCTGCTGCTGTGAACTTTTCTTATGTCTGTTCAATTAATAATTGTGTGTTCCAAAATTGGGAGAATAAACTGTACAGTTTAATTTTAAGCTCTGATTCAAGTAACTATTGTTCTGCTTACTTTTTTCTGATTATGCCCTTTGGGATTTTGAAATAATCTCTAAATGCTGTTGCTTTTTAGCCGCTAGCAGCACTTACATAAAATACTTTCTTTTCTTCTGAACTTTGAAAGTAAGTTATTTTAATTCTGAAGTAACACCACCAGTTTGAAGATAAAATAATCACATTATGTCTTCACCAATCTGTGTTCCCTTCCACAATCATATTTATATCTTCAAAAGGTCTAATCCAGTTCCAGCAACCAGGCAAAGACATATGTAAACACTTTGATTCCCAAAGGCAAATCCAAAGAGAACGGGATATTTACTAGACTTTAGACTGCCGTTGAAGACAAAATTAAAACCACAAATAGCAAATAGGAACAAACCAAGATAATAGATAAATTGACTTTATAATTAGATTTATGTGTTGGCTCATCAAAATTTTCCCTGACCTAACCTTAAATTTATGAAAGCCATCTTTACCTTGGTCGTGCTCATCTATTCTCAATGAGGCCAGCCTTCTCCACTGAAGTATCTTGACTGTCCTGACACATAAATCCTTACCTGACTATAACACAATAAATAGTAAAACAATTTTTTTTGCATTTCTTCTGCTAAAATTTTGCTCTGCTGTGTTCTTGTGCCATCTTCCTGAACTTGATGCTATGAAAACTTTGTGTGTTAGTGATTGAAAGAATGAGTCTATAGCCTCACATTACAATTGTAGTGAGCAGGATTGAGCAATGTATTTCTAAAATTGACAAGGAAAGTGCAATATTACCTTTGATGGACTTGTGATATTGGTTTTAACTTTGTTAACAAGTTTACCTTATCTTCAGGAATGTTTTTGTTTACAAAAGTGCTTCTGATGATCAATACATTTTACATCTTCTTGCAGTCAGCTGTAGAAAATGTCATGTTTTGATTGAAATTCACATTACTTAACATATTTTTTATTTTTGTTTTTAATTAATGTGGAATTTTTGTAGCTGTTTTATTGTACTCTACCTGTTTTCATATAAACATGGCGGTTCAATTTCTTGATTATTGGTTTTTTTAATTTATAAATCACAACCTTATTTAAGTTCATAGAATTTTTACTCAATTTAAAAAATATATCTCAGTGCACAGTTCCTCATAGGACATCACAGCACAAAAGAGACATTGACTACAATGTTTTGGTATCATAAATTTATTCTTTTCTATATTCTATTTTGCTTAGCTAAAATGAAAAATTTACTATTTTCTTTATTTTGCTAGCTTTGTGCCTTGTTTACTCTCTGTTTTCTGTTTTAGGTATAGTATATGATTTTTGACATTCCTTACTAAGTAATTAAACTTTTTCATGTGGCTGTATTTGGTTAAGTATACAGCCCAATTTTACATATATGTAATTTATGTTATTATTACATTACTGACATCTGTGTTAATTTCAAAGTAGTTGAAGCAATTACATCTGGATTATTGCACTTATTTTTTGAAATTATATAATGTTTTAAAATATAGTCGATGCTAGATAATTGTGTAATAACCTTTGCAGATTAGATGAAAGATATAAGATACATAATGTCTTTCAAATCCTTCAATTATTTATATTCTTTTTTCTTTCTTCACTAATGAGAGAAGGATAATGAAATCTGTAGCCATTATGATAAAACTGTGTATTTCACTAAGCAATGATTGTATATGCCTTTAATGCCAGCACTCGGGAGGTAGAAGAAGACAAATCTTTGTGAATTTCATGCCAACCTGGTCTACAAAGAGGTCCCAGTTCCAGGATAGCCAGAGCTATTACACAGAGAAATCCTGTCTCAAACACCCTCATCACCTCTCAAAAAAATGTATATTTCGCGTTCCCTTGCCCTACTTGGGGACACCTGACACAAAAGGTCTGCTCATGGGATCTGAACTCAGCTGGCAGGATCCAGTACACCCAGAGACTGCCAAGGCCCCAGTAACAGTCATGCCTCCATCCAGGAGAAGAGGACAGATATCAGAGTATTGGAACTGTTTGCATCTACCAGAAGGGAACCTTGGTCCCTTTAGCACCAGGAGAAGAAGAGACTCCTGCTACACCAACCAGAAGAAAGGATGGAAATATAGCAATATAAAACAGGGTTCAAAAACAGAAAAACAAATATGACACCACTGGGGACTAGGGACCATACCCCAGCAAGACCAGAACATCACAATGTAGATGAAATAGAAGAGAATGACCTTAAAAACATCTTCATGAAAATGATAGAGTGCCTCAAAGAGGATATGAGAAAATCCCTTAAAGAAATGGAAGAAAAAACACACCAAAAAATACAAGATATCAACAAATATTTCAAGGAAACAGTTCAAGACCTAAAAACTGAAATAGAGAAAATAAAGAAAACACAATCTGAGGGAATGCTGGAAATAGAAAAGCTGGATAAATGATCAGGAACTAAAGATGCAAGCATAACCAACAGAATACAAGAGATGGAAGAGAGAATCTCAAGAGTTGAAGATACACTAGGTGAAATAGACTCATCAACCAAAGAAAATCATAAGCCCAAAAAATCCCTAACCTAAAATATCCAGGAAATATGGGATACCTTGAAAAACCAAACCTAAGAATAACAGGTATACAAGAATGTGAGGAAATCCAACGCAAAGGTGCAGAGAATATATTCAACGAAATCATAGAAGAAAACTTTCTCAACCTAAAGAAACACATGCCAATGAGAGTACAAGAAGCCTACAGAACACCAAATAGACTGTACCAAAAAAAGGTCTCCTTGCCACATGATAATCAAAATACAAAACATACAAATAAAGAGAAAATATTAAGAGCAGCAAAGGAAAAAGATCAAGTAACATATAAAGGCAAACCAACAGAATTACACCTGATTTTTCCATGGAAACTCTGACAGCCAGAAGGTCCTGGATAGATATTCTACCTATGTTAAGTGACCATGGATGCCAACCTAATCTACTATACTTGGCAAAGATTTCAATCAATATAGATGAAGAAAACAAGATATTCCAGGACAAAACCAGATTCAAACAATGCATATCCACCAATCCAGGCCTACAGAAAGTTCTGGAAGGAAAACTACAACCTAAGGTAATTAACTACAACCAGAAAAATATAGGCAATAGATAATCCCACTTTACCAACAGCCAAAAGAATAAAAGGATAGAAACCCACACATAATTTCACCAACACCATCAAATCCAAAACAAACAAGAATGAACAATCAATGGTCATTAATATCCCTCAATATTAATGGTATTAACTCACCCATAAAATGACACAGGTTAGGCCCTTCTCCCACCTGCAGTCGCGAGAGTGGGTGACAGGGCCCCCTTCTCCATGAGCATCGTAACATGAAACGGTGAGTGGAGGCTAGCCCCTGCAGGTATAATAAAACCTTTCCCCCAAAAATTGAGCAGTCTTGTCAGCAGTTTCTTTACTGCATCTCCTGAAATAAAAAGGTGACGATCCCAGGATATTGGAGATGACAGGATTGGAGGACTACAGCTGAAGAAAGTATGCCTTTGTGCTGCTGTTCCTTTACCCCAACCACAGAAAATGATGAGGTCCCAGGATTCAGTTTCATTCACTGATGTAACTGTGGAATTCACCCAGGAAGAGTGGGAGCAACTGGTCCCTTCTCAAATGATTCTATACATGGATGTAATGCTGGAGAACTGCAACTTACTTTCAGTGGAAGTGTGGAGGGCCGATAACCAGGTGGAGAAGGATCCCAGAGACCCAGATGAGCAGGCAAGACCACTTATAACCCCCAAGAACCAACCACCAATTGAAGAAAGAGGCAGTCTTTTTGGAAAGACATTAAATCTGAACACAGATTTTGTTTCCTTAACACAAGTTCCCTATAAATGTGATTTATATGAAAAAACTTTGAAATATAATTCAGACTTAGTAGTAGAAGTTTGAAAGAAGGAAGGGTGATGAGTGCAATGGATTTGGGAAACCACTTCAGTATCTGAAGCAAGAGAAGCCCCATGATGGAGTAGAATACTCAGAATATAATAGGAATGGAAAGGTTCTCAGCCATAAAGAAGTCATCTTTAAACATCAGAAAATTAAGAACTTGGTTTAGCCTTTTGTCTGTAATTACTATGACAAGGCCTTCTCCTTCAAGTCGCTTCTCATTAGCCATAAGAGGATACACACAGGAGAAAAGCCCTATGAATGTAATGTGTGTAAGAAAACCTTTTCCCATAAGGTAAACCTCATCAAACATCAGAGAATTCATACTGAAGAGAAACCCTTTGAATGTCCTGGTGGAAAAGCATTTACCCACCAGTCAAACCTTATTGTGCACCAGAGAGCACATATGGAGAAGAAGCCATATGAATGCAGTGAATGTGGAAATACACTTGCTCAGAAGTTTGAACTCACTACACACCAGAGAATTCACACAGGAGAGCAGCCCTATGAGTGTAACGAATGTGCAAAAACCTTCCTTAAGAAATCAAACCTCATTATACATCAGAAAATTCACACAGGGGGAAAATGCTGAGTGCAGTGAATGTGGGAAATTGTTTATCTAGAACTCACAACTAATCATCCATATGAGAACTCATACTGGGGAAATCCCTAAAATGTACTGAATGCAGGAAGACTTTCAGCCAGAGATCAACTCTTAGATTACATCTGAGAATCCATACAGGAGAAAAACCCTGTGTGTGCTGAATGTGGGAAAGCCTTCAGCAGAAAGTGTCTATCAGAGGGTTCACACAGGATAGGTCCTGAGGCTACAGTCAGATTGTACCATGGAAAACCATCAAACCAGAATTCTTCCAGTGAGGGAGAAACCTTCATGAAGATACTGAAGGAACGTGGGAAATCACATTGAGATGCAAGTTAACTCAAAAACTTAAGAAAAAAAGATGTCATAAAAATATTAAACTGAAAGTTAGTATCCATATGTATGTATTTCAGTACACATATCCCCAGATCCAATTGTAAATAGACAAACCCAGGTGTATTTCCATGAGCTTTTATGGCTTTTTGTGCTGATGGGATTCAAGTCTAGGGAGTTGGCTGTGCTAGGCAATTTTTTTTTTACCACTGATCTACATCCCCAGTCCACAGTGGCCTTTTAAAAATCTTGAATCAACTGAATATTCTAGGAGGAGAAATAAAGTTTATATAAACACTACCTTAGGAATTTGTATTTAAGGATATGCCACGAAACATAAATTGTTTTAAATCTGTTTATGTAAGTTTGAAGGCTACTGGAAATGTGAAATTCTCATCTATGAAATTGCATCACAGCAAACATAAGGTTTCCCCTACTCAATATCACGCATGTATTTCATTACCTTTCCAATGCAGTTTGTATCCAAAGGAAAATGTGATGGACTTAAAGGAATAGCATGTAGCCTCGCCTCTGCAGCCAGGTCATACAACTTGGTGTGGCCATTGTTAATGAGCTGCCTGGTCACTAAAGAAAAATAGTTTTAGCCTGCTTCTGGGTTTGAAGATTTTCTAAGGCAATATATATATATATTATATATATAATATATATATATATATATATATTATATGTGAGATAATTGAGACCTAGGGAGAGAAAGGCAGGTGTTGACTTCATTTCCATTACAGAAGAGAGTTGTGCTGTGCAGGGAATGGCCTCTTCTATCATGCTCTTGTTCTTTTTCCCCAAGGCATTTACATACAAGTGTGTGTCCTCCAAAATACTATGTACTCCAGAAAATTATTTTTGTATATTTCTGTCTTTCTCTTAATGCTTTATGAATTGTCCTACCAAAAACATGGGTAGGGTGCCTGTGTAGCTCCAAATGTTATATTTCAGAGACTTTGAAGAAAATGATCTGTTAAGATCTATCTTTCATTGCTTTGTATAGCTTCTGTGTGCATAATCTACTTTAGAAATTGTTTTTGCTGTGTTCCTCAAAGGAAGTTTTTCTGCTTTCTCCCCACGTAACACTGCCCTTTGGAAGCAGACTTAGCTTTGTCTATCACTTTGCCTTGTGGTGTTAACAAGCACCACCAGTATCAACCGTATTTACTTTTCTATTGCAGTGAGCAAACACCATGACCAAGGAAACTTGTAAAAGAAAGCATTTCATTTGAGGCTCACAGTTACAAAGGGTTAGAGTCCAACGACCCTCATGACATGAGGGAACACGGCAGCAGGCAGCCATAATGGAGCAGTAGCTTAGAGCTCACATCTTGAGACACAAGCACGGAAGAGCAAGCTTTTGAAACCTCAAAGCCCACCTCCAGTGACACACTTCATCTTTACCAAATACTGTCAACTGGAGACCAACATTCAAACCTGTGAACCTATAAGGGCCATTCCCATTCAAACCACAATAAATTACATTTCAGTGGTCTCCATATGTCAGTGGCTATCATATACAATTTAGGATTTTTTGCCAGGTATGGTGCTACACGCCTTTAATCCCAAAATTAGGGAGGCAGAGGCCGGTAGATCTGAGTTGGAGACTAGCCTTGTCTACATAGTGAGACCCTGTCAGAAAACAAACTTTATATAACTGAAAGATGATCATTTGAAGCTTGGTTCTAAATCACAAGTTCAGTTTTTTCATTATGCATTAAAATTAAACATGGAACCCATAGAAAAATAGAAAGAATAAATGTAACAAAGAGTTGGTTTTTGAGACGATCAACAAGATAGACAAACCTTTATCCAAACTTACCAAATGGTAGAGAGTGAACATGCAAATTAATAAAATCAGGAATGAAAAGTGGGACATAACAACAGACTCAGAGGAAATCCAGAGAAACATCAGATCATACTTCAAAAACCTGTATTCATCAAATTTTGAAGATCTAAAGAAAAAGACAATTTTCTGGACAGATTTCGCTTACCAAAATTAAATCAAGAATAGATAAGCAACTTAAATATACCTATAACCTCTAATGAAATAGGAGCAGTCATCAAAAGTCTCCCAACCAAAAAAAAAAAAAAAGGCCTGGACCAGATGGCTTCAGTGCAGAATTCTGCCAGAAATTCAAGGAATGGCTAACATCAATTCTCCTTATAGTATTCCACACAATAGAAGCAGAATGCTCATTTCCAAATTCTTTTTATGAGGCTTCAATAACCTTGAAAACCAAGCCACACAAAGGCACAACTAAGAAAGAGTACTACTGACCAATATCCCTCATGAACATTGATGCAAAAATACTCAACAAAATACTGGCAAATCGAATCCAAGAAGATAGCAGAGAAATCATCCACCATGATAAAAATAGGCTTCATCCCAGCAATGCAAGGATGGTTCAACACATGAAAATCAATCAATGTAATCCACCATATAAACAGACAGAAAAAAAAACCACATGATCATCTCACTAGATGCTGAAAAAGCCTTTGACAAAACCACACCCCTTCATGATAAAGGTCCTGGGGAAATCAGGGATAACAAAATAAAAACCATATACACCAAGCTGACAGCCAATATCAAATTAAATGGAGAGAACCTCAATGCAATTTCTCTAAAATTGGGGACAAGAAAAGGCTGTCCACTCTCTCCTCTTCAAAATTGTCCTTGAAGTTCTAGCTAGAGCAATAAGACAACAAAAGGAAATCAAGGGAATACAAATCAGGAAGGAAGAAGTCAAACTCTTACTATTTGCAGATGATATGATAGTCTACATAAGTGAACCAAAAAACTCTACCAGGGAACTCCTACAGCTGATAAACACCTTCAGCAACGTAATAGGATACAAGATTAACTCAAAAAAATCTGTAGCCCTATTATATACAGATGATACATTCATGGAGAAAGAAATAAGAGAAACATCACCCTTACAATTGCCACAAACAACATAAAATACCTTGGGAGAATGCTAACCAAAAAGTGAAAAACCTAAACTGTAATAATTTTGAGTCTCTAAAGAAAGAAATTAAAGAAGATACTAGAAAATGAAAGGATCTCCCATGTTCTCAGATAGTTAGGATCAACATAGTGAAAATGGCAATCTTCCCAAAAGCAATCTACAAATTCAATGGAATCCCCAACAAAATCCCAACACAATACTTCACATACCTTGAGAGAACAATTCTCAACTTTATGTGAAAAAACAAAAGACCCAGGATAGCCCAAACAGCCCTGTACAATAAATGAACTTCTGGAGGCCTCACCATCCCTGACTTCAAGCTCTAACAGAGCTATAGTCCTGAAAACAGCTCGGGGTTGGCACAAAAAATAGACAGGTAGACCAATGAAATAGAGATGAAAACCATAATGTTAACCCACATACCTTCCAACACTTGGTTTTTGACAAAGAAGCTAAATTTATATGATGTAATAAAGCATCTTCAACAAATGGTACTGGCATAACTGGATGCTGGAGTGTAGAAGACTGCCTATCCATGTCTATCACCAAGCACAAAACTTAAGTCAAAATAGATCAAAGACCTCAACATAAATCCAGCCACAGTAAACCTATTAGAAGACAAAGTGGGAAAATTTGAATTAATTTTCAGGACATTACAACAGTAGCATGGACACTGAGATCAACAATCGATAAATGGACCTCCTGAAACTGAGAAGCTTCTGGAAGGCTAAGGACACAGTCAGTAAGACAAAACAGCATCCCACAGACTGGGAAAAGATAGTCACCAACCCTACATCTGACAGAGGGATGATATCCAAAATATACAAAGAACTCAAGAAACAAATCTCCAAAACACCAAACAATCCAATTAAAAATTGGGGTACAGAACTAAATAGAAAATTCTCAATAAGGAATCTAAAAGGGCTGAAAGACATATAAGAAAATGTTCAACACCCTTAGCCATCAGGGAAATGCAAATCAAAGCAACTCTGAGATACCATCTTACTCCTGTCAGAATAGCCAAAATAAAAAACACCAATGAAAGTTCATGTTGGAGAGGATATGGAGAAAGGGGAACACTCCTCCACTGCTGGTGGGAGTGCCAACTTGTACAGCCACTTTGGAAATCAGTATGGTGACTACTCAGGAAAATGGGAATCAATTTACCAAAAGATCAAACAATTCTACTCCTAGGCATATACCCAAAAGGAGCACATTCATACAACTAGAATATCTGTTCAACGATATTCTTAGCAGCACTATTTTTAATAGCCAGAGCCTGGAATCAGCCTTGATGCCCATCAACTTAAAAAAGGATAGAGAAAATGTGGTACATTTACACAATGGAGTACTACTCAGCAGAAAAAAACAATGGAATCTTGAAATTTGGAGGAAAAATGGATGGAACTAGAAGAAACCATTCTGCGGAAGGAAACCCAATCACAAAAACACAAAAGTGGTATGTAATCAGTCATATGTAGATTTTAGATATAGAGTAAAGAATGACCAGTCTACAATCCATGCTGCCAGAGAAGCTAATAAATAAAGATGACCCTAGGAGAGACATACATCTTCCCCTGGAGAAGGGGAAAGGGACAAGATCTCCTGAGCAAATTGGGAGCAAGGCATGTGGGGGTTGTGAGCTAGGAGAATGAGAAGGGGAGAAGAGGAGTGATGAGCATGACATGAGGGAGCAGAAATGTTGAGTTGGGGGAAGAGTAGAAGAAAACAAGAAAGGAGATAACATAATAGAGGGAGACATTTTAGGTTTACAGAGAAATCCAGCACTAGGGAAAGGTCTGGAGATCTACAAAGACGACACCAACTAACAATCTAAGCAACAGAGGAGAGGCTACCTTAAATGCCCTCCCCTGATAATGATATTGAAGACTGTCTTATATGCCATCCTATAGCCTCCATCCAGCAGCTTGTGGACGTAGAAGCAGACACCCATAACTAAACCCTGGATTGAACTGGCATCCAGTTGCAGATAAGGAGGACTGATGAGAAAAACAGTCAAGATCAGGCTGTTGAAACCCACAAAAACAGCTGACCTAAACAACGGAGAGCTCTTTGTCCCCAGGCTGATAACTTGGATACCAGCATTGGACTGTGCTAGACCCCAGGAATGTGTGTTTTGGTGAGGAGACCTCAGAAATCTATGGGACCTCCTGTAGTAGTTCAGTACTTATCCCTAGCACAGGTACGGATGTTGGGAGCCCAATCCACATACAGGGATACTCCCTAAGCCAAGACACATAGGCATAGGGCTAGGCCCTATCCCAAAGGATATGATAGACTCTGATGACCCCCTATGGAAAGTCTCACCCTCCATGGGGAGCAGAAAGGATATGTCATAGGTAAGGTTTGAGTTGCTGGTGGGGTGGTAAGGGATGAGGAGAGGGATTGGGAACTGGAATTGACATGTAAAACAATCTTGTTTCTAATTCAAATTAAAAAATTGGCAGAAAAAATGTGTATTTCTTCTCTTGGTTTTGTATATTCCTTGAATTATATATTTGGAACTCCCAAATTAAGTATGTATACTTTTAATTACTTTATCTTCTTGAGAATTTGACTCTTTTGTTTATTACTTAAAAATATACTGCTTTTCTCATTTCTTTTCATTTAAAAATCCATATTTTTTTATGTTAGGAAATCTACCTTAATCTAACTTCATTCCTCAATTCCTTAAAATACTTTCTATTACTTCACTTTTTGAGTATTTATGTCTAATATGAGTGTCCTATATACAGCATATGATTGGACATGTTATTTTACCTGTTCACCCATTCTTTATCTTATATCAAAGAGTTTGGTAAATTTACATTTGAAATCAGGACTCAGAAGAAATGACATCTGCAACACTTTTATTACTTTTTTTTTAATTTTGTGGTCTCTCTTGATGACTCCTTGATTCCTCTATCAGCATAGTAAATTTATTCATGTTTTGACACATTAACCATTGAAATATTTTCTGTCTCATTTACTTTCATATCCCTACTTTTTCTTTATTGATATTATTATTTATTTTTAATGCATGTGTATGTTTCAAGTAGTAGAGGTCAGATCACACAGCACTCATAGAGAGGTAAGAAGACAGCACTGGGAACTTGGTTCTCTCCTTATAACTTGGTATTGGTTCTAAGGAAGTCACTCAGGGTGTCAGGCTTGTGCACAAAGCATTTTTATCCTGTGAGCCACCTGCTCAGATGTATTTGTCTCCTTCGATATTTTTCTTAGGGGCTACCCATAGACTTTAATTTTGTTTTCAATACTGAGTCAAAAGTATTTCTAAAATTTTATATGTTTAAATATGAAAGAGATAAATTGTAAGATGATAGAGGAGTAAAACTTTCTTATTCACTAACAAATATTTATAAACTCAAACATTTCATTTCTATTTCTGATTTTCACCAACAGATTTAAAAACAATGATACCTTTGATTAACACAAAACTCTATACAAAGAAATCCTGTTTCAGGAAAAGCTAAATGAGAATTAAAACTCTATTTATACATAAATCTGTTTTCAAATTGAAAAGTAACACTAGTGAATTAATGTTATATATAGACGTTATATACTCTCTATCTTTGATCCTACATTTTCATACTGTAAATGTCAAATAGTACACAAAAGTAATGGAAATGAAGAGTGGCTCATACCACAGGACAAAGAATGCTGTGTTGAACATGTGATCTCTTCTTTAGAAAAAGACATTTCCTTTTCTCTGTTACTTCACTCACACATAAGAAGAGACATTTATTCCAGCTTTTTGTAGAATTTCTACTTGAATACATTAGAAAGCTGTCCATAACATCTTACTGTTACATGGGGAAAGGTGAACATATAGATTGGTGGGTAAGTGAGTAAGTATGGTCCAAGGGAAAGTGTAGTGACAATTAGAAATTAAAAGTGGCAGAAGTAATAATGTCTCTTAGACTTCTGAAATAAGAGCTCTGTACAGAGAAAATTCAAGGAAGAAAGACTATTCTATGTTCTACTATCATGGAATTAGAGGAATTCAGGTGCTTAATATGATTACAATGTTGAATGTATCTACTTGTGTTTTGTCATTAGTTCCTTATACTTCTCTCAAATCAAAAATTTAGCTTTGTACATCAAACTCTGAAAAAACTTATAAACAGGCCAACTTACATAAAACAATATCTAACAGTAGGCTGTCCACTCTCTCCATAACGCTTCAATATTGTCCTTGAAGTCCTAGCTAGAGGAATAAGACAAAAAATTTGATCAAGGGAATACAAATCAGAAAGGAAGAAGTCAAACTCTCATTATTTGCAGATGATATGATAGTCTACATTAGTGACCCCAAAAACTCTACCAGGGAACTCCTACATCTGATAAACACCTTCAGCAAAGTGGCAGGATACAAGATTAACTCAAAGAATTCCATAGCCCTATTATATACCGATGACACATTGGTAGAGAAAGAAATCAGAGAAACATCACCCTTTACAATTGCCACAAACAACATAAAATACCTTGGGGCAATACTAACCAAAAATGTGAAAGACCTGTACCATAAGAATTTTGAATCTCTAAAGAAATAAATTAAAGAAGATACCAGAAAATGGAAAGATCTCCCATGCTCTTGGATAGGTAGGATCAACATAATAAAAATGGCAGTCTTGCCAAAAGCAATCTACTGATTCAATGCAATCCCCATCAAAATCCCAACACAATACGTCACAAACCTTGAAAGAACAATTCTCAAATTTATATGGAGAAACAAAAGACCCAGGATAGCCAAAACAACCCTGTACAATAGAGGAACTTCTGGAGGCATCACCATCCCTGACTTCAAGCTCTATTACAGAGCTATAGTCCTGAAAACAGCTTAGTATTGGCACAAAAATAGACAGGTAGACAAATGGAATAGAATTGAAAACCCTGATATTAACCCACACACCTATGAACACCTGATTTTTGACAAACAATCCAAATTTATATGATGGAACAAAGAGAACATCTTCAACAAATGGTGCTGACATAACTGGATGCTGGAGTGTAGAAGACTGCAGTTAGACCCAAGTCTATCACCTTGCACAAAACCTAAGTCAAAATGGATCAAAGATCTCAACATAAATCCAGCTACACTGAATCTGTTAGAAGACAAAGTGGGAAATACCCTTGAATTAATTGGTACAGGAGACAGCTTCCTGAATATTAAACCAGTAGCACAGACACTGAGGTCAACAATTGATAAATAGGACCTAATGAAACTGAGAAACTTCAGTAAAGCAAAGGAGACAGTCAGCAAGACAAAACGGCAGCCGACAGACTGGGAAAAGATATTCAACAACCCCATATCTGACAGAGGGATGATATCCAAAATATACAAAGAACTCAAGAAGCTAGTCCCCAAAACACCAAACAACCCAATTAAAAAGTGGTGTAGAGAACTAAATAGACAATTCTCAATAGAGGAAACTAAAATGGCTGAAAGACACATAAGAAAGTTTTCATCATCCTTAGCCATTAAGGAAATGCAAATCAAACAACTCTGAGATATCATCTTACTCCTGTCAGAATGACCAAAATCAAAAACACCAATGACAGTTCATGTTGGAGAGGATGTGGAGAAATGGGAACACTTCTCCACTGCTGGTGGGAGTGCCAACTTGTACAGCCACTTTGGAAATCAGTATGGCAACTGGTCAAGAAAATGGGAATCAGTCTGCCACAAGATGCAGCAATTCCACTCTTAGGCATATACCCAAAAGAAGCACATAAATACAGCAAGGACATATGTTCAATGATGTTCATATCAGAACTATTTGTAATAGCCAGAAACTGGAAGCAGCCTAGATGCCCCTCTACCGAAGAATGGATAGAGAAAATGTGGTACATTTATACAATGGAGTACTACTCAGTAGAAAAAAAATGCAATCTTGAAATTTTCAGGAAAATGGATGGATCTAGAAGAAACCATTCTGAGCAAGGTAACCCAATCGCAAAAAGACAAACATGGTATGTACTCACTCATATGTGGAATTTAGATATAGAGTAAGGATTACCAGCCTACAATCCACTCTGCCAAAGAAGCTAATAAACAAGGAGGTCCTTTAGAGACAAATACATGGTCCCCTGGAAAAGGGGAGAGGGTCAAGATCTGCTGAACAAATTGGGTGCACAGGAATAGGGGGAAGGTAGCTAGGAGAATGAGAAGGAGAGAAGAAGAGGGATGCTGAGGACATAAGGGAGCAGAATGTATGAGTCGGGGGAAGAATACATGATAACAAGAATGAAGATATCATAATAGAGGGAGACATTTGTGGCTTACAGAGAAATCAGGCACTAGGGAAATGACTGGAGATCTACAAAGATGATATCAGCTAACTATCTCAGCAATGGAGGAGAGGCTACCTAAATGTCCTCCCCTGATAATGAGATTGATGACTGACTTATATGCAATCATATAGCCTTCATCCAGCAGCTGGTGGAAGTAGAAGCACACACCCATATCTAATCACCAAACTGAACAGGAACCCAGATGCAGAGATGGACCAGTGAAGAGCACAGAGGTCCAGACCAGGCTGGTGAAACCCACAGAAATAGCTGACCTGAACATCCGGGAACTCTTGCTCCCCAGTCTGATAGCTGGAATACCAGCATGAGACTAATCCAGACCACAGGAACATGTATTTCTGTGATGAAACCTCAGAAATCTATGGGACCTCCTGTAGAAACCCAGTATTTATCCATAGCATAGTTGTGGACTTTGGGAGCCCATTCCATATAGAGGAATACTCCCTGAGCCAAGACACACGGGGGTGGGCGGGGGGCCTAGGGCCTATCCCAAAGGATAAAAAAGAGTCTGATGACACCCTATGGAAGGTCTCACCATCCAGGGGGAACAGATATGTGACAGATAAGGTTTTAGTTGGTGGGGGAGGACGGGTGGGAGAAGGGAACTGGGATTGTTATGTAAAACAATCCTGTTTCTAATTCAAATAAAAAAGTATGAAAGAAAAAAAATATTGAAATTTCAGTAATATTAAAATCCATTAAAATCTCAAAACAAAAAATATAGAAATCTAATACCATAAATTTGTTTAAGAATGAAAGCATTTTATGTATAACAGAAAGTATCTTTATTTGAAAGGAAGAAGTGAAAATGTAAAAACAAGCTATATAGGGAAGAAAGACTCATTTTAGTACTTCACAACAATAAAGTGTAAGTTTATATATAGCCAGACCCTATACATGTCTGTTTCTGTTGCATTTCTTTTTAAAAAATATTTTTATGAGGAAGATTGACTCAGCCCCTGAAGAACAAGCAACCCTGAGTCTGCTGAGATCACTGGGCTACTATCTTCCCACTCAGGGCAGGGAGGAGAGCTTCTGCCCCTGCCTTGGGTTCAACTTTTGCCTGCACACTCGGGGAACTCCTGTCCTAAGGTCTGCGGGCAGGTCGACTCAGCCCCTGAGGACGAAGCAAGCCTGAGTCTGATACTATGCTTGTACTGTTCACACCAACCTGCAGAGGGAGTGCCTCAGACCCAATTGCACCCACCTTGTGAGTGCAATTGAGACTCATCAGAGTATCCAACCCTCTTGCACCCACCAAAAGAGAACCTTGGACCCCTACACAACAAGAGAGAAAGAGACACCACCCTCACCCACTGAAAGAAGAATTGGACCCCAGACTAATAGTTGGGAAACCAGCATAGGACTCATCGAGGCACCATAAATACAGGTGTCAGTAACGTGACCTCGGAAACCTAAGTGGCTTCTTGTGGTAGATAAGTACTTATCAGTAGCATAGGAATGGACTTTGGGACCCCATTACACATAGAGGGATACTCCCTGAGCCTAGACACATGGGGGAGGGCTTTGACCTTATCCCAAAGATATGACATACTCTGAAGAACCCCCATGGAAGGCCTTACCCTCCTTTGGGAGCAGAAAGGGTATGGAATAAGTAGGGTGTTAGTAGGGGCAGGGTAGGAGGGGAGAGAGAGGGAACTTGGATTGACATGTAAAACAATCTGGTTTCTAATTTAAAAAGAATATGGAAAAAATAATAATTTTACATGTATTTCTATGAGGTAGAAACTGTAATGATAAAATAACCCTAACAGGAACTTGTTTCAACAACACAAGCAAACATTAGTGTGACAAATTCTTTATAAAATCTTGAATAACCTTTGATTCTTGAGTTTTGTAAAAATAAAAAGAATCTTCATATTTTCTAGTATTTTCTTTCCTCCAAGGTTTTCAAAGAAAACCAATATTCTTTAGAAATATCCTATTGTTTCTGTGATGGTCTTGGTTGGTACTGGATGGAACATGATGGTACACAATGTCACATAATGGTACATGATAACACATGATGTTACATGATGATGTCTGATGACACATAATGGTACATGATGGTACACATTGCTACTGGATAGTATATGATGATACTGATGGTGTCATTTGGCACATGAAGTACTGATTCACATGATGCATGATCTCAAATTCCCAGTTATGTCCACAATAAAACAAAGTTTTTCTCTTGAAACAGGATCTGGATAGAAATGAAGAAATACTAAAACTAATATAAAATTCAATGTAGTTGTTATGATAATCCTCAAGCACCTTTAAATATTTCCTTTTGGTTTTTTTTTTCTGTTTAATGCCTGTACTGGTGTTGTTCCTCACACTCATTTTTTGTCTTATTTATATCTTTCCTGCCTTTACTTCTTACTGGACATCCAAACTCTTGAATTCTTGTCATTCTATGTTGATTTAATGTAGTGTAATATGTTGTAGGGAGCTGTTCCTGCATTCTCCATTACAAGATGGCGCCTGCATCCGGCAGGCACCGAATGTAAACAAGTTAGTGCGTGCAGGCGCTGGGTAACTTTCCATTCCTTGATCTCTGCCTCTTCCGTGGCATCATATGGTCTGATGAGCTACAGCCAATCATGGGGTGACACGTCCGAGGTGGTTGCCAGCCTTTATTAGGGGATGGGATTCTTGGCTCGGGGTCTCCGCTCTGTAAGCTTATGCTCTCTCTCTCAAGATGCATTAAAGCTTTACTGCAGAAGGATCCGAGTGTCCTGTGTCGTTCTTGCTGGTGAGACGATCGCTCGGGACAATATGTGACAAGCCAGAATACTGCTTATCATTTTATAGTGTATTATAAAAATAGATGATGCCTAATTTTACTTTTGGACCTATGATTTATGACTAAGGGACACATGAAAGACCACTTCGCATTATAAAACATAGGTATATTGGGTTTGTTTCACATTTTTGTGATAAAATAATTGATAAAAACTTAAGAAAGAACTCTTTATTTTGGTGTACAGGCTAATGAGTTCTGTCTCAGCAAGGGAGGCATGTTACCATGGGTAGGAGGCAGCTGTGGAGACCACCATCTTCAGTCAGGAAGTAGGGAGTGAGGAATGTCTGTAGCCAAATTTCTGTCTCTCATCCATCAGGTTGATGTCAAGAGGATCTCACTCTTTGACTCTGAATTGAACACTCTGGTGTTTCACCACTGACTGGTATGACATGAGCATGTGCCACATAGAATCTTCTTCCTAATATTTTCTACCTCTGTGTGAGAGTGCAATCCAAATGCAGAGTTTTAGATTACCTGTGCCTTAATCCAGTTTCAAGAAGTTATTTTCTCTCTCATAGCCACTGTCAGCCATTAATTTGTTTTCTCTTATTGCACATTAATGATAGTATAATTGATAAGTATAGATCATCTCTTCAGACTGAGTTTTTAAAAGAAACTAACTCGTTTGCCAGTGAATGTAGTCCAAAAAGAGAGGAAGAGAAGAAGAGGAAGGAGGAGGGGAGGGAAGGGAAAGAGGAGGATGAGGATGAGGACTAGGAGGGGGAGGAGATGATGAGCTGTCTTTGTTAAGGCACCGCATTCAGCAAATTATGTATGTTGTCTGCTTTGATTTTCAGTAGTGATAGCACATGCAAATTACATTAAATTGATTTAACACACCATGATTTAAGTGTAATAATACACACAACAGGTTGTAGTGATTACCAATGAGCCACTTATATTAAGAGAAAGACTACCCTAATGTAACTAAGAGTAAAAATGATACTGCATGAAAAGTGTTGGCAAAAATTTAATGTTTCATCAATTTATAAATCTTGTAGTAAATCTTTACCTATTGAAACAACTTAAGGAAATAAAAATGACAAATTAAAATTCCTACATCTCTCTGCCAGTTCTTTGTCACTAGCATAAATTTTTACAGCTCGGGTAAATGCAAAGGTTAATCATAACACTACAGCTGGTGAATTTTCCCAAAGCTATTTTTTCAAAACCACTTATCTACTTATTATTTTCCTTTATACTTAATGGTAAATTACAAATTCAAAATTACAAATCTATAAGCTCTGGTTTACAGAAGAGGATAAAATGTTTGAAGACAATTGGCGTGTTTATGTATTCCTGAGTTCACAGACAGCTAGTTCAATATTTTCCTGTCAATAACAAAGATCTGTAGATATCTAGTAACAATTGTTTTATGTAAATATTTTTGTTTATAAATGGATCCTTTTAACTCACATGAGAGAACCACCAATTTTATACCACATAAAGTATATCAAATGCTTAAACTGAGCTCCAATTTATAAGACATCTAACTGAAATTAGTATACACAGCATATAAAGACATGTATTATTCATCTAAACTGCTACCTCATTTGCATTTTCATTAAACTATGTTACTGACTGTAAATAGAGTTTTAACTTAATTCGGCTGCATATATGCACACTTAAATTTCTTCAGTTTAAAACTCAAAGTGTTTATGCATAAACATCTACTTCTATATGCTTAGATGTACATTCGGAATGCTTATATGTATACAATTGAGGAAAATAACATGAGAATAAAACAGTTAAAACTCACTTTTCTGGGCTAATTTGAAATAACTTTTTTCCAGATAAGCAAATCTTCCAAATAAATTAAATATTCCCTTAAACATCAAATTCCTTTTAAAACTATTTTAAAATACCTTATAACTTCCTCCTTTGGAATCAACTACAATAAATATATTTGTATTATTGATGAACCTAGCACCCAAACTTTAATTAAAACCACAATGATCATTTAAAAAATAATAGTAATATCTAAGAAATGTAATAAATGTTAGCTAGACAGCAAGGTAGACAGACTGAATGATAAATATCTTAGTGAGTTCTTCTTAACTGCCATTGTAAAGGAGCAGTGGGGACCAGCCATGGAAAAGGAGCAGAGGGGCCAAGCCATGGTGATGGAACAGAGGGAACAGAGCCTTTGTGAAGGAGCACTGCTGTGTTTGAAGGTTTCCCTCCATAGCTGTAGTTTATTTAACTGTAAAATTTTGTAGAGTTTTATGAATAGGCACTTAAAACATTGATATGGAAAATATAAATTTATTGGACAAAAGATAAAAAATGGTAAGCATTAAAGTGAATAAAGATATTTTTGACCTAAGGAGTAGTTCTTTTATGTTATTGCAAAATTAAAAACACTTTAATCTAGAGCACTTTTGGTATGCCAAATACTCTTCTATAAGAGGTTTCTGAATCCATGTATATCGCAAAATAAAATTGTAAGGTTTCCATTACTCTCAGTTATTCATGAAGTTAATGAAGAACATTGTCCTCTAACTTGCTAGTTACAAACAAATTAGTTTTGGGAATAGTTACTGCAAAGTCTTGCCAACTCCAAAACATGACCATTAAAATAAAAAGAAATCCATTTTGTTACTAAATCAGCACTAGACTAAACTATGTCAATCAGAGGCAAAATGTTAAGAGACTTCAAGGAATCTCATCCTTATGGACATAACAAACAGATTTGCAACATACACACACTGAAGACAACGAATACTTAGTGCCTTAGAAAGAGAACTAGACACCATCACTCATCATATACTTAGTTCATTTGGTGATTATGTGGCTGTTTGTGTTATTGAAAGAGTAAAATGAAATTTCAATGACTGGAAATGGGTTTTCAACTTGGAGGTTATCACTTGACAAAATGAAGTTTCTATTTTCGCATAGGAACTCTGCTATAGAATCGGACACTGTCTTCCTTGATGATAACAACCCAAAGTAAAGGCTCAAATTGCTTGAGAAAGGCATTTCTTGGGATTTTAAAATCATAAGAGGTGTCATTTAGTCTGGAAAAGATTTATATGCTATTTTAAAGCGTCAGAAAGAATATGTAGTTGGGAATTTTCTAAAGTGAATGCTCTCATGAAATAAGGAAGTTCTTTGCTTTATATTCGTAAACCAATCTTTGCTATGCTAGTTTAGGAAATGGGATCAAGTCAACAACTTAACCATAAGCCACATATATCCTGCTAAGGATGTTCCTGATATTAAAACGATATATGATTTGAGACCCATATCATGAAAGAATGCAGTCATATAGGCTCCAAGGAAATAATATTCTAAGAAGATTAAGCAATAAATTAAAGGGTATTAAAATAAAAGGAAGTTTGAAGTTTTGATGGAGTAAAATAAAAACTAGTATAGATGGATATTCTAGAAGGGGAGCCACAAGCTTGAATAGTCACATTGTAATGAAAGATTACAGTGACTGCTGGCCATAACATGAGGTTTAGATTCTGGTGGTCATGGAGAGCATTTGGAAATTTTTTTAAATAAAGAATGGCTAGGATATTATTTTTGATTTACATAAAATACTTTATATTATTAGGTAAAGATATTTTCATTATTTTGGAAACAAACATGGATCCAAAATAGCAAATAAGAAGCTACTGTAGAAGTCAGGGCCCTTAATACAATAATAAACATTTGGGTTTATTTCCCACTTATTTATTTGTGTACTTGTTTTATATTTCATTTTTATCAGAGGTCATTGACAAAGGTCTTTGCTAAACTTTTGATTGTAGAATGAGAAGAAAGTATTTATGACAATTCCCAGCTTTTCATTTTACATAAGAGTAGTTATTTGATTACTGGGGACTGGGGGGCTTTATATATTAAAAAAAATCCAAGAATGGAATGAGAAGATAATAAAACTTGTTTTAATTTTGTGATGATTAACATTAATTCTCAGCATTACAGAATTTCAAATCACAGAAAAGAAAGCCATTGGGAAACATATGAGGAATTTCACAGATAGAACTAATTAAGGGGGGAAGACATTGCTTAAATGTGTGTGGTAACATTCCACTGGCTGAGGTCCTGAACTATTTAAAATGAAAAAGCTAATTGAACACCAGAATTCATATTTTTTGCTTCCTGACTATGGTGGTTTGAAATAAAGTGACCCTGAAATGCAGTGACAATATTAGGAGGAGTGGTCTTGTTGGAATAAGTGTGGCCTTATTGGAGGAAATATGTCACTGTGGAGATAGGTTTTGAGGTCTCATATATTCTCAATCCACCCCCAATGAGACATACCACTTCCTATTGCCTGCATATCAAGATGTTGGGATCTCACTTACTTCTCCAACACCATGTCTGCCTGTACACACCATGTTGTACCATGATGATAATGTTCTAAACCTTTGAAAAATGTAAGCCACAGCAATTAAATATTTTTCCCTTATAGAGTTGCTGTGATCATGGTGTCTATGGTAACTATGGATGTGATATGACCAGCTACCCCAGGTTTATACCATCATGACTTCCCTACTCTGATTGACTCTATTCTTAACTGTGATTTAAAAAAAAGCATTATTTCCCATAAGTTCCTTTATCTGGTATTTTGTCACAATAAGGCAAGTAACTAGCACAGATTCCTCTTACATGTGGTGTAATATGGAGAGGTCAAATTAACAGGTGGATATTGCAGTCTGCCAATAAGCTTCATTTCTACAGAGACAACTCTGAGAATATTGAATGTGAACAGAAAACAGCCATGAATTCAGGATTTCATAAAGTAATTATCCTGTGAGGATAGAGAGAGGAGATGCTTGGGGATTCAAAAGTTTTTGACGCATGTAAAAACTATAATAACAAGCTTAATCATTCAGAAAGGATTCGTTTGTTTTTTTTTTTTGTTTTTTGTTTTTTTTTTTTTTGTTTTGGTTTTTTTTTGGTTTGGTTTTTCGAGACAGGGTTTCTCTGTAGCTTTGGAGGCTGTCATGTTACTAGATTTTGTAGACCATGCTGGTCTCAGAGTCACAGAGATCCACCTGCCTCTGCCTCCAGAGTGCTGGGATTAAAGGCATGCGCCACCAACAACCGGCAAGAATTTGGACAAAAGTTAATTACTTACAAATTGAAGGAAATATATCTGCATAATGACATAAAAAGAGACAGGAATAAACCAGAAAGCCAAGAAACACTATTGTTATATTGCAGATGTGAAAGGAGACAAAACCTGTAGAAACATTAAATTTGATAGGAATGAACCATCTTCAATTAATTTAAGAAATAAAATATATTGAATACTTTCTATAGTTTGCTTACCTAAGTACTTTGTGTGTATTTTCTCACGTAGTCTTCTCAGAAAGTTTCCTTCCCCAGAGATAGGACTAACTGGTATTAAAATTTTAGAGATAATTGATTTGTTCTTGTTAAAAAAAAAAAAAAAACTTTAGATAATACCATTTTGAGAGTTTAGTCAAATGTTAAAGTACTCTTGAATTAGGCATCACTAGCAAAAGGCATTCATAGAGCCACAGAGCAACAGTGTTGGAAGGGAGCCTTTACACTCAAAGTAAGTTAAATAAAACACATTTCATTACTAAAAATGAAAAAAAATCTGTTTAAAGTACATATGGCTGTTTTCTATTGTTGGAGTCTCTAGTTCAAGGTTATTTTAGTGACTTCTTGTTGTCAGCTTTTTACTTTATTTTGTTGTTTATATTGGGATTCAGCTAGGTATCATAGAAGCCTAAGACGCTGAAAACATTTTTCAGTGATCTCCTAATTAAATTACTTTAATTAAAGAGCACCTAATATAAGTGATATATTCAGATTTAAGCTCAGAAAACAGGACTCAAGATCATCACTTCTTGGTTATAATTTTCGTTAGCTATTTTCTGAAAGTGATTATAATAGGAAAGTAAAGGCATCCACTGTGTGGGAAACTTTTCCTCACTATCTTCACAATATCTCTTCTACACCTCCTTAATATATTTATACAATGTCATGATATAAAGACCCTTTCTCTACCACTTAACCAAGTCACTTTCTCTTTATTCAGATTAAACTTTCTTTTGCAGAAATTGTAAGCTTATTAAATTAATTCTATTATTTTCAGAAAAACAACATATAAGAACAGGAATTTAATTTTCTCCATCATCACATAAGCAGTGTCTAGTATAACCTTATAAGGTTATGACTTAATAAAGATTTATTAACCAAAGGAACAATTGGGAATTCATGGGAAAATGGATGAATAAATTAAACTTTGTTTTTGACATGAGTTACAAGCTGGCCTTGCAGACACCAGTTCTGTGGTATCACTAATCCTGAGATCCATGTGACTTCCTTCTGAAGATCACAATTATTACCAAAGAAAATGATTGTGGAAATGAGTCAGAGTTGGAGCAGCCTGAGAAGAGATAATTAGTGGGATGGTGTTTTACAATTTTCTATCTATCTATCTATCTACATGTGCATGTGGGTATGCATGTGTAAGTCTGTATGTTACATGTGTATGTGATTGTCACATGGTAATTTGCTGAAGTTGGTTCTCTACTTTCACATATGTATCCCAGAAATCCAACCTAGGTTGATGGAAAGCACATTTATCAATTTTGTCACTTCTCATGCTCCAGGATTAAGAAAATTTTAGAAAAGGATGATAATATTTAAAATGATTTGCTAATACAAAGTAAAGATGGGGATTACACAAAACCACCAGTAAGCAATTGTATCAGGGAAAATTTCCAAGATCAAAGCAGAGCAAAAATTTGAAAAGAAATTTGGACAAGGAAATAACCTTTAAGAGCTAAGAGAATGAAAGTTTGCAGTCAAATTGTAGAAGGTAAGAGTTTTATATTTTTGTTAATTGTTATCCATAATTATACTAAAGAGAAAAGAAACTAAACATATAAATGAGTCCAAGTATTTCAGAAATCCCCAACAACATATAGGTTAATAAAATTTTATTAATTTCCAAACATTGTCTCTAAACGATATATATATATATATATATATATATATATATATATATATATATATTCCTATCACTGGGGAGTTGAAAGTCATGGGATCAGGGTTCTTTGTGCAGGCTTGGCTGCATTAAAACAGGAAGCCCTGCTTCAGAAAACCCCATGAGACCCAATCTAAGAATAGCAAAAATGATTTCTGTAGGCAAGCAATAATAGGCAATTTGAGTAAGTATTTTCTAAATTTAACTAAATATTATATGTAAAAATATTATTATTTACAACTTATAACTTAGATTTTAGTACTTTGGTTTTTAAAAAATTGTTTTTGTCTGTTTTTGTGCTAATACTAAGCTGTTTTCAGGACTATAGCTCTATAATAGAGCTTGAAGTCAAGGATAGTGATGCCTCCAGAAGTTCCTTTATTGTACAGTGTTGTTTTGGCTAGCCTGGGTCTTTTTTTTTCATGTAAAAGATGACACCAACTAACAATATAAGCAGCCCAGAAGAGGCTACCTTAAATGCCCTCCCCTGATAATGAGATTTATGACTGTCTTATATGCCATGTGATAGCCTTCATCCAGAAGCTGGTGGAAGTAGAAGCAGACACCTACAACTTATTACTGAGCTGAACTGGAATCCAGTTGCAGAGAAAAAGGAGTGATGGGCAAAGGGGTCCAGACCAGGCTGGTGAAACCTACAGAAACAGCTGTGCTGAACAATGGGGAGCTCTTGGTCCCCAGACTTATAACTGGGATACCAGCATGGGATTGATCTAGACCCCAGGAATGTGGGTTTCAGTGAGGAGACCTTGGAAATCTACAGTACCTCCTGTAGTAGTTCAGTACTTATCCCTAGTATATGTGTGGACTTCAGTAGCCCAATCCACATACAGGGATACTCCCTGAGTCAACACACAGGAGAGTGGGCCTAGGCCCTATCCCAAAGGATATGATAGACACTGATGAACCCCCATGGAAGGCCCCACCCTTCCTGGGGTGCAGAAAGGATGATAGGTAGGGTATTAGTTGAGGTGTAGTAGGGGAGGATGGGAGGGAGTTGGAACTGGGATTGACATGTAAAACAATCTTGTTTCTAATTGAAACAAAAAATTTTAAAATAATTGTTTTCAACAATTTTTGTTATTTGAGTTATTCCAAAACCCTTGTTCACTATATATCTTCCTCATCAACAGTGTTATTTTATTAGCTGGTCAAAACTATCACTAAAATTTGTGCCATTAATAATTGCCTTTCCCCATGTGAATCTAAAATGGCCTTTCTGAAAAGTCCCAACTAACAGAAAGCAGAATAAAACAAATAAGTGTCATACACTTTAATATAAATCTAAACAACTAGCCACTGCATGTGTCCACATTAGGTCTGAGACACACATAGAATTTCTTGTTTTATATGTAACTGCAAAGGAATCAATACAGCTATATTTGATGTAAGGACTTAGAGATATTAGACGAAAAATATCCTGTGTTCAGTGGCCCTGGAAATACTTTATTTATACATTGAAAAAATACATATTTCTCAATGATATTTTTATAAAACAGAAAAATAAGATAAAGTTATCTTCATTCTCACAAATTGGGAGGTCCATTTAGTGGCAATTTTACAATGTTACTAAATAGAAAAACATATTAAAATCTGATTTACTGGCATGTTCAGGATTTGTAGCATGGTTTATTGCAGTTCACTTAGCACATAAGGCATGAATATTGCGTTCAATTTTCTTGTACTCCCAGCTGAGTATAAAACTATTCTAAGTAGCATATTCATAACCATAATAGAGAAAAGGCTAGAGGGGTTTCTGAGATATTTTTAAGAATTTATTTCTGCGTTTATTCTCACAACCACTCAAGGCACACAGTTCTTAATGTGCCACTTAGAGACTTCAAGGATCATTTAAAATCAAATATAAAACAATAAAACATTATCATTATTGTAGAACAAAAATTCTTGTTAAAAATCTCCTTTCCTTTATATTTAGATATTCATATGTCAATCTCCTTCCTCAGCTACACAATTTCTTCATTTTTTATCAAATGGGAATGCTTAATTAAAACCAAAAGTAATTCTGAGTTAAGTCCATTATTGTGATTTTTTAATCCAATTATTTTTAAGAGTTTTCATTCAACAGTGTTCTAGTTCAAATTGAATCTTAAAAGAGCAGTGTCTAAGAGTGTTATTCCCACATTAAAAGAGAATTCAGTGACTATCCCATTTGTCTGGCATCTGTGCTTTCCACAGCTTGACATAGATCTATGGGAGACCATGAAACAGCAGATGTGGAAGGGGGTCATGAGACTAATGATTTTGTATTGATTGTCATAAAATAATGAGGATTGGGCAATTTTCTTAGGTTACCCCTGACACATATTCTGAAAGTATTAGCTCTTGAGGTAAAAATGGAAATAAAATGGTTAAGCACTTTGAGTGTCAAGATGAATAAGCAATTGAAGCTTTTATCTACTCAGCAACATGTTTTTATTGGTTCCTGCCAAAGACAAGGAATACATTGGACTCAGTGTTCTTAGACATTCTTGGTAACTGCTCCTTTCACCCCATTAAAAAGAGCAATGAAATACAAAGCAGGAAGCAAATATAAAATGTCTCTGTATCTATAAATCCTCATGGAGAAAGCTGACCATCTATCGTAAGGACTTCACTTTGGTGTGATGGCATAACACTTCAAAGGAACTGTGCTAATGATTCAGAATAACACTAGAGAAGTAGCAAATATAATAAAGGCAGGACAGAAGAGAGAGAGAGAGAGAGAGAGAGAGAGAGAAAGAGAGAGAGAGAGAGATACTAATTCTACAATATCTGTGACTCTAGAGAATCCTGGCTAATGAAGAGATCACCAGACTTCAAACTGGAAAGGAATAATTCAAGGTATCTTTATTTGAAGATGATATGATACTATATCTAAGTGATCCTAAATGTTCCACTGGGAAACTCCCACACATTATAATCACTTTTGACACTGTGGCAGGATACAAAATGAAGATGCAGAAATCAATATGCTTCATATATAAAAACAAGAAATAGATTGAGAATGAAATCAGGGAAACAAATCCTTTCATAATAGCCTCAAATTATATAAAATATCATGGTGTAACTCTAACTAAGCAACTGCAGCACATGTATGATAACAACTTGTAAGACACTTAAGAAGTGTCTTGAAGAAGAATATTGAAGAAGATATTGATATTGATAATGATATTGAAGAAGATATCAGATGGACAGATCTACCATGCTCATAGATCAGTAGGATTAACAGTAAAAATGCCCTCATTACCAAAAGCAATCTACAGATTCAATGCAATCACCATCAAAATACCAAGAATTCGTCAAAAGTATTTAAGAAACAATTTTCAGCATCATATGGAGGCACACACACACACACACACACACACACACACACACACACACACACTCAATCAATCAAACGAACAAACAAACAAACAAACAAACCCAAAACAGGCTAGTTAAAAGACTCCTGAATAATAAAAGAACTGCAAGTAGTATGAGTATCTCCAATCTCAAATTGTACTATAAAGCTATATTAATAAACGGAGCATGATACTGACACAAAAACAGACACAATAGACACATTGAAAACCCGAAAAAGTTTACCCACTTATATACAAGATTTTTGATGAAGATTTTTGATAAAGAAGCCTAAAATACACACTGGAAATAAAACAGCTTCTTCAACAATTGTGCTACTTAAACTGGATGGCTGCATGTAGATGAACAGGTTTTCTTCTCAAATCTCATGGCCAAATGGATCAAATAAGTCAACATAAGGTCACATGCACTAAGGCTGAAAGAAAAGAAATTGAAGAGTAGTCTTGAACTTGCAGACACAGGAAGAGACTTACTGAACAAAGGCCAAAAATTAATAAACGACAGCTCAAGTACCTGAAAAGATTTTGTGTGTAAATGGCAATATCACTTAGATAAATCCTCAGTCCACAGAATAGAAAAGATGTTGCCAGCTACATGTGCAAGAGAGTGCTAAATATACTGGACATTAAGAGTGCAAACAACACAATTGAAACTGGCACACAGAACTAAATGGAATTCCCAAAAGATGAAATAAGCAATCTAAGTATTAGTGAAGAAATGCTCAATGTCCTTAGTCATCAGGGAAATGCCAATTAAAAACTATTCTAAGCTTTCAACTTATTCCAGCCTGAATGGCCAGGAACCAAAAATAATGACACAAAACAAAGCCAAAACTGGAAGCAACCTACATGCCCCTCAACTGAAGAATGGATATAGAAAATGTAGTACATTTACACAATGGAGTCCTACTTAGTAGGGGAAAAAAAACAATGGAATCTTGAAATTCGAAGGCAAATGCATGGAACTAGAAGAAGCCATTCTGAGCAAGGTAACCCAGTCATAAAAAGACAAACACAGTATGCACTTACACATATATGGATTTTACACATAGAGCAAAAGATTACCAGCCTACAATCCACACCACTAGAGGAGTTAAGCAACAAGGAGGACTCTAAGAGAGGCATACATGGTCCACCAGAGAAGGGGAAAGGGACAAGATCTCCTGAGCATATTGGGAGCATTCGGGGAGGGGAGAGGGAGCTAAGAGAAAGAGAAAGGGTGGAAGAGGAGTAGTGAGGAAGACATAAAGGAGAAGGAAGGTTGTGTAGGGGGAAGAACAGAGGAGAACAAAAGAAGAGATACCATCAGAGAGGGAGCCAGTATATGTCTAAAGAGAAATCAGGCATTAAGGAAATGTCCAGAAATCTACAAAGATGACACCAACTAACCATCTAAGCAACAGTGGAGAGGCTACAATAAATGTCCTCCTCTGATAATGAGACTGAGGACTAACTTATAAGCCATCCTATAACCTTCATCTAGCAGCTGATGGAAGTAGAAGCAGATACTCACAGCCAAACACTGAACTGAACTGGAATCCAGTTTCAGAGAAGGAGTGATGAGCAAAGTGGACAAGACCAGGCTGGTGAAACCCACAGAAACAGCTGACCTGAACAAATGGGAGCTCTTAGCCCCCATACTGATCACTGGGCAATCAGAATGGAACTGATCAAGATCCCATGAAAGTGGGTGTCAGGGAGGAGGCCTTGGAAATCTATGGGGCCTCCTGTAGTAGATCAGTACATATCCCAAGCATAAGAATGGACTTTGGGATCCCATTTCACATAGAGGGATACTACATCAGCCTAGACACATGGGGGAGGGCCTAGGCCCTATCCCAAAGGATATGACAGACTCTGAAGACCCACCATGTAAAACCTCACTCTCCATTGGGAGAAGAAATGGTACAGGATAAGTAGGGTGTTAGTGGAGGGCAGGGAAGGAGGGGAAGGAGGGGAAACTGGGATCAACACGTAAAACAATCTTGTTTCTATTTTAAATAAAGTTTGGAGGAAAAAAATCAGGAAGTGAAGTAGAAAAAAAACAAATGAAAGAGTGTGAGCACTGATCCAGATCAAACTCCCACCATCACCCCCTCCTGTGATCTGCCCAGGCCTGATTCTTTCATAGAGTGGACTCACCCAGGCATGAAGACCCCACTCCATCCTCTGCCCTCTGCTTGAGGTGAGTCTGGGCTCCCCTAAAGTCCCAACTGTCCTCATTACCCCCTCCTTGGATATTTCTGGCCCTGATGCTCCTGTAGAGTGGACCTGCTCAGGCAGAGGGGACCACCCTGAGTCTGGACATACCTCAATCTTGGTTCCTTCTCTGACCTTCACCCTCTGCATGAGATAGGAGAATACCAGGAGAGGCCAGACCATATAGAGTTGCCAACACTGAAGTCTTGTCCCACATACTCCACTGGGAGACTAGACTAGAGGGATAGACCCCACCTGCACCCATTCGAAGAAGTGATGGGAAGACAACAGTATAAAAACACTCAACAACAGAAAGTCCAATATGACATCCCCAGAATCTAAGGATTCCACACCACCAAGACCTGGAAACTATAACAAAGAGGTGGAAGAACAGAAAGAACTTAAAAACTATCTTATGAGATAATGGAGACTTTTAAATAGGAAATGAGAAAATCTCTTAAAGAAATAGAAGAAAAAACTAACAAAAAATACATGAAATGGAGGAAAAGACAAACCAAAACCTCAAGAAATAAACAAATCTCTTAAATAATCTAAAGAAAGCCAGGAAAAAAATAAACCAAGTGAAGGAAACATTTCAAACAGTTCAAGGCTTGAAAGCTGAAATAGAAACAATAAAGAAAACAAAGAATGAGGGGATACTAGGAATAGAAAAGCTGAGAAAATAATCAGGAACTTCATATGTAACTATAACCAATAGAATACAAGAGATGGAAGAGAGAATCTCAGGTGTTGAAGACTCAATACAGAATATAGAGTCATAGACCAAAGAAAATCTCAAGTCTAAAAAATCTCCAACACAAAATATCCAGGAAATATGGGACACTGTGAGAAGACCAAACATAAGAGTAATAGGTATAGAAGAAGGTGAACAAATAGAGCTCAAAATTACAGAAAACATATTCAACAAAAGCATAGAAGAAAACTTCCGCAACCTAAAGAAGGATATGCTTATGAAAGTACAAAAATGTAAAATACACCAAATAGACTGGTCCACAAAAAGAAGTCCCTGCACCACATAATTATTAAAACAACAAATGTAACAGAATAAAGAAAAATATTAAGAACAGCAAAAGAAATGTTCAAGTCACATATAAAGGCAGGCCTATCTGAATAACATCTGAGTACTCAATGGAAACTTTGAAAGTCAGAAGGTCCTGAATAGGTGTTCTACAAATGCCAAGGGAACATAGACACCAGCCCAGACTACTGTATCCCACAAAGCTGTCAATCACTATAGATGGAGAAAACAATGTATTCCATGACAAAACCAGATTTAAACATTATATATCCACTAATCCAGCCCTACAGAAAGTACTGGAAGGAAAACTCTAAACTAATGAAGACAACTAAACTCTCAAAAACATAGGCAATAGATAATCCTTTTTACCAAACACCAAAAGAAAAAAAGGGGGTGCATAATAACATCAACAACAACCAATCCAAAACAAACAAGAATCAACAATGAATTGTTATTAATATCACTCAATATCAATCGTCTTATTACCTATAAAAAGGGATAGGCTAACAGAATGGATACGAAGACAGAATTCACCCTTCTGCTGCATACAAGAAACGCATCTCAATATCAAAGATAGATGTTACCTTAGGGTAAATGGTTTGGAAAAGATTTTCCAATCAAATGGACCCAAGAAACAAGCTGGTGTAGCAATCCTAATAACTAACAAATTAGACTCTTAAATAAAATCAATCAAAAGAGATGAAGAAGGGCATTTCATACTCATCACAGGAAAAGTCCATCAAGATGAAGTCTCAATTCTGAATATCTATGCCTCAAATCTGAAGGCACCCACATAATGATTTAATGATTAGTAAAAGAATCATTACTAAAGATGAAATCAATTAAAAAGACTCACATACTTACAGCAGGAGACTTCAACACCCCACACTCAATGACTACACAGGACCACCAGACAGAAACGTAAGAAAGAAAAAAAGAAACAAACAGAGTTATAACCCAACTGGGTTTAACAGATATCTATAGAACATTTCATCCAAACACAAAAAAATATACTGTAGAGAGCTGCGACGTGCAGTGCCTTAAAGATGGCACTGGTTTCCGCCTTCCACCCTCCCAATGGTGAGTGCTCTCTGTAATAAACAACTCCATATTTGGCTAAGGCTGAGATCTAGGCTTGCTTCCACATATGTGGACCCATCTGCGATCACCATGTGGCATGCTGGGGTTGGCTACTCCTAGGCTTTATAAGCAGTGGGTTGGCTTTCCCCAAGGTCAGAAGATTGTTCAAGGTTCCTGAATAAACTGCTTAAAGAAGAGTTCGTGTGTTGCATTTCCCTTGCTGGTAGGGGTGGAGGCAACAATATACCTTCTACTGAGTCCCACATGGAAACTTCTCTAAAATTGACCACATGCTTGGCAATATAGCAAACCTCACATAAAAAAAAATGGAATAACCCCCTGTATCTTATCAGACCCTCATGGTTTAAAGTTAGAATTCAACAACACAAATTGCATAAATCCTACAAACACATGGAAATTGAATAATGCACAATTGCACCATTCCTGGGACATGGAAGGAATAAAAAAAGAAATTAAAGACTTCCTAGAATTCAATGAAAATGAAGACACAACATACCCCAACTTATGGGACACTTTGAAAGCAGTGCTAAGAGGAAATTTCATAGCACTAAGTGCCCACATGAAGAAATTGCAGACTAGTCACACTAGAAAATTAACAGCCCAACTGAAAGCTCTGGAACAAAAAGAAGCAAACTAAACCCAGAGGAGTAGATGCCAGGAAATAATCAAACTGATGACTGAAATCAATGAAGAAACTAGGAAAACATTACAAAGACTCAATTAAACAAAGAGTTGGTTCTTTGAGAAAATCAACAAAATAGGAAAACCTCTGTCCAAACTAAACAAAAGGCAGAGAGAGACGGAGACAGAGAGAGTGCACTCTATTTAACAAAATCAGATTTGAACAGAATCATCAGGTCATATTTTGAAAACTTGTATTCTACAAAATTTGAAAATCTAAAAGAAATGGACGATTTTCTGGATAGATATCACTTACCAAAATTAAATCAAGAACAGATAAGCAATTTAAATTGACCTATAACCCCTAATGAATTAGAAGCAGTCATCAAAAGTCTCCCAACCAAAAAAGCCCAGGGTCAGATGGTTTCAGTGCAGAATTCTACTAGAAATTCAAAGAGAAGTTAATAACAGTACTCTTCAAATTGTTCACATAATAGTGGCAGAAGGGACAATGCCCAACATTTTTTATGAGGCTACAATTACTGTGGTACCCAAGACATTCAAAGACACGACTAAAAAAGAGAACTACAGACCAATATGCCTCGTGAACATTGATATAAAAATACTCACTGGCAAATAAAATCCAAGATCACATCAGAAATATTGTTCTCCATGATTACATAGGTTTCATCCCAGGGATGCAGGGATGGTTCAACATAGGAATATCCATCAATGCAATCCACCATATAAACAGAGTGAAAAAAAAAAACATGATAATCTCACGAGATGCTAAAAATCCTTTGACAAAATCCAACATACCTTCATGATAAAGATCTTGGAGAACAAGGAATAACAGGAACATACCTAAACATGATAAAAGCAATATACAGCAAACCAGCAGCCAACATCAAACTAAATGTAAGGGAATTTAAGGGGATTCATCTAAAATCAGGAACAAGACAAGACTGCACACTAACTCCATACATCTTCAATATTGTACTTGAATTTTTAGCTAGAGCAATAAGACAACAAAAGGAGATCAAGGGGACAAATTGGAAAGGAAAAATTCAAACATTCACTATTTGCAGATGATATGATAGTTTACATAAGTGACCGGAAAACTCTACCAGGGAACAACTACAGTTGATAAACACCTTCATCAAAGTGTCAGTATACAAAATTAATTTAAAAAAATCAGTAGTGTCAATTTATACAGATGATAAACTCGCTGAGAAAGAAATCAGAGAAACATCACCCTTTACAAGTGCCACAAACAATAAAAAATACCTTGGTGTATGACTAACCAAACATGAAAAAGACCTGTGTAGTAAGAACTTTGAGTCCCTAAAGAAAGAATTTAAAGAAGATATCTGAAAATGGAAAGATCTCCAATGGTCTTCGATAGGTAGGATCAACATAGTAAAAATGGAAGTCTTGCAAATAGAAATCTACAGTTTCGATGCAGTCCCCATCAATATCACATCACTATTCTTCATAGACCTTGAAAGAACAATACTCAACTTTATATGGAAAAACAAAATAACCAGTATAGCCAAAACAACACTGTACAATAAAGGAACTTCCAGAGGTATCACCATCCCTTACTTCAAACTCTATTATAGAGCCATAGTTCTGAAAACAGCTTGGCATTGGCCCAAACATAGACAATTAGTCCAATGGAATCAAAATAAAAACCCTGACATTAACCCACACACCTATGAACACCTGCTTTTGACAAAGAATCTAAAGTTATACAACGAAAAAGTAAAGCATCTTCAGCCGGGCTTTGGTGGCTCATGCCTTTAATCCCAGCACTTGGGAGGCAGAGGCAGGTGGATCTCTGTGAGTTCGAGACCAGCCTGGTCTACAAGAGCTAGTTACAGGACAGCTTCTAAAGCCACAGAGAAACCTTGTCTTGAAAAACCTCAAAAAAATAAAAAATAAAGCATCTACAACAAATGGTGCTGGCATAACTGGATGCTGGAATGTAGAAGACTGTAGACAGATCCATATCTATTGCCATGAACAGAACTTAAGTCAAAATGGATCAAAGACCTCAATATAAATCCAGCAGCACTGAAAATTTTATAAGAGAAAGTGGGAGGTACCCTTGAATGAATTGGTATAGGAGATCAC
Organism: Cricetulus griseus; assembly: GCF_003668045.3. Lineage (NCBI taxonomy): Eukaryota > Metazoa > Chordata > Mammalia > Rodentia > Cricetidae > Cricetulus > Cricetulus griseus. Next base: position 158,306,975 of record NC_048598.1, read on the forward strand.
TTCATGCACATAACAGCAGTAGCACAGACATTGATATTGTCAATTAATAAGTGGGACCTCCTAAAACTGAGAAGCTTCTGTAAGGCAAAGGGCACAGTCAGCTAGATAAAATGGCAGCCCCAAAATGGGAAAAGATCTTCACCAACCCCACATGTGACAAAGGGTTGATTTATAAAATATGCAATGAACTCAAGAAGCTAGCTGCCAAAAGAGCCAAGGATGCAATCACAAAGTGGGGTGCAGAACTAAATAGAGAATTCTCAACACAGGAATATAAAATGGCTGAAAGACACATAAGAAAGTGGTGAACATCATTAGGCATCAGAGAAATGCAACTCAAAACAACTCTGAGATACCATCTTATTCCTGTCACAATGGCTAAAATCAAAATCACCAATGACAGTCTGTGATACAGAGGATGTGGAGAAAGAGGAATACTCCTCTATTGATGGTGGGAGTGCAAACTTGTAATTTCCAAATTACACTTTGGAAATCAGTATGGTTGTTTCTCCAGAAAATGGGAACCAGTCTACCTCAAGATTCAACAATTCTTCTCGTGGGTCTATACCCAAAGAATGCACATTCATACAATAAGGACACATGTTCAACTATGTCATAGCATCATTGCTTGTAATAGCCAGAAACTGGAAGCAACCTAGATGCCCCTCAACTGAATAATAGATGTAAAAAATGTGGTATATTTACACAATGGAGTACTATTCAGCAGAAAGCAAAAAACAAAAAACAATGGAAATTTGAAATTCCCATTCAAATGGATGGAACTTGAAGAAACAATCCTGAGTGAGCTAATCCTATCACAAAAAGACAAACATGGCATTTACTCACTAATATATGTATTTTAGACATAGACCAAAGGATTACCACACTAAAATCCACACTGCCAGAGTAGCTAGAAAACAAGGAGTACCCCAAGAGAAGACTGCATGGTGCCTTGAAGAGTTGGGGGGGGATAAGTACCCCTGAGCAAATTGGGTTCATGGGGGGAAAGAGAAAGGAGGTGTGAAGGGAAGAGGGAGAAAAGGGGAGGGGGTAGGAGAACAGGAGGACTGAGACGGGAGAAATAGAGGAGGGCAAAAAAGAGATGCTTCAATTGAAGGGAATAGTACATGTTTGGAGAGAGGTCTGGCACAGTGGAAGTGTTAGGTGATCTGCATTGATGACCCCAAGTAAGAATCTAGGCAATGATGGAGAGGCTGCCTTTGGTGCCCTTGACCTATAATGAGATTGATGACTACCTTGGTCACCATTCCTAAAGCCTTCATTCAGTAGCTGATTGAAGCAGAAACATGCATCCACAGCGGATTATTGAGCCTTACTCCTGGAATCCAGTTGTGGAGAGGGAGGAGGGATGAACAAAGGAGCAAAGATTGTTCTGGAGAAACCCACAGAAACAGTTGACCTCTCCCAGTGAGAGCACAGAGATCCTAGTTGTAAAGCTGGGGAACCAGCATTATACAGAATCAAGGCCTCGGAATGTGGGTGCCAACTCGGAGGCCAAGACAGTCTATGGGACCACAAACAGTAGAGCCAGTGTTTGTCCATAGAGCACAAATGGTCTTTGGGCGCCCATTCCCTATGGAAGGACACTATTGCAGCCCATATACAGGAAGGAGGTCCTGGGCCTTCCCCCAAATTATGTGATGGAATTTGAGGGTCTCCCATAGAGAGCCTCCCTATCCCTGTGGAGGGGGGAGCTGTGGTTTGGTTGGTTGTGGAGCATGGGAGTTTGGGAGGGTGAGGGAATGTGGGGATGGATATGTAAATATTAGTGCTTTAAAATAATAATTTAAAAAATAAAAATAAAAACAGCCAAAAAATGAAAGTTTATGCTGTCAAGGTATGTGGAGTAGAGGGAACACTCACCCATTGCTACTGGGAGTGCAAACTTGTTCAGACACTATAGAAATAAAAGATCAGTGTGTGGTTATACCAGAAGCTGAAAATTGATAGAGGTCCAGATCAGCTGTATCACCCTTGGGCATCTACCCAAAGAATTCTGTATCCTATACAGAGATACTTGCTGTATCAATTAACCTCATTAATTGACTTACAGTCTTCATTCCAGCAATGCCTTATTTTGAGTGGAAACTCCAAGAATCCAGTAGGTTCTCAGTCCTACAATTCTGGATGTCTGAGTTAATTTTCAGTGTATGCTGGAATCCCAAAGATGTAGGCTTCAATTTCAGTGAAGGAATGGATTTGCTGACAAGGCAAGAACAAGCAGGCAAAGAAGGAATGAATCCTTCCTTATTCCATGTCCTTATATAGGCTTCCAGCAGAAGGTGTGTCCCTGATTAAAGGTATGCTTTTCTGCCTCGAGACGAAGATTAAATGTGTGTGCCATCTTGCCTCAATATCAGAATCAAAGACATATTGTCTTCCTACCTCAAGGTCTGGATCACAAGTTTGCCCTCCTTTTCTGGATTATAATTCATTTCAGATAGAGACAGTTTGACAGCCAATAATAGCCATCACATTCTCCTTCATTTTTCTTGTCGCTCTAGTGAAGATTTCTATTATTATATTGAATAGATGATGAGGGAACAGACAAACTTGTCTTATTCCTTCTTACTTACATTGCTTTGAGTTTCTGTCCAATAAAGGTGAAGTTGATTTTGGGCTTCCTGTAAACTGTTTTTATTATGCTATGTTGAGGTATGTCCCTTTTATCCCTCATCTCTCCAGAGTTTTTATCATAAATAATTGTTGGGTGTTATCAAAGAGCTTTTCTTCATCTAATGAGATGATTATATTGGCTTTTTTTGTTTTCATCTGGGGACTTGGTGGAAAACATTTATTAATTTACATATGCTGAACCATCACTGCATCTCTAAAATTAAGCCTGCTTGATCATGATGGATATTTTTGATGTGTTCTTGGATTTGATTTGTAAGTATTTTATTGATGATTTTAGCTTCTTTACATAAGGAAAATTGTTTGAAATTTACTTTGTTTGGACTTTATGCATTTCAGAGTAACTGTAGCCTTGTATAAATAATTAGGCAATGTCTCCTCTGGTGTTATTTTGTGAAATAATTTGAAGACTATTATTGTTAATTCTTTTAAAAGTATGGTATAATTCTTCACTAAAACCATCTGTCCCTGGATTTTTGTTGTTGTTGTTGTTTGCTTCCATCATTAGGAACTATAGTTCTGTTAAAATCGCTTATCTGATCTTGATCTTGATTTAACTTTAGTAGGCACTTATATCAAGAAAATGATCTATTTCTTTTTAGATTTTTTATTTTGGTGGAATACGGTATGAACTATATTATTTTTTTTACTTTTTTAAATTTCCTCGGTGTCTTTTGCTACGTCTCCCTTTTTGTTTCTAATTTTGTTAATTTGTAACCATTCTCTCTGCCTTTTATTTTGGCTAAAGATTTCTTTTTTATTTAAATTCTTTAATTACTACTCATATTTACATATCCTTCCCCCATTCCCTCACCCTCCCATCCTCCCATAGTGAGGCCCCCACCCGGGACCTTCAAAGTCTGTCATATCATTTGGGGGAGGGCCTAGGCCCTCCTTGCTGTATCTAGGCTACAATAGTATCCCTCCATAGTGAATGGGCTCCCAAAGTCCATTGTGCTCTAGGGATAAAGACTGGCTCCACTGCTAGAGGTCCCATAGACAGTCTTGGCCTCCTAGCTGGCACCCACATTCAGAGGGCTTGATTTGGTCCAATGCTGTTTCCCCAGCTTTATGACAAGAGTCTCCATGCTATCAATAGGTCAAGTCCACTTTTTCTCCAGGTCTCTCCAGCCCCATCTTGGCTCCTTTGCTCATCCCTTCTCCCCCTCCACAACTGAATTCCAGTAGTGTGGTTCAGTGCTTAGCTGTGGGTGTCTTTTCTGCTTCAAACACCAACAGGATGAAGGCTCTCCTTCCTCTCCCTGCCCCCCAGCTCCCACTTTTGTCAGTGATTCTTGTCCCCATCCCCTTCTTTGAGTGACTATGCAATCTTCTCTTGGGGTCCTACTTGTTTCCTAGCTCCTCTGGCAGTGTGGATTGTAGACTAGTGATCCTTTGATCTATGTCTAAAAATCAAAAATGTATGAGTACATACCATGTTTATCTTTTTGTGATTGGGTTCCCTCACTCAGGATGGTTTCTTCTAGTTCCATGCATTTTCCTGCAAATTTCAAGATTCCATTGTTTTGTTTTGTTTTGTTTTTTCTGCTGAGTAGTACTCTATTGTGTAAATGTACCACATATTCTCTATCCATTGTTCAGTTGAGGGGAATCTAGGTTGCTTCCAGGTTCTGGCTATTACGAATAATGCTGCTATAACAGACTTGAACAGATGTCCTTGTTGTAGGAGTGTGCACTCTTTGGGTATATGCCCAAGAGAGGAATTGCTGGATCTTGGGGTAGACTGTTTCCCATTTTCCTGAGAAACCACAATACTGATTTCCAAAGTGGTTGAAGAAGTTTGCACTCCCATCAGCAATGGAGGAGTGTTCCTCTTTCTCCACATCCCCTCCAGGACAGATTGTCATTGGTGTTAATGATTTAGCCATTCTGGGAGCAGTAAGATGGAAGGTTTCTTAATTTTACAGATTTTCTCAAAGAAGCAACTTTTTGTTTCAATAATTATTTACATCATCTTATTTGTTTGTTTCTGTTCTATTGATCTGAGTGCTAAGCTTCATTATTTCTTGCTAGCTACTCCTTTGGGGGTGTTATTTCTTCTTATTTTGAGAGTTCTTGGGTGTATTGTTAAGATACCAATATGAGCTCACTATTTTTTTTTTAATGTAGGCACTTAGTACTATGAAGTTGACTCGTAGAACAATTTTCATTGTGTCCCATGAGTTTGGGTGTATTTTTGGTGATTTGTGACATCAGTTAACTATAGTAATTTCTCTGTTTAATTTTATCTGGATAATCTGTCTATTGTAGTTGGAATTTTCTTGGGCCATTAGCCAGCTCCCAAATAAAGAAATTGAGATTTCTTTATTTATTATGAATGCCCAGCCTTGTCCAACTAGATCTTTTAACTTAATTTAACCCATTTCTACTCATCTATGTTTTGCCTCAGGGCTTCTGACCTTTTCCCACTTTGTGTGTCCTATTTTCCAGCTACCTCAGTGTCTGGCTATATGGCCACAGGTGTATCCCTGTTATCTCTTTTTCTTTCTTTCTGAACCTAAATTCCTCCTCACACTTACTCTCCCTGCCAAGAAGTTGCACCTATACCTCCTTCCTCACTATATTTGCCATTAAGTTTTGTATTAGTCTAATCAGGTACCTTAGTCAGGCAAGGTAAAACAGCACCATGTCTTTACATAATTAAGGAAATGCAACACAGTTTTACATAGTTAAACAAATATTCTGCAACATTTTCCCATTTTAGTCTAAATAAAAAGAAATGTTTTAGTTGTAACACAGTAAAAGTATATAAAATAAAACAATGATAGGTAAGAATTATATTTACCATATCAAGTCCTAGAGAAATACTCCGTTATCTTTCTTATCATGGTGAATTCAAAGTTGTGTACCTAATTTACTTCCTGTGCTAACTTGTATTATGAAATTTATTATTTTAGACCTCAAAAGATTGTCTTATACAATTTAAGATTTTATGTTTCTCAACATAAGAAACTTTACATACTTAATGTAAGTTTCTTTTCTGTATTTGGTAATAATAAAACCTATAACTATAAACATCTCATCTTTTACTCTGTCAGAGACCTAAGGAGGAAATAATATTACCCGAGTAAACAGAAATGCAGAGTAAGCAACTTTCAAGACTATAGAAATGACAGAAGCAGCTGGCTGCCTAGACAGTCACCAAATGATCCTCACAAAACACCATACAGGAAATAGACTCTCTGTGTATTTCCATCTTTATGTGGCTTATTTTCTTATATTAGTTTACTCTTTCTTCAAATACTGCCTTAGAGATGCATTTAACTGATAGATGCACTTAACTGCCCCAGCTCTAGGAAGGAGGTGCCTGCACTGTGACAGGTGTTTTTACTTAGCTAGTTGTTTTTACTTAGCTCTTCTGCACACCAATGCCTCTTAGTAAGCAGTGACCATTTTTTTTCTTTGTTTTTTAGCTTTCTCAGGACCTATGTGGAAATTTAGGCTCCATATTGGGAACCATTTGGAGATGGAATTTTCTTCGAGATGGAAACAAGTACACAAATAAAGACATGGAGACTTATTAATTTTGAATGTTCTGCCTTAGCTTAGGTTTGTCTCCTAGCTCTGTTAACTTAATTTAACCCATTTCTATTCATCTACAATTTACCTTAGGGTTTTCTATCTTTCTTTCATTCCACATATCCTAATTTCCTGCTTCCTCTGTTTCTGTCTGTCTGGTCTTAACAAGAAACCTGGCCCCAGGGAAACTTTCAGAAATCCACAAGGATAACCACAACTAAGAATCTAAGCTATAGTAGAGAGGCTACCTTAAATGCTCTTCCCGATAATGAGATTGATGTTTACCTTAAGTGCCATCCTAGAGCCTTCATCCAGTAGCTGATGGAAGCAGAAAAAGACACTCACAGCTTAGGACTGAGCTGACCTCCTAGAATCTAGTTGTAGACATGGAGGAGTGATCAGCAAAGGAGTCAAGATCATGCTGGAGAAACCCACAGAAACAGCTTTCCTGAGCACCTGGATCCCTGTCAGCATAGCTGGGGAATCAGCATAGGACCAAACCAGGCTTCTGAATCTGGGTGTCAGTTAGGAGGCCCGGGTAGTCTAAGGGGCCTCTGGTAGTGGATCAGTATTTACCCCTAGTGTACTAATGGACTCTGGGTGCCCGTTCCTGATATAGAGACACTCTCTCAGCCTAGACACACAGGGGAGGGTCTAGGCCTATCCCCAAATGGTGTGACAGACTTTGATGATATCCCCATTGAAGGCCTCACCCTGCCTGGGGCACAGAAGAGGGATGGATGGGATGTTAGTCGATGGGGGGAATATTAGGATGAGAGGGAGAGGGAACTTGGATTGATATTTAAAATAATATTGTTTCTAATTTAAATAAAAAGAAAACATCTAACATCAGTATTTATCCCTATTACATGAATGGACTTTGGGAGCCACTGCACATAATGGGATACTCTCTCATCCTAGACACACGGGGAAGGGTCTAGGCCCTGCTCCAAATGATATGACAGACTTTGAAGAGCCCCTGGAAGGCCTCACCCTCCCTGGGGAGCAGAAAGAGATTGGGTTAGGGTGTGGGGTGACAGGGGAGGAGGGGTTGGAGAGGGAACTGGGATTGACATGTAAAAGAAGGTTGTTTCTAATTTAAAATTCATCCAATTACAATCATAAAAATAAAAATATGAAAAAGAAGCCAAGAAAACAAAAGAAAATTTGTAAGTAAATTTAAAAAATCTTCAGAGATTTATTGGCCACTAAAAGAATTGGTATTTGAATGCTAGTTGTTTAAGAACAGAAAGCAGGGAAAAATCCTTCACCTGCCATCCCCACCCAGAGGTTCCAAACAATCTTTCTCCACAAACCACTTCAGTTCTATAGTCCCCAAGTAAACTTGTCTTGTGGTTGGTTCCTTGATCAGCAGAATTTTACCTTGAAGTAAATCTATGGTTGTGGATTTATTTAGGGGGTCTTTAAGTGTATTCATCCAACTTGAATCCAAAATGATGAGCTCCAAAGCTCTATTTGCAGAGAATGACAGAAAGTCAGGATTCATAGATACAGAATTGGGATGAAGAAGTAAGTGGGTCACAGAAGATTGGGGCCATCTGAGAGGCAACGTACTTGAGTCCAATGAGATGGACTTACAACCTGAGATCTGGGGAGTAGTGTGGAGACTAGGTATAAGACACTCGTTTCATTTCCAAATACTGTGAAAGAAGCAACTTACAGAAAGAAGGTTTTATGAAGCTTATGTTAGTCATGACAGTAGGACCAATCTCATCCATAATTAGAAACAGAGAGCAATGCACGCATGCATGCTAGTTCTCAGCTTACCTTTCCCACTCTTGCACAGCCCAGAAACAGCCTCTTTTGGTGCCACACAGAGGGCAGTTCTTAATGCCTCAATTAGCATAATCAAGCTTATTTCTGATAGACATACACATAAATAGTCCCCCCAAAAGCTATAGTTTCCAAGTACCAAACCTCAAGAAATGCAAGTTCTATTACTTCTAGAGGTTTTAAGTTCAAGGTCAAAGCACCAACATTATCGAATGGACAGCTGATGAGAATGGTTCTCTCTGCTTACAATATGGCACATTTTTGCTCTATTCCCCACAAAGCGATGAATACTGTCTTCATGTAGTGGAAGGTGAGGGGAAAATAACTAACCTAGTTCAGTCCATTCTTTTATCAGACACTAATTACTCAGTAGGACTAACACCTTATGACTTTATCACCTTCCCCAAAGTCTGGTTTCTTCTTACCACCGCCATGGTGATTTAATTTTAGCATTCACATGTATCTGATAGTGTTCAAATGATATCACTTTTTTTAAAAAAAATTAATGCTAGATGGTTTGAAATTCTGTTCTCTGCAGTACAAATTAACTAAGACATGAGTCTCCAGAGACATGTAAGCTGAACCTCTCATCCATTTTATTTGAGTAGAAGATCTCTCCCATCTTTACAAATAAGTTGAAATTACTCATCTACTCCCACATGTTTTGACCTTTCAGAAATTTACTATCTTATGAAAAACAATCAGAGAATTCTAGGTTTTGGAGTACACATTTGCCAAAAGAGTAAAACTTCAGCCACATATAGTCTATTTTCTTCTAAAATCAACAAAGATGCAATCCTTCTAAGTTCAGGCATGGGGAGTTGCAGACTATATTGTAATTCCTTATAGAATGCAATGGTCACCTTTCTGTCATTAAAATAAGATGATTTAGTCCACAGATTTTATTTTTTTTCAGTGGGAGGCTAGTTTTTGGAGACAGGATTTCTCTGTGTATCTTTGGAGTCTGTTCTGGAACTCATTATGCAAACCAGGCTGGCTTAGCAGTCACAGAGATCCACATGCCTCTGCCACCCAACTGCTGCAATTAAAGACATGTACCACCACTGCCCAGCTCACAGACTTTATTAAAGAAATGTTCATTTTGTTTAGAAACTTGACAGTTCAAATTTCAAGTAGTGTAGCATATCATCAGTAACAGCTAACCCTTGGGTAACCCTTGGGCTAATCACCTCAAGGCACATGACAGATATCACTGATGGAAATAAAATTCAAGAGACTGTGATTACAACTGGATATAGAAGAGAGAGATTATAGAAAGTTTCCAGAATCACTTTCAAAATCATCCATCAGTGAATCCCCACACACACAAACAAAAAATTCCTCCACGGATACCCTAGTGACCCACAGCATCTCTAGAGTTCCATCCCAGGGACCAACGTTTAGGAAGTGAACCTTAGGACACACTACTCCTATTTAAACCACAGTGTATTTGTAACAAGAACATAAAGCTGGGAAGCCAGATCATGCTTGATTGAAAATGTTAAATGACAACTTTATTTTGAGCAAAGCAACTCCTGGGTGAGTTCTCTGGCAACCAAAGATCCAGGTAGATGAAGAGGCAGAAGTGAGTATTCATTTAAGCAGGCAGCATAAATGACATGTAGGAAAGGTGGTGAGGAGTACTCCATAACTTTGGTTTGTGCCCAAGTATAACACTTTAGGCAGGAATTGTGCTGCTAGCCACTTCAGGGGATGAGCCACTGCTGCTGGCTAGAATGTGAAACTGGGTTTGTGGTAGCTTTTCTTTGTTGGAGATTTTCTGAGAGAGCAGGGTTTGAAAAAGGAGAATGGTACTTTCTGGATCAAGCAGGGATGAACTGGAGATTTCCAACTGAACACCAGTAAAGTAGACATACTGGGAGACAATAAAATGGAATTTTCTTTGAGAATAATAAACTTTTATTTAATTCACTTAGACCTTTCTTGAACTAAAGCCTAAATAATTTCTCATGGTCTGTCTTTTTCCCCACTTTAATGATAATTCAGTTACTAGCAACTAATACAAATTTAAAGAAAAGAGAGCAAACCTAAACTATGTTTTATGTATCTGGAATACTTGCTTGAATATTATTCAGGAAAAGGTGCATTTATGCAGCTGGAAAGATTCTTGGTGTTAAAAGCACACACTGCACTTCCAGTGGACCCAAGTTTGGTTGTTTCTAGGTACCCATGTGAGGCCCCTAACACTTGTCATGACTAACTTAAGAGGATCTATCACCATTTTTATCCTCTCAGGGCACCTGTACTTACTACATATATCTCCAGGCAGACATAAATGGAGAAACAAAAATTAAAAATTAAAACTTTAAATAAATATTAAAAATTGTTCTACTGCTAAATATCTCAGAAGGCTTCAAAATTTATAACTAGTAATGATTTAATAAAGCACAGGTTGTTTCTATAGTAAATAAATTATAAATATTCTAGAGTACAAATTTATTTTATAAATTGATAGACAAAATTATATAATTGGTACAATGGTTGTATTTGGAATTATGGCAAGTGCAATTCCTTAGAACTTTTCCTACATTAAGTGTTAACTGTAATTTTACTCATTTAACTTGCTCTTATCCTATGATTGTCAACTAGTCTTAAAGGGAATATTTGTAGAAGAATTTTACAGCCTTAAATTTAACTTTATAGCCTATACATTAAATTATTTTGTAATAAGGGACAGTTTTCTATTTGATATCTCTTTTATTGTAATTAAAATCAGCACATAATTTAATGGGTGGAAGCAGAAGACTGTTTGTAGGTGGATAATTTTTCAATAATACTTGAAATATAAGACTGCAATGTTAAGGATAAACTAAGAAATTTTGACCCCAGGCACACTTTGCTTGCAGATATTCTCTGGTTAATTGGGTTTCCTGTCCCTTTTGAGTGAATTTCAATTGCTTCTGGTACAGAAACTATGGTTCTCACATTCTCCTACCAAATTTCTCCATGTAGAACTTAGAGATAATATACCTTTTTGCTTCTCTTTCCCTTTACAACATATTTAATTCTAACAGTTAAATATTAACTTTTTATATAGTTAGGAAACATTTGGATATAGATACTTGTATGATCTCAAGTGATATAAAGACATTAAGATATTAAGTCATAATACCTTTAATATTTAAAACATTTTAGAAAAAAGTTAAGATTTGCCTTTTCCCCTTGTAAAACTTATGATGGTGTTTGCTCTGGGAATACATATTTAAAGCTGGTTTGATGTGACATTTCCCCATTGCCACCCTTGAATTGTTTGTGAACAAAGACAATGCATAGGGCCCACCAATTCTTTACTAAACTTGGCATGGCTGGAGATGTAGAGATCAGACAGCATAGTGAAATTTGAGTTTAAAAAGATGAATTAGACACCCATGGTTAAGAGATTATCTGTTCCTTCAGTTTCTTCTGAATAATGAATGTTAATAGTTTCTAAAAGATGAACGGTAGGCTTTTATTAAAATCCTTGACATATTCTTGATTATTTGTACTTTAAAATGTAATGACACAATTGAGCTAAATTTCAGCTTAAATGTTCTCAACTCCAATTTAACCTTCATCACAAGTATAAAGAACTCATGATGCTCTGAAGGTCTAGAAACCTGTACCTATGAGGGCAGATTTCAATTTTAAAAGATTATGTTTCCAAATGCCAGAGCTGCCAGCAGCTATCTATGGGAAGCTGTTTTGGGACCCAGTTCCTAAAATTATTGCTTCTAGCAGATGGCTTATCCACAGTGAGAGTGATTCAGTACTTAAAGTGATGAAAAAGATGGGACTTTGGGAGAGAATGGTAAAAGACAGTCACAACACCCAGCTTCTTAACAACCTTCCACTGATATATAATATCTCAGCAGTGGTGACACTAGTGTGAAATGCTTCTCTACCAAATCACAAATGATTTTTCCCATCTCAAATCTGGCATACATCACCAATTACTGAGGACATTGTAAGGCAGGATTGAAATAATTTTCTAAGTTTTTATCAAATGCTACACTTTCTCTTCTTATATGGATACCAATTTATTAATTTCCTGATGTAATAGATTCCATGACAAATGATTTTGGATAATGGTTTTCTCCCTGCTGATGCTTGGCAGGTTATTGAGACAGAATCACCTTAATTAAAATGCACCTAGGAAAGTCTCACTGTGTCCAGGACTTCAAAGATGGTTAAGACAAATTAATATTGTTGAACCCAGGAGATACATTATTAATTCCTCTTTATGATTCCTTTCTTCCTTTCAAGGACAATTTACTCCCTAAAGACTGAACATGTCCCTTAACTTTCCTATTGTCTACTCCCCAAATGTGTGTTAACTCATTGTCTCACAACTTATGAATTTGATATTTTAATTTCTGAATTCAATCAAAATAATATAACCTTATTTTCAAGAAATTATGTTGAGAATTAAAATTAGAGGTAATGAAGTATTTTGTGTTTTAAACAAAATATAACAAGATAACAAAAACCATGACTTCTGATAATTATATTTGACAAATGCTTTAAAATATATTGCTTACAATGTTTTCTTGTATTAGAAATTTTCATGAAGGAATAACACCTGGAAGAGAGCAAAGCAAGGTTAAATACATGGGTTCATATCCCCAGATTTAAATACAATGTAAAAATTAGAAAAAAACAAACAGTAATTTAGGAATTAATTTAGGATACTTGAGTTAAAGGAGCAGTGTTGTTTAGTAGTTTTGGTGGTATGGGGATCAACCTTCCTTGAGTGTCATCTAGTTTTGGTTGTGGGGATCACACTGTCTTCCTTGCTCTATCAGGGGTCAGTTCAGATCATTGAAATCTACTCAACTGCAATAAACCACCTGCAGTACCAAATTAATGGTACTTATCAGAAAATTAATTTTGCCTGCAAATTTCATGATTCCATTGTTTTTATCCACTGAGTGGTACTCAATTGAATAAATATACCACATTATCTCTATCCATTCTTAAGTTGAGGGGCATCTAGGTTGCTTCCAGGTTCTGGCTTTGCAAATAATACTGCTATAGCCATTGTTGAACAGATGTCCTTGTTGTATTTGTGTGCTTCTTTTGGGTATATGCCAAAGAGTGGAACTGCTGGATCTTGGTGTAGACTGATTCCCATTTTCCTGAGGAATTGCCATACTCATTTCGAAAGTAGCTGTATGAGTTGGCATTCCCAGCAGCAGTGGAGGAGTGTTCCCCTTTCTCCATATCCTCTCCGGCATAAACTGTCATTGGTGTTTTTCATTTTAGCCATTCTAACAGGAGTAAGATGGTATCTCAGAGTTGTTTTGATTTGCATTTCCCTGATGGCTAAGGATGTTGAACACTTTCTTATGTGCCTTCCATCCATTTTAGATTCATCTATTGAGAATTCTCTATTTAGTTCTGCACCCCCACTTTTTAAGTGGATTATTAGGTGTTTTGGAATCTAGCTTCTTGAGTTTTTTGTAAATTTTGAAGATCAGCTCTCTGTCAGATGTGAAGTCAGTGAATATCTTTTCCCATTCTCTGGGCTGCCAATTTGTCTTGCTGACTATGTCCTTTGTCTTACAGAAGCTTCTCAGTTTCAGGAGGTCCCACTTATTAATTGTCAATCCAAGTGTTTGTGCTACTGGTGTTAAGTTTAGGAAGATGTCTCCTGTACCAATTCATTCAAGGGTATTTCCCACTTTCTATTCTAATATGTCCAGTGTGGCTGGACCTATTTATGTTGAGGTCTTTGATTCCTTTGTACTTAAGTTTTGTGAATGGTGACAGGCAAATTGATGGAACTAGAAGAAACCATTTTGAGTGTGGTAACCCAGTGACAAAAAGACAAACATGATATGTACTTACTCATATATGGATTTAGACATAGAGCCAAGGATTACCAGCCTCCCATCCACAATGCCAGAGAAACTAGTAAACAAGGAGGACTTTAAGAGAGAGATGAAAGGAGAAATGGAATGAAATAAGATCTCCTGAGCAAATTGGGAGGATGGGAAGAGGGGAGAGGGAGCTAGGAGAATGAGAAGGGGAGAAGAGGAGGGGTGAGGAGGACATGAGGGAGCAGGAAGGTTGAGTTGGGGGAAGAATAATGGAGAGCAAGATAAGAGATACCAAAATAGAGCGAGACATTATAGGTTTAAAGAGAAATCAGGCACTAGGGAAATGTTTGAGGATCTACAAAGATGACACCAACTAACAATCTAAGCAACAGAAGAGAGCCTGTCTTAAATGTCCTTCCTTGATAAGGAGATTGATGACTGACTTATATGCCATCCTATAGCCTTCATCCAGAAACTGGTGGAAGTAGAAGCAGACAGCCACAACTAAACAATGAACTGAACTGGAATCCAGTTGCAGAGGAGGAGGAGTGGTAAGCAAAGGGGTCCAGACCAGGCTGGTAAAACCCACAGAAATAGCTGACCTGAAGAAGGGAGAGCTCTTGGTTCCCAGACTGGTAGCTGGGAAACCAGCATGGCATAGATCCAGACCCTATGAACATGGGTGTCAGTCAGGAGTCCTCAGAAATCTATGGGGCTTATTGTAGTAGATCAGTACTTAACCCTAGCATAGGAATGGACTTTGGTAGCGCTTTCAACATAGAGGGATACTCCCTGAGCCTAAGCACAAGGTGGTGTGCCTAGGCCCTATCACAAAGGATATGACAGACTCTGAAGACCCCCTATGGAAGCCTTCACCCACCTTGGGGAGCAGAAAGGTTATGGGATAGGTAGGGAGTTTAGTTGTGGGAGGGCACAGGAGAAGGGGAGGGATCAGGAACTGGGATTGACATGTAAAACAAACTTGTTTCTAATTCAAGTAAAAAATGGTGAAAAAGAAAAGAAACCAAACTAATAGTAGAAGTCACCTATCACAGTTTACCAAAGTCAGTAACTGACACAATTGTTTGTATTGCCTTCTTTTAAATAGGGTCAGATGAAATCATTAAAGTAAACAGTTACTGAATTTACTCATCCACTAAGATATCAAAAATAAATAAATCAAAAAAATAAATTTAATTTTGAAAGGTTTTCATTAATCATTAATATGGAGTTTAGAATATTGTTAAAAATTTAAGATTATTTTGTCAAAACATATTGTACATACATTTCTAATCTTGTTCAATGCATTGTACCTATACAACTCATTTAAAAATTAATACAAATTTTTATCCCTTCAATATTATTATTACCAACTTAATTAGGATATAAAAATATGCAATTTAGTAGTCATTACAATCAAACTTGCAGTTTTATTAGTCATGTTTTCAAGTTCAGAGATATATTTTTAGATAGATAGATCATCTTTAATCAATTCAGAGATTTGCAGAAAATGGCATTTAAGATGTTTTAATAACATATTCTTTTCATCTTTTATCACAATGAGACATGTCTGCTCCTGGCTACATCAATCTATTTCAGAGACATGGAGCTTTCTTTCTTTGTGGCAATGTTTAGTCACTGGGCAAAAAACTGCCCATGCCCCGACTGCTGACAGCATGCTATTCAAATTAAACAAGTAGTATACAAATAAAGGACTGCCCAACATTGTCAAGACAAGTTAGGACAGCCCTTCAGAATATTCTGCTTCAAAGAAAAGTCTTTCGGATATGCTAGTTTTGTTAGCTGAAGATGGATGTCCCAACATTGCAGAGGAAACTTGGGTGACTGTACAGGAAGCCAGCTGTTTCTGTCATTTCTCACATATTTTTGGAAGTTGTTTTTCTCATTTCCTGCTTATTCAGGTAATATTATTTCCTTCTTGCATCTCTGATGAAGTTGACAAATTTATAGGTGTAGTTATAGCTTTCCCTGTTAACAGATTCAGAAAAGAAATTCACTACAGAAATGTAAAATGTATAAGGGTGACAGACATAAAGAGATAATTTTGGTAATTCTAGTTAGAATAGAAATTGAATTAGATACAACCTTTGGGTCTTATCACAATATGATAGATATGGAGTATGTTGTCTGAATTTGTCAATTGCTAACAGACTAGACATTGCTGGTGTATTTATTGGCTGCATATATTATATATAGTTATTGTATATAGTTTTTCTTATATTAGTCATAATCTTCATTATTTTAGACAAAACAGGAAATGTGATGATATCTTATTTGTACTTTTACAAATGAATCTTGCCTGAAGATCAGAGGGGCTTATCTGGCCACTAATTAACCATAGAGGTCTGTAGGTCTGTAGAGACAGACAGTAAAGATATGGTTGGACAGAGAGAAGGATATAAGGTGGGAGGAGATAGGAGGTGGTTCTCTTTTTGGCTGGGAAATTGGTGAGGTAAGGTGTGATTGTGGCTTACTCCTTTGTCTCTCTGATCTTTCAGCATTTACCCATATATCTGACTCCAGGTTGTTATTATTAAGACCAATCAGAAAACTTGAATATCTGAGGGAACTAACTCCACCCTTGGTGGGGCTGGCTTTTGAAACTTTCCTCAGTGACATCTGTAGGTCTGAGAAACACTTTTTTAGAATGTACACAATCTGTTTAATTGATGATGAATACCTTCCTTCTAGGAGTGAGTAGTTTTTATGAGTGTCTGATAATCTAGCATAGTATATATGGTGACTAACCCCCAATAAACAAGTAACTGCTAATACAACAACAACAACAAAAACCACTTGGTTTCTTAGTTTTAGTTATATAAATCTAAGAAGAAACACTGCCCACTGCTAGTAAAGGAGCAATATATACAAAGTGGGGTTTTTGTTTGTTTGTGGTTTTTCTTGCTGTTGTTTGCTTTTAACTATTTTTAATTTTTACTTGCTGATTTCTACAATAAACTGTACTTATGAGTAGGTGTGATGATGCCAAAATACTGGCAATCATTTTAGACAATTACTGAACCTGTAATTGGGTGACAGGAATCTTCAAATGTATATCATCAATTATAATAGGGAAAATATCAAGCAGTTGGAGTGTTTGTTGAATTTTACAGGATAAAAGGATGATTACTTGGTTTACTGTGAAGACCTGGTAGTTTTTCTAAGCTGGTAACAAGGACAGACAGGAAGACATAAAGGGGCTATTTG
This sequence comes from Cricetulus griseus, assembly GCF_003668045.3. NCBI lineage: Eukaryota > Metazoa > Chordata > Mammalia > Rodentia > Cricetidae > Cricetulus > Cricetulus griseus. Next base: position 158,324,011 of record NC_048598.1, read on the forward strand.
TCAGAGATCAGAGAGGGACATTATCATTCTTCTATCATGGGTTTTTCAACATGGCTGCCATATTTAGAAATGGCTTGTGGCTATAATACCAAGCTTTAAAAATCTGCAGAGCCAGCTGAAAATAAGGTTTTGCTACTGATTTGGTGGATGACCTGATGTCTAAATCTTTTGTAAGTAAATGATCTCTGCTATTATTTAGAGCAGTCTTATACAACTATGTGTTCTTAAGCACTATGATCAGTAAATCATTTAGCATGGCACTTGGTCACCAATTAGTAGCATTGATTGGGAATCTTTAGGGGGTAGAACCTTGCTGAATGAAGTCGTGTCTGATCCTAATTGCTCTTCTCTCTCTTTGCTCTGACTGTAGTTGCAATTTATTAGTCACATTCTCCTACAGCTGCCATGATTTGCACTGCCTGTTACCATGTCTTTCCAACTATGAGGGACTATACCCCTCTAGAACTGTAAGCCAAAATAAAATCTCTTTCTCCTTTTGGTGAGGGTATTTTATCACAGCGACAAAAAAGAAAGTAATATGCAAGCATTTTTACATTAATGATATAAAAATCATATTAAAAAATCATTTTAAAGAAAAATAAAAATAGTAATAATTTGTATTATTATTGCTTACATTTCAGTTCTTGTTTTGACACTCACCAGGAATATGAACTCTAACTTGAAAAACCTGTTCTTGATTTCTCAACATCATTCTCTCCTGAAAAGGATTAATTCACCTTTGAAGAAATGTTTGATTCTGGTACTGAATTGAAAAATACAAGGTGCTCTTGCATTATATTTTGGTATCAGAAATAAGGACATACTGAAGAATGTTGCTGACCTATCCAAATGATAAAGGAACTGGTTTGAAAAGATTCCTTCCAAGTCTAGGAAATATTTAATCATAAAATAAATATTTGTCTCTTACAGTTATTTTTTAATCAAAATAGGCTACTGGGAGCACAGACATCTACAAATTAGTAATCCAAAATGTTCTCAAAGCAAAATACCAAAATACATATTTGTTAACAAGTACAAGATTCATATTAATTTCAAAATAGGTATACTTGACAGGAAGCATCTTAATTTAGTAATAAAAATTAATATTAGCAATGAGACATAGCTGCCTCAGATATTCCCTGATGGGATGTGATGAGAACTTAGTATCTGTGTTTTCCCTGATTTAAAAAAGGGAATAATCTTTCATTAAGAAAATTCTAAGAAATCCTGAAAGTAGAACTTTCTATAAAACTTCAAACCTGTTCTCAATGAAAATCCTTGCTGTGATCTAAGTTTGTCCTCCAAATATCATGGTTTAAAAATTGAACCACAGATATTCATTGATGGAACTTGGTCATGACAACTTTGGATGAAAAATAGAATTAAATGAGGTTGTGATTGTAGGTACCTCATGGTGGCATTAGTGACTATTTTGTTCGGGATGCTGGCTCACTTGTCCTGGATAATCTGGATCTCATACAGTTTTGCTTCCCAAGTGCTGGAATTAAAGACATGCTCCATCATGGATGCCATATTAGTAACTTGTTAATAAGAGGAAGACAGACCCAAGGTAGCATGCTTCCTCTGCCTCACCATTTTAAGATGCTGCAAAAGACCCTAGAACATGTAAATCAGGTGCTAATATAATGCTCCTGGACTTACCAGCATACTGATCTGTAAGTTAATATCATTATATATCCATGGGCCTCAAGTGTTGTATTACAGTAAGAAATAGATTAAGAGGTTGAAACAAGGGGGAAAAAAGTGACTGAGGAGATGATACAAGTCTCAGGAAACTGAAGGGATATCATATGTCAAGAAAGTCATCTCTGGTACCCAGGTAAGGAAGAACTGAGTCTTGTTAAGCAATAACTTAATGAGCTTGTTTGTGAACCCAATGGGAGTGGGCTCAGAGATAGATCCTTTCCCAAGTATACTCATGGCTCAGGTAATTGTGTTTGTGCTCTCCAAGGGAAATGTGTTTACAGATGTTTGTAACATGTTCAGGTTCCTTTATGAGTACTGCAAACAGTTGAACTCACAAATATGATTTTGTAGTCAAGAAAGTTTTTTAAATATAAGTTCCTGGAATTAGGATATTAAATTCTATTTACTCACATTTTGGAGTGGTAAAGGTCTACTCTCAGAAATAAACAAGGTGATTAATTCCTAGCAAGTAAGGTAGATGCCAGACATACAAAGTTAATTTAAAGGGATGAGTATAATCTACAATCATGTATTCTGTTCATCAAAGTGTCCTGAGTGACAAACTGTGGTCACAACCCTCATGTTTTGTGTTTGCTCAGATCATAGTGATTCTTAGCTCTCTCTCATTTAGATCTGAATATGTCCACACAGGCTTGTTAGGTAGTTGCAAGTAGTTTAACTGAAAGAAAATTGCTCTTATATCTGCTTTCTATTGGAGAATTCACAGTTCAATTTGCATGTTACATTTTTTCCTGCTCTACCAAACAATAAAAATTCTAAGCTATGTCATTTGCATTCCTACTAATCATCAGTTCTTTATTGGCTAAGCATCTCACCAGTGCTATAATTTCGATTATTAAACTGTTCTAAAGATGTACAGTCACAGGCAATGGCATTTAGCATTTCAAAGTATACTATTCACTTGTTTTTCTACTTTCATTGATGTGTGTAATCAAGATAATACATTGTTTAGATGCTGTATCATTCCCAAATGAAGCTCTACACCTATTAACAGTTCTTTCTATGTTCTCTCAACTGCAGATTGAAGAAACCACACATATTACTAGACTTCTATTCTCTTTTAGATTTCTATAAGCAGAATAAATAGAATTATGCAAAGTAGTTTTATTGATACTTTTTACTTAGTACAATGTTTTCAAGCTTTATCCATACTTCAGCATCTACTTATGCTTTATTTCTTTTTATTAAAGAATAATATATCATCCTATGCATATGCCACATTTTATTATACATCTATGAGTTGACAACCAGAGATTTCTTTTCACCTTTATTGGGAAAAGGCCAAAAGCATCTTGTCCTAAGTGCTGACATTTTGACTTCATTATACTTGTAGGGTAGTTCAGGTTCCCAAGCCCTAATGGATTTGGAAACCGTCCAATAGTGGACAAACCTCATCCCTAAACAGTAGAATTTGCTGTTATACATGCTTGGTTCTCTAGAAACTTTATGGTTGTACCGAACAACAGAAATAACAAGTGAATCTGATTATTTGACTAAAAAGCTTGCATTGCATGTACATTGACAATGAAGGAACATCCAAGGAAGCCTGTTATCTCTAAATCCTGATTGGTGAAAATTGTTACTGTAATTTGGCAACAAATGTTGGTCATTTTGTGTTTAAATACTTGCTTCAACAGCAGTTATTCTCCCAAGTTTGTTTTGCTGCCCTGTTTGATCAGTCCCCTCCCTTCCCCCTTTTTTGTGCTGCCCTGCATTAAATGTTGCCTTGCAGTAATCTTTTGTGTCTGCTTGGGTTGATTCTAAGCCTCAAACCACAACCCTTTCTGTTACAGTGAACAATCTTGTTAACATGTGTGTTCATGTTTTTGTGGTTTTATTTTCTAGAGAACTTATGCTAGGTGGTAGAATAGCACTACATTGAACACTTGAAGATCTGCTAAATTTCGTTCCAAACACTTTACTCAGTTCACTTCACTACCAGGAGGGCTGTGATTTTCCACCAAATTGTAGTATAAGCTTTTTATTTTATGTGTCCTAGTGGATATAAAAATATTTCATGATTTTGATTTATATTTTCCAATAAGTAATTACATTAAACCTATTCCTAGTTTTAACGCATTTGTGTAATTTGAGTAGAGGGGTTCATATATAAATTCTTTTTTATTTATTTAGACATAAAAATGATTTATCCATTTTGAATATAAGTGCCTTGACAGACATGTGCTTTTCAAATGTTTTCTGGATTTCTTCAGGTTGCCATTGCCCTATGTTAAAAATGCCTGTGGTGATCATTCGTCCTACTTGTCAACCTTATTGGATCTGAAATCAACTAAAAGATAAGTGTCTGGACACACCTGTGAGCAATTGTTCTTAATCAGATTAAATGAAGCATGAAGACCCACCTCAAATATCAGTAGTGTCATCCAGTAGTATCTCAGGCAAAAGGAGATGAGAGAGCGAAGCTTTGCTTTGTCCTGCTTGCTTCCAGGATCACTGGAAAGTTTGTTTTCTCTGTTTCTGTTGAATTAGTTGATGTCAGAGTCCAACTTCTCTGGGCTTCCATTGTGGACTGAGCATCAGCAGCTCTTCAGAAATACTTCAGGGTGAACTGAGAAACTACCAGGTTCTCAGAATTCTCCAGAATGGAATGCCCATAACATATGATTTAAATAAATTTAATAACCACCCCCTCTCTTCAGTTCCTCCTCTAGGGAAACTTGCCAAAACAACTGTAAGGCACAAAATCATTTTGGCTAACAAGGTACCACTTAGCCTATTCTTTTTCTTTCTTTCCTTTATTCTTTCTAATTCTTATTTACAAATACCTGTGTGTGTGTGTGTGTGTGTGTGTGTGTGTGTGTGTGTGTGTGTGTGTAAATCAATGCTCACCTGATTTTGTCTATAGACAACTAGTTCCAAGGCATCTTGAATAGATATGTAGTCATAATTAAATTATTACAAGTAAGTATTATCATGCATGTACCCAACAATGAACACATAATTATTAAACATTTATCAAACACTCATTTTTCATTTTTTCTGATATAATCTTGTCAAATCTTATATTTGTTGTTTTGGGACTTAGTCTCACTGTGTAACCTGGGATGGCCCTGAACTCTTGATCATCCTTCCCAGCCTCATTGTCACTAGTTCTAAGATTATAGACATGTACCATCATGCCTGAGTCATTTTAGCAACTCTTGCTGTTATCCCACACCCCCAAATATTTTTGTTGATTTTCTTGTCACAAAAATAATCTAAGATCAAATGATTCAGGAGTATATTTTGATAATATACTGGTCAGACATCGCAAGGAATTTTTCTGCTCTTTAGAATCCTTTTCCTTAAGTTAGCTGACAATACTAAAATGCTAAATGGTAACACTTGAAAGTCAGATTTTATTTTCAACCCTGGACAATTTCCCAGATTTTAAAGATTTTAACATTCCCTTAGTGAAACTCTATTGATTTAAGCTATTTGAACTGAATCAAGTATTCTGTGAACTCTTAGCACCATATACTTCATTGCAGCTAAAGGTCATAAGGGACTGCTTACTGATAATCTCTTTATTTCCATAAATATCAATACAGGGGCTGGCATGTAGTATGTGTGTGTGTGTGTGTGTGTGTGTGTGTGTGTGTGTGTGTGTGTGTGTTTCTTGGTACTTTTATTTTCAATGCTCACAAAGTGCAATCTAAGTTTAATTTTTATACTTTATAGTCTAGATCTAAAGTTCATGTCAATGCATGTATTTCTAGAGTTTTTATTTATTATTCAATGTATACAAATAGGAGAGTATAAAATTACAAAGATGTGTGCCTTCTAATATGTTATCAGCACTCTTAGGAAGTCTTAGAAGTCTTCCCTCACACTGTCATTGCCAAGTATTATTTGCTTTGGCACAGGTTCTAGTGAGTGATATGAACTGTAGTATTGTATGCAGTTGTGCCTCATATTAGTTTCCTTACATTTTGTTCAATCAGAACTATATCAGGCAGGGATCTTAAAGAATGAATAATCCAGCTAATATTGGCAGAAACAAAAAGGTTTTAAAAAGTTGTATGGAATTATGTGCCATTTCTGGAATCTCTGAGACACTTAAAAGAGCTGAAATTTAGGGTTCAGTCTAAGCAGTAAGAAAGAATGCCCAAATTTATTATAACTAAGAATTTTACAACAAGACTCTCATCATAGTTACTCTACTTCTTGGAACAATTTTTTTATATTAGTTACTGTGGAATATTCCTTTACAGTGTGTGAATATATGTCACTGAGATTGGTTTACTAAACTAATTGACTGGCCAATAGCTGAACAGGGTAAGGTTAGGCAGGGGAGCCAAACTGATACTTCTGGAAGAAGGGCAGAGTCAAGAGTCAGAAGAAGATACAGGGAGAAGCAAGATGGACATGCTGTACTGAGAAAAGGTACCAAGATATGTGGCAAAGCATAGATAAGAAATATGGGCTATGTAAGAGTTAGTTGGTAAGAATCCTGAGCTATTGGCTGAACATTTATAATTAACATAGTCCTGAGTGCGTTAATTAGGAAGCTGGTGGTTGGACAGGAGTAGTCTGCCCACAAGTTACTTTCTTGCTGAGACAAAAATACTGACAAAAAACAGTGTAAATGACCAAGGGTTTATCTTAGTTCTTAGTTGTAGGGACACCCAACATGGAAAAGAAGACATGACAGTGAGAATGTGAGCATTCTGGTAATATTATGTGTATATTCAGTAATTACCCAGCAACCGAGGTCTCTCTTCCTCTTATTTTCCCTTTTGTATTCAATCTAGGTTTGTTTGCCCAAATTGATTAGTCCTTTCTGGAAGAGGTGTGTCCTCCTAGAGGATTCTAAATCCTGTCAAGTTATCAAGACTGATAATCCCAGGATGAATGACAACTCTCACACCAGAAAACCATTCAGATCTTTAGATGGAACAAGTTTTGATGTATTTGAGGTAATCTTCACATGTTAGTCATGAAAATTTTTAAGTGGACTTGAATTATGTAATTCTGATTTCTAAGTTTAATGGATCATCTAATTCTAATAAACATTTAAATATCTTCATAATCTGAAATATTAAATGCAACTGACTCTAGAATGGGGCATAGTTTTTTGCATTATACACTTATAATCTTCTAAACATATTCCGTATTGTATCCAATAACTAAAAAAAGTCAAAATGAGGACTATTTAAACATTATTGTTAAGCTTTTCCCTTATTGCATCTGTTTCCTTGTGCAGGCTCATGTAGACACACATACCACCCTAGAAGTGGGAAGTTAGAAGTGTGAAATCTTATTTTCCTGTCATTTCTCTCACATTTAATTTTTCAGATCAGTTGTTAAAATAAAATAAGTCTCAAAATAACTTGATTGTTTGGCTAAGATCAAGTCCTGAGCAGTAGATCGGTGAGTTTGTAATGATTTTTAATCAGTTTTATCACTAACCAATCTAATTATAAGAAAAACAATATGTGGCAAAGAGGTAATGGATGGGTAATGGTGAGCAGGCAACAGAAAGCAATAAACTTGTCAACTGGTATAATTTATTGTTTTATTGGCCTTTAAGAAACCATTTTAGGATTTATTGTGATAAATAAGTTATTGACTCTGGCCTCTTTAAAATTTAGTCCAAACATTTTATTTTATTTGTGTTGGCATTCCTCTTGCCTTTAAGGCATGTATAATCTGAAATAATACTGACAGCTGCACCTAGAGGATAGGGAAATAACACAATAAAGCAGAGTTAATAGTAGGAATACCATACACTTTATATCATAATAATGCCACCTGATTCATGCATTTCTAGCCTCTGATACAGATTTTTTTGTCCATGGTCTGCTCTTATTACTGAGGAAAAAGGAATTTTTTCACAGCACTAATGTATTTCTTTTTTAGTTTTAAGGAGATAAATCCTAATAGTTATCAATATAATTTAGAATTTATTTTCCATATTCTTTCAGAATATATTTTATGACTGATAGAATCTATATCATCTTCAAATCCTTGCAGATCATATTGACAACATCCTATGATAGTTATTGGTTACTGTCAAAGTAACTGCATCTAGAATTATGTAGGAGTCAGCTCTAGGCACAACTGTGAGTGATTACTTAATCTCTGTGCATGCCTGTGAGGGACTATCTGGATTAGTCAGGGATAAGAGACACTGTTCCTTGATCTTAGTCCTGGATCATACCAAATGAGAAGCTCACTGGACACACACATCTGTTGCTCTTCTCCCTGACTATGGGTCACTTTGTCAGCTCTAATTAATACGATGTATAACATTGGATGAATAGCTACAGTGAAACCTATGAAAGAGCTGTATCTGAGCCTTTATTTTGTCACTGTGTCAAGTATCTTAGATAAGCAAGGTAGAAGGAAGTATGTATTTTGGCTTATGTGTTCAGATGCTTCAGGCTGTACTCTGGTTACATTTCTTTTAGTCTATTATTAGGCAGACCACCACAGTCAAAGTGCATAGAGGAGGAGAGCCTCTTACATCATTATGGTGCTAGGAAGAAGACAGAGCAACACAGGAATGGATCACTGACAAGAGAAGCGCTTCTAGGCCATGCTGCTTGAAACCGCCTTCTGAAAACAGACCTATCTCCTATTTTCTTGGACCTCCCAATAGTGTCATTACATTATCAGTTTATTATGGAAGCAAAACTCCAATTAGATCAATATCCTCTTAATAAATCACATCCTGGTTGGATTCATCAACTGTTAACTATCCCTTCAATACATGGGTCTTGTAAGTAGGGAACTGTACCCATCTGTAACCAGATGTTTTTTGATGAGCGAAGGCCAAAACCATGGTTTTCTCAGCCCATTTTCTTATCAGCCCAGGACCACCTGCAGAGGGGTGGGTTGGGCCCTTCCATGTCAATCATTAATCAAGAGAATGCCCCAGAAACTTGTCTGCAAGCTAACCTGATGGAGGTATTTTCCCTACTGAGGTCCCTCTTTTCAGACAGCTCTACTTTGTGTCAAATTGACAAGTAACAAATGAAGAGAGAGAGAGAGAGAGAGAGAGAGAGAGAGAGCAATCAAACAATACCCAAATATACTTAGCCTGATACAAGTGGGTTCTTCACCTTGTGAAGCTCATAGATTAACCAGAAAGACAAGTTTTAAAAACTTAGTTGCAGAGAAAGTTTGAGGCATTTATACAGTGGCATTTTAAAAGAAATTGTTCATTCAGAATATAAAGATGTTTCTGCAAAATATTTTGGAAAGGGCAAATAATGAAATTTAAGGAGTAGTCTTTGTGCAACTAGGTGACAGAAACTTACAAGGTGACCATAAAAATGAGTTATGTTATAGAGTCTGTGTAAATGAATTGTAAAAAAAAAAAAAATGCCTGACAGAAGCCAATTCTTGAAAGTACCACCTGGTCATACTGAAGGCTTCATATTCTGTTTTAGTTAAATGAGGCAATGCTATGGCCTCTATACTATGAGCCATAATGCATGGCATGAAAAGATCGGTCTTAAAAATCCCTCTCTAACATGAATGTTGGGGTACAGTGAAGAGTGAATTTAAAAGACTAGTTGGGAGGCTATTTCAGTGGCATGTGGCAATGATAAAAATGCGTGGTTGTAGAACATGGTGTGTGGATGGTTCTTGCAGGCATAAGAAATTGGGAATCAAATGTCTTCATTTACTGAACATGAGCAAAGCCTTCTCCCTTCTTTTCTCTTTTCTCCTATTAGATACAAACCTTGGTAGTGACATTTCATCTAAATTCTACAAAATAAAGTCACTTCTGTGCCTCTTATTTTTCCCAGTCAATCATCACCTCAGTTCTAAACAAAGAGACAGATTTAGTGAGGAGCCCAGATTGTCCTTAATGGAGAAATAGAAGTATGTGTTGTTTATATTCTTGTCACACAAGGTAACCCCTCGATTTCTCATTTCTTGAGCAAATGAATATATTGTATATCTATTGACTCTAAAGTTACACCAGTCTCATTTGAATTCTGAGCTGCGGACACTAGATGTTTGACTTTGAGCGAGTCAGGCAATTTTCTCTCCTCGGTGGAGCTATTAATAGCTACCATAAGGGGATGAAGTAAAGATTACGTGGTAACACTAAAAAGGCTTCAGTGTGAATGGTGCATGCTGAGCTTGCAACAAAACCTTGCTCCCTTTCAATAAGGCCCTGGTTGTTACAATACAAATTGTTGTGATTGATTTTAATATGTATACATTTGTTTGGTATACAAACCAAGTTAAGAATTTGCTCAGAGACCAGGTACTTTCATGATTGACCTTTCTTAGTGTGACGGTAATAGTACAAATTATCTAAGAAGATTAATACTCTAATAAAAAATTTACAACAGATCTTTGTTAAATTGCTTATCATCATTCATATGTGATGTTGGATATTTTTAAGAAATACTTTCTTTTTGTCATCTCAATTCCTTATATTGACAATTCCTATGAATATGATTTCTGTTAATAACATGCATTACTGATATTTAATCCTGTCACTTTCCATAATTAAAAACTGCTTATGTGTCTACTGACTTTCACTTGCCTTTGCATCCTTCATAACTACTTGTGAAAGTGAGTCCTATTTATCTGACATAACCACTGAGATTATTCAAAAACAATTTTAGTTGGTGTTTACCTTTGCTTCAAAGAAGACAGCTAACTAATTTTAGTGTCAGCCTGACCTGAACTAGTGTAATTTCAGGTTGCTTTGTATTCATTACTTTATATGCAAAATCAAAACAACAGTTACATGCTGAATCTAAAAAGAAGAAATCAAGCCTTTGAAAGTCAATTTACTGTGTTAAAAGTTACTTCCCCTAAATAAGCTGGCTATTACTAGAATAAATAATTCACTATACAACAAAGATAATTTTTTAAATCAAGATGTGTGTAACTATTAAGGAACCATAGTTTGTGCCAAGATAACTCTAGACTTTATTGGATAAAAATGGGGTCAACTAGACTGATCAAATCAGTTTGCTACTTACTTTGTCTGACAAGAGCTACGAGTGTTATTTTATAGAAGGATGAAGAAGTTGAGTTATTAAAGAAATAGAAACAACAAAAATAATCATATCTCAGAATAATTGTACTCCAGGGGGCATTTCTTTTGAAAATGGAAAGTCTCTGATCTTGGTTTTATCTTCCTTCCTTCCTTCCTTCCTTCCTTCCTTCCTTCCTTCCTTCCTTTATTTCTTCACCTACTTTTTATTTTTTGTTACTTTAACAAGGCAAAGGACCAGCAGAAGTTAATACTACCATAAACACAAATCTGAGGGTAGCAAAGTAGAAATGAAACACAAATAGGCATCTTATTTGCTCCATAAAAACTGTACTCCGGGTTTTTTTTAAAATTTGACAGGAAAAGGAAAATTCTTGCAAATCTGTGCCTGTTTATCAGCTTAGGGAGATGAAAAAGAAGAGTGGCTGAGTCACATAATATGACTGGCATTAGATGTTTAGCTGTGTGAAGTGGGGAGACAGGGTTAAACCAACTTCTCTTTCATAGGACTTGTACCCAGAGAGAGGGATGAATAGACAAGTCTGATGGCCAGAGAAGGTGACACCATCTCTTTTAAATGGACCAAAAGGCAAAGCTACAGACGAAATGAGGAAGAGAAAATTTACTCTCACTCTACTCTTTCAATTTATTCCTGATTGCTTTTTAATTATTGTATTCAAAACTTGTGTGTGGCCTATTTAATATGTAAGGAACAGAATTAAATTTCAAATTAGTTGAGTAATCAAAGCTTATGTACCTCATGGAGGATTTCACCTTGGGAAAATTGTCCTGAGTAATATAATGGTTTCAAAATAAGACCACTGTCATCATAGATTACTATCTTTACAATAATATATATCATATTCTAAAACATTTACATTTACACATTTCATTATTTCCACGTGTCATTATCACATTATATTCAAATATAAGTGAATTTGACATCCAGCTTTTAGAGAACATTTTAGCACACAAACAAAAAGCAGAGATAACCCGCTGCCACCAAATTTTCACTTTGAGTTGCTACAGGTAGATTTTCAAGATTGAATGCAATTGTACAAGAAGTTAGATCCATGCAAATGAATGGAGAAAAACCAGAAAAAAAAATCTAAACCTGTATTAGTATAGATTATCTTGCTTAAAGTTGAAATATTTTAAAAATTATTGACAATGTATCAAAAAGAATATATTGTGAAGTTAATACAATATGTAATGAGTCAAGGAGTATGAACACAGAAATAGGACAAAATATACTCTGATAATACTTGCAGAGGTGTAACATCACTTGAAAGTAGTCAGATAAATTACAAAAATTAAAATATGTCTTAGAAATGTATTTCTAGAGAAATTCCTTCAAGAACCAAATAATATACTACCTCCAAACTGAAGACTAACTTGAATTATAAGATCTATAATGTGTTACAATAAAAAATAAGAGTATAAAGCATAGACTATAAACTAATGTAGTAGAAATGAATTGTTATATCATTAGCTGAATTACATGTGAAAGCGCTATATATTCAAAATAAAAGACATGTATAGTAGAGCTAGAAAAACTGTTAAACTTGGTTAAAAGAAAGCACTTACTAAACAAAGAAATAAGTAAACTGAAATTTCAAAGATGGACCTAAGAAAACTGAAGTTATTTTAATAATGTGAAATAAATGTAGTGTAAAAAATCATAAAATAAAAATAGACTTTAGCACAAGCCTGAAGATGGTCCTGTAGTCCTTGTTAGTTGAGAGGCTAAGGTAGGAGAATATGAGTTTAGGGCCACCTCAGGATGCATAGTGAAATCTAGTCTCAAAGTTGAAATTAAATGCAAATCAGAATATAAAGTATGTTCTGGACAGTGTTGTTTGAACTTGACACGAACTAGAGTCATCAGAGTGGACGGATCTTCAATTTAAAAAGTTCCTCCAGAAGACTGGACTACAAGCAAGCCTGTAGGGAGTTTTCATTAGTGATTGAAGTTTGAGGCTCCAGCCCATGATGGATGATGATATCCCTGGGATGGTTGTCCTGGGATTTCTGTAAGAAGGCAGGCTGGGCAAGCCATGAGAGGCTGTCCAGCAAGCAGCACCCCTATGTGGACTCTCTGAATGATGAACTGTTATATGAAACTGTGAGTGAAATAAGTTTCTTTTGGTCATGGTGTTTCATCACAGCAATAGTAACCCTAACTAAGACAAAGTATTAAGAGAGTTAGAGACGAGGGCTTTGTAATGAGGTAGGGATCGATATGCCAAGATGACATATGATCTTAGATGTGTACTTGGGCACAACAGAGCTCTACAATAAAAAACAAATAGACCTCATAGAAGAAACAGACAGACAATATTTCCATTCTCCAGTTTTCCTCTTATTGTAATTGGTGGTTATCTACATTCTCCTTCTTTCCTAATAAGGTACTTTGCATAAATACTAGAGGTAAAATCTATTGGATACCTTCTCAGGATTAAATCACAATATTTAGTTGTGAGAAGGTTGACAAGTGGGAAGGATGATCAAAGACATGAAAAATTATTGCCATTATGTCAAAGATGCATCTGGTCTATATACATTATAAAAAATCAATGCTTATCCCATTTTACCTTTCTTATGCTAATGTTGGTGAGATCTCTTTACTGTTTTCTCACTGGCCACATCATTACATCATTGTCCTTAGGAGAATTTTACTTTCTGCATTATATAAGGTTCTCTGTATATTTTTCAGATATTTAACTATTTTATTGCATGAAAGTGATTCCTGAAAATAAATTTTCATTCAGTGTAAGATACATGTTAATTCTCTCAAGGTGTCATATTTGACATAGTATTTCACATAAATGCCATTTGCTGAAATTCCAGATATATTTTATGTTGATTTATAGTTTAATTCTACTATAGTATGCAAGGAAGATTTGTTGATTTTTCACTCTTTTAAAAATGTCAAGGTGAATTTTATGTCCTTAAATACAAGTTATCTTCTAGAGAGTTCCATGTGGACTTTAGAAGATTCAGTTGATTTTAAAGGAAGGATTCTGTAGTGTAAATTATATGGTAAAGAATGATAGTGCTGGTCAATTCTAACCCGTTCTTACTGATTTTGTGCCCACTTCACATATTAGTTATAGATGAGGACTTTTTAACTCTCAGCTATGATTATCCACTTACCTATTCCTCCCCTGTAGCAGGACTTTCTTTTGACCAACAGCTCCTGAAGACTGACACAAATACTTCTTACTTAGTATGAAAACTTGGCTTTACTTTAGCTCTTATAACTTAAACTAACCTATTTACATTAATGTATTTAGTACCACATGGCTCATTAACTCTCCTCAATATCATGCACCCTACTTCCTTTGTGTCTGGCTGGTAAATAACCACCTCTCAGATTCATCTCCTCTCTCCCTACAAGTCCTATTTGTCCTCTCCTGCTTAGTCATTGGCTATGCAGTTCTTTGTTAAACCAATCAGGGCTCCTAGGATAGATCAGGAAGTACAAACACATTCACACAGTGTGATCAAATATCCAGCAACACTCACTTTAATTCTATAGTAGTTGGTCTTGCATTTTGATGTCTTGTTGGTAGGCACAATATCCTACAATACTGATGTGCTTCCTTGAATTTATTCCCTTATCATGATGCTTTGTCCCATTTTATGACTTAATTTTATTTATTCTGGTCTGTTTTGTATGATCTTAAGATTTCTCTTCAAGATATCTTTGGAGCATTTACTCTACTCCAGGTTTTACTTTGTTCTCACCAGAATCTCTGTATTTAAAATGGTCTTATTTTATGTTTTTGGTTGTCAGCCTAGCCTTTAATGGCAGGGCCATTCCTACAGTCCCAAATAGTTTTATTTTATTTTTTAAAACTTTTTTAGTTTAAATTAGAAAAAAGCTATTTTACATGTCAATCCCAGTTTCCTCTCCTTGCCCTCCTCCCCTGCCTCCCAACAAACCACTATCCCTTCCCCTTTCTGCTCCCCAGGGAGGGTGAGGCCTTCCATGGGGGATCTTAAAAGTCTGTCATATCATTTGGAAGAGGGCCTAGGCCCTCCCTGGTGTGTCTAGACTGAGAGAATATCCCTCTGTGTGGAATGGGCTTATTTAAATGGTAATAGTTGGCTTTTGATTTATCTGTTGTGAAAATCCCTGAATGATAAATGGTATATTTGTAATAGTCTCATTTAGTGTCATGATAGATTATAATAATTATCTATTGTGTTTTCAATTCTTTTATTATATGTTGTGAGGAGCTTCTTTTGCTAGCTTCTCTCACTTTGAGAATTTTTAACAATTACATTGTATTTGTTAGTACTAAGTACTATATTGCTTGTTTTCAAGTTTACAAGCTGGAGTTTGTGTGCAGACAATTGATGACTAATTCCTTGTTTTTGGTTATTTTGTTCAGCCACATGTACTAATATCCCAACATTATTCTTGCCACTGTTGTTTTAAATAAAGGAAATTTGGTGATCAAAACATAGAAAAGAAAATTAAAACATCTTAATTTCAGTTATTCTTTCAGTGTTCCATCGTTCCTTCTTACCTACCTTTCATCTCTCCTTTCTCTTCCTAAAATATGTCAGCTCTTCTTGTAAGCAGGTCAGTGGGTAACACTCTCATTATTATTATTATTATTATTATTATTGGAAAAAACTTTTCTTCAAGTGTAGTCTCTTGAACTTTGGTGTTGTACTGTTTGAAAATGAACACATCTATATGTCATCATATGTATGGATCAGTTTGGTCATCTCTGGTTCCTAATTTTGTAGTTTGATGGCCATGATTTACTTTAGAAATTTCACACCTATGGTGTTTTCAAGAATTTTTATATTTCTTTTGTTCCACTGCCTCTTGTTTTGGCATTTTAAATACTTGACTCCTCAACTTTCTGAATTCTTCTCAAAGTTCTTACCTTCACTGTTGGAAGTTTCTGTTGATTTTTCCTTCCTTTTTGTGGTGCTGAAACTAAACTCATAGACACACCATGGAATGATCAGCAACTCTACTATTGCCCCTGATCTATATTGCTAAATTGTCACTTCAAGTTTAGTGTAAAATTCCTCACAGTAGTCCTTCATATGAGAATTTATCTAATTTACATTATTTCCTTTTGTTCTCCAAGTTTCACACACACACACACACACACACACACACACACACACACACACACAGAGAGAGAGAGAGAGAGAGAGAGAGAGAGAGAGAGAGAGAGAGAGAGAGACATGCATATATTATCTGGTTTTCTTACAGATAATCTTTTTCTATTTTTTCTATCAGAAACATCAATGTTTTTATTACCATTCCTTATATTCCCTTCCTGACACTGTTGTTATGTTAGCATATCTTTAACTTGTAGTTGTTTTTGGAAGATTCACATGTTGTAGCAGGAGTTAAGGTAGGCAGGCTTCTACTGTTAGGATTCTTATTGATATAACTATGTGTTTTGCTATTACCTTAATGTTCTAATGATGTAAAAAGATATCATGACCACAGAAACTCTCAGAAAAGACAGCATTTAAGTGGAGCTTACTCATAGTTCAGAGGTTTAGTCCATAATTATTATACCATGAAGCATGTAAGCAGACATGGTGCTAGAAAAGTAGCTGAGAGTTCTACATCTAGATCTTCCGACAATAGAAAGAAAGAGATACTGGACATGACTTGGACTTTTGAAATCTCATATTTCACACTTATGACACACTTTCTCTAACAAGGCCATGCCTCCTCCAATAAGGCCAAATCTCCTAATCCTTCTCAAATAGTGCCACTTCCTGGTGACTAAGCATTAAATATATGAGCCTATAAGGACTATGCTTCTATCAGCACTTCTATGTGTGTTAGCTTTTTCAAATCTCAAGAGTCCTTGCTTTTATCTCTAAGGATTGCTGAGTTTTACTCCTCACAGATTACTTGTACTATTCAGATCTTCAATTAAAATCTATTGTCATTATGTTAGAGCTAGTTGGCATGACAATTAAGTATGGGAAATAGGAGTCTTCTTGTAATCCTATTCTTATATTCCAATTGTAAACATCCCTGTTTAGTAAGATTTTGGGATTAGCCTGTGACTTTCACAAGAATTTTTTATGTAAGTTCTAGTTAATGTTGCCTGTTCTCCCCTCTCTTGATTACATTTCCTGTAAAATACCTGCTAGGAAGGTGTGCTACCTTGAAATAAGCTAAACCTTAATACACAGAGCAATATACAGCAGAATTCTTTCCTACTTAGCAGGTACTAGAGTCAGAATCTCATATTACGTACTTGTTCTTCATACAGACTTGTGAAAGATATTATAAAAAACCGTAATTCATAGTTGAGGAAACAGAGATATGTTACATAATTCTTATTAAGGGTCAACCCCTTAATAAGTGTAAGACAAGGATTTAGTGTTTACAAGATTACATTTTGTATAATTAATGTTTTGGTTGAATAAGTGTTGGATAAGTGGGGCTTTCTTTTCCTAATGAAGCCTGATTTTAGCTTTTTATCACATCATCATGCTACCAGAGCAAGTAACAACAGTGTGAAGACTGTGAGAACTAAGTACATTGTTTACCACCTGTTCCTGTGATTGCTCTCCAACAGCAAGTATATACTTATTACATAAAAATGTTTTCATTTGTTTAGTCATCCAAAAACTTACATTCTTGCAGTTTCCAAATTGTTGGGGTATAGTATAAAACAGGCTTAGCTCTTAAATGAGTTATCTGGATGAATCTGCAAATAAAAAATAAAATTAAGTTCCACTTTCTGTCAAGTCTGGTGGAAGAAATCACAGAATTTAATTCAGTGTATTACTAGGGCCCAGACTGAGTTTCATTGATTTATTCCATTACTGTCTGATTCTGAAAACATGGTTACAATGATTGTGTTTCTGATAAGCAGAAAAATACTGAAATTCCACTAGTGGAATGGTGTTAAAAATTTTGGCTTATACTTTTATAAACTGTGCTGGCTTGTCAGAAAATGGCCCCCATCAGCTCCTCGAAGGGGCACTATTAGGTGATGTGGCATTTTTGTAGTAGGTTTGGTATTGTTAGAGGAAGTATGTCATGGGGTCGGGGGAGTCAGTCCTTGAGGTTTCAGATCCTCAAGTTAGGCCCAGTGTGACATTTTCTTCCTGGTACCTGCTAATCTAGAAATTTAGAAGTCTCAGCTACGTCTCCAACACCATATCTCCCTTCATGCTGCCATACTTCCCACCATGATGACATTGGACTAAACCTCTGAAACTGTAAACTAGCCCTTATTAAATATTTTTCCATTACAAGAGTCACTGTGGTCATGGTGTTTCCTGACAGTAATAGAAACTCACACAAAGAAAGAATAAGTTTGAATAATACATCAATTTAAAATTGTTAATTTGTAAGTCCTTTGCATATTTATTTATGAATATATATTGCCCTTGCTGTATATGCTAATTTTTACAGAATTTCACATGAAAAAGAAACTAATGCTGAGGGACCATCCACAATGAGTTTCAATTTAGACTGATCAGAATTTCTTTTACTTATGATAAAATTTATATAGGAGAATTTGTTTCATTTAAAGCATATTTTTATATGAAATGTAGGCCACACCAGCAGTTATTAAAATCATTTGTTATTAATTCATTAGTGTATTCACTATTTCCAGATATTATTAAAATAATGGCCAGGAGGTGGTAACACATGTCATAATCCCAGCACTTGGGAAGGAGAGGCAGGTGGATCTACATGGTTGACACATCAAGTTCTAGGAGAATCAGTTTAACACAGAGAAACCCTATCTCAGAACACATAAGATCAAAAACAAAACAAAATAAACAAACAAAAATGATCTAACATTTACAATGACTCCAATGACAAAAGAACAATAAAGAGTAATACTAATGTCTCTATTTTATGTAGAAAGAAGATAGAATTTATGAAAACTTTTAGTATTTGTAAAAAAGTAGATGATTAGAACAGATCTGCAGGTTCCCTTAAGACAAACTTTTTTGAATGGTTGGTGTGTTATATCTTTTCTAATGTTTATTTGGTGAATTAAAAATATGTAATGAAAAGGACTTACAAATAAGTCAAAAGTATCTCCACAACTTTTGACTTTGTGAGGTCATTTAGCATCCAGGTACAGAAGGTGTTGCATAAAAAAATAACAAGAGTGAAAATATAGAATTACAACCTTTATGGTATGACATAAAAGTCATTTCCTTTTTATTCATTTAAGACTGCTACTTTAATCAAAATATTTTCTTAATATAATGGTGGGGTTTAACATGTTTATCTTTCTTGTAAACACAAATTATGTGTAAAGGCACTTGCTTAGAAGTCAATGATAAAGATGCTGTAATCTGCTATCCTTTCCTCACAGCTACTGCAGCCCAAGACTATATCTAAGCAGATCATGATGCAGGAGAAGAAAGAGGGACAGAGGTCCACCTGAGCAGACAATAGAAAAATGATGGGGATGCAACAGCTGAGAGCCAGTATCACCCAGGCTGGGCTAAGCCCAGTGGATATTCCTTCATGAATTTGTAAATCCAAATGTTTATGTATAGGTCCTCTGTGGAAGGTAATGTCAGCGAAAGCCCAGGGATCCTACCCTTCTTAATACAGATGTCATTCACAGGAAGAGGCATGTCATATGTTATGAAAAAAGATTTGGGTATTTTCTCTCCATCATACACAGAACAAATTCTTTTCCCTAACTCTATGAGATTATATTTCTCTCTTTTATCCATGATGCCTTCAAGGGCAATGTCTGCTCTTCATCCAGCTTTGAGTCAGATTCTATCATTAGCTCTGGAAAAACCAGTGCTTTTACTCATTGTGAAGGGGGGTGTTTACAGTGATTTAAATTAGTATTTTGAATTTTCTTCAACCTCTTAAAAACTTGTTATGCTTGAAAGTTAAATAAGTGACATTTCTCCCATTTAAGTTATTTTTTAATTAAGTTTTTAGATTTTTGGATATTACATTATAATCACTCATATTTCCCCTTCCCTTTTGTTTCTCCACAACTACCCTGAAGGTCTTCAATTTGAAGGTCTTCATTTTCAAATGTATGGCCCTTGTTACCCTTAAATTGTTGATACAATGTGTGTGTGTGTGTGTGTGTGTGTGTGTGTGTGTGTGTGTGTGTGTGTGTTCCTGAAAACATAAATCTGGCCTGCTATATCTATATAATGCTATTTGTATGCATGTGATTTCAGGGCTGTTTGATATTAGATAACCAAATGGTATGTTCTTTCGTGGGAAGACTTTTTGTAGTACTCTCCACATTCCTTAGTTTCCTGTATTTCTTTGTGTAGGATCGATCCCCTAGACTTTCCCGGCCAATATTAGCATGCCTGTTACTCTCATAGTTCTTCAGATCATGTTTAGTCTGCCTTGTTGATAAGATTCCATTGCATTAACTTCTGACACATCTAGGAGGTATAACCTTACTAGCATTTCTTCCCTCACTATTTCAGATTTCACCAGGCAAATTATCACCTTCTGTTTCAAATGAAAAGAACAAATGAAGATTTGTTCTTTACAGATCTTCTTCTAGGAGTAACCTGTACTGACAGACTTGTCCAACCTCTCAGTGTATCTATGAACTGTTATCTGTTATATAGACAAATGCTTATTGAAATATGATATGTGGGGACTGAAATATGAAATGATAAAATGTTCCCATTCCTTTGCTTTTTGGACATTTTCTAGGAAAGTTAAATGGAATCATCTCAAATCACTTCCTTTTCTTCTGGTGTATATGTGGTTGGATGCTTGACTTACTTACCTCTACCTACATCGTCTTCCATTTATCTGTATGCAAAAGTGTTGAAAGGTAGCTGAGAGGAACTCTGTTTTCTTAATACCACAGAAGTGTTTATGATCTGTTACAAATGGAGTTAATCATCATGATGTAATTATTATTCAAACCACTATAAAACTGTTTACATTTTAATGATGATGGAGTTCTAAAGTTATTATTATTTGTAAAAGATATCACAGCTATAATGAGCTCAAATTAAACTGCCCATTTGTTAACATCTTAGCCAAAAGTCACACTTGGATGTATTTGACTCTCCTTAATGAGCAGTAGATGATGGAACAAACCCTTTCAAAGATTATTTCTTAGTATAATTTAATGCAGAGCATGTTATAAATCATTAGCAATGCTTCTGTGATTATAGCATTTGTTTTTATATAGCTGCTGCATTTAAATTAAAGGGAGGAGGTCTGCTGAAACAGAGGAATGAATTCCTTGTTAATACATAGGTTCCTGAGGAATAAAAAATGAAAGAAAAGGTGACTCATTTCTCAAGTGAATTGTTCTGTAGTTTCTATTATGCGGCTTTGCGAGCTCCTACAACAAGGAACA
Source organism: Cricetulus griseus (assembly GCF_003668045.3). Taxonomy (NCBI): domain Eukaryota; kingdom Metazoa; phylum Chordata; class Mammalia; order Rodentia; family Cricetidae; genus Cricetulus; species Cricetulus griseus. The sequence continues at coordinate 158,345,056 of NC_048598.1, forward strand.
ATTTACAGCAATTTAATATATATGAATCTCCCACATAGTATAAGTATAAAAAATAATTTTAAAATAACACACCTTCCTACAGCACATTTAATTTAGCTTCTAATTCCATAGTGTCAATAACCTTTTAACAATGACTTTTTTCACAGTTATTTTATTTTAAATTTTTTTTTTATTTTAGAAGCATTCTTATTTGCCTATCAATCCCCCCATTCCCTTGCTCTCACATCCTTCTATTCTCCCCACTGATACCCCAACCACCCCCAAGGGATAGAGAGGCCCTCCATGGGGGACCATCAAAGTAAATCACATAATTTAGGGGAGGGCCCAGACCCTCCTTCCTGTATCTGGGTTGCAATAGTATGTTATAATGTTATAACATTACCTCCATGGGTAATTGTCTCCCACAGTCCATTTATGCATTAGGGATAAACACTGACTCCACTGTTAAAGACCGCATAGATTGCCCTGACCTCCTACCTGGCACCCACATTCAGAGGACTTGGTTCAGTCCAATGCTGGTTCCCCAGCTCTACCACTAGGGTCTCTTTGCTCTCATTAGATCAGGTCAACTGTTTCTTTCAGTCTCTCCAGCACCTTCTTGGTTCATTTGCTCATCCCTCCTTCCTCTCCACAACTAGATTCCAGGAATATAGATCAGTGTTTAGCTGTGGGTGCCGTTTTCTGCTTCGATCAGCTACTGGATGAAGGCTCTAGGAATGACAACCAAGGATTTGCTGAAGGAAGAAGAGGCAGGAGGACCACAGTTATTGTTTAAGGTTCCTGTATTTTGAGTTTATTCATTTTCATTCTTCTTAAAAATTTGTGTGAGAAGGGAAGAAGAGGATGGATGCAGAAGTCATGAGGGAGCAGAAAGGTTGAGTCAGGTGTAGATTAGAAGAAAGGATATAAGTTTTATTTGGGGGGGTGGTAGGGGAGGAAGGGAGGGGAAGGGAACTGGGATTGTCATGTAATTCAATCGTGTTTGTAATTCAATTAAAAAAATATAAAATGCAAAAAAATTGTGTGAATGAATTCAGATATTGAATTGTGATTAGTACAAACAATCAGCAGTGTTTCATTCCTTCTACACAAAAACTTGGGAAATGAATTAAAATCAACTGTATCAGCAAAAGAAAGAGTTCTAGGAACCCTATAGCTTTGGCCATGAAACACAATTTTAAATCAAGTATGGTCCTCTTTCTTTTAAATAGTATTTGTTGTGAAAATATAGCTAACTTAAATATTGGGTAGTACTTGTATGGAAAAACAGGAAATATTTAAAATTACAAAAATAACACTCAGCTATATGTTATACATATATTTATGAATCATAATTTCAAATTGAAAAAGATGATAAATAAGATAAAAGAATAAGATGGTTTTAAATTTCTATGTTTATAGAGCATGCTGGCATTGTTTTTATGATGGTGTGGAAAGAGAGTAAACAGGGAGAAAACTCTGGCTATGGATTAGGGCTAGCAACCAGATGGTACCATTTACTTCATAATTAGCAAGTAAGGGTGTTAATAAACTGTATAAAGGTGAAGACTTTCATTAGTAAGTCCAGCAGTGTGAAACATTTAGTTGGTGAAGGAAAAGGATGTTGAAGTATTCTGTGTTCATATACACTGTTTTATTATATATAATATAATATTGTTTATATTGCAAATATAATCACATGTTATATATACTATAGTCTTATTTTTATTGAATAATACATATTATACATCACAAAATAAACATTTCCATATATATATACATATATATATATATATATATATATATATATGTATATATATGTCAGTGCCTTGTGTATCCGTAATAGCCTCAAACTCATCATGCAGACAAGAGTGACCTTGAGCTCTTGACTCTTCTGCCTCTACTGCACAAGTGTAATGGTAGATGGTAGCCTCAAACCTTTCCACTGTACAGTATTGACTGATTTTAGAAGGGTACCTATCATTTTTCACCATGGCCCAGCTATAGTCTCTGGTAACATGTGGTAGGTGCCACTTTCATCTTAAACCCTAAACATGTTTCCTAGTACTAACTTGATTCCTCTTGTCCGTTAGGTTAAATATTTTATAATTAATTATTTAAAAGCAATAAATCCACCAAAATTGCATTCATTTTGAAACCATTCCACAATTTGAATAGTGTATTCTACTTACATTGTACAGGGAATGCCTGGTTCCCTGCTTTGCTGTCCATCTTTCTCAAATACTTGGTTATTTGCTTTTAGCTTCCATTTACTTGAAATATGAAATGTATGTTTCCTTCGTAATGCACTCAATATAACCTTCACATTTTATATGACACCAGTGTTCTATAATTAATATTTGAAGATTATAAAGAAGTAGTGTGTAGCTAGGATGATTGGATGGATTAAATGGTAATTTTAGGGCCTTATGTGGTTGAGATGATAAAGGCATTTGGTGCCAAACCTGAAACTGAGTTCAAACTCTGAACTTCAGCATGGGTTAAAAGGAAAGAAGTGAACATAAATTCTTTTATAAATGTGTACATAAGGATATTATCATCTTTCCACTGACAGTAATTTAATGCTTTGCTTATCTTGTCCATCATTAAGGATTCTATGAAGATATATAGGATAAACAGTAATAGTACATACATATACATAATATATGATGAGTAAATCAGGAAATCAGGATAGTTTAATTTTTATCTCATCAAAGATTAAATATTTGACTCTTGGTCCACCCTCTACCCTGCCCTCTGCTGATCTTGAGGGAGGAGAATACCAGGAGATGCCAGACAATCCAGAGTTGTAGACACTGAAGTCTTGGCCCACGTACACAACCAGGTGATAAGAAGAAATAGAGAGACTCTAACTACACCCTCTGGAAGAAGAGATATGAAGACAACAGAATAAGAACACACTCAACAACAGAAAAACTGACCCGACCCACTGGTCAGTCATTCAGGGTTCTGGAGGGGGGCTGCCTGAAAAGAGTCATGGGCGAGAAAAGGGAAGGAGACCAAGTAGTGCAAAAGAAAGAGGACCAGGGTCCATCTATGCAATGTCAAGGCCTCGATTTATTGGGGTTCAGACTGGGCTTATATAGCCCTGCAACAAGGAAATTAGGCAGGCGGGGGATAACAGGAAGGAACATCTGTTGTATGCTGGGGCCAGAGCATTCTTCTTATCAGCCAGAACATCTTGTGATCTTCCTCGGAACAGTGAAAGCCCCAGGAAACAGGAAAGCCCCAGGCCCTTTCTCTGAACAGAAGCAATTAGCAGTTCCGTGCGGAACCATCTAATTACAGGTTTTATGAGGCTCACATATGCGGCCTTAAGCCGCAAACTTAAAGGTCATAAAAGGGCTTATAAAGATGGACTTTAAACTCCATAGTTTAGGGCCCATGGCCCTTAACAAAAAACCAATATGACACCACATGAATCTAGGGAATCCATACCAGCAAGACCTGAAAAGCACAAAACAGAGGAATAAGAAGATTCGGACCTTAAAAACTATTTTATGAAGATAATAGAGACCCTTAAAGAGGAAACAAGAAAATCCCTTAAAGAAATAGATGAAAAAGCAAAAACATTCAAGAAATAAAGTCAACAAATAAACAAATCTCATAATCTAAAGAAAGCCAAGAAAAAAACAACCAAACTAGCGAAAGAAACAAACCAAACAGTTCAAAGCTTGAAAGCTGAAATAGAAACAATAAAGAAAACACAGAATGAGGGGGTGCTTGAAATAGAAAGGCTGGATAAGCAATTAGGAACTAAGCATGTGTAACCAATAGAATACAAGAGATGGAAGAGAGAATCTCTGAGATACCATCTTCCATCTGTCAGAATGGCAAAGATCAAAAATACTGAGGACAGCTTATGTTGGAAAGGATGTGGATTCGGGGGAATACTCTTCCACTGCTGGTAAGAAAGCAAACTTGTACAGCCATTTTGGAGTTCATTTTGGTGGTTTCTAAGAAAACTGGTAATCAGTCTACCTCAAGACCCAGTGATACCACTCTTGGCTTTTACCCAAAGGATACTTAATTATACAACAAAGACATTTGCTTAACATTGTTTATATCAGCATTATTTATAATAGCCAGAACCTGGAAACAACCTAGATGTCTGTCAACTGAATAAATGTATGAGAAAAATGTGGTATACTTACAAAATAGAATATTATGCAGTTGTAAAAAAAAAAAAACACGATGACTTCATATTACTTGTAGGCAAATAGATGGATCTAGAGAAGAATCTCTCTGAGGGAAGTAAACCAGACTCAGAAAGACAAGCACAATATATAGTCACTCATTATTGGATATTAATGCATAACAAAGGATAACCAGACTACAGTCCACAGCTCCAGAGAAGGTAGATAACAAAAAGGACCCTAAAAGTACACATAGATCAGGTTGGAAAGGAGAATTAGATGAGATCTCCTAGGTAAACTGGAGGAGAGTGTTTGGTAAAGGGAAGTAGATGGGGGATGAGATCAATATATGATATTTTTGTTCATGAATTAAATTTCAATAAATCTGAGATAAATTCTCAACCCATTCTCTCTATATTCACTATAAATAATTTAAGCTACCCCTAAGATTATTGTGTGATTATGTTAATAATTTAACACTTGTCACTAGATTTATTTATTCCATTATAGCAAGGTGAGTATTGGCCTATCTTGATTTCTCAACATGAAGGAAAATAAATGGGACTCATTCCTAATTTTCATCTTGTAACCATTGCCAATCCCTTGTTGGCCTTATTATACTATCAAGGTGCTAAATATGCAGGAAAGTCCTTCTGATATCTGGTTGATGCTGTTTCATCAACCCCATGCATAGTGCCCTTCAATTACTCACATGTACATTTCTTTCTTTGTATCATATATCTTTATTTTTGTGACAGGGTTCCTCTCTGGCTTTGGAGGCTGTCCTGGAACTAGCTCTTGTAGACCAGGCTGGTCTCAAACTCACAGAGATCCTCCTGCCTCTGCCTCCCGAGTGCTGGGATTAAAGGTGTGTGCCACCAAAGCCTGCCTTGGATCATATATCTTATAATGATAGAGTTTATGCAATGTCTCCTAAGCCACAATACCCAGAATAGTGTGCTGCATTTACAATATGTTCCAAAAAGTTAGTTATGTAAGTGAATATTTGTACATTTTAAATCCAAAAACTATTTACCGTGTTTAATCACTATCAGGTAGAATGATAGAGAGGCAACCTTGTCTAAGAACCAGAAGCTTGTGCTCTCATGAGTAATCTCCAATTGTGTGCTTCAAATTGAATAGCTTTCCAAAGCAGACATGAATAACTATGTTATATAGATATGAATTATATATATATATATATATATAAAACATCTAACACTAATATATATTAAGTTTGAACCTGTATAGAATAAATTTGTTCACATATACATAGTGTCATTGTCACCAGTGTATAATATACTATATATATTATATAATATATTATATAATATATTAGAGTTTGATAGATTCTGTAGTCTATTCTAGTTCTGAATTCCTATGTAACCAAGTTCTGTTCCATGGTAGTAATCTAATGAGGCACATTACCTTGTCAGGCACCTTAGGAACAAATTCCTTAGTACTCAAACACACTGTTTCAGCCACTTTATGTCCTATGTCTGAATGTGTTTCACTCCAGGAAAAATGAGCCATGATGACAGTAAGCTATTTTGCATTGTATAAGAGGAGAAATGGCATTGTAACTCCAGGGGATTTTTTTTTCTTCTTACATTAAATTCTAAGAAATGCTTGAATATATATGCCCAATATCACTGATTAGAATGTCCTATGCAGATAAATTAATTTTCTTTAAATGACATTCAAAAACTTGCTCAGGGCAAAGAGAAGGAGAATGCAGCTGTCCAATGAGTCATTTTATAAATTTAGGCAAAATCAATACCTTGTATAGTAGATATTCTTGGAGCACACTGGACTAAGAAATAATCAGCTAGAAGAAAATACCACTTCATAGTTTATAAAAGGGAGGGATAACCGTCTTAAAAGTTATGGGCCCATTTAAACAACCTAATGTGTTATACCATATATGCCAAGATTTTGGTGACAAGACTTGAAAGAGGTATGTGTAAATTAGTACATGGGGACCAAGTTGGATTTATGAGGCATGAAATAATTACAGACACTTTGAAGAAAGGTTTTATGTTAATGCAAATTAATAATGATACTCAGACTCTAGTGTTTGCAAATTATGTTAATGTCCAGGAATCATTTTAATAGAATGGAATAGAAATACCCAAGCAAGTTATAAGACATGTTGGTTTTGAGCATGAAGTTCCTGCTCATAGTACCAGAGATTGAATATGGAGAGTGGAAAGGATGAATGGAATGCTTCCTCACTGAAACTTGGGCATTTTATCAAGAACTGCTTTCTGTTATGAGCTGTGAGTGTGTGTGTGTGTGTGTGTGTGTGTGTGTGTGTGTGTGTGTGTGTTTGTGTGTGTGTACAGGTATATATGTTTGTGTGTGTATTTTCTCTGTGCTGAAGACCAAAAAGAGAACTATAAAGATTTTAACATGCTGGACAAGTATCCCACCACTGTGGTATATCCACAGCATCTTTTCCCTTTTGAGATGGTTTCTCTGTACCTGAGTTTGGCTTTAGACTGTGTACGTCTATACCTTCAAATAGATTGGTTATGTGTTGGTAGCCACTATTAGATGGACTGTCTTTGTTTTATTATTCTTGTTAGATTTTGGAATGACATGTCACTGGGATGACATGTTTAATGCAATATTATATTGATTTTACTACGTTTAAGTATTTTGTGAGTAGAGAATGGTGTGTCACTGCAATGACCTGGTTAATGAAATATCTTGTGAATCACAGCTCTGTGAAACAATTTAGAATTGTAGTTTTTAAATGCCAGAGGCAGTGTATTCTCATCTCATCTCATGTAAAGAAATTTTAAGTAAGATATATGTATTCTGTTTGACAAAAGAAATTATTATTTCAAATTTCATGAACTAAAAATAGTTCATAAGTGCACCTTTCATACAAAACAAATAAATTTAGGGCAAAAAAATACAGTAGTAAATTTCAAGATGTAAGGAAAATACATTCCTACAGCCCAGAAGCCAATAATAAAACAATATGCAGAAATCTATTCAAGAAGCATTTCCCAGATTCCTAAGGATGTTGAGAACTTTCTTAAGTGTCTCAGCCATTTTAGATTCCCCTATTGATAACTCTCTATTTAGTTCTCCACCCCACTTTTTAATTTGATTGTTTGGTGTTTTGGGTGGCTAGCTTCTTGAGTTCATTGTATATTTGGGAAATCATCCCTCTGTCAGACATGGGATTGGTGAAGACCTTTTCGCATTCTGTGGACTGTCATTTTGTCTTACTGACTGTGTTGTTTATCAAAAACCAGGTGCCCATAGGTGTGTGGGTTAAAATCAAGGTTTTCTAATCAATTACATTGGCCTATCTGTCTATTTTTGTGCAAATGCAAAGCTGTTTTTATGGCTATGGCTCTATATTAGAGCTTGAAGTCAGGGATGATGATGCCTCCAGAAGTTCCTTTATTGTACAGGGTTGTTTTGGCAATCCTGGGCTTTTTGTTTTTCCATATAAAGTTGAGTATTGTCCTTTCAAGATCTGTGAAGAATTGTGTTGGGATTTTGATGGAGATTGCATTGAGTCTGTAGATTACTTTTGATAAGATTGCCATTTTTCTATGCTGATCCTACCAATCCAAGAGAATGGGAGATCTTTCCATTTTCTGGTATCGTCTTAATTTCTTTCTTTAAAGACTCAAAGTCCTGCCGGGCGTTGGTGGCGCACACCTTTAATCCTGGCACTCGGGAGGCAGAGGCAGGCGGATCTCTGTGAGTTCAAGACCAGCCTGGTCTACAAGAGCTAGTTCCAGGACAGCCTTCAAAGCCACAGAGAAACCCTGTCTCGAAAAACCAAAAAAATAAAAAAGACTCAAAGTCCTTACTGTACAGGTCTTTCACTTATTTGAGTACTATTACTCAAAGATATTATATGATGTTTGTGGCTATTGTAAATGGTGATGTTTCTCTGATTTGTTTCTCATTGCATTTATCATCTGTATATAGTACGGTTACTTATTTTTTGAGTTGATTTTGTATCCTGCCACTTGCTGAAGGTGTTTATCAGATGTAGGAGTTCCCTGATAGATTATTTCAGGTCACTTATGTAGACTATCATATTACCCACAAATAACAAAAGTTTGATTCTTCCTTTCCTTGTATCCCTTTGATCTCCTATTCTTATTTTATTGTTCTAGCTAGAACTTCAAGTACAATATTGAAGAGATATGGAGAGAGTGAGTAGCAGTGTCTTCTTCCTGATTTTAGAGGAATCACTATGTGTTTCTCTCCATTTAGTTTGATGTTGGCTGTTGGTTTGCTGTATATTGCTTTTATCATGTTTAAATAGGTTTCTGCTATTCCTGTTCTCTCCAAGATCTTTATGATGAAGGGATGTTGGAATTATCAAAGGATTTTGAGGATCTAGTGAGATGATCATGTGTTTTTTTTTTCACTTCATTTATATGGTGGATTACATTGATTGATTTTTGTATATTGAACCATCCTTCCATCTCTTGGATGATGGGGTGAGTTTTCTGATGTATTCTTGGATTCAATTTGCCAGTATTTTGTTGAGTATTTTTGCACCAATGTTCATGAGTGATATTAGTCTGTAGTTCTCTTTTTTAGTTATGTCTTTTCGTGGCCTGGTTGTCAAGGTAATTGCAACCTCATAAAAAGAGTTTGGCAGTGTCCTTTCTGCTTGTATTGTGTAGAATATTTTGAGGAGTACTGGTATTAGCTCTTGTTTGAATTCCTGGTAGAATTCTTCAGTGAAGCCATCTGGACATGGGCTTTTTTTTGTTGGGAGACTTTTCATGACTGCTTCTAATTCATTAGGGGTTATAGGTCAATTTAAATTGCTTATCTGTTCTTGACTTAATTTTGCTAAGTGATATCTATCCAGAAAACTGTCCATTTCCTTTAGATTTTTGAATTTGTTGGAGTATAGGATTTCAAGTTATGACTTGATGATTCTCTGTATTTCCTCAGTGTCTGTTGTTATATCCCCATTTTCATTTCTGACTTTGTTTATTAGCATGCTCTCTCTCTGCCTTTGGTTAGTTTGTATAGAGGTTTGTCTATCTTGTTGGTATTCTCAAAGAACCAACTCTTTGTTTCATTGATTCTTTGTAATGTTTTCCTAGTTTCTACTTTATTGATTTCAGCCCTCAATTTGATTATTTCCTGGCATCTACTCCTCTGAAGTGAGGTTGTTTGTTTTTGTTCTAACACTTTCAGTTGTTCTGTCAATTCTCTAGTGTGACTATTATCCAGTTTCTTCTTGTGAGCATTTAGTGCTATGAACTTTCCTCTTAGCACTGCTTTCAGTGTGTCCCATTAGTTTGGGTGTGTTGTGTCTACAATACCAATAAATTCTAGGAAGTCTTTAATTTCTTTTTTTATTTCTTCTTCGACCTAGGAATGGTGCAATCGGGTGTTATTGAATTTCTATTAATTTGTAGGATTTCTGCAATTTGTATTGCTGTTGAATTCTTTAAAACCTGGTGGTCTGATAAGATAAAGACGGTTATTTCAATTTTTTGTATCTGTGGAGGTTTTCTATGTCACCAATATATGGTTAATTTCAGAGAAGTTTTCATATGGTGCTGAGAAGAAGGTATGTTCTTTTGTGTTTGGATGGAAGTTTCTATAGATGCCTGTGAATCCCAATTGGGTCATAACTTCTGTTAGATCCTTTGTTTCTTTGTTAAGTTTCTGTCTGGTGGTCCTGTCTAGTGGTGAAAGTGCAGTGTTGCAGTCTCCTACTAAAAGTGTGGGGGTTTTATATATGGATTGATCTTTAGTAATGTTTCTTTTACAAAATGTGGTGCCTTTGTATTTTGGGCATATATGTTCAGGTTGAGACTGCATCTTGATGGACTTTTCCTGTGATGAGTATGAAATGCCCTTCTTCATCTCTTTTGATTGATTTTAGTTTGAAGTCTAATTTGTTAGCTATTAGGATTGCTACACCAGCTTGTTTCTTGGGTCCATTTGATTGGAAAATCTTTTCCCAACACTCTACTCTGAGTTTATGTCTGTGTTTGAAGTTGAGGTGTATTTCTTGTATGCAGCAGAAGGATGGATGCTGTCTTTGAATCCTTTCTGTTAGCCTGTATCTTTTTATAAGCAGTTAAGAGCATTGACATTAAAGGATATTAATGTTCAGTGGCTGTTAGTTCTTGTTTGTTTTGGATTCATCATTGGTGATGTCATTGTGTGTGGATTTTGCCCTCCTCTTTCTTTTCATGTTTGGTAAAGTTTGATTATCTATTGCCTATATTTCTGGGAGTGCGGTTATCTTCCTTGGGGTGGATTTTTCCTCCCAGAATGTTCTGTAGTGCTGGATTTGTGGATATAAATTGTTTAAACATGGTTCTGCTTTGGAATATCTGTTTTCTCCATCTATAGTGATTGAAAGCTTTGCTGGGTACAGTAGTCTGGGTTGACATCCATGCTCCCTTAGTGTTTGTAGGACATCTATCCAGGACCTTCTGACTTTCAAAGTTTCCATTGAGAAGTTGGGTGTGATTATGATAGGTCTGCCTTTATGTTACTTGGTCTTTTTCCTCTGATGCTCTGAATATTTTTTCTTTATTCTGTAAGTTTGGTGCTTTGATTATTATGTGGCAAGGGGACTGCTTTTTGTGGTCCATTCTATTTAGTGTTCTGAAAGCTTCTTGTACTTTCATGGGCATATCCTTCTGTAGGTTGGGGATGTTTTCTTCTATGATTTTGTTGAATATGTTTTCTGGACCTTTGAGCTGTATTTCTTCAGCTTCTTCTATACCTATTACTCTTAGGTTCAGCCTTTTCAAGGTGTCCCATATTTCCTGGATATTTTGTGTTAGGGATTTGTTTTTCTTTGGTCGATGACTGTATATCCTCTAGGAGTCTCAAAAACTGAGATTCTCTCTTCCATGTCTTGTATTCTCTTGGTTATATTCACATCTTTAGTTCCTGATCGTTTATGTAGCCTTTCTATTTCCAGCATCCCCTCTTCTGTGTTGTCCTTATTGTTTCTTATTCTGCTTTCAAACCATGAACTGTTTGAATTTTTCCTTTACTTATTTGGTTGTTTTTTTTTTCTTGGCTTTCTTAAGATTCTTTAATCGATTTGTTTATTTCTAGAATTTCTTGGTTTGTCTTTTCCTCCATTTCATTTAATTTTTTGCTTGTTTTTTCTTCTATTTCTTTTATTATTATTATTATTATTAATTCAAGTTAGGGAACAGGCTTGTTTCACATGTACTTCCCTTCTCCCTCTCCCTCCCCTCACACCCTTCCTTCTCCCCCACCTCCAACCTACCCCACACCCCATCCACCCGCCACTCCCCAGGCAGGGTAGGGACCCCAACCAGGGCAACACCAAGTCCACCAAATCTTCCTGTGCTGGGCCTAGGCCCCTCCCCATGTGTTCAGAGACAGAGCGAATCCCTTCAAGTGGGATGGGCTCTCGAAGTCCCCCACAACCACCAGGGCAAAATGCCAGTCCACCTCCAGAGGCTCCCAGGAGTGCAGGGGCCTCCCCATTGGCATCCATGATCAGGGGGCTGGATTAGTCCCATACTGGCCTCCCAAAGAGCATCTGGGGTGGACATGCTTTCCCTTTTTCAGGCCAACTGTTTATGTGGGTTTCTCCAACCAGGTACAGACCCCTTCGTTCTTCATTCCTTCCTCTCTTCAACTAAGTTCCAGATTTCAGCTCAGTGTATTTCTGTGGATGTCTGTCTCTGCTTCCATCAGCCACTGGATGAGGACTCTAGGATAGCATAGAGAGTAGTCATCAATCTCATTCTAGGGGAAGGGTTTCTAGGCCATCTTCTCCTCCACTGCCCGGACTGTCAGATCGTGTCATCCTTATAGGTCTCTGGAGATCTTCCTAGATCCAGATCTCTTCTTGGACCTATAGTGGTTCCCTCTGATATGGTATCTCTCATCCTGCTCTCTCTCCTCTATTCTTCCCCGAACTCAATATATCTGCTCCTCCATTTCTTCTCCTCTACTCTTCATCTTGTGCTCTTATTGTGGCAGCACCCACTCCCCTACCCTCATGCTCTCAATTAGCTCGGGAGTTCATGCCACTTCCCATTCCTGGGGTCCATTTATCCCTTAGAGTCATTCATGATTTCTAGTTTCCTTGGGGAAGAGGATTATAGGCTGGTAAACCTTTGCTGTATGTCTAAAAATCATATATGAGTGAGTACATACCATGTTTGTCTTTTTGTGATTGGGTTACCTCACTCAGGATGGTTTCTTCTAGTTCCATCCATTTGCCTGTGAATTTCAAGATTCCATTGCTTTTTTCTGCTGAGTAGTACTCCATTGTATAAATTTACCACATTTTCTCACTCCACTCTTCAGTTGAGGGGCGTCTAGGTTTCTTCCAGGTTCTGGCTATTACAAACAATGCTGCTATGAACATGGTTGAACATGTGTCCTTGTTGTATGGACATGCAGTATTTGGGTATATACCCACGAGAGGAATGGCTGGATCTTGAGGTAGATTGATTCCCATTTTTCTGAGCAACCGCCATACTGATTTCCAAAGTGGTCTTACAAGTTCACACTCCCACCAGCAATGGAGGAGTGTTCCTTCTTCTCCACAACCTCTCTAGCATAGGTTGTCTTTGGTATTTTTGATTTTAGCCATTCTGACAGGTGTGAGGTGGTATCTCAGAGTTGTTTTGAGTTGCATTTCTCTGATGGCCAAGGATTTTGAGCACTTTATTAAGTGTGTTTCAGCCATTTCAGATTCCTCTGTTGAAAAATCTCTGTTTAGTTCTGCACCCCACTTTTTAATTTCATTGTATGGTGTTTTGGTGGCTAGCTTCTTGTATATTTTGGAAATCAGTCCTCTGTCAGATGTGGGGCTGGTGAAGATCTTTTCCCATTCTGTGGGAGGTCGTTTTGTCTTACTGACTGTGTCCTTTGCCTTACAAAAGCTTCTCAGTTTCAGGAGGTCCCATTTATTAATTGCAGACCTCAGTGTCTGTGCTTCTGGTGTGACGTTCAGGAATCGTTCTCCTGTGCCAATTTGTTCAAGGGTTGTTCCCACTTTCTCTTCTAGAAGATTCAGTGTGGCTGGGTTTATGGAGAGATCTTTGATCCATTTGCACTTAAGTTTCGTGCATGGTGACAGGTATGGATCTATCTGCAATTTTCTGCATGTCTGAATCCAATTGTGCCAGCACCATTTGTTGAAGATGCTATCTTTTTTCCATTGTATGGATTTAGCACCTTTGTCAAAAATAAGGTGTTCGTAGGTGCGTGGATTAATATCTGGGTCTTCAATTCGATTCCATTGGTCTATCTCTCTATTCTTGTGTCAATACCAAGCTGTTTTCAGAACTATGGCTCTATAGTAGAGCTTGAAGTCAGGGATGGTGATGCCTCCAGATCTTTTATTGTAAAGAGCTGTTTTGGCTATCCTGGGTTTTTTATTTTTCCATATAAAGTTGAGTATTGTTCTTTCAATGTCTGTGAAAAACTGTGTTGGGACTTTGATGGGGATTGCGTTAAATCTGTAGATTGCTTTTGGTAGGATTGCCATTTTTACTATGTTAATTCTACCTATCCAAGAGCACGGGAGATCTTTCCACTTTCTGGTATCTTATTTAATTTCTTTCTTTAAAGTCTCAAAGTTCTTATTGTACAGGTCTTTCACTTTTTTTGTTAGTTTTACCCCCAGATATTTAATGTTGCTTGTGGATATTGTGAAAGGTGATGTTTCCATGATTTCTTTCTTATTGAGTTTATCATCTGTATACAGTAGGGCTACAGATTTTTTTGAGTTAATTTTGTATCCTGCTACCTTGCTGAAGGTGTTTATCAGTTGGAGGAGTTTCCTGGTAGAGATTTTCGGGTCACTTATGTAGACTATCATGTCATCTGCAAATAGTGAAAGTTTGACTTCGTCCTTTCCAATTTGTATCCCTTTGATCCCCTGTTCTTGTCTTATTGCTCTAGCTAGAACTTCAAGTACAATATTGAAGAGTTATGGAGAGAGTGGACATCCTTGTTTTGTTCCTGATTTTAGAGGAAAAGCTTTGAGTTTTTCTCCATTTACTTTGATGTTGGCTATTGGTTTGGTGTATATCGCGTTTATCATGTTACATATGTTCCCGTTATTCCTGTTCTCTCCAAGATCTTCATCATGAAGGGATGTTGGATTTTGTCAAAGGCCTTTTCAACATCTAATGAGATGATCATGTGGTTTTTCTTTTTCAGTTTGTTTATACGGTGGATTACATTGATGGTTTTTCATATATTGAACCATCCTTGCATCCAGGATGAAGCCCACTTGATCGTGGTGGATGATTTTTCTGATATGTTCTTGGATTCGATTTGCCAATATTTTATTGAGTATTTCAGCATCGATGTTCATGAGGGATATTGGTCTGTAGTTCTCTTTCTTAGTCTTATCTTTGTGTGGCTTGGGTATCAAAGTGATTGTAGCCTCATAGAAAGAGTTTGGCAATATCCCATCTGCTTCTATTGTGCGGAACAGTTTGAGGAGTATTGGTATCAGCTCTTGTTTGAATTTCTGGTAGAATTCTGCAGTGAAGCCATCTGGTCCTGGGCTTTTTTTGGTTGGGAGGCTTTTGATGACTGCTTCTATTTCATTAGGGGTTATGGGTCGATTTAAACTGTTTATCTGATCTTGATTTAATTTTGGTAAGTGATATTTATCCAGGAAACTGTCCATTTCCATTAGATTTCGAATTTTGTGGAGTACAGATTTTCAAAGTATGACCTAAAGATTCTCTGAATTTCCACAGTGTCCGTTGTTATATCCCCCTTTTCGTTTCTGATTTTGTTAATTAGCATGCTCTCTCTCTCTGCCTTTTGGTTAGTTTGACTAGAGGTTTGTCTAACTTTTTGATCTTCTCAAAGAACCAAGTCTTTGTTTCATTGATTCTTTGTAATGTTTCCCTAGTTTCTACTTTATTGATTTCAGCTCTCAGGTGGATTATTTCCTGGCATCTACTACTCCTTGGTGAGTTTGCTTCTTTTTGCTCTAGTGCTTTCAGTTGTTCTGTCAGTTCTCTAATGTGACTTTTCTCTAGTTTCTCCATGTGGGCACTTAGTGCTATGAACTTTCCTCTTAGCACTGCTTTCAGAGTGTCCCATAAGTTTGGGTATGTTGTGTCTGCATTCTCATTAGATTCTAGGAAGTCTTTAATTTGTTTTTTTTTTTTATTTCTTCCTCAACCCAGGAATGGTGCAATTGGGTGTTATTCATTTTCCAAAAGTTTGCAGGTTTTCTGCCATTTGTATTGTTGCTGAATTCTAGCTTTAATGCATGGTGGTCTGATAAGATACAGGCGGGTATTTCAATTCTTTTGTAACTGTGGAGGTTTGCTTTGTTGCCTACTATGTGGTCAATTTTAGAGAAGGTGCCATGTGGTGCTGAGAAGAGGGTATATTCTTTTGAGTTTGGATGGAATGCTCTATAGATATCCGTTAAACCCAGTTGGGCCATAACTTCTTTCAGGTCTTTTGTTTCTTTGTTAAGTTTTTGTCTGGTGGTCCTGTCTAGTGGCATAAGGGGGGTGTTGAAGTCTCCTACTATAAGTGTGTGTGGTTTTATGTGTGGTTTGAGCTTTAGTAATGTTTCTTTCACAAATGTGGGTGCCTTCGTATTTGGAGCATAGATGTTCAGGATTGAGATTTCATCTTGATGGACTTTTCCTGTGATGAGTATGAAATGCCCTTCTTCATCTCTTTTGATTGATTTTAGTTTAAAGTCCATTGTTAGATATTAGGATTGCTACACCTGCTTGTTTCTTGAGGACATTTGATTGAAAAATCTTTTCCCATCCTTTTACTCTGAGGTATCACCTGTCTTTGAAGTTGAGGTGTGTTTCTTGTAAACAACAGAAGGATGGATTCTGTCTTCGTATCCATTCTGTTAGTCTATATCTTTTTATGCGTAAGTTAAGACCATTGATATTTAGGGATATTAATGTCCATTGTTCGTTGGTTCTTGTTTGGTTTAGATTTATTGTTGGTGGTGTCATTGTGTGTGGATTTTGCCCTCCTGCTTCTTTTTGTGTTTGGCAGTATTAGATTATCTATTGCCTGTGTTTTTGTGCATGTAGTTATGTTCCTTGGGTTGCAGTTTTCCTTCCAGAACCTTCTGTAGTGCTGGATTTGTGGATATGTATTGTTTAAATCTGTTTTTGTCATGGAAAATCTTGTTTTCTCCATCTATAATGATTGAAAGTTTTGCTGGGTACAGTAGTCTGGGTTGACATCCATGCTCCCTTAGTGCTTGTAGTGTATCTATCCAAGACCTTCTGGCTTTCATAGTTTCCATTGAGAAGTCGGGTGTGATTCTGATTGGTTTGCCTTTATATGTTACTTGGCCTTTTTCCTTTGCAGCTCTTAATATTTTTTCTTTATTCTGTAGATTTGGAGTTTTGATTATTATGTGTCGGGGGGACTTCTTTTTGTGGTCCAGTCTGTTTGGTGTCCTATAAGCTTCTTGTACTTTCATAGGCATATCTTTCTGTAGGTTGGGGAAGTTTTCTTCTATGATTTTGTTGAATATGTTTTCTGTACCTTTGAGCAGTGTTTCTTCACCTTCTTCTACACCTATTATTCTTAGGTTTGGTCTTTTCACGGTGTCCCATATTTCCTGGATATTTTGTGTTAGGGATTTGTTGGTCTTGAGGTTTTCTTTGGTTGATGAATGTATATCCTCTAGCGAGTCTTCAATAGCTGAGATTCTCTCTTCTGTCTCTTGGATTCTATTAGTTATACTCACATCTTTAGATCCTGATCGTTTATCCAACTTTTCCATTTCCAGCATCGCTTCATTCTGTGTTTTCTTTAATGTGTCTAATTCAGCTTTCATGCTTTGAACTGTTTCAATAGCTTCCTTCACTTGTTTTGTTGTTTTATCTTGGGTTTCTTTAGCTTCTTTAAGAGATTTGTTTATTTCTTGAATTTTTTGGTTTGTCTGTTCCTCCATATCGTGTAATTTTTTGCTTGCTTTTTCTTCTATTTCTTTAAGGGATTTTCTTGTTTCCTCTTTGAAGGTCTCTATCATCTTCCTGAGATAACTTTTGAGGTCCATCTCTTCTTCTTACACTATGTTGGGCTTTTCAGGTCTTGCTGGAGTTGAGTCCCTAGATTCTGGTGGTGTCATATTGGTCTTTCTGTTGTTGAGTGAGTTCTTATTCTGTCTTCTTCCCATATCTTTTTCCAGTGAGTGTAGGTAGGATCTCTCTATCTGCTCTTGTTACTCTGTAGTGTGCGTGGGCCAGGAATTCAATGTCCAAAGCTCTGGATGGTCTTGCCTCTCCTCGTAGCCTCCTCACTCTGAAGGAGTTAGGCCTCCTGGTCTGCGATGAGTTGACAGAAAGGGAAGGAAGAGTGGCCTGTACCAAGCCAGATTCAGGGAGCTCCTCCCTGCCTGGGCGTGTCTGTTTCAAGTGGGGACAAGCGTGGAGGGATCTGGGTGAATGGTGCTTAGGACAAGAATTGGTTAAAAGCAGGGGGTGGCTCACCTGGTCTGAGATGAGTCGACGGAAAGGGAAGGAAGGGTGGCCTGTACCAAGCCAGATTCAGGGAGCTCCTCCCTGCCTGGGGGTGTCTGTTTCAAGCAGGGACAAGCCTGGAGGGATCTGGGTGAATGGCGCTTAGCACAAGAATTGGTTAAAAGCAGGGGGTGGCTCACCTGGTCTGCCTAAGGGATTTTCTTGTTTCCTCTTTAATGGTCTCTATCATCTTCATAAGATAATTTTTTTGTCTATCACTTCTTCATCCTTTGCATTGTGCTTTTCAGTTCTCGCTGGTGTGTAGTCCCTAGATTCTGGTGGTGTCATATTGGTCTTTCTGTTGTTGAGTGTATTCTTATTCTATCTTCTTCCAGTGGGTGCAGGTGGGGTCTCTCTATCTCCTCTTCTCAACCAGTGATGTGTGCAGGCCAAGACTTCAATGTCTGCAGCTCTGGATGGTCTTGTCTCTCTTGGTAGTCTCTTCACTCAGCAGGGGTCAGGGCTGAAGAGGGGGAAGGAAGAGCAAGGTGATTCAGGACTCAGGGAGATACTCCCTCTCTGGGCGGGCTCAATCTATCCCAGATTCAGGCACAGAGAGATCCGGTGGTGATGGCTGGAATTGTTCAGGATTTGGGCAGAAGCAGAGGGTACACTCACCTCAGTAGAGGTCAGGCCAGGGAAGGGGGAAGGAAGAGTGAGGCATTTCCAGACTCAGGGTGGTCCTCCCTGTTTGGACAGGTTCACTCTATGTGAGCACAGGCCCAGAGAGTTCCAGGGGTGATGAGGGCTTTGGGCAGGAGGTGGGCAGGAGCAGAGGGTACACTCACCTCAGAATAGGTCAGGCTGGTGGGGTGGAGGAAGAGTCCTTTGTCTACATCTTACATCTTTCAAAATAGTGTGGGGCTTGGAAAACAGCTAATAAGAAATAAAATGTATCAAATTTAATTCAACAGGTACCTAAGCAGGTTACAATTCTCAGAAAAGATGGATCAAAATGGAGTAAAAATTGGAGTAATTATTCTTAAAAGCTTGAAAATATATCTTATCATGGCAATCACATGAAACCTCAGTTTGAGGTAAGATTTGTTTGGTACTAAAGAGTTTGTATGTGTCTTTTAAGTTATAGAGTACTTAAAATATATGAACATCTAAATAAGAGGACAAAAATTAAAACACAACAATAAGGAAGGAACGGTATCTAATGTTTTATAGAAAATAAGGTAAACATAGAATAGAACAACTCATAATTCAACATAAATAGAAGAATCAAACACATAAATATTAAACAATTTTTTGGCTATTGGAGTTTTTTCTAGAAATTATTTTTTATTACTTCAAATTAGGGACTAGACAGGTTCAAATGTCAACCCCTCCTTCTTCTCTCTCTCCTCATCGCCCACACCTCACCAACCCGCATACCCCATTCACCATCTGCTCCCCAGGGAAGGTGAGCCATCCATTGGGGATTCCCAAAGTCTGTTATATTATCCTGGGCAGGGCCTCGGACCTCCCGCATGTGTCCAGGCTAAGAGCATCCCTCCATGTGGGATGGGGTGCCAAACTCCTTTCTTACTCGAGGCCCCATAGTGTGGAGGCATCCTCACTGACATCCACTTTCAGGCATCTGGGTCTGTCCCATGCTTGCCTCCCATACATCAGTCTGGGGTCCATGCACTCCCCTTGTTCAGGTAGGCTGTTTCTATGGGTTTCAACAGCCTGGTCTTGATCTGTTTCCTCATCACTCCTCCCTCTCTGCAACTGGGTTCCAGAGTTCAGTTCAATGTTTATCAGTGAGTGTCTCCCTCTGCTTTCATCAGCTACTGGATAAAGGCTCTAGACTGGCATATAAGGTA
The DNA here is from genome assembly GCF_003668045.3 of Cricetulus griseus. NCBI lineage: Eukaryota > Metazoa > Chordata > Mammalia > Rodentia > Cricetidae > Cricetulus > Cricetulus griseus. The sequence goes on from NC_048598.1 coordinate 158,364,511, forward strand.
GTCATAAATCTCATTATAGGGTAAGAGCATTTAAGGTAGCCTCTCCACTATTTCTTAGATTGCCAGTTGATGTCATCCTTGTAGATTTCTAGAAATCTCCCTAGTGCCAGATCTCTCCTCAAACCTATAATGGCTCCCTCTATTACCATATCTCTCATCCTACTCTCCTCTATTCTTCCTCCATCTTAACCTACCTGATGCTCCATTTCCTCCTCTCCCCTCGTTTTCTCCCTCTCTTTTTCTCACAGCTCCCTCTCCCCTATCCCCATGCTCCCAATTAGCTCAGAAGATCCTGTCCCCTTCCCCTTCTCTGAGGGCCATGCAGTCTTCCCTTGGGGTCTCCTTGTTTCCTAATTCTTTGGTGACATGGGTTGTACACTGGTAATCCTCTGCTCTATGTCTAAAATTCATATATGAGTGAGTACATACCATATTTGTCTTTTTTTAAAATGTGTTACCTCACTCAGGATGGTTTCTTCTAGTTCCATCCATTTGCCTGTGAATTTCAAGATTTCCATTGCTGTTTTATCCACTGAATATTACACCATTGTGTAAATGTACCACAATTTCTCTTTCCATTCTTCAGTTGAGGGGCATCTAGGTTGCTTCCAGGTTCTGGCTATTACAAACAACACAGCTATGAACATAGTAGAACAAATGTCCTTGTACATGTGTGCATTCTTGGGTATAGGCCCAAGAGAGGAATAGCTGGATCTTGGCTGATTCCCATTTTCCTGAGAAACCACCATACTGAATTCCAAAGTGGTCTTACAACATTGTACAGCCACCAGCAATATGGGAGTATTCCCTTTTCTCCACATCCTACCCAGCATAGACAGTCATTGGTGTTTTTGATTTTAGCCATTCTGGACAGTGTAAGATGGTATCTCAGATTTGTTTTGATTTGCATTTCCCAGATGGCTAAGGATGTTGAGCATTTTCTTAAGTGTCTTTCAGCCATTTTAGATTCCTCTGTTGAGAATTCTGTTGGTGAAGATCATTTCCCATTCTGTGGACTGTTGCTTTGTCTTGCTGACTTTGTCCTTTGCCTTATAGAAGCTTCTCAGTTTCAGGAGGTCCCATTTATTAATTGTCGATCTCAAGAATGAATTCATACAGGAGACTGCTTCCTGAACATAACACCAGTAGCACAGACATTGAGATCGACAATTAATAAATGGGACCTCCTGAAAGCATCTTCAACAAATTATGTTGGCATAACAGGATTCAGACATGCAGATGATTGCAGATAGATCCATATCTATCACCGGTGCACAAAAGTTAAGTCTAAATGGACCAAAGACCTTAACATAAATCTAGCCACACTGAACCTCTTAGAAGAGAAAATAGGAGGAACCCTTGAATGAATTCATACAGGAGACTGCTTCCTGAACATAACACCAGTTCAGAAAATAGGGTTCCTCCTATTTTCTCTTCTAAGAGGTTCAGTGTGGCTAGATTTATGTTAAGGTCTTTGGTCCATTTAGACTTAACTTTTGTGCACCGGTGATAGATATGGATCTATCTGCAATCATCTGCATGTCTGAATCCTGTTATGCCAACATAATTTGTTGAAGATGCTTTCTTTTTTCCATTGTATAAATTTAGCTTCTAATGAGACTGATGACTACCTTGTATGCCATCCTAGAGCCTTCATCCAGTGGCTCATGGAAGCAGAGGGAGACACCCACTGCTAAACACTGAAGTGAATTCTGGAACCCAGTTGCAGATAGGTAGGGGTGATGAGCAAAGAGATCAAAACCAGGCTGGTGAAACCCACAGAAACCAGTGAGGAAGCCTTGACACTCTATGGGGCCTCTGGTAGTAGATCAGTATTTATCCCTGGAGTAAAAAAGGACTTTGGGAACCCATCCCACATTGAGGGATGCTCTCTCTACCTGGACACATGTTGGAAGGCCTAGGCCCTGACCAGGATGATGTGACAGACTTTGGGGAATCCCCCACCACAGCCTTACCCACCCTGGGGACCAGAGACCAGTGGGGTAGGGGCTTGGTGGGGGATGGGGAGGAAGGGAGGGAGGGGCATCAGGTATTGACATGGAAGCAGGCTTGTTTCTAATTTGAACTAATAAAAATAATTTAAACATTATATATTATATATCATATAACTTAAACATATATATATATAATATATATATATAATATATATATATATATCAAGCTTATCTGTGATCCAACTACCCATTGTGAACCTGGGATCAAAGACTGTGTGAGAAGTCCACATAGATGATAGGACCCAATCCATATCCCTCTAAAGGAAGCCATACCATAGATGATAGGAGCCAATTCACAGTTCACCCCTCTAAAAGAAGCACCTTTGAGGAAGTGTTAGCACCTTGTGGATCAGAGAAGAAGCTAACAAACACTCATATTTTGAAGCCTCTTATATTTAGGGACCTATATTTGAACAAAACAAGAGCAAGAAAACAAAAAGAAATGACACAAACACACATGGGACAGGTATGAACATTTCAGACTATTACTACAAAAGAATTGAGAAGAGAATAAACAAAACAAAGTTTGTAATAAAGAAAGCCATACTAATGAAGATTTATCAATAGCAATTGTGGAAAGTGAATATTAAAATATAACTTGTAATGCATTTTTATGCATAGGGAATTATAGTTTAAATTTAGGTAGATAAGCCTTTATCAACTAAGCTGACTAAATTCCTTATATCATCTAATGAAAGAAGGAAAACAATCCTCTCAGAATGTCTGCAATATAACTAGTGATGGTCATCTTTGATGTTGACAAACCGAAAAGATTGAAAAGCAAATTAGTTTTTGTGATGGCCAGAATTAATTAATTAATTAACTTTTAATTTTGAAACAAGCTTCTTTTACATATCAATACCAGTTCCCTCTCCCTCCCCTCAAAACCTTCTCCATACCAATCCCTATCCCATCCACTTTCTGCTCCCCAGGGAGGGTGAAGCCTTCCATGGGGATCTTCAATGTCTCTCATATCATTTGGAGCCCGGCCTAGGCCCTCCCCCATGTGTCTAGGCTGGGAAAGTATCCCTCTATGTGGATTGGGCTCCCAAATTCCATTCCTGTAGGAGGGATAAATACTGATCCACAACCAGAGGACTCATAGATTAACCAGACCTCCAAACTAGCATCCTCATTCAGGAGGTCTGGAACAGTCCTATGCTGGTTTCTCAGCAACCAGTCTAGGGTCTGTAAGAAACCCCTTGTTCATGTAAGCTGTTTCTGTGGGTTTTTCCATCCTGGTCTTAACCCCTTTTCTCATCACTCCTCCTTCTCTGCCACTGGATTCCAGAGTTCAGCTCAGTGTTTAGCTGTGGGTGTCTGCTTCTGCTTTCATCATCTACTGGATGAAAGCTCTAGGATGGCATGTAAAGTAGTCATCAATCTCATTACTGGAGAAGGGCTTTTAAGATAGCCTCTCCACTATTGTTTAGATTATTAGTTGTGGTTGGGGAGCCATTCTATGCTTAAAGAGAAATCAGGCACTAGGGAAATATTCAGATTTAAGTTTTAACTTAACACAACCTACATTTGTCTTCACTGAGAAGAGTCTCAATGAAGGGTAGTCTACATTGGGTTGGGCTGAGGAAAGGTCCAAGGAGGACTGTGTAATTTAGCTGATGTGGGAAGATTTAATCTGCTGTCAGCGATATAATTTCCTGGGTCTTGAGGTATATACACACGGGGAACCTGAGGTGAGTATGAATAAGAAAGAAAGTAAATGTGTGTACATATTCTTTTTTCTGCTAATGATTGTAAGGATGTTGTGACCACCTGCTTCTAACTTCTGCCATTGTGAGTTCTCTGCAATGGTGGATTATACCATAGAATTGTAAGCAGGGAAATGCCTTTCTTCTTCCACTGTTGCCAGGATACTTTATCACAGCAATAGAAATAAAATCACAAAAGGTATTAAATGGTAATTCTATTCATGTAATCATGATGCCAATGTTAAAGAATGAAAATGAAAAGTTGTTTAATAATATATAAATCCAGTGGTTTTGCTGAATTAAAATTTAAAATCCTTATTACAAAAGTAGGAATATGGTTTAATACTTTAAGATTAATAAATGTATTAAGTATTCTTAATGTTTGAAAATCATTAAAAGAAAATATAAATAATATACATAATTTCCAATTATTAATAAAAATAAACCAAAAAATAATATTTTAATAGGTACAAGGTAGCAGATAATGTGATTGAAGAAAACAGGTAGAGAAAAATAAAACACAGAAAATTTTAAGGGTGGAGATAGATCAATGGCTACAATGTATCAGATAATAAATCACTTAAGTATGAAGATTATCAGATTGAATGAGTAGAAACTAATAGCAACTACAACCACCAAAAAAGAAAATTCATAAAAATTCTAAATGATATAAAAGGGTAAAAGTATCAAGAAATGAAAGTACAATAATGGAAAGTACCAGCACAAAGTTATTAACAAAACCATCTATTAGACCTAAGTGAGCTGGATAGATTTTTTTTTCAGTTCTTATATGTGTGGATGTTTTGACTGAATATATTTCTGTAAAGCACATGCTTAGAGTGCTTGCAAATGACACAGAGTGTTTCAGATCCCTATAACTGAAGTTGCAGTTGGTTGTGAGCATCCAAGTTGGTGCTGAGAATGGAACCAAGCTCCATTGTAAGAAGAGCTAGTGATCTTAATACTGAGCTATTTTCCAGAGCTGAGTTGAATAAATTTTTAAAGCTAAAGATATCTTTAAATATGAAAGGACATTCTTACTGGGAATGACTGTACACATATATACCACCACCAATGAGGAAACTGATATAGAAATGTTGTTAGATTAAAGCCAACCTGAGCTGAACAGTGAACCTATTGGGAAAAACAAACAAACAAAGGACGAGGATGGAGTTCAACAGTACAGTATTTGTAGCATAAGAATGACCCTGGGTTTCACTCCCAGATATGCAGGAATAAAGAAATAAAAGTCACAATACAAAAATTAACAGCTTGGTGATCATAATCACTTAATGAAATGTATATAACAAAATATTTGAGTCATAAACTATAATATATCTCCCAGAAAATTAAGGAGTTCAAAATGAGTTTATTTAAATTGCTGTTTACTTTGAGTCAAAATACCACGTTGTGACTCTGATTAGCCAGAACTTATTTTATAGACTTAAGTGTGCAGTGAGACACCTGCCTGTATTGCTTGAGTGCTGAAATAACAGGTGCCTCCCACCGTTTCCATGTTCCACTATTTCCAGCTAATAGCTCCTTATTTAATAGATTAGAGAGAAAAATGAGGAGAAGATTTGGAAGTCAGCATCAAAAACTGAAATTGGTGTCAATTTACCCTTTAAAATTTCAGGGAGGTCAAATTTTGTAATGTGATCATCAAATTATTCACATAATAAATCAAGGACCAGTCTAGACGCATGTCTAAGATCTCTCTCTCTCTCTCTCTCTCTCTCTCTCTCTCTCACACACACACACACACACACACACACACACACACACACACACACACACATATTGTCCTTAAAACAAATATGGTAAATGTATCATCATTACTTCTTTAATAAACATTTCTTATGCTGATCCTGGTAATGACTATATGCAAGAGATATCAAAGTGATCAGAACAGAATAAGAAATCCTTAACCTTACTCTTTTGGGAGGACATAGAATGAGGATGAGTAGGAATCCACATTAAGAAAGAGCAAAGGTGCTAAAAGCATTTACAGAGCAAAGATGAAGTTATATGGAGCTGTAATTATGGTTTCCAGTACTGGACTTCATAGATCAAGAAGGCTGTGCTAAGAAGATAACCTTGACATTGCACACAGTAGGATATGTGAAGCTAGGCGACTCTTTGAAAAGCATCCAGGAATTGGGAAGAAGTCCAGAATTCTTAAGACATGAGTATTTTATGTTTTATTAAGAAGTATTAGTACAGCTTTATGGGGTATAGTGCGCTGACTCAGACATGTAAAAGAATCCAATCACAAGAAGAAGCATTTCCTTGTCTTCCAACATTACTCATTTTTATATGTTGGACATTTTTTACTTGGTCACTCTGAAATAAATTTGATTGCTTTAATCTATTACTGTCCTACCTTTTTGAAGAAAAACTGAACTGATATCACCATTATCAATCTTTTGCTGTCTTTCATTGAGCTTCTGATCCCCAGGCCTGATCATCTCTGTGCCTAGCATCTTCAATTTTGTTTAGTTCTTCTAAGTGCCTAACCATAGTAATGTTCAGAAAATATTTAGAATATCTGGGTATTCATCTATCTTTCTATGTCTGTTATGTTTTAGTTAACCTAATGACCTTTAGGACTCCATAAGTTTATTATAGCTGCATAACATTGTACTGTATGACTATACTTCATTTTTTTCAATCACCCACTGAAAAGAGTCTGAGTTGATTTTATGTTGTAATTATGAATATTGCTGCTATTAACATGGAAAAACCATGTATTAATTATTTTTAATCTCCTTTGGAGAGACACACAGTAGTGGGAATGTTGGATTACAGAACAGGTTTTCATCTAGTATTTTAATGATTACCCATACTTTTTCCCATATTACTTGTAATTGTTACATTTGCACAAACAGTGTACAGAAAATCTTTTTACATATCTGCCAGTATATTTTTCACAATTACTAATCTGAAATGATCTCTCATTGTGGTTATTATGTGCATTTAATTGATGGTTAACTTATTAATGATGGCTAATATGTGTATTTAATTTGCTGAATTCTTGTTGACTCTGTCCTTTACCTTACAGAAGCTTCTCAGGTTTAGAAAGTCCCATTTATTAATTCTTAATCTCAGTGTGTGTGGTACTGACATTAAATTCAAGAAGGGATCTCCTGTACCAATTCATTCAAGGGTACCTTCCACTTTCTCTTCTAAGAGGTTCAGTGAGGCTGTATTTACATTGAGGTCTTTGATCCATTTGGACTTACTTTCTGTGCATGGCAGTAGATATGGAGCAATCTGCAATAATCTACATATCTGCATCCAGTTATGCCAGCACAATTTGTTGAAGATGCTTTCTTTTTTCCATTGTATACTGTTAGCTTCTTTGTCAAATATTAGGTATTCATAGGTGTTAGGGTTAATATCAGGGTTTTCAATTCAATTGTGTCGGTCTACCTGGTTGTTTTTGTGCCAATAACAAGCTTTTTTTGCTACTATAGCTCTATAGTAGAACTTGAAGTCAGGGATGGTGACGCCTCCAGAAGTTCCTTTATTGTACAGTGTTATTTTGGCTATCCTGGGTTTTTGGTTTTCCATATAAAGTTGAGTATTGTTCTTTCAAGGTCTGTGAAGAATTGTGCTGGGATTTTGATGGAGATTGCATTGAATCTATAGATTGCTTTTGGAAAGATTGCCATGTTTACTATGTTGATCCTACCTATCCAAGAACATGGGAGATCTTTCCATTTTCTGGTATCTTCTTTAATTTCTTTCAAAAAAAGACTCAATGTTCTTGTCATACAATTCTTTCACATGTATGGTTAGTGTTACCCTAAGATATTTTATGTTCTTTGTGGCTATTGTAAAGGGTGTTGTTTCTCTGATTTCTTTCTTAGCCCATTTGTTGTCTCTATATAAAGGGACTACTGATTTTTTGAGTTACACTGACACTTTGCTGAAAGTGTTTATCAGCTGTAGGAGTTCCCTGGTAGAGTTTTTCACATCACTTATGTAAACTGTCATACCATCTTCAAATAGTGAAAAATTGACTTCTTCCTTTCAATTTGTTTCCCCTTGATCTTCTTTTTTGTCTTATTTCTCTAGTTAGTTCTTCAATTACAATATTGAAGAGCTATGGAGTGAGTGGACCAACTCATCATGCTCCTGATTTTAGAGGAATCATATTGATTTTCTCTCCACTTAGTTTGATGTTGGCTGTTGGTTTACTGTATATTGCCTTCAACATGTTTAGGTTTGTTCCTGTTATCCCTTGTCTTTCCAAGACCTTTATCATGAAGGGGTGTTGGATTTTGTTACAGGCTGTTTCAGCATCTAGTGAGATGATCATGTGATTTTTCTTTTTACAGTTTGTTTATATGGTGGATTGCATTGATCAATTTTCATATTTTGAACCATCCCTGCATTTTACAAAGCTTCCGATTAGCAAGTTTCCACATACTTTTTGAAGTGGTAGTTACTCTTTTCTATATTCCTTTGTTTACACCTCTTCCATTTAACTGCCTATTGAATTTCTCTATTCATCTTTATCTTTCTATAACACCATATTCTAATTTCTTTCCTTGGGAGAACCCCCTGTTTTCCCTGGATCCCTATTAGGTGCCTAAACACTTTGGTTATTCAGGTGTTGGCATATATATCAAAATATTAAAAGCTAATAAATACATATAAGGAAAATCATGCAATACTGTTTTTGTGTCTGGGTTTCCTTACTTATTATTTTATAGCTGCATTCATTTACCAGCAAATTTCAAATGTTCATTTTTTGTAGCTGAATAATATTGTGTTGTATAAATGTACCCCATTTTCATTTTACTTTCATCAGTTGATGGACATGTAGGCTGCTCCTAATTTCTGGATAATCTGAATAGAGCAACAATGAACATCGATGAGTAAGTAACTCTGCATTAGAATGTAGTCCTTTGGGTGTATTACAACAATGGTACATGTGAATTGATTCTGAGCTCGCTAAAGAACTGAAACACTATTGCTTAAATGTTTAGTAAGGGTAATCCTTGTAGATCTTTGAACATTTCCCTAGTGCCAGATTTCTCTTTAAACCTATAATGGTTCCCTCTATTATGGTATCTCTTTTCTTGTTCTCCTTTATTCTTCCCCTGTCTCAATCTTTCTGCTCCCTCATGTGCTCCTCTTCCTTCTTCTTCTTCTTCCCTTTTCTTTCTCCTAACTCTCTCTCCCCTGCCCCATGTTCCCAATGTGTTCAAGAGACCTTGTTCCTTTCCCCTTCTCCTGGGTAACATATAAGTCTCTCTTAGGTTCTTTCTTGTATCCCAGAAACTAAGTAATAGTTGAGAGGATACCGTAAATGCCCTTCCCCTATAATGATATTGATGACTATCTTATATGCCAACCTAGAGCCTTCATCCAGTAGCTGATGGAAGCAGAAGCAGATAACCACATCTAAACACTGAGCTTAGCTCCTGGAATCCAGTTGCAGAGAGGGAGGAGTGATAAGCAAAGGGGTTAGGACCAGGCTGGCAAAAACCACAGAAACAGCTGACCTGAGAAAGGGGAGCTCATGGACACCAGACTGATAGCTGGGAAACCAGCATAGGACTGACCCAGACTCCCTGAATGTGGGTGTCAGTTAGGAGGCCTGGGCAGCCCATAGGTCCTCTGATAGTGGATCTGTATTTATCCATTGTGTATGAATGGACTGGGGGAGCCCATTTCACTTAGATGGATCCTCTGTCAGCCTAGACCCACAAGGGAGGGCCTAGACCCTGCTCCAAATGATATGACACATTTTGAAGATCTCCCATGGACGGCCTCACCCTCCCTGGGGAGCAGAAAGGGGATGGGTTAGTCGTGGGGGGTACATGGGAAGAGGGGAGGGAGAGGGAAATGGGATTGACATGTAAAACAGGATTGTTTCTAATTTAAATAAAAAATGGAGAATAAAAAAATGAAACACCAATTTCCATAATGGTTGCACAAATTTTCCCTTCTCCTAGTAATGAATAAATATTTCCTCATCCTTGCATTCACTCCATAATGTGTTTCCAGTTTTTTTTAAATTCATCTTGTCCTTTCTGAGTGGGGGTAAGAGAAAAAAATCTCAGTGTGGTTTTAATTTGTCTTTCCTTTATGGATAAGAATGTTGGGTATTTTTAATGTATTTCTTAACCATTTGTGTTTAATCTTTTGAGAGATCTGTGCTTAGTTCTACTTTTTAAAATTTGCTTTTTATTTCCTTGGTTTTCAGTTTTTGGATATATATATATATATATATATAGTATACACTAACCTTCTATCAGGTGGTAACAATATTTGCTACTCTGTATGTTTTTGCTTTGCTCAAATGGCAGTCTCCTTTGTTATACAGAAGTGTTTAGCTTCAGAAGTTCCTACTAATTAATTGTGGGTCTTCATGCCTGTGCTCTGTGTTAAAATGACTAACAATTCAATTGTAGTGGGTATGGTAAAGATATAAATAGGAGTACCAGTTAGAAACTATTTTTTTTAAATCCAACCTTCCTTCATTATTCTGTAATACTATTTTAACAATATTGGGTTTTCCAATGAATGCATTGTTTTTGACATTTCATATAATTTCCATGATTTAAAAAGTCTTAAATTGTTCTAAACCACATTATATAAAATATCATAACCATTAAATTGGTAGTTACAGAGGTAAGTTTTCTCTAACTCAGGAATCCAACCACAATCTATCAGGGCATGTCCTGGCTGTTTATAAATATTTTTCTAGACCTACCTATTCTAAACCAACAAGGAACTTTTTAAATAAATTTTTATTTGCATTAGAAACAACCTTATTTTACACAAGAATCCCAGTTCTCCCTCCCTCCCATCCTCCCATTCCCCCCCATCCCACTCCCCTTCCACTCCCAAGGAGCCTTCCATGGGGAATCATCGAAGTCTGTCACATAATTTGGGGCAAGGCCTAGGCCTTCCCCCCATGTATCTAGGCTGAGAGAGCATCCCCCCACGGTTAATGGACTCCAGAAGTCTATTCATGCACTATCGATAAATGCTGGTTCCACTGTCAGAGGCTTCATAGACTGCACACGCCTCCTAACTGACATCTACTTTCAGGGGGACTGGTTCAGTCCTATGCTGGTTCACCAGCTGTCAGACAGGAGTCCATGAGCTCCCAGGTCAGCTGTTTCTGTGGGTTTCCCCAGCAAGATCTTTATCCCTTTGTTTATCACTCCTTCCTCTCTACAACTGGATTTCAGGAGTTTGGCTCAGTGCTTAGATGTGCATCTCTGATTTTGCTTCCATCAGCAACTGGATAAAGGCTCTATGATGAGATTTAAAGTTGTCATCCTTTTCATTAGAGAGGGAAGGCCTTTAATGTAGCCTCTCCACTATTATTAGATTCTCAATAAGGAACTTTTAAACTATATTTTTATTGTTTTATATAACATTTGGCAGTTAATGCACACCTATTTTAAATGGCCCATATGCACCTCCATGTTCTATACATACAGTTGTGTTGTTGAACAGCATGGCTAAGATTCTATGTCTGAGGAAGCATACAATCTGTCTATATAGTTCTTTCTCCATTCTCAAGCTACCAAGCAATTTAGAAAATAGTGGGGAGGAAAGGAGAATAAAATAGAAATATTGTCCCCTTAAATTCAAAAGATATAGAATAAGACTTTAAGCATTTGGTGCTGATTTCAGTCCTCACTTCCAACTAATTACAAATGTAAAATTAACACACAAACAGCCTGCAAATATGGATTCCTTATTCATGTAGGTGAAAAGCCATGAAGGTGACAAAAACATATGACTTTCAGAGTACATATAGGAGGAGCTGCTTATGTCACATACTATGTGCACTTCTACATTACCACTGTGTTTAGTTGATTGCTGAGCTGAAACAATTAAGCAGTTAAATCTTTAGGTAGCAGGATCATCAACTACTGTAAAATAGTAAAATCTTGCATTACTGATAATTGTAAGTAATATTTTAATTAGGAAACATAAGGCACTATATGTATCAAGTTATTTATCAGTTACTTCCCAAACTGTCAACTAGATACATGAAAAAAATTAAGAAAGAGTAAAGACGGCATGTAGAAAATTGTTGTTTGAAACAAGATGGCCAATAAAAAATTTGGGAAAGGAGAGAATTTGTGGAAAGAAGCTACAAAAGGAGACTCACAGCTTCATATAGCTCATCCCAACCCTTCCATTTGGACTTTGATTGTGAATTTACAAAGCATTCAGTGTTCAAAGAACATTTGGAAGGTGGATGGCACTGTGCTGATACAAGATGAAACTGGTTTATATAAAAACTGTTATAGTTTAGATCAGATACCACAGGTATGTCAATAGAATGGCACTTATTATTCTCATAAAGGTTTTCACAAAGAGTGGTGTATGACTACATAATAGCAGCAATGCTAAATTTTAATTATGGAAAACATTCCCACAAGAAGGGTGATAAAGTTCAGGTTTCATTTAATGTGAATGAAACCCCAGAGAAATGAGGGATGGAGAGCCAGGAGAGGGTGGAACTGAAATAGGCAAGATAGCAGTGTCTTGTGTGATAATGGCTTCATTCTATACCGAGGAGCTTTTGAAAATCCAGGCTACATTTGCACTGTGGATCTATCAACAGAGATGATTCCTGTACTCATTGCCTAACTAAACCATTCATCTACAGCAGACATAATTTCCACAAATTCCTAAAGAGTAATAAGAATGACAAATCTGAGGGAAAAGAACTGAGTACTCTTTTGAATGAGAAAAACTTCTGCTCAACTGCTGAGATTTGCTAAATTGTCATGAAGTGATTATTATGTGAGTTTCTTAATGAGTCCATTCTCTAAATTAGCTGAGCATATGCAAACATCCCAGATGATGCAGACTTAAGTAATAGTAAAATTTGATTTTCTCTTGCTGGGGGAAGAAACACAGAGATTTTCTTCTCTTACTTCTCCCTTTTCTTTCCATTGGCCTCTCCTCTCAATCTCTTTTTCCACTCTCTATTGTTTTCTTCCATTCTTTTCATCTATTTCCATATGTCCTATGTTTTACTTATAACATAGGAGAATCACAAAAGAAAGCAAGGATCCAAGATAGATAGACAAATGATAACCATGATTAGAACCTTGATTGAGGCATAGTGCATTTTAATATTTCAATTCTTTCTTATAATTTTTTAATACAAATCCAACTTGGAATAAGAAAAACCTTCATGACTTATATATCTAACTCCTTGTTCTCACTTTTATGATTTTTCTAAATATGCTTATGTCCTTAAAGTAATTTCAAGTGATTATTGCTTAATACTTACACTACCTTCTTTATAAAATTCTAAGACAGGATTCTTTTCTTTATAATTCCCTGAAGCCCAACTTGAAACACTCTGGTTACATTTTAAATGCATGTGAAACTTTCTGACTCAGATACTGATCATTATTTCCTAGATTATTTTATCAGATAAAAATTATTACTGTTCTCAATTCTTACTACATGTGTTTTCTATGAGTAAGTGAAGGAATTTTGCCAATGCTAATGAATTATTATTTGGCTTCAGGAAAATAATTTATACTATATTTTATATATAAATTATTTAGAAGGCTTTAATGTTGAATTTTATTAAACATTAAAAGTTTTCCACATCATTTTCACATAATTCCAGTATCTGGGAAGAAAAGGTGAGAGCTGTCAAGGTGCTTACAATCTTTCCAGAAACACTTAATTTTTCACAACAGGCTTCAGTTAACCTAGAAGATGTTATAATTATTTAAATGAGTCACTTAATCTCTTAGAAATTTCTGTGAGACATATGACCTTCATAATCTAAGAAAATATGAAGTTGCCAGAAAATGGCAAATGAGATCCAGCATGAAAGGCCATTTGTAAAATTTCTGACAGTTCAGTATATTAGAAGGCCAAAAACCAGTGACACACTGCTCTGTAGAAAACACTGGTCTAATCAATGCACTAGGCAGATTTTAATAATATAGAAGAATATATTGTGTGACATCAGAATACAGATATTCAGTGACCATTTTTATAAAACTGAATAAATAGAAAGGCTACCATATGTATGTGCTTTCTTAGACACAAAGGTAACTTTATAGCAAAGCAATATTTACTTCTTCATTGTTCTCCTGATCATTTATTTGTAAAGTTGATGCTTATTTCCATAGTTTTATTTTTACAATGACAGGGGATGTCCTTCTGTATATACATTTCTCTTATTGGTTGGCCAGTAGCCAGGCTGGAAGTATAGGCAGGGCTACCAGATGAGGAGAATTCTGGGGAGAGGATGCAGATTGATGTTACCAGGGGGAGATACCATGTACCTATCAGGAAGATAGGATACACCAGGTGTTTTCTGGTAAGATAAGACCATGTAGAAATACATGGATTAACAGTTATGGATTAATAATTCAGAGAGAGATTTAGCCTGTAAGAAGCTGGAACCAAGCAGTTTGTAATTGTATTAAGTCTCTGTTTGTTTATTTAGGGCAAGTGGCTATGGGACCAGGCAAGACAGAAACTCCATCTACATTACAATTCACATTTACTATCAATGAATAGTATACAAGTCTAATAGTTGTAAATTCAACTTAGATTGTCACTGAAATTCAAGTTTTGTAGTATTTCAGCAAATGGAAATTTGAAATGGTTTTCCTAATTAATCAGTTTTTAGTATAAACACATTCTCCTGTAAGTACCTGTACTTCATCTTACAAGGTTTATTGTTTGTTTCTTTTGAATAATAAACAAGTATTATTTGTCTTTCATTTTTGTTTAACTACAGAGAGCAAAAATAATTAAGATTAGAAAACATTATTAATGAGCCAATTTAACAATATCCTAATATGCTGTGGTATATAATATTTGTTTAGCTATGTAAGGATTTGTTTTATTTGTTTGTGCTGAAGAATAATTTTCAACTATGTAAAAATGTGTTGCATTTATTTTTGCTTCATTCATTTAATTGCATAAAGATGTGTTGCTCTTTCATCTTGCCTGCCTATGGTACCTGGTTAGTCTAATAAAAAGCTGAATGGCCAATAGCTAGGCAGAAGAGATAGACAGGGTTGCCATGTTAAGAAAAAAAGGGACCAGTCAGTTTTGGGCAATACAGCAGGGGACCAGACAGATAGACATGGAAGGAAGCAAGAAAGCAGGATGGATAGTACATATGTGATGTAAACAAACCTCAGGGCAGAACATAGATGAATAGAAATTGTTTAATTTAAGCAAAAAAAAAAATAGCTAGAAACCAGCCTAAGCTAAGGCCAAGCATTCATATTAATAAGTCTCTGTGTCATGATTTTGGAAGTGGCTGTCTAAGAAAGTCTGCTATACTAATAAGTTAAAATTATAATGGGCTTCTATAAGATATAATGCACAGTTTTTAAAAAGGGACAAAACTAGGTGCCAATAAATAGTTGAAATTTAAGTTCCACTAAATTTGTGCTCTGATGGAACAACAAATCCTCAAATTCTCATTTCTCGTGATCTCAGGCAATCATTCCTTTCCTTTTCTAGACAGCTTTGTTTCTGTTTAAGTGTGTGAAGGTTACATGGAAATATAAATAAAGGTGATAAGATATCAGTGAGAAACAGTCCTGTACATCAGATTTGGCATACCAGTGACCATCAATTAATGTTACTCTAGTCCTACCACTTGCAAGAATCCTATCTCTTTTCCTTCTACCTTAAAATTCTTCCATTCAATCATTTCTTATCTGAGTATGATGTTTTCTCCTTACTCCTGAATAGGCTTAACCACTGCCACAGTGTGATATAAAAATCTACATCAGTCAATGGAGATCTTTATTTTTAATCTGCATCATTATGTTCCATTGCATGACTCTAATAGTTATTCAAGTCCTCTCCTATGTGTGAGTAACATGTTTAGCATTTGTTAACTTGACAAAAATCTACATTCAACCATGAAGGTTCTCTCAGTGAGGAATTATCTAGTTAGGATTTTCTGTGGGGGATTACCTGGAGCACAATCATTTGTCAGGAGCCAGTTCTGGTCAGATATAAAAGTCCCCTCTACAGAGGCTTGGTGACCTCCATGCTAAACAGCCAATTAGTCAAGCACCCCACCCCTTAGGTGATAACCACAGGAGGTTCCAGATACCTGCCCTGGCCTGAGAGCAATTAACACACATTCCTCCGCCACTTCTTCTTTCTCTGCTTCCTCCTTTCTCTTAAAAAAACCCTTGTTATAATCAATAAAGAGACTTTGACAAGGAAAAACTGCTTGGTCTCACTTTTCTTTCCCGCCCATTATTTTCATGTTTAGTCCACCTCTGACCCACGAATTACCGGAGCCCCGCTGGCCGGGGCACATTCATAGACCTGGGTGGACCACCTTCCTACTGAGGGTAGAACCATTGCCTAGACAGAGTCAGGAACTAGAGGAGTGCAGAAAATACCCAGCACAAAAATTATGTATTCAGTGTCTCTTAGCTCTTGGCAGTTGATGTTATTAATTTGTCAATGATGATGAATGGATAGTTGTATAGATAGATGAATACATGAATAGGGTGTTTGGGAAATTATATTTTTAGAGTTGAAGTTATTAGTGGAGAGGCTGTTATAGTTCATTAATTGTGTTCCTAAGTTTATGCATATATATATATATATATATATATATATATGTATGTGTGTGTGTGTGTGTGTGTGTGTGTGTGTGTGTGTGTGTACATATGTTTCTGGGTGTGTTTACATATGCAGCATAGATGTGTGCATGTAAGTGTATGGAAACCACAAGAAAGCATCAACTCTCATTACTCAGTGTTGTATGATAATATTCCTGGGGAGACATGAACAGATAATACAAACCAATGTAATGATAGCACCAAAATCCAGGATTGTGAAACAATCTGTTTATTGTTATTATTAATCAGGAATATGGGTAAAGGATTAGTGACAGAAGTAGAAATGACACAAAGAATTACCAACAGCCTACTCCAGCATGTGTGACAGCTTATGAAACTCAAATCCATGTAGCGTACTATATGAATTGCAGGCTGATCAACAGGATAGATAGAATACTCTGCTAGGCATTAAAACTGCTCTAAGCGTCAAGGCATCTTGGCTGATCTGAACCTCTTATATGCAACTTGACCTATCTAAAAGTGTCTGTCAGCACTCCTCACTGCTTATAAACCCGTAACTAGTGCTGGTCAGTTCTGTGGAACTTCTGAGGCTTTTAAGGTGTTTACTTCTGGAGTTTTAATAAGTATTTCTGTTGGGTGGATTATTTTATCCCCTTCTATAACAGCCTGACCTCTATGGAGTTTCCTAGAATATACCAACTCAAAAGAATTTCCTTTAGAACACTAAGTTAATGTTCTGGTTATTTCATAATATTGGAGCTCTCTATCGATGGTTGGAACTCACTTTTAAGCTAAACTGGCTGTTCAGAAAGTGACAGAACCATCTGTCTTCACTTCCCCAGTGCTGGGATTGCAAATGTGACAGTATGTACAGTAGAAACTATTTCAGGTTCTTATGCCATTGAGGCAAGCTTTACCTAATGAACTATTACCCAGATTGAATTTTGTTCCCTATATATTTTAATTTGCTTAATTTTGAAATTTAATAGTGTAAGGTGAATTGTCTATTAAATATCAAAGTGGTCATATTATACATTCATGGAGTCTACGTGTATGTAAGTCAAAGAGAAAAACAGAATTACCATGAAATTAATTTTATTACCATGTAGAAAGGAAAATCCAACAAGAATGTGAGAAAATCTATCAATATTTTAAACAATTTACTCTTCAGGGATCAAGAAATATTCCATCTCCAATAAATAAATCAATAAATCAATAAATAAGATCTAAACTAAGCTCTGGAATGCTGAGGCTTTGTGGTTGTGGTTGACTAAAGAAAAAAGCCACACAAAAACTAAAGCACATAGATGAAACTCTTGGGAAAGAGGATGTTGGAATGATAAGAGAGGAAGTTGTTTCTAGTATAATTTGTAAACATTACTATTATTTGAAGATGTGAAGAAAATTAAGACCAGGCTGAGTGTTTGGGAGTTAAGGGTGCATATTGCCTCTTCAGAGAATCTGGATTTGTTCACTGGGACTCAGTTAGTTCACAAATGCCTATAAGTCAGGAACAAAGATTACCACACCCTTCTGCCCTCTGTGGGCACATGCATGCATGCATGCATGATTCCACAGGCACACACACACACAAAGGCACACACACAGATACATACACATATACACACACACACATGTGGCGGACCAAATAATTCTGTTATGGATTATTTTGGGGCCCAGCCTCTAGCTCCTGTAAACATGGAGCACCAGAAAGCTCCTGCTCACCATTGAATTGTTAATTGCCAGTAGGGCTACTATTATTTACCATAGCCTCAGGGTAATACACCTCCTGATTTGCATCTCTGTAGCTTAATCCTTGAGTAGGCACATGTCTGGGCTGAGGACTCTGCCTACCAGACCAAGAGTTGTTTAGGTAATAGAATCACTTGATGTTAGCTATATACATTATAATAGATGCTTCTTGATGTTGTCCCTGCCCTTGGAGGACTATTTAAATGGACTTCTCAATAAACCATGGTGGCTCAGCATCAGCTGGTAGCCCTCCTGAGATGATATGGTATTTCCTGTCGCATCATTAGCATTGGGTTATTAAACTTCCCTAGTCCAAACACTTCCACTCAGAATCGGACCCGGGACTGTACGGCTGGCTCCGTTCACAGTCCTAAAGACATTGGTCCAGAACACACACAGAGGGACATACACACACACACACACACACACACACACACACACACACACACTCATAAAAAGACTTCAATCATTTTATTAATGCATACTTCCTTGATCAGGGAGTATTGATTGCATCACTTCCCTAGACACTACACCACATTGGTTTAGGCACGTGCATCTAAACTGTTTAAGTAAGTTTACCTTGAATATCTCTGCTCACCACCTTGTGATCACAAACTAACTTTTCTGTTAAAGTAAAATGGAAAAAGTTGTCTCAAAGATTTAGATACAGCATCACTGATCATAGTTTCAACTTCAGGTCACTAAAACTTATTCTTCTATGAATATAAAGCAAAATGAAGAAACTGAGCAGTGGCCAATTAGAAATAAAGATGTCAAGTGCAGGGGAGGTAAGTGTCAGATGATTCAACACCTGTTTGCCACATATGCAATATATAATTAGAACAAATTAAATGCAGATAGAAATTGGACATCAGTGGTATTAGATTTCCAAAGATGAAGATATATTTACTTAAAAGGCAAAAAGTCAACAAAATATTCCTGAAATGAATTAAATCATATGCTTCCTGAGAATCTGTATCTATAGGCTTATTTTTTTAAATTCCAGAATATTTGTACTCCAGAATGTTAGAAATTTGACAGAATCCCAATCTTTCTGATAGCAGTGGGAGTTCCAAGCAGCATGTTAATTGTACACCGGTATTTTACTTGGACAGGTTCTACACAATATGGAAAGAGTCAACACTACAGATGTATAAACATGGTTCTTCTATTAAGGCATCCTCAAAATGTTATTTTTGTTCTTTATTGTTCCAAATTTATTGTAGATTTGGGAGAAACTTTAATGTTTGCAATGTTGTTATTATTGAATCAACATATTTTTGCATGGTTAGTAAAGTCTTTTTATAAAACAGAATTACTGATTAAAATGCTCCTGTTTAATTATAAGTGAATTCAAAAGAACATACTTCCATGGCACAATGAAAAATCTGTTTTTCTAATTCAAAGTACATCATTAAGAATTAACTTTCCTGTTTGTGATTGTATAGTTGGTCTTTAAACAAATTATAATCAATCTGTTAATAATTTAATTAAATATGACTGAAGTAATTGGTGCATAGTTCATTTCTTACCAAAAGTAAAACTCAAATGATTGCAGTTAACCTTTAATCAAGTCACATATGCAGTTTTACTTATATTTTATTAATGTCATTTTCATTAGTGACCTTTGCTCTTGAGTTATATGCAATTTACTCTCAACATAATAGAACACAATCATAAATATTATAACAAAAACTCATAATCAGGGCATCTCCATTGTGTTTACCATCATTTTATACTCATTTTTTTCTAGTTTATTTGTAAGTTATTAGAAAAATGCAAATTTTCTTTTCAAATCCCTCTCCCCCTCTCTGTCTCTGTCTGTCTGTCTCTCCCTCACTTCTGTGTTTATGTGTGCATGCTTGTGTGCATGGTGTGTGTGTATTGTATGTGTCTGTGTGTGTGTGTGTGTGTGTGCAGACTATATATTCTCACTTGTGACAATGATCATTGCTAATGTCCTTTTCTAAACTGGAGTTCTTTGTCTTTAAGGAAATTTACTTCTTAGTTATTGAATATTTAATTTCACTTCAGGAAGCTTCTTTTCAAGGTTTAAATATCTTGTAATTTTTTCTATCATGTTTTATGCATTTTACTCAGTTATTTGTAAACATTTCTATATTTTAAATTGAATGTGTTTTAAGAAATTTGTGTCTGTTACTGAACAAATTGTATTTCATGTTTTACTTTCAAACCTGTTAGGTTGTATGCTTTGGATTTAAGAACAATCAATGGGGAAGAGAATTTTGCCTTTGAAAATGTTAGTTATCTTTTATTTGTTTGAAGAGTAAAAAAAATTACTAGCTGTCTAAAAGAACATGGGCTTGTCACCTTGGGGCCCCCATCCCCTGCAGGTGGCCGATCCGGGAACTCTCTTGAGAAAAACAGTTCCCGGAATAACCACAGGATGTCCCAACGACCTCTGTGGAATGTTCCAACGCCCCAGGTGTGTTGCTTAATATACCACATAGTTTAACTGATGAGTAAATGTGTAACTTTGGACTTCCCCTATTTCCTCCCTAGTCCTCCCCCTCCTTTGTGGTTTTTGCCTTTATAAGCTTGTCACAAGTTTGGGTCGGGGTCGAACTCCTCTACCCCTGCGTGGTGTATGAGTCTCGACCCCAGCATGCTGGCCTGAGATCTCGTTCAATTCCATTTTCAATAAACTTCCTCATGTGATTGAAGCAAGTCCTGTCTCGGTGTCTCACTGGGTGCACGTTATTCCCGAGATTTGAGTGAGGGTCTCCCTTCGGGGGTCTTTCAGTTGATTTAACTCAAATGTAATATGGTTATGCCCCATCCCAAGGGGCTCCCAGTAATTCGTGAGTCCGAGCTAGATCACACCTGCAAATAATGGGCAGGAAAGAAAGAGCGGGACCAAGCAGATTCCATTGTCAAGGCCCACTTTATTGAAACCAAGGGGGTTTTTAAAGAGAAAGGAGGAAGCAGAGAAAAGGGAGGTGGGGGGAGGAATGAATGTTAATTGCTCTCAGGCAGGTATCTGGAATCTCCTGTCTTAAGGAAGTGGGGGAAGGAATAGGTGTTAGTTGCTTCTCAGGCCAGGTATCCGGAATCTTCTATGTTTATCTCAAGCACTAACTAAGGAAATGGGGGAAGGTGTTAGTTACTTCTCAGGCCAGATCCCGGAACCTGAGGGGTGGGATGGTAGGCTAGCTAGGCATGGGGGGTTGCCAAGGCTGGCTTCTGACATCTGCCCCTACTAAGTATAATAAAATGCAGTGTCTGGCTTAGGCTACATGATGGGCGCCCGCATCCAGGACCCTATGTTTTATGATATTGTCATTTATATGACAGTGAGTGGTAGTGCCTCTGTCTTAGGTTACGTGAGATGCATCTGTCCCCAGCACTCTGATGACCCTTCATAAGGCTAGCAGCTTGGGAATGCTTTGGAGTGGGCATCTGGGGGTCAGTCTCATGCTAAACCCATCATGGAGGATGCTACAGCTGCTGTGAAGGGTCAGCATCTGGCTTGCGGCATCACGATACATTCCCATCATGGGCGGCTCCAAGGCCAAGGAAATCGGGAGGTTTGATGTTCAAGACCTGAAAAATCCAGTCCTTTAGGACTGGGGGGAGGGTTATTGTCGTCAGGCAGCTCAGAATCTAATGCCTCCAGGTGATGGTAGTGGACCAAAACCGGTTTTTCAAGGATGGTGTCAATCTGAGACTTAATGAATCTGGTTAACTTTTGAAAAGGTAAAGGTGACAGTTTAAGTAGTCAATCTAGTAGAACAGGCAAGGTAGGAATTAAATGCCTACAATTCCCTCAGAAAAGGGAGGGGTGGAAGAATAGCAGACCCAAGAGTCCTCTATAAGGGAGTGGTTGGCTTGATGAAGGGCCTGAACAGTAGGGTTAATTTAGGAGAGAGTGAGGTCAGCGGAGGAGGGAGGTCCTTGGGGGAAAAATGGTCAGAGGTTCCCTAGTCTGGAGAGGCCCCTAATGCTAAAGCACATAAGTCAACTATCGGGGGGAATAGGAGGGGGTGGTTGCAATAGTTGTGAAGCATTGGCAGCATCACTGGCTCGGTTGAGAATCATCCAGGTGTAGTTGTAGATCTGATAAGGGCTTCCAGTGGAAAGGCAATCAAAGGTGGGAACACACAAGTAGCCAAAAGACAGCATCTTTTATCTAGAATTAAGCAGAATTAGAAGGCTTCCCAGGGATTTCCCCTGGTTGGATTATATAGTTTTAAAAGGCATTTAGGCAACCATCTAGCATTATTGGCCTGATTATTAAAATCCATGCATGTCCTTTTCCCCAAATGAGGACCGGATCTGGTCCATGCCATTTATAAGTTAGGGGATCTTTCCATAAGACTTGAGCATAATTTTGAGCCATTGAGACTGATGGATGCCAGAGGTGATCCGCGGCTGATTTTTCTGTATCATCATACATGAGGAAATTTAGCACAGACAATGCATGGTATAGAACTCCTCCTCCTTAGGCAACCTGGTGGTCACCCGCTCTCTCGGGGTCACCATATTGATGCTGAAATTAGTGCGGACACCCTATCGGCATAGCTCATTACAGCCCAAAATTCCTGGACTCAAGTGATCTCCTGTCTCAGCCTCCCGAGTGCTGGGATTAAAGGCATGAGCCACCACTGCCTGGCCTGTGCGTCCCGCCTGCTCAGGAGCCACCGCTGCCCGAGCTGCAGGCTTGCCTCATGTCTCATTGCTGAGCTTTAAAAGCTCGGAGGCAGGCGCTTTACTCCCCCCCAAGTCAGCAGCATGCTGCGTCCCCAAAGGCCCAAAGGCCTAGCCTTCCCTGCTGCTATGGGCTCGGCAGGCAGGTCCACTCATGCTGGGTGGGACTAGGCCATACGGGCTGTTCCAGTAGCACCAGTCTCGGGAATTAAGCACAAAATTGCTGGAAAGCTTTGCTAGTATATCCAGACCCATTATTTGTTTTTATAATTTTTGGCACTCCCATGTAAGCAAAACATCTTAAACAGTGACTTCTAACATGCCTGGTGTTTTCTCCAGCTTGAGGAGTGGCACATTTTTAACTTGCCAAACTCTGTAATGTGAGTCACATCCATTCACCATAAATGGTTGGGGAGCAGGCATTGAGGATTCACCCTTAAATTAGCCATAGCCATATTGTGGGCATATTTTTCATTGTTTGATGATTTGACCAGCAGTCTCTCTGGTTAAGCCAAATTTCTTACTTAGATTTTTGCTATTATGAAGAAGAAAGTTACAAGCCTGTCAAGCTTTTTCTATTTAAGGCAAATCAACTGATTTTGTTAATCAGTTAATTCATTCCATTTGGCTAGTAATCAGGGAAAGGCCTATTTAATAGGGTCCCTGTGTGACCCATAAATATGATAATTCTTAGGTGAATAATATTTTGAATTTGTTTAAATAATATTTTGACTTGACTATTACTAGACCCTGTGTATGGGACTGTTTTTGTTACCTTATAAGCCTTAAATATATAGTGACTGTCAATATGCAAAGTAAATGAATTATTTACCAGCATCTGTAAGACTATTGCAACAGCTTGTAGTTTGATTATTTGAGCTGAAGCCAGAGCTGTCTGCTCTGTCTATTTCTTTCTATTAAAAACCTATGTAAGTAACTCTCCCAATAGAACTATGGGTAAAAATTACCCATTTTTTTTAAAGGACTGCTTTTTACAATTTTGGAAATACAAAAGGATGCATAGTGCAAATTGTAACAGTCCATGAGCTAGAAATTATCAATTCTTCCTGAAAATTGAGCAAAGGCAATCGCCTATGACTCATTGTTCTGAAACCACCAATTAAAGTGTTGCTTAGAGTAGGAGACATGTATCATACTTGGTTTTCTCCTAAACTACTTTCTAAAATCTATATGGCATTTCTGTATCATGTAGACTAATGCTTTAAAATAAGGGTTTAAAATATTTAGGCTGGTAAGACGGGTACGCACAACCATAGTAATGGTCCCTTCTGCCATAAACCAGAAGTCGGACTATGCTTTGTAGGGAGTACATAAGTTTCCCATGGTTTTGCATAGTCAATATATCTGATGATGCTGAATTGCCTCCTCAAATTATACAACTTGTCTACCTTCTTAGTTAGCTGTTTGGGTATATCTGTATTATTATCTCCTTATAGAATCTTACTTAAAGGATTTAAATCATCATTAGATGTCCCAAAAAAGGTACTTAACCAATGAATATTTTATAACAATTTCTAAAAAAATTATTAAGATTTTAAACTATCTTTTCCAATTGTTATCTATGAAGCCTTAATTTCTTTAGAATATAACATATGTCTTTAACAATTCTCTAGATTTATTTAGAGTTTTTGAGTAGCCATTTCTAATCTAACCTTTGAGGCTGACAACCTGATAAAATCTCATTTGCATCTTGGCTGACCTGGCTTAAATTTGCATATGTAAAGACACATTCAAGCTGTGAATCTAACAGGTTGGCTCTTTCCTGAGGTTTTTTATAAACCCCTTTTTTAAAATAATGTATCAACTTCAATATTCTGGATTTCCTTTTTTAACCATAAAAATTTAGTAAGACCTGTATCCTGTCGTCTGCCAAATTTTACAGAATCATCCATAGAATCCTCATGCCTCTAAGCTAACACTATAGGCTTTTGCTAACTATTTAATTGACTGTCTCCTAGGGCTGAAATGAAAATTTTTCCTGCTAAGACATTGACTGACTGATTGGATGCTCCTTTTGGCAATGTTAAAGTGATTTTGATATTTTTTAAACAATATCTGAGGCAATGTAAATATCTCTCTAATCATATCCAAGGCAATTTAGGCATTTTCATTCATCCCCATTCATAAATTCACAATCACATCACGCCTCCCGGTGTGGCCACACCATTCATTCATAGCTTGCATACATCTCATATTTCTCCTTTTGCCTAGGTTATGATCAATTTGTTGAAAACAAAAATCCCTAATTGAAATTTTTAACATAAGAGCTATAATTAATCACTGAAATATGAGCATGCAAAATTTGAACAATTCTAAGCTTAAATATGTTGTCCTTTCTTCTCTATAAGTCTCAAAAACAGATTCTGTCTGGCTGTATCAATAGCATATATATATATATATATATATATATATATGTATATATATATATGTATATATATATATTAATTAGCCATCAACCCTGGTGGCACCTCCCAAGGCTGTAAGTTACTACGTGGAGGCAGGATGTCCGCCGCCCCGGCAGCCATTTGTCTAGCCTGCTGCAGACGCCAGCATGAGGTGGTACCAAGCCGCTGACTGAGGGCTGGCAGACCGAGGCCACTGTCATGGCTGACCTTGGCCTTAGCTCGACCATGCCCTCTGGGCCGCTGAAAAATCTGTGGTTGTATTTTGGGCACAAGCCTGATCCCTAATTCTTTCTTTTGTTGGGACTCTGACCTGGAGCTTTTCCTAAATAAGTCCAAAGCAACCTCTAGAAGGCTCTGTGCATTTCTTCCTCCCTGTGCCTTGCTTTCTGTGTAGGAATAACCTATTTTTAACTGAAGTTCCTGTAAGGCAGCCACCATCGCTAATCCCTGAGTGTAAGCTAGGTCCATATCTGAACAATTCTTAACGAACTCGCCACATCCGTCCTCTTCCTGTGAGGCCTTAGCATGGTCTGGCATGTATTACCAACATTATCATAAGCTAGGTATTTTACAATCAAAGTTCCATCATCTGTGTCTCTAACCTTTCTGTACAATTTCATACAGGCCTACAGATCAATTTTGAATTAACTCCCTAGGTCCCTGCCTGGTCTCTATAACAAATATCCTCCTCCTGACCAGCAGGCCTTGGTGAGAACTTTTCCCAGACCAGCGTCCGTTGCAATCGGGTGAGCAGGACTTCCTTGTCGGTGTGCACTAATGAGGTTTCCTTGGGGAGGGGGGTCTCCATTCGGCGAAGAATCTGTACCTAGAGCCGCATGTTTGGCGCCACCTGCCCTGTCCTTCGGGGCTCTGGTAATTCATGAGTCCGAGCTAGATCACACCTGCAAATAATGGGCAGGAAAGAAAGAGCGGGACCAAGCAGATTCCATTGTCAAGGCTCACTTTATTGAAACCAAGGGGGTTTTTAAAGAGAAAGGAGGAAGCAGAGAAAAGGGAGGTGGGGGGAGGAATGAATGTTAATTGCTCTCAGGCAGGTATCTGGAATCTCTTGTCTTAAGGAAGTGGGGGAAGGAATAGGTGTTAGTTGCTTCTCAGGCCAGGTCCAGGAACCTGAGGGGTGGGATGCTAGGTTAGCTAGGCATGTGGGTTCGCCAAGGCTGGCTTCTGACATGGTTAGAAGTCATCAATTGTTTAAGCTATATGAGATGTAAGATTGAGGTATAAATTGTCTACAATTAGGAATATTTCTTAATTTTCCTAACAAAATTCTCCATGTGTTCTTTAAATAATGATTCCCAATGATACCATTGAAATAATCTATATAATTACTGATTTGTAATCAATGTTTGAAGTACCCACTTGTCACAGATTCAATTATTTCTGTTTTTCTCTAAAGTGTATTTGTATGAATATGAGCTCTTGAATTTTGATATTATTCACTAAAGTTTCAACAGTTCAATTGTAATTGTTTATATCAAGTGCCAACTTATGTGAAATCAGTCTTAAAATATATTATATTTTGTATCAGTAAACCTACTTCCTTGTTTTAGTTGCTGTTATTCTGAAAATGTTTCTAAATCTTTTTTTATAAGGCTTTCTTTTGAGGCAGTGTTTCTTGGGCCAGAGCAGAGTCTCACTTGTCTGTAACAAGGTGATGTTAACCTTGACCTTATGGGCCCTTCCTCTAATTCACAAGTTCTTGGATTGCAGGCATATGTCATCAAACCTTCACTGTAGTTGTGGATTCTAATATTGAAACACAAATTTCAAAGGACATAAGTGTAATATTTGACTTTTAACCCATTCTCACAGTCACTGACTTTTAATTGGATCATGACACAAACATTTGTGATAACTGAATGTTTCTTTTTTATACTTAATTTTTTTATTTAAATTAGAAACAAGATTATTTTACATGTCAATCCCATTTCCCTTTCCCATCCCTCCTCCCCTGCCCCCCACTAACACCCTACCTATCCAGTACCATTTCTGCTCCCCAGGGAGAGTGAGGCCTTCCATGGGGGTGGGTCTTCAGAGTCTGCCATATCCTTTGGAATAGGGCCTGAGCCCTCCTGAGTGTGTCTAGGCTGAGGGAATATCCCTTTATGTGGAATGGGCTCCCAAAATCCATTCCTAAGCTAGGGATAAGTACTGAACTACTACTACAAGAGGCCTTATATATTTCTGAGGTCTCCTCACTGACACCCACATTCATTGGATCTGGATCAGTTCCAAGCTGGTTTCCCAGTGATCATTCTGGGGACCAAGAATTCCCCCTTGTTAAAGTTAGCTGTTTCTGTGGGTTTCACCAGCATGGTCTTGACCCCTTTGCTTATCTCTCCTCATTCTCTGCAACTGGATTCCAGTTCAGTTCAGGTTTTAGCTGTGGGTATCTGCATCTACTTCCATCAGCTGCTGGATGAAGGCTCTGGGATGGTTTATAAGTTAGTTGTCAATCTCATTATCAGGGGAGGGCATTTAAGGTAGCATTTCCACTGTTGCTTAGATGGTTAGTTGTTGTCATCCTTGTAGATCTCTGGATCTTTCCCTAGTGCCTGATTTCACTTTAAACCTATATTGGTTCCCTCTTTGATGGTATCTCTTATTTTGCTCTCCTCTATTCTTCCCCCTATACAAACTTCATGCTCCCTTATGTCCTCCTCACCCCTCCTTTTCTCCTTTTCCTTCTCCTAGTTCCCTCTCCCATTCCCTCATGCTCCCAATTTGCTCATGAGATTTTGTCCCTTTCCCCTTCTCAAGGAGACCATGTAGGTATCGTTTAGAGTCCTCCTTGTTGCCTAGCTTCTCTGGTGGTGTGGATTATAGCCTGGTAATCTTTTGCTCTATGTTTAAAATCCACATATGAGTGAGTACATACCATGTTTGCCTTTTTGTGAATGGGTTACCTCGCTGAGAATGGGGAACACTCCTCCACTGCTGGTGGGAGTGCAAACTTGTACAGCCACTTTGGAAATCAGTATGGCAATTCCTCCGGAAAATGGGAACCAGCCTATCACAAGTTCCAGCAATACCACTCTTAGGCATATACCCAAAAGAAGTACAGTCATACAACAAGGACATCTGCTCAACTATGTTCATAGCAGCAATATTTGTAATAGCCAGAACCCGGAAGCAACCTAGAGGTCCCTCAACTAAAGAATTGATAGAGAAAATGTGGTACATTTACAGAATGGAGTACTACTAGTGGGGGAAAAATGGAATATTGAAATCGAAGGCAAATAGATGGAACTGAATATATTTCAATACATGTCTTCAGTCTTCTTTACATTTCTGTCTTTAAAAAATTATACTTCTCCTTTACTTTAAGAAGCATTGGTCATATATTCACGTTATTATTTTTCTGTATTAGTTTCTAAATTTTGAATTCTAATTAGACACTTTGCAGCATGATTAGTAAAAACTCTGAGACAGGTATTGGGGTTAAAACTGAAGAGCAGTGACGTTTCCAGCCACTAGGTAGTTCTTACTTATACCAATGTTCAGAACAAAGGGCAACCTGGTCTTTAGACTGTCTTCTGCCTGGACTGCATCTGTCTCCATAAAACTTCAGACTGCTCTGCTCCTGTCTCCTTCCACCCTATATTCCCCCCAAGTGCTGGGTTTAAATGCATGTCATCCTTAGTTTTGGGATCAAAGGTTTGAGTTCAATTTCTCTGTTAGACACATTCACTCTTATATAGCTCAGGATGGCCTTGAACTCCATCTTCCTGAGTCTCCTAACTGCCATGATTAAGGTGTGTCCACCACTGCCTGTCCTCTATGGCTGACTATTGACTCAGATGTGTGACTAGCTAATAATTTAGCTATGCACTATGATCTTTAGGCAAGCTTTATTAAATCATAAACAAAATATCACTACAATCTTTTGTTTATAAATGATAGAAATTCAACTCTGATGACTAACCACTGCTACTTTAGTTTTTATTTGTATCTGCCCTTGTTATGACTATGTCAGTAAACTTGGGATGTTTTGAGTTTAATCAAACATATACATACTCAAAAAACACTGCATAACTTAGATCTTTAATGTCAAACATATTTGTAATTTAATACAGGGACATAATATTTCTATAACTATAAATAATTCATATCTAATCCAAAATTCATTTCCCTTTTTCTACTCAGTATTATGCTATACATATTTAGAATTTGATATTTGATCCATTTTATTTGAGAATGTTGCTTTTATTTTCTTTTGTAGCCTTTTCTTGAATAGGGTTTAACCATTTATAACTTTAAAATAAACAAAATCATATCTAAAACATCGGTTTCAATAAGCTTATTTGAAAGGCTCCAAAGCCATATATGGAGGGCACTTATTTTATGTATATCAAAATGCCAGGTGAACATCATGGACACTGTGTCCTCTTGAACAGCATGGAGGAGGCTCAAATGTCCAAGATTGTTCCTTTTTTCCACATCTGACTCTTTATGCAGAGCTTTGAGAATCAGATACCTTAACTTTTAATTCTCTATACTCCTGACATGGATAATTTTTCTTTCCATAAGATTTGCTAACTGTTTAAGTTAGCATATCTTGTGAAAATTCCCTGGCAAAAGAAATTTAACTAAGGAAGGATTGAGTGCACATTTCATGCAGTAAAGGATTCAAGCCTAGGTAACAGTGCTATCTAATCCAGGATGTTTTCCCACCTAGAATAATCTTAATTCAGATGTCTTCATAGAGACTTCATCCTAGGTGATTCTAATTCCATCTAATTGAAACTTTACCCATTACAAGCACTTCAACTAAATTTCTCTACTGACTAAATAATTCATTCAGGATCCCAAAACTGAGCAGCTACTGTAAAGCAAAGGGCACAGTCTACAAGACAAAATAGAAAAAGTATTGGATCTGTTTGCATCTACCAGAAGAGAACTTTGGTCCCACATCCATCAGGAGAACAAGAAACTCTTGCTACACCCACCAGAAGAAAGGAAGAGAAGAAGACAAGGTAAAAGCACATCCAACAACAAAAACCCAATATGACACGACCGGAGACTAGAAACCATACACTAGTAAGACCTGAACAATCACAATGTAGATGAAGCAGAAGAGAATGTCCTTAAAAGCATCTTCATGAAAATGATGGAAGACCCCAAAGAGGACATGAGAAAATCCCTTAAATAAAATGGAAGAAAAAACAAACCAAAAAATACAATATATCAATAAATCTCTCAAGGAAACAGTTCAAGACCTAAAAACTGAAATAGAGACAATAAAGAAAGCACAATCTGAGGCAATGCTGGAAAAAGAAGAGCTGGGTAAACGATCAGGAACTACAGATGTAAGCATAAGCAACAAAATACAACAGATGGAAGAGAGAATCTCAGGAGTTGAAGACACTCTAGTGGAAATAGATTCATTGACCAAAGAAAATCTTTTATTTCTCTCAGGGTTCAGTGGACTTTATTGATTCAACAACAAATGGTTAAGGAAAACCCATTACCTTATCACTCCCGAGGCATCATCAGCAGATGCGAAAGCCACACTTCGAAAGCCCAGCTTATTGAACACCTTTTGGATAATGATGTACCAAGATGTATCTCACTCTTGGCACTTGGAATTATACTTGGTGGCATGAAATTATAATTGGGGAATTGTCTTCTCCATTATATGGTGGCTCCATTTACTTTCTTTTATATATGTAGCGAGCAAAGCTTTCAATCATTATAGATGGAGAAAACAATATATTCCATGACAAAACAAGATTCAAACAATACATATCCACCAATCCAGCCCTACAGAAATTTCTGGAAGGAAAACTGCAACCCAAGGTAGTTAACTACAACCAGAAAAACATAGACAATAGATAATCTCAACTTAACAAAAACCAAAAGGAAAAAGGGACAGAATCCCACACATAATGTCACCACTATGACCAAATCAAAAACAAAAAGAATGAACAATAATCAATGGTCATTAATATCCATCAACATTATTGGTCTTAACTCCCCTATAAAAAGACACAGATTAACAGAATGGATAAGAAGACAGAATCCTTCCTTCTGCTGCATACAAGAAACTCACCTCAACTTTAAAGACATATGGTACCTAAGAATTAAAGGTTGGGGAAAGATCTTCCAATCAAATGGACCCAAGAAACAAGTGGGGGTAGCAATCCAAATATCCAACAAATTGGACTTTAAACTAAAATCAGTCAAAACAGATGAAGAAGGTCATTTCCTACTCATCACAGGAGAAATCCATCAGGATGAAGTCTCAATTCTGAACTTTTATACCCCAAATACAAAGGCATCCACATTTCTAAAAGAAACATTACTAAAACTCAAATCACACATAAAACTGCCCACATTTATGGTGGGAGGTTTCAACACCACACTCTCACCACTGGACAGGAACAGCAGACAGAAACTTAACAAAGAAACAAAAGAACTAATAGAAGTTATGGTGCAATTGGACTTAACAGATATCTATAGAACATTCCACCCAAATGCAAAAAAATTTACCTTCTTCTCAGAGCCACATGGAACCGTCTCTAAAATAGACCACATAGTTGGCAATATAGCAAACCTCAACAGTTACAAAAAAATTGAAATAAGCCCCCTGTTTCTTATCAGACCACCGTTCTTTAACATTAGAATTCAACAACAACATGAACTACAGAAAACCTACAAACTCATGGAAGTTGAGTAACAACACCCAATTGCACAATTTATGGGTCCAGGAAGAAATAAAAAAAAGAAATTAAAGGTTTCCTAGAATTCAATGAGAATGCAGACACAACATATACAAACCTATGGGATAATTTGAAAGCAGTTCTAAGAGGAAAGTTCATAGCGCTAAATGACCACATGAAGAAACAGGAGAATAATCATACTAGAGAATTAACAGCACAACTGAAAGGTTTAGAAAACAAAGAAGCCAATACACCCTGGAGAAGCAGACACCAGGAAATAATCGAATTGAGGGCTGAAATCAGTAAAATGGATACTAGGAGAACAGTACAAAGAATCAATATAACAAAGTTGATTCATCGAGAAAATCAACAAGATAGACAAACCTTTATCCAAACTTAACAAACAACAAAGAGTGTACATGCAAATTAATAAAATCAGGAATGAAAAGGGGGACATAACAGACACAGAGGAAATCCAGAGAATCATCAGGTCATACGTTGGAAACTTATATTCCTCAAAATTTGAAAATCTAAAGGAAATGGACAATTTTCTGGACAGATTTCACTTACCAAAATTAAATCAAGAAGAGATAAGCAACTTAAATAGACCTATAACCTCTAGTGAAATGGAAGCAGTCATTAGAAATCTCCCAACCAAAAAAAGCCAAGGGCCAGATGGCTTCAGTGCAGAATTCTACCAGAAATTCAAAGTGCAGCTAATACCAATTATCCTCAAAACATTCCAAACAATAGAAACAGAAGGGTCATTACCAAACTCTTTTTCTGAGACTTCAATAACCTTGATACCCAAGCCGCAAGAAGACATAACTAAGGAAGAGAACTACAGACCAATATCCCTCATGAATTCAAAAATTCTCTAAAAAATACTGGCAAATCGAATCCAAGAACACATCAGAGAAATCATCCATCCCAATCAAGTAGGCTTCATTCCAGGGATGCAAGGATGGTACAACATATGAAAATCTGTCAATGTAATCCACCATATAAACAGACTGAGGAAAAAAACCCACATGATTATATCACTAGATGCCGAAAAAGCCTTTGACAAAATCTAACTCCCGTACATGATAAAGGTCCTGGAGAAATCAGTGATAACAGGAACATACCTCACCATAATAAAGCAATATACAGCAAGCCAACAGCCAACTTCAAATTAAATGGAGAGAATGTCAATCCAATTCCTCTAAAACAGGAACAAGATAAGGCTGTCCATTCTCTTCATACCTCTTCATATTGTCTTTGAAGTTCTAGCTAGAGCAATAAGACAACAAAAGGAGATCAAGGGGCTAAAAATTGGAAAGGAAGAAGTCAAACTCTCACTATTTGCAGAGGATATGATAGTCTACATAAGTGACCCGAAAAATTCAACCAGGGAACTCCTACAGTTGATAAACACTTTCAGCAAAGTGGCAGGATACAAGATTAACTCCAAAAAAATCTGTAGCCCTGCTATATAAGGATGACACATTGGTGGAGAAAGAAATCAGAGAAGCATCACGCTTTACAATTGCCAGAAACAACATAAAATACCTTGGAGTAACACTAACCAAAAAAGTAAAAGACCTGTACCATAAGAATTTTGAGTCTCTAAAGAAAGAAATTAAAGAAGATACCAGAAAATGGAAAGATCTCCTATGCTTTTGGATAGGTAGGATCAACATAGTAAAAATGGCAATCTTGCCAAAAGCAATCTACACATTCAATGCAATCCTCATCAAAATGCCAACACAATTCTTCACAGACCTTGAAAGAACAATTCTCAACTTTATATTGAAGGAACCGGCTTCCCTTTTGGCAGCCATAACAGCCGAACATGTGCTTGCCATATACCTGCCTTGGTCACTTAGAGGTCAGATGCCTGTCTTGTGACAAGGAACCAATCAGAAGTTAGCTGGTGGCGCTATGCTTTACGACCCTGGGTGTGCTTTACGGACAAGCACACAGCAATGACGTAGAGAGCATAGCAACCACCCTGGGAGGGCCTATGAGCCATAACAACCAGTTGACCAATCAACACAGGGCAAGCCCTCCAAGCCTGGAGGCACACCAATCATGAGCCTGTGCGTAAGCCTGTGCGTACCCCTAGACACTCCCCTTACGCTGCCCTATAAGATCTTTGGGGAGACCTTAGGAGCCGTCTTTTTCTAGCCGTCTGCCATGGCGGGTGGGTGAAAGACCCGAGCTAACATGGGGTTAGTTCGTTAAATTACAATAAAGCCTCGTGCAGTTTGCAGCAAGCTCTCGAATCCGCCTGGTGATTGGGGTGACCGCGAACCTGGCCTGAGACCCCGGATACTTGAGTTTTCAGGGGTCTAACATTTTGGGGGCTCGTCTGGGATTTGCGACCACCCTTCACCTGAGTGGATTCGATCTTGGAGGTAAGATGATTAGAGCTCGCAATTTATATATGTTCAATGTTCTATGTTTCTTGTTTTGTCTCTTGCTGTGTTGTTGGTTTGGTGCCATGATTTGTATTTGATCTGCGCAGAATTTGTATTTGTAATTCGGACTTCTGGGGAAGACCCTGAAGTCCTGCCCTGGATGAAAGTCCGAGGGTTGCTTGATTTGATCTGCACAGAATTTGTAATTTGTATTTGATCTGCGCAGAATTTGTAATTGAACCATAGGGTAAGCAGACTTGCGAGAACCTTGGTTCCACCCTGGATGAAAGTCCAAGGTTTGGTTGTAATTTTGGTTTGGGGCACCATTTCTTTGCCGCGGTTTGTCCTGTCTAATGTTTGTGCTGTCTAATGTGCTGTCATTTGTGTTATGTGTTTCTTAAGCATCTCTTTCTGTCCCACATTGCCCATGCACGTGGCATGCATGGGTCAGGGGTCTTTTCTTGTTGCCCTA
The DNA here is from genome assembly GCF_003668045.3 of Cricetulus griseus. Lineage (NCBI taxonomy): Eukaryota > Metazoa > Chordata > Mammalia > Rodentia > Cricetidae > Cricetulus > Cricetulus griseus. The sequence continues at coordinate 158,399,228 of NC_048598.1, forward strand.
AGCACATGGCACGGGAAAGGAGTTCTGCCATGTGTCACGGGTTAGAATGTGTTATGTTGGAGTCCCCCGATGCTGCTTTTCTGAACTCGAACCACTGCTGCAGCCCTTACAGCTGAGCCTGGCCCATGTAGGTGAGTCTTTCCCTATCCCCACTTGCCGGTCCCGTGGGTCCCTGCCATTTGCCTAGCTGCCCGGCATTCTTTGTGCTCTACACACATGGTATGCAGGGGGGCCGCAGGAGTCTTTTTCCCACCCCTGGATTGGCCTAGGGTCTGGGGTTACCAGCAGCACCCCTACCCCAGGTCTCTCTGCCTTGAGCACATGGAGCTTGAGCATATAAACTTATCTGGCCTGATCCGGACATCTAAATGGCCTTAAAGTTATTAAGAACTATAAAAGGGACTTTGACAAAATTTTTATGTTAACTAAAAAATAAGAAAAAAAATGTAAAAGACTTAATAAAGAAAAAAATTGTCTAAAAATGTCTAAGAAAGTCAGAGAAATAAAATAAAAGGTCAGAGAAAAGTTAGAGGTCAGAGAAAAAGATTGTTACAAAAAGTTATAGAGGGTTAAAGTTGTAAAAGGTCAGAGGAAAGTTGTCAAAGGTCAGGGAAAAGGTTGTTACAAGTGAAAAAAAAAATGTAAACTGTGCTATGGTTTCTCATGTCTAAAATTTTAACCATATTAAGCTAATTCTGTTTTTAAAAAAGTCCTGTTTATTTCTCAAGTAAATTATGTATACTTGTTTTAAAAATGTTCTATTTCCTGGTATAAACTTAAGCATGTTAAGCAAAGCAAGTTACGGCCATTTTGTAACTGGTCACATGACTTGACTGGTCGCCATTTTGCTAAAGTTAAAAAAAGAATACTTAAACCGCCATCTTGACTAAAGGTGACCGCATGGAAATTAGAGGTACCATCTTAGAAACAAGTTTTTCAATTAAGATTTAAAATGTTAATGCTTCTATATATTACAGAAAGACCTTAAGGGAATTTAAATTTCTTTTTAAAACCAGTTTTCAAATGTTTGTTTTTATTAAAGTTTGTACTTAAAGAGCTTCAATTTAGAATTATTCTTAAGCAAAGCCTGACAATGTAAAGTTCTTGTTTTATAAAAGATGCTAATCTGTTACAGTTTGTGTTTTCAGAAGTTATGTTTAGGGTGTTGGTAGCACACACCTTTAAGCTCAGGGTGTAGGTGGCACACGCCTTTAATCCCACCACTCGGGAGTAAGAGGCAGATGGATCTTTATGAGTTCAAGGCCTGCCTGGTCCGGCAGATCGAATTCCAGGACAGGCTCCAAAGTCACAGAAAAACCCTGCCTCAAAAAAAAAAAAAAAGTTAAGCTACTGTTTAAGGAATATAAGGTAGCTCTATACAGTTTTAAGTTCAGCTGTGCTGTTTCAAACATTTTACTAAGTTAAAACCAGTTACAGTCAGACTAAATCATTTACAGAAATAAGACCTTACCTAGCCACCTGTATGCTTAATGTGTGCTTAAGAAAAGTAACTAAAACAGACAAACAGACCTCTAATGCTTCAGAGATCTTCAGAATATGGCATTTAAATTGTTATCTTTAAAGTTTATAATGTCAGACAGACTGCCAGATCCGGACAGTGACCCAAAGTCTCCAAAGAAGATTACGAGGCACCTCAGTTCCTGCACCTGGACCAGTGAGCGAGATGCTCAGATGTGATACCTGCCGCCTGCCAGAACCTAGCCGAGACTGTGGACAAAGCTGCTGGACACTGGAAAATTGATTGTACCCCTTTGCCTAGACAAAACAAGGTCAGTCTTTTCCATGTCCCTCTTCCACAGAGAGGAAAAAAACTCTCACAGTATAGGCCTGGCGAAGATTGCTGTTCTTTGAGACAGCTGCCTCCAACAGTAATGGAGAAACTTGGGTTTGGCTAACTGTATATAGACTGGCTTCTGTCACTTTTCAGTAGATTCGGATAAAATATACCCTTCTCAGATCTCTGAAATATTACTGGTTGTCAGCTTGACAGCATCAGGCAGTCAGATCCACTATAGACTAGTCAGTATGTTAGCTGATAAAATAGTGACTATCTACTGTTCAGGCACAAGTTCAAAGTTTTTAAGTTTATTTTGGTTGTCATCTAAGTACAAACTTAAAGGGCTTTTCATCAGGCCAAAGGCACCTCTGTCCAATCCATACCTGGCACTCTGGACAGAAGAAAAATGTACATGCTTATAGCCCAAATCTGTAGTTTTTGCTAAGTATGTTCCTGCTGTTTAAACAGATATCCAGATATCTGCTTTTTCTGCACTGTGGGCTTCAGTAAATAAGTTTTAACCTCTGTTCCTAGTTTAAACATGTCTTAAACAGGTTTCTGCTTCTGGCTGACATCTGAGTATCAGTTGCTAACTACAGGCTGTTCTAAGTAGACTGCGAGCCCTGGACTTGCTGTGGATGTGAACCAGTCCAGCTGATATGGACACCCCCTGTCTCTGCAACAGTGTCTGCTAACCAGAAGCCCCTGATGAATTCCCCATTGCCTAAATTCCTTTTTGCTTTTGACTAGCATTTCAACCTTCTGGGGTCCCTAACTTCGTCCCAAAGTCAGCAGGAAGCAGTTTGGAAAAGAATTTCGCCGTCCATTTTCCCTGGTTAAAATGCTAAGTCAAAAGGAACTCCCTTGCATGGGGATGACAGTATCTATCACTCCCTGATGGGGATGCTAGAGAGACAGCAATTCCATGATTGGAATTTACAAAAAAGAAAATGGGGGAATGAAGGAACCGGCTTCCCTTTTGGCAGCCATAACAGCCGAACATGTGCTTGCCATATACCTGCCTTGGTCACTTAGAGGTCAGATGCCTGTCTTGTGACAAGGAACCAATCAGAAGTTAGCTGGTGGCGCTATGCTTTACGACCCTGGGTGTGCTTTACGGACAAGCGCACAGCAATGACGTAGAGAGCATAGCAACCACCCTGGGAGGGCCTATGAGCCATAACAACCAGTTGACCAATCAACACAGGGCAAGCCCTCCAAGCCTGGAGGCACACCAATCATGAGCCTGTGCGTAAGCCTGTGCGTACCCCTAGACACTCCCCTTACGCTGCCCTATAAGATCTTTGGGGAGACCTTAGGAGCCGTCTTTTTCTAGCCGTCTGCCATGGCGGGTGGGTGAAAGACCCGAGCTAACATGGGGTTAGTTCGTTAAATTACAATAAAGCCTCGTGCAGTTTGCAGCAAGCTCTCGAATCCGCCTGGTGATTGGGGTGACCGCGAACCTGGCCTGAGACCCCGGATACTTGAGTTTTCTGGGGTCTAACAATATGGAGAAACAAAAGTCCCAGGATAGCCAAAACAACCCTGTATAATACAAGAGCTTCTAGAGGCATCACCATCCCTGATTTCAAGCTTTATTACAAAGCTATAGTCCTGAAAACAGCTTGGTATTGGCACAAAAATATACAGGTAGACCAATGGAATAGAGTTGAAAACCCTGATATTAACCCACACACCTAGGAACACCTGATTTTTGACAAACAATCCAAATATATACGCTGGAACAAAGAGAACATCTTCAACAAATGGTGCTGGCATAACTGGATGCAAACATGTAGAAGACTACAGATAGACCCAAAACTTTTGCCCTGCACAAAACTTAAGTCAAAATGGATCAAAGACCTCAATATAAACCCAGTCACACTGAACCTATTAGAAGATAAATTGGGAAATACCCTTGAATTAATTGGTACAAGAGACCACTTCCTGAACATAACACCAGTAGCACATACACTGATATCAACAATTAATAAATGGGACCTCCTGAAACTGAGAAGCTTCTGTAAGGCAAAGGACACAGTCAGTAAGACAAAACGACAGCCCACAGACTGGGAAAAGATATTCACCAACCCCACATCTGACAGAGGGCTCATCTCCAAAATATACAAGAACTCAAGAAGCTATTCTCCAAAACACCAAACAATCCAATTAACATATGGGGTACAGAACTAAATAGACAATTCTCAATAAGGAATCCAAAAGACACATAAGAAAGTGTTCAACATCCTTAGCCATCAGGGAAATGCAAATCAAAACAACCCCGAGATACCATCTTACTCCTGTTAGAATGGCTAAATTCAAAAACACCAATGACAGTTTATGCTGGAGAGGATGTGGAGAAAGAGTAATACTCCTCCACTGCTGTTAGGAGTGTCAACTTGTACAGACACTTTGGGAATCAGTATGGTGACTCCTCAAGAAAATGGGAATGAGTCTACCACAAGATCCAGCAATTCCACTGCTAGGCATATACCCAAAATAAGCACATTCATATAACAAGGACATCCATTCAAACATGTTCATAGCAGCATTATTTGTAATAGCCAGAAACTGGAAGCAGCCTAGATGCCCCTCAGCCAAAGAATGGATAGAGAAAATGTGGTATATTTACACAGTGGAGTACTACTCAGCACAAAAAAACAATGAAATCTTGTAATTTGCAGGAAAATGGATGGAACTCAAAGAAACCATTCTGAGCAAGGTAACCCAATCACAAAAACACAAACATGATAAGTACTCACTTATATGTAGATTTTAGACATAGAGCAAGGGATTGCCATCCTACAATCCACACTGCCAGAGAAAGTAATAAACAAGGAAGTGCCTAAAAGAGAAAAACTTTGTCCCCTCGAGAAGGGAAAAGGGTCACCATCCCCTGAGCAAATTGAGAACATGGGAAGATGGGGGAGGAAGCTACCAGAGTGAGAAGGGAAGAAAAGGAAGAATGCAGAGGTCATGAGGAAGCAGAAATTTTGAGTCAGATATATATTAGAAGAAAGGACATATGATTGGTAGGATTTTAATTTGGGGGGGGGTGACAGAGGAGGAAGGGAGGAAGCAGAGAACTGGGATCCTCATATAATTCAATCTTGTTTGTAATTCAAATATCTAGAAAATAAAAAACTAAAAAAAAAAAAAGAAAAAATTAAATAGCCAGAACCTGGAAGCAACCTAGCTTCCCCTCAACCTAAGAATGAATAAACAAAATGTTGTAATTTATACAGTGGAATACTACACAACAGGAAAAAAAAAGGCAGTGAAATCTAGAAATTTGCAAGAAAATGGATGGAACTAAAAGAAACCCTCCTGAGTGATGTCACCCAATCACAGAGAAGCATGGTAAGTACACACTCATAAATGGATATTAGACATAGAGCAAAGGATTACCAGCCTACAATCCACCATAGAAGCTAGGAAAAAAGGATGACCATGAGAGAGATCCATGGTCCCTCTGAGAAGGGGAAAGGGATGGGAGCATGGTAGGAGAAAGAGGAGAGGAGAAGAGGAGGAAGGAGGAGAACATGAGGTATCAGGAATATTGAGATGGGACATGAATAGAGGAGAGCAAGAAACGCATACTTTGTGAGAGGGAAGCATTAAAGGATTAAAGAGAAATCTGGCACTAGTGAAATGTCCAGAGATCCACAAGAACAATTCTAAAATCCCAACCATAGAGTAGAGTCTGCCTTACATGCCCTTCACCTATAATGAGATTGATGACTGCCTTATATGCCATCCGAGAGCCCTCATTCAGTAGCTGATGGAAACAGAAGCCTGGATTCACAGCAAAACACTGAGCTAAACTCCTGGAATCCAGTTGTAGAGAGTGGGGAGTGATGTAGAAAGCAGTCAAGAGCAAACTTTGGAAACCCACTGCAGCAACTGACCTGAGCTAGTGTAGCTCATGGACAGCTGGGGAACCAGAATAGGACCTAACCAGGCCCCCTGAACGTGTGTGTCAGTTAGGAGACCTTTGCAGTCTATGCGGCCTCTGACAGTGGAAACAGTATTTATTGCTAGTGCACAGATGGACTTTGGGTGCCCATTCCACATGGAGGGATACTTTCTCAGCCTAGATACACAGGGGATGGCCTAGGGCCTTGTTGTGATCCGGTATGTCTCAGCCTTAAGCCATGAGGTTCAGCCTGAGTGGGGGGTTGTCGACCTGGAAACTCCTAGCAACCCTGCGGCGATAAAGGCCAAGCACAAGCATCTTGTCATCTTCAGAGAGCTCTCAGTTCCATGCTGTAAAACTAGAGCCTCTTCTTTATTTGCCATCTTTTCGGCTGTTTCTTAACCATGCTTCCATGGCCATGAGGAGACCACTTCTGTTCCTCTGTTCTCCTCTCTTCTAGATAGCTCCTAACCCTCTGTCCTCACTTGTTCCTTCCACACCTCCCACCTTAACCCAGGTGCAGGCCTATTTAGATGCTTAGGCCCATAGAGATGCAAACTAGGAAACATTCCCCACTGAGGCCATGTCATTCAAGAGCAAATCAGTTAGCATCTGCTATTCAATGCAGACTGGAGCTCATAGTTCCTGGAACCCCTGGAAATCACTCCCGACAATTCCCCTCTCTTAAATTAATAAAAACAAACCTGTGTTGCTGCATTAGGACAGATGACTGAGCATGTTTTAGGAGGCTTCCTTCAACCTACCAGGGGTGCCCATCATGGAATCATGCATTCTGTCATACGTGTTCTGTCTTAGGATTCCTTCAAGGCAAGGAAAACCGTACCTGTCTCTGGCTGGAAACAGTCTCTGTAAAACAAATAAGGTTGATAGGGGATGGGCCATGGTCCAGCTCCAAGCATTCCTGAATCAGAAAGAATCCTCAGGGAGGTAGTACCTGAGTTCTCATGGCTGCAAACGCTCTCCTGCGGGATAGAGACGCATACAGGTTAAAATAGCCCTTTAAAAATCTGTTTGGAGAGATGGCTCAGAAGTTAAGAGCACTGACTGTTATTCTAGAGATCCTGAGTTCAATTCCCAGCAACCACATGGTGGCTCAGAACCATCCGTTATGAGATCTGGTGCCCTCTTCTGGTGTGCAGATATACATGGAAGCAGAATGTTGTATACATAATAAATAAATAAATAAATAAATAAATAAATAAATAAATAAATAAAGATCTTTTAAAAAAATCTGTTTGGGAATGCTTGTAGTGCCTCTGATACAGACCTTATTAATGTTTGCTCCCTAAAACATGCTTCTATGCTAAGGCTTATAAATTACACATTACATTCCTGTTAGAATGAACTCTGACTTCTAGTTTCTAATATTTGCATAACACATATAGCAAGGTTACAGACAATAACAATCTCATGAACATACATTAGGGTGAGTTACAATACAATCAAAAAAAAATAAGATTTTCTCACAATCTGTGGGGTGTGAACAATTTCACAATTCTAAACCTTTTTCCTTTATTCCCTCTCTGGGACTCAATGTCTCTTGATACTTTCTATTTCTTGCTCAAAGTCCGAAGTTCTGACATCAGGTTTGTAATATCAGTCTTTGAATGTTAACTAAAGTGTCTTTTGTCCATGTCTTCATTAAGCATTGTGAAGGAGCTTCTGCCATTCTGGTTTATGCCAGTATCTGACTGTCCTAAATGGGTCCTTTTTTCCAATGGGAAAACTGGCAAAACAGTTGTATGTGTCTGTTTGTGGGAAGAAAGCAAGCTGTTTGTTGTCCAGTTCTTAGTCTGCTCCTGGATGAGCACTCACCGATTCAGAAATGTGGATGTAGTCTGTCTGTAGGGAAGCTGGGACTCTGGAAAGCATCTGGAAACTGGAACTGGGTGTGTCTCCTTTCTTCCTCTGGTCGTAGGTCAGATGTCCTCAAAGTTCAGGAACACAGGTTCAGTGTTTCACTCCAGCTGATTCAGATGGTCTCCCAAGGCCTCAGGTCCAATTCCTCTCTGCTCCATGCATCTCATCAACTGCTCCAGCAACCAGCACACCTCGTTTTCCACCTTCAAGAAAACACAGACATGCCCTTGACCCCAAATTACTATGGGGTCTGGTCTGCTCTATTGATCTCTCCATTTGACCTGAGCAAAATTCGCTCCAGTTCCTTCATGCCAGAATCTGTCTGCATCAGATTGCTCACTGGCATCCACATTTTAAAAGTTTAAGATAAACAGTGAGTTCATGTAGAGACTGAGGGCATAGCTCCCCCCTTTTTATCTTTTTTAGCTGTGTTTTTAGGGCACTATGGGCCCACTCTATTATTTCTTGTCCTTGTGGATTATAAGGATTACCTGTTTTGTGATCAATTTTCCATTGAGCACAAAATTGCTGGAAAGCTTTGCTAGTATATCCAAACCCATTATCTGTTTTTATAGCTTTTGGTACTCCCAGGTAAGCAAAACATCTTAAACAGTGACTTATAACATGTCTGGTGGCTTCTCCTGTTTGTAACAGTGGCCATTAAGAAACCTGAATACATGTCAATTTCCATGTGCATGTATTGCAACCTGCCAAACTCCATGATGTGAGTCACATACATTTGCCACAAATAGTTTGGGTGCAGGCATTGAGGATTCACCTCTAAATTAGCCATGGCCATATTGTGGACATATTCCACATTGTTTTGAAGGACTTTAGAATTAACAAAGAAATAACTGAGAAGAAAAACAATCCTCTCACCCTAAGAACAGAGAGACCTGACTTAAAACCTAACCAAGGTCACAATGACCCAAGCCCCTGGAATTTCTTAGCTGGCAGAAATAACTCCCTTACAAGGCCACAAGACAACCTAACTGAATAGCAAGAATTCCTAGAGGGCCACCCTGCCCTAGGGTCATGAAGATAAAAACAGACTATCCCACTGAATCAGGAGACCATCCGGCCCCAAAGATAAGAGATCTCCAAAGGATCTGTGACTCTGGTCACGTACCCAAACCCCTAAAAGCCTATGGTTTTTCTCCTATAAAAGAAGCCTGCTTTAGAGGAACAAGGCTTTTTCCTTTGTCTGTCGGACTGGGAAGCCCGTTTGCGCAAACGTCCCATAATAAACTTACCTCTTGTTTTTGCATCAGCTGGACTGGACATTGAGTGTTTTTGGGGGGGATCGTCCAATTTGTAGAGACTCCTCGGTCCGAGGGTCTTTCATTTGGAGGTCCCACCGAGATCAGGACACCCCCCAGACTCAATTTCACAGCCAGTTGGAGGTAAGACAGTCTATGTATTTGTGTGTATGTGTCTCTGTGTCTCTGTGTCTTTGTGTCTTGTAAGGAGTTTTGGTTCGGCCCAGGCGAAAGTCTGAGGGCCATTTGGAGGAGGGAGAAGAGACAAAGTCTCATTTCTCTGGGGAAGCGGCCGCCCCGGACTTTGCTTCCCTCCTGCTTTGTAACTTGTTTTTTTTGGTTGGATCCTCCTCCCTGGGTCAGGCCCTTCCTCCCACCCCGTCTTTCGGGCCCCTGCCCAACACCTTTGCCTTCCCCTGTTCCACTTATCCCTACTCCTTCTGCACCCCCTTCGACTTCTTCCCTGCTCCCCTTGACAGAGCCCCGATCTCCCAACACTAGGCCCAAAGCCCCTGCCGTATTGCCCGATACACAGGAGGATCTCCTCCTCCTGGACTCCCCTCCTCCTTACCCTAATGCTGAGCAGGCAGCACCCCAGCTCCCAGCACCTGACCAGAACCCCCCACCACGGAGCTCTACTACCGGAGACCCTGGGGACCCGTCGCCACCGTCCACCCGACTTCAATCGCGAAGAGACAGAACACTGGAGCGGCCTGACAGCTCTGGAATCTCCCAGGCTTTTCCCCTCTGGTTGATGGGGGAGGGGCGTTACCAATACTGGCCTTTCTCCTCTGTGGACCTTTATAATTGGAAGGCACATAACCCCCCCCCCCTTTTCACAGGACCCCTAGGCCTTGACAGGTCTTATTGAATCTATCCTCATCACCCACCAGCCCACCTGGGATGACTGCCAACAGCTGCTGCAGACTCTCCTCACAACTGAGGAGAGACAACGGGTACTCCTAGAGGCCCGGAAGAACGTCCCGGGGCCAGATGGCAGAACTACCCAGCTCCCAAATGAAATAGATGAAGTCTTTCCCTTGACCAGACCGACAGACTGGGACATCAACACAGCAGCCGGTAGGGAGCGTCACCGTCTTTATCGCCAGATTCTGTTGGCGGGTCTCAAAGGGGCAGGAAGGCGCCCCACAAATTTGGCCAAGGTACGTGCGGTATTTCAGGGCTTGGAAGAAACCCCCGCAGGGTTTCTAGAGCATTTGATGGAAGCCTACAGAATGTATACCCCCTTTGGCCCCCAGGGTCAGGATAGGGAAGCAGATATAATCATGTCATTCATTGGACAATCGGCGCCTGACATACATACAAAACTACAGCGCCTTGAGGGGCTACAGGGGTACACCCTTCGAGACTTAGTAAAGGAAGCAGAAAAGATTTTCAATAAGAGAGAGACTCCCGAAGAAAAGGAAGAAAGATTACAAAAGTTACAGGAGGACAGGGAAAATGTAAGAGACAAAAAGCGAAACCAAGAGCTAGCTAAAATTTTGGCCACTGTAGTTCAGAGATCAGAACATAGGCCAGGTCAGACAGCGAACCTGGGAGACAAAAGGAGAACAAGAGTGGAGAGAGACCAGTGTGCTTATTGCAAGGAAAAAGGACATTGGGTCAAACATTGCCCGAAGAATCTAAGGCGGAAGCCCACCCCCATTCTCTCTCTGGAAAAGGGAGATTAGGACAGTCAGGGCCAGGTGCCTCCCCCTGAGCCCCGGGTAACTCTTAACATCGGGGGTGGGGGCAACCCGTAACTTTCTTGGTAGACACGGGAGCTCAGCACTCAGTCCTGACTCAGACCCAGGGACCCCTGAGCACCCGGACTGCCTGGGTCCAGGGTGCCACCGGAGGAAAGCTACACCGATGGACAACTGAACGTAAGGTCCACCTGAGCACTGGACACGTGACTCACACCTTCTTGCTGGTGCCTGAATGTCCTTACCCCTTATTAGGGAGAGACCTCCTCTCTAAAGTGGGAGCCCATATTCACTTCTATCAGAAGGGTGCCACCATCACAGGAGAGGGGGGACAACCCCTCCAGGTACTGACCTTAAGGCTCGAGGATGAATATAGACTTCTAGAGGATCCCTCACCCCCCTCGCCAGCCATGGAGTCTAGCTGGTTAGAAAAATATCCCCAAGCCTGGCCAGAAACAGCAGGCATGGGGTTGGCTAAAAAACAGCCTCCTTTAATTATCGACCTCAAGCCCTCAGCCACTCCAGCAGCCATTAAACAATATCCTTTGAGCCAAGAGGCCCCGGAAGGAATCAGGCTACATATTAATAGACTATTACAACAAGGCATCCTTAGGCCCTGTCACAGCTCTTGGAATACCCCCCTTCTCCCCATAAAGAAACCAGGTACAGGGGAGTACAGGCCCATTCAAGACCTGTGGGAGGTCAACTGGAGAACTGAGGACATCCATCAGACAGTGCCCAATCCTTATAACTTGCTGAGCATGTTGCCTCCGAGCCACATCTGGTACACGGTGCTAGATGTTAAGGATGCATTCTTTTGCCTCAGACTGAGTCCCCAGAGCCAGCCCATGTTCGCGTTTGAATGGAAGGACCCGGGGACTGGGTTTTCTGGCCAGCTCACTTGGACACGGCTCCCCCAGGGGTTCAAAAACTCACCAACTCTCTTCGATGAGGCCTTACACCAAGACTTAGCAGACTTCCGGATCCATAACCCTAACCTGATCATGCTTCAATACGTAGATGACCTCCTCCTGGCAGCGGAATCTGAACAAGACTGCCTCCAAGGTACTGGGGCCTTACTGCAAAAGCTGGGGGAACTGGGGTACAGAGCTTCAGCAAAGAAAGCTCATCTTTGCAGGAAACTTAGGATACCGGCTCCAGGGTGGCCAGAGATGGCTAACAGAGAGCTGTAAGCAAGCTGTAGCCCTGATTCCACCACCCAAGAGCTCCCGGGAAGTTCGGGAATTCCTGGGCAGTGCAGGGTTCTGCCGTCTCTGGATCCCAGGTTTTGCGGAGCTGGCAGCCCCACTGTATCCTCTGACTAAGGCTAACACCCCTTTTTCATGGACAGAGGAGCATCAGAAGGCCTTTGATGGCATCAAAAAGGCCTTACTGTCTGCCCCTGCACTAAGCCTCCCCAACATAAACAAGCCTTTCACCCTTTATGTGGACGAAAAGGCTAGGATGGCAAAAGGGGTCTTAACACAACAGCTCGGACCCTGGAAGAGACCTGTAGCACACTTCTCTAAGAAATTGGACAATGTGGCCATGGGCTGGCCCCCCTGCCTCCTGATGGTGGCTGCTGTGGTGGTTCTGACCAAGGTCACAGACAGATTGACTCTGGGTCAGCAACTCACAGTGATAGCCCCCCATGCGATTGAGGCAGTGGTCCGACAACCCTCCGATCGATGACTTTCGAATGCACCAATGACACATTACCAGGCTCTGCTCCTCAACCCAGACAGACTGCGATTCGGGGCAGCAACATCTTTAAACCCGGCCACCCTCCTTCCGGATGCCGATGCAGAAACTGCTCCCCCCCATGACTGCCGCCTGATCCTGGCCGAGACCTGCGGAGCCCGGGGAGACTTAATGGATCAACCGCTACCAGGAGCTGAGCACACCTGGTTCACAGACGGGAGCAGTTTCCTGCAAGACGGTATACGAAAGGCAGGGGCGGCGGTGGTGGACGGGCAGACTACAATATGGGCCAGTGCCTTGCCGCCAGGAACCTCAGCCCAGAGAGCAGAGCTGATTGCCCTGACCCAAGCACTCAAAATGGCTGAAGGTCGTAGAGTCAATATCTATACAGGCAGCTGCTATGCCTTCGCTACATGGAGAAATTTATCGGAGACGGGGACTTTTGACTTCAGCAGGAAAAGACATTAAAAATAAGACTGAGATCCTAGAGCTCTTGCAGGCTCTTTCTCTGCCACGAAGATTGAGCATTATACACTGCCCCGGACACCAGAAGGGAAATGACCCAGTGGCTAGAGGGAACCGAATGGCCGATGAAGAGGCCAGAAAAGCAGCCTTGGGGCCACAAATCCTCTCCCTAAAGACCTCTGATCCAACCTCATGTCAAGGATTTGAATACACAGACAGTGACTTAGAAACAGTTCAGAGTCTGGGGGCCAACTATGAGCAGGAGGCAAACGTCTGGCGCTACCAAGGAAAATTCTGTTGCCACAGGGGGCCGCTAAGGAACTTTTGTCACAACTACATCGATGGACCCACCTCGGGCACAAAAAGCTAAAAACCCTTCTACAATGGGAAGAACAAACCTACTATATCCACAACCTCAATGCTCTCATCCAACAGATCACTAGCACCTGTACCCCCTGTGCAAAGGTGAATACAGGACGGTTCAAGTTGCCTGAGGGAACCAGGGTGAGAGGAGAACGTCCAGGGACCAAGTGGGAAGTTGATTTCACCGAAATCAGACCCGGTAGCTTTGGGAACAGGTACCTCCTGGTTTTTATAGACACCTTTTCAGGATGGACTGAGGCTTTTCCTACTAAGCATGAGACCGCCCAGGTGGTGGTCAAGAAGATTCTTGAAGAGATCTTCCCGAGGTTCGGACTGCCTAAGGTAATAGGGTCCGACAATGGACCTGCCTTTGTCTCTCAGGTAAGTCATTTGGTGGCCAAAACATTGGGGATCAATTGGAAATTACATTGTGCATATCACCCCCAAAGTTCAGGTCAGGTAGAACGGGCAAACCGAACAATTAAAGAGACCCTGACCAAATTAGCCTCAGAGACTGGCGCTAAGGACTGGGTACAGCTCCTGCCCATGGCCCTATTTAGGGTTCGAAATACCCCCTCGGTACATGGGCTCACACCTTTTGAGATTTTGTTCGGAGGACCCCCACCTATTATGGATGTGTTCCCTGCTGATCCTAACCATTCCGTTAACCCCCCATCACTCCAGGCCCGACTACGCGCACTCCAGATTATTCAAAACCAGATCTGGAAACCATTGGTTGCAGTGTACCAGGCCGGAAACACTGCTGTACCTCACCCATTCCAGATTGGGGACTCTGTATACATCAGACGCCACCAGTCTAAGACTCTTGAGCCTCGCTGGAAGGGCCCCTACATCATGCTTCTGACCACCCCCACAGCACTAAAGGTGGACGGGATCGCAGCATGGGTCCACGCCTCACATGCCAAGAAGGCCAACACCAGCGAGAATTGGGTGATGAAAGAGACCCCAAAATGGAAACTACAGCGCACTCAAAACCCACTCAAGATAAGACTTTCACGCAATGTTTAATCATTTCACTATGCTCGATGCTTTTCCATTTCTCAGCCCTAGTTAAAGGAGCCCCACATGCCCCCCAGCAGCTAACTTGGCAGGTGGTATCCCAGACAGAGGAGGTCGTCTGGTCAGTCACTAGCCTCCAGCCCCCTGGTACTTGGTGGCCTACACTCACCCCTGATTTTTGCCATCTAGCCGCAGGTCTAGAAACCTGGGATATCCTGACTATAGGGGCGAATGAGATGACAACCTACAGGGGTAGAGGAAACCGCCGATTTGGCTGTAATAATAGGATAACACAGTGTGAGCTAGCCAGACTTGATTTCTATGTGTGTCCCCGGGAGGGGCAGCCCCGGGGCTCTGGGTGCGGGGGTTATACTGAGTATTTCTGTGCTAAGTAGGGTTGCAAAACTACCTTGGATGCTTATTGGAAACCCAGCTCCTCCTGGGATCTGATAACTGTCAAGCAGAACTACTCGAAACCCCTCCAATGTAGTCCCCACAGTTTTGGGGACTGCGAGCGAACTTGCAAAGGAGCTCTTTGCCTCCCTCTAAGAATTAACTTCACTGACCGAGGGAAGGCAACCTATACGGCCTGGCTAACCGGAAAAACTTGGGGTTTAAGATGGCACATGACAGGAACAGATAGAGGAGTCATATTCAAGGTCCGGTTGCTGATACAGAGCCCTACTCCACGGGCGATAGGGCCTAATCCAGTCCTTAGAAACCTAGGAACCCCAAAGCTCCCCCAATCTAGAGCTCTGGCTAGGGTTGAAAGACCCCTGCCCCTTAGCCCTTTCTTTCTCAAGTTTGCCTCCTCCTCCGGTCGGCGGCTTCCCTGATCCCCACCCCCTGCCGGCCTCCACTTCCCCCGCCGCCCGCCGCACGCCCGGCCCGAGGACGAGCACCAGGTGGGCCGGCACGAGAACAAACACCAAGTGAGCCGGCCTGGAACCCTGCCCCTGAGCCCCCGCCCGATGAGAAACACTCCGTCCCAAGGTCTCCGCCCCAAGGTCAGCCATCAGGATGGGGGGGGGGAATTGAGTCTGTTGTACCAGACACCAGACCTTGAGAATATGCTGATCTGGAATGGCTCTGTGTCTCATTTGAACCATCCAATAGAAATGATTCTGTATTTTGCCTCATTTGAAAGACTCTGTGTTTCACCTCATTTGAATAACTCTATACTTCGCCTCATTTGAATAACCCTGTATAGTGCCTCATTTACATTGACCAATGGGAATAGCTCTGTACAATGCCTCATTAGAATTATCCAATAGAATCCCTGTTTCTAGCTTGCGCCTTTTTCCCTATATAAGGACCCCTTTCCCTTGGCTCGGGGTGCTTGGCCTCACAGAAGCTAAGTCGCCCGGGTACCTGTATCTCCAATAAAGCCTCTTGCTTTTGCATCCAAGTCCGAGGTCTCGCTGATTCCTGGGTGCGGGTCTCCTTCTACGAAAGTACCTCTTCGGGGGTCTTTCAGGGTCATTACCCCGGTTCCAACTGCCACCAGCCCCTCCCTCGCCACTGCCTCCCAGGTAGAAAATATTCAATCTACTAGACAGCGAATTTTTAATCTGGTCAGGGGAGCCTTCTCTGCCCTTAACCAAACCAGGCCAGATATGACTAACCCTTGCTGGCTATGCCTTGCTTCTGCACCCCACTACTATGAGGGCATAGCCACCCTAGGGACGTTTAATAGCACCACTGATTCATCTCAGTGTGATTGGGGAGCACACCATAAACTAACTCTTACTCAAGTCTCAGGAATGGGTACCTGCCTAGGGCCTGTTCCCCAGTCTCACCAAGACCTTTGTAACCATACCCTCCCGCGGCCTATGAAACCCACCTACCTGATACCTAGTCCAGGCCTATGGTGGGCCTGCAATACTGGGCTCACCCCTTGTATACATACAGGAGCCCTCAACCAAACCAAAGACTTCTGTGTGCTGGTCCACCTGATGCCCTGTGTATTGTACCATCCAGCAGGCTGTCTGGAGGACATGTATGGTTCTCATAAGACCCGATATCAAAGGGAACCAGTGTCCATAATCCTAGCTGTTCTGTTAGGGATTGGGGTCACCGCAGGGATTGGTACAGGAACCATGGCCCTGGTCCAAGGACTGCAACAGTACAGCGAGCTCAAAAATGCCATGACGGCAGATTTAAAGGAATTAGAAAAGTCAATAACCAGGCTGGAGGAATCACTGGCCTCCCTGGCAGAGGTAGCCCTCCAAAACCGGAGAGGACTAGACCTATTGTTTCTAAAAGAAGGAGGACTCTGCGTCGCCCTCAGAGAGGAATGCTGCTTCTATGTAAACCACTCAGGAGTAATTAGGGACTCCATGACAAAACTCAGAGAGAGATTAGCTAAAAGACAGAGGGAGGCTGAAGCTCAACAAGGATGGTTCGAAGGATGGTTCAATAGGACCCCATGGTTGACTACCCTAATTTCCACCCTGGTAGGACCCCTGTTCATTCTCCTCTTACTCCTGACACTTGGCCCTTGTCTCCTCACTAGGCTCCTATAGTTTATACATGAAAGGTTATCCATCACTCAAGCCCTCGTCCTAACTCAACAGTACCACGCTGTGCCAAGCGCTGAGGTCCCTGATGTTTCTTCTAACCTGAATCTGTAAGTTTTTTTTAGGACTCAAGAACACAGCTGCTGACTACAGCCTGCTCCTAAGGACCATGAGGCCCAGACAGGCGCAGACTATAAACCAGTCATTCTGCTGCGGACACTCCTGACTCTTCAACAGTTTGACAACCAGCTGCCTCTCCACTGCCTAAATCCCCTTTTCTTTTGACTAGCATTTCATTTTTTTTAGACCCCTAATGACGCCCCAAAGTCAGCAGGAAGTAGTATGAGACAGACGCCGCCCATTTTCCTGGTCAAAATGCTATATAAAATTGTACACTAATAACCCAAGAATGGGTTACCTAAAAAAAAAAAGGGGGGGGGGGAATGAAGGACTTTAGAATTAACAAAGAAATAACTGAGAAGGAAAACAATCCTCTCACCCTAAGAACAGAGAGACCTGACTTAAAACCTAACCAAGGTCACAATGACCCAAGCCCCTGGAATTTCTTAGCTGGCAGAAATAACTCCCTTACAAGGCCACAAGACAACCTAACTGAATAGCAAGAATTCCTAGAGGGCCACCCTGCCCTAGGGTCATGAAGATAAAAACAGACTATCCCACTGAATCAGGAGACCATCCGGCCCCAAAGATAAGAGATCTCCAAAGGATCTGTGACTCTGGTCACGTACCCAAACCCCTAAAAGCCTATGGTTTTTCTCCTATAAAAGAAGCCTGCTTTAGAGGAACAAGGCTTTTTCCTTTGTCTGTCGGACTGGGAAGCCCGTTTGCGCAAACGTCCCATAATAAACTTACCTCTTGTTTTTGCATCAGCTGGACTGGACATTGAGTGTTTTGGGGGGGATCGTCTGATTTGTAGAGACTCCTCGGTCCGAGGGTCTTTCAGTTTGATGATTTGGTGAGCAGTCTCTCTGATTAGGATAAATAGTTTTCTCAAACTCCTGCTACTCTGATGATGAAAGTTATGAAACTGCCTTGCTCTCCTTACCTTAGACAGAGCAACCAGTTTTGTTAATTTATCTGAAGATCTTTTTCCTTTGGCTAGTGGCCCAGGAAGGTTTGAGTGAGCTCTTATATGATCCACAAAACATGGCAATTTTCTCAGGTGAATTGCATTTTGAATTTGTTCAAATAATATTCTAACCTGACTGTTATTGGGTCCTATGCATGGAACTCTCTCTATTACCTACAAGTCTTAAAGACATAATGACTGTCAGTATACAAATTAAATGAATTATTAGGATCTGAAAGACCATTGCAACAGCTCACAATTTGACTATTTGAGCTGAAGCTAGAGCTGTCTGCACCACCTATTCCTTTTTATCAATAATGCATGTCAGTGGCTATCCCATTAGAACCATGAGTAAAAACTAACATAGCATTTTTTACAGGACTGCATTTTAAAATTTTTGAAATATTAAAGGATGCATTAGTGTAAATTGCAACAGTCCATGACCTGGAAACTGATTATCAATTCTTCCTGAAAACTGAGCAAAGGCAATTGCCCATGAATCATTGTTCTGAAACAACCAATTAAACTGTTGCTTGGTGTAAGGGACATGTATCATACTTGGTTCTCTCCTAAAATACCACCTAGAATACATATGGCATTTCCTCATCATGTAGGCTACTCCTTTAAAATAAGGGTTTAATACTTTGGCTGGCGAGACATGTAGGTGTAACCATAGTAATGGCTCCTTTTGCCACAGAACATAAGTCAGAATATGCTTTGTGGTGAGCATGTAAGCTTCCCATGGTTTTGCACAGTCAATATAACTTCTTTTGATGCTGTATTGCCTCCTCTAATTATAGAAAGACTTGTCTACCTTCTTAGTTAGCTATCTGGGTACATTTGGAACATTACCTCCTTATAGAATCTTATTTAAAGGATTTAAGTCATCATTAGATGCCCCCAAAAGGTACTCAACCATTGAATATTTTTAACAACTTCTTAAAATCTCACTCACACTCAAAGATTTTAAACTATCTTTTCCAATTGTTATCTATTAAGCCTTAATTTCTTTAGAATAAAACATATGTCCCAAACAATTTTTGAGATTTACTTAAAGTTGCTGAGTAGCCTTTTCTCATCTAACTTTTGAAGCTGACAAGCTGATAAGACCTCATTTGCATCTTAGCTGACCTGGCCTAATTTGCATTTACAAAGACACATTCAAGCTGTGAATCTAACAGGATGGCTCTCTCCTGAGGCTTCTTCTCACAAAACTTTTTTAAAATCACATATCAACTTTTACTTTCTATATTTTTCTTTTTTAATCATAAAAATTTAGGAAGATCTGTATCCTCTCCTCTGCCAAATTTTACAGAATCATCCATAGATTCCTCATTCCCCTAAGCTAATGTTAAAGGCTTCTGCTATCTTTTTAATTGACTATCTCCTAGGGCTCAAATCATTAATTTTTCCTGTTAACACATTGACTGAATGACTGACTGGATGCTCTTTTTGACTATATTAAAGTGATTTTGATATTTTTTAAACTATATCTGAGGCAATGTTAATGCCTCTCTAATCATATCCAAGGCAACTTAGGCATTTCTATTCATCCACATTCATAAATTCACAATCTCATTATGCATCCAGGTGATGTGTGGCCACACTATTCATTCATGAATTGCATACATTTCACATTTTTTCCCTTTGCCTCAGTTATGATCAGTTTGTTGAAGAGAAAAATCCTTAATTGAAATTTCTCCTAACACAGTAGCTATAGTCAATCCTTGAAATATGAGCATCCAAAATTTGAACAGATCTAAGCTTAAATATGTTGTCTGTCTCCTCCATAAGTCTCAAAACAGTTTCTATCTGGCTGTATCAATGGCATTATATACATTTGAGTAGCGATCAGCCATGGCAGCAATTTCCAAGGCTGTAAGTTAACCCGAGAAGCTTCAGGCTGTCTGCCCTGTCAGATATTTTGTCCAACCCACCGCAGACACTGGCAAGAGGTGGTATTGAGCTGCTGGCTGGCTGAGGGCTGGCAGGCTGTGGCCAATGCCAGGACTGACCTTGGTCTTAGCTCAACTTTTGCCCTCCGAGCCGCTGGAAAATCTGTGGCTGTAATTTGGGCACAAGCCTGATCCCCTATATTCTCTTTTGTTGGGACTCTGTCTGACCTGGTGCCCTTCTTGATTATGTCCAAATCAACCTCTAGAAGATTCTGTGCATTTCTTCCTCCCTATGCCTTATTTCTCTGTAGGAATAGCATGTTATTAACTGAAGTTCATGTAAGGCAGTCACCATTGCTAATCCCTGAGTGTAAGCTAGGTCCATATCTGAAAAATTCTTAATGAACTCGCCTACATTAGTCCTCTTCCTGTGAGGCCCTAGTGTGGCCTGGCATGCAGTACCAGCAATCTCATAACCTAGATGTTTCAAGGTCAAAGTTCCAGCATCTGTTTTTGTCTCTAACCTTTTTGGATTATGTCCACACAGGCCTAGAAACAAATTCTGAACTAACCCCCTAGGTCCCTGCCTGCTCTCTATAACAAATATCCTCCTCCTGACTGGCAGGCCTTGGTTACCAGGTTTCAGTTTTCTAGGGGTGAGGCTTCTACAACAATATTCCCTATCAACCTCTGGGTGAAAATTGCTGTTGTTCCATACTGGACACAAGCCATGTTTAGTTCCTTGAGCTGTTTGAATGGTATTGGCACATGCATCTTGTTTATATTCCCCTGAGCCTCACTCTCTCTCTGATCCTGAGAAACCTGTAAACTTCCCATCTCCTTTAAGCAATTTCACTAAAACTTCCAACTCTCTTAGCTCCTGCTGAATTTTACCATGGGGGTATTTGCCTTTCTGTATTCCTAGTTTAAAATGAAGAGGTGAAGATTCTCCATCTTGGTATTTAATAATTCTCTCTTCCTGCTCATCCCAATCATTTGTCCTTTATATTCTTTACCACCCAGCCACCCCTAAGTAGGTGGGGAGTTTTGTTCTCCATTACATTCCTAGATCTCCCAAGAACCTGCATGTATTCGAGGCCACACCTATGTCTTCCAAAGCCCTTGAACAACTCAAAATGCTGCTTCACGTCAGTGGCTTTGCAAGTGGGAAGGATCCTTTTAAAATTCTTAAAACTCTAAAATCTCCTGTATTTGCTTTCACTTTGTTTTATCTCTCCTGGCTATTAAACTATACCCAAGTAAATAAATATACAATCATCTGAGTAACAATTACCTGCCTGATTTCTCTAACTATATATGAAGGAACCGGCTTCCCTTTTGGCAGCCAAAACAGCCGAACACGTGCTTGCCATAAACCTGCCTTGGTCACTTAGAGGTCAGATGCCTGTCTTGTGACAAGGAACCCATCAGAAGTTAGTCACTAGAAAGTCAGATGCCTGTCTCGTGACAAGGAACCAATCAGAAGTTAGCTGGTGGCGCTATGCTTTACGACCCTGGGTGTGCTTTATGGACAAGTGCACAGCAATGATGTAGAGAGCATAGCAACCACCCTGGGAGGGCCTATGGATAACAACCAGTTGACCAATCAACACAGGGCAAGCCCTCCAAGCCTGGAGGCACACCAATCGTGAGCCTGTGCGTAAGCCTGTGCGTACCCCTAGACACTCCCCTTACGCTGCCCTATAAGATCTTTTGGGAGCCCGTAGGAGCCGTCTTTTCTAGCTGTCCGCCATGGCGGGTGGGTGAAAGACCCGAGCTAACATGGGGTTAGTTCGTTAAATTACAATAAAGCCTCGTGCAGTTTGCAGCAAGCTCTCGAATCCGCCTGGTGATTTGGGTGACCACGAACGTGGCCTGGGACCCCGAATACTTGAGTTTTCGGGGGTCTAACATATACATGCTTACTTTCAAGGATAACTTACTTTTCTTTACCATCTGACTAATGTTCCTGTTTCATATTTACAATAACCTGCATTTTTCATTCCGGAGTTTAACGTACTACATTTTACCATTTTATATTCTGACTGCATTTCAGTCTCACATCTTCTTTGTCCACCTTCTCTTACGTTAAAGGTTAAATAACCCACTTTACCTATTTTCATCAGTTGCTGGCTGACATTTTTCTATTTGTGCTCCTTCTATTACTTTAAGGGGTAAATAACATACTTTACCTAATTTGTCAGCTGCTGGCTGACATTTTCATCTTATATATATATACTTTTGTGCACATTTCTGCTTTAAGGGTTAAATAACCCGATTTTTTTTTCAGCTCCTGGCTGAAGTCTTCCAATTTTTATTACAAATATCTGTTTCCTATTTCTACAATTATAGACAGTTTTATTCCTGACTTAACGCTGTTCACTCACCACATTTAGCCACTTCTTTTTCCTGCAAGAGTTTCTTCTCTGACTGGTTTGACTGCGATGACTATCTCTTTGAAATGGCCATGCCTCTGCCTTGTCAATTGCTTCTTTGGTGTCCTTTTCTTCATGATGTCCATGGCTTCGTCCCCCGTTCTCAGGTCCAGCATTCATGCGTCATTTTGTCGTGACCCAGCATGTCTCAGCCTTAAGCCATTAGGTTCACCCTGAGTGGGTGTGTGTGGACCTGGAAACTCCTAGCAACCCTGTGGTGATAAAGACCAAACACAGGCATGTTGTCATCTTTAGAGAGCTCTCAGTTCCATGTTGTAAAACTACAGTGTCTTCTTTATTTACCATCTTTTAGACTGTTTCTTAACCATGCTTCCATGGAAAGAGAAGACCACTTCTGTCCTTCTGTCCTCCTCTCTTCTTGATGGCTCCTAACCCTCTGTCCCACTTGTTACTTCCACACCTCACACCTCCACCCAGGTGCAGGCCTATTCAGATGCTTAGGCCCATAGAGATGTAAACTAGGAGACAATCTACACTGAGACCATGTCATTCAAGAGCAAATCAGTTAGCATCCACTATTCATTACAGACCTGAGCTCCTGGTTCCTGGAACCCCTGGAAATCTCTTCCCACAGGCCCTGTCCAAATGATGTAATGACAGACTTCGATGATCCACCATGGAAGGCCTCACCCTCCCTGGAGAGTGGATTGGGGGTGGTATGGGTGGTCAATGGGGGAAAGGAGAGAAGGGCAGGGAGAGGGAACTGGGATAGATATGTAAAATGAGGTTTTCTCTAACTTAAATATCTATCTATCTATCTATATATATATAGATATAGATGCAGATTTATAGATATATAGATATATAGATAGATATATAGATATATATATATAGATATATATATATATATATATATATATATATTATATATATATAAAGCAAGTTGCAGTCAATCTGCCTGAAGACCCAGCAATACCTCTCTTGGGCATATACCCAAAAGATATATACAAACTCATACATCAAGGACATTTGCTCAGCTAAGTTCATAGCAGTTTTATCTGTAATAGACAGAAGCTAAAAACATCCTAGATGACCTTCAAATGAAGAATGGATAAAGAAAATGTGTATTTCAAATTTTAACAGTAAAAAACAATGACGCCTTGAAATTTGCAGGCAAATGAATGGAACTAGAAAAAAATATCCTGAGTGAGGTAACCCAGACAAAAACAAACCCAAAGTGTACTCAATCCTAAGTTGATATTAGGCATAAAGTGAACGATAAGCATCCTATAGTCAAAAACTCCAGAGAAGCTAAATAATAAGATGGACCCTAGGAGAGACATACATGGATTCCCCCGCGAAGCCGAAGTAGACAAGCACTTGTAAGCAAGCTGTTGAATTTGATTTATTTTATACTCTCCCAATGGCTCTGGACATACTAGTACTCAAGAGTATTATTGTTCCCTTCTCATTTGTATTCATCCTATAGTAGGAAGCTGAGGCATCTCCAGACTTCAGATCAAATGATGTATCCATTCTTTATCTTTCTAACCAATGTATCCACTGATGATTTTCCCTTCCATCATGAAATGATAACAGTTTCACATTTGGGTAATTACTTGGCTAATATCTCTGTCTGTCATTAGACTATAGTTCTGTGTGGGCAGATCTGGGTTAAGAAGCTCATTATTTTTTTCTCCTCTTTTATCAAAGTGTCTCCTACCTAGCTGAGTATTGATTGCATGGATGATTGTATGAATAAAAGAGTAAGAGAATGAACATCTATTTGAAGAGATTGGAAATAAGTAGAGGGTGACTTTGGGGACAGAGTACTTTTGTAAGTAAGTGGACCAGGCCAAGTAGAGTTTGAAAGTTTCATTCCTTAGGAGGAAAATGCTATGCGCAATAATGATAATCCCAGTTTTATAGTCATAACAAAGCAGCAAAAGTTTCATGTGGAGAATATTTTCAGAATTTTGAGAACTGTACCACGTATTTTACTTGTGTTCTAAGAAATTCAACCCACAATTTCAAAAACACCTGGAGTCTAAGAGGATGTCAGTGTTCCTGATTTCTGTGATATATTTATCTTCCATGGGCATAGCCATCTGAAGGAAAAGTTATCTTTGCTGCAGATGAAAAGACAAATTTGAATAAGTATGTGAGAATAATATTTTGAGATGTGGGCATATGGGAACTTCTTGCTTGATATTTCTCTTGATCCCATATGGCAGAAAGATTAGATATTTTTCCATCAGTTACCCTCAGCTTTTTCTAACCCCAAGGTTACAATTTCTAGGATGAGACAGCAGCAGGAATTGGAAATGTGAACATGATATGCCTGCCTGCCTTGGAGTTCCCAGAAAGAGATGAGAAGACCCTCCTCTCTACCACATCAGGAAGATTATGTCCCTATTCCTTTCTGCCATAAATTTAAGGTTTCTGTGCTGGCTAGTTATATGCCAGTTTGACACAAGCTTGAGTAATTGGGAAGAGGACGGAAACAATGCCTCATAAAGATGACCTTTAGGAAGCCTAAGGTAACTTCCTTAATTAGTGATTATGTGGGAGGGCCTAGCCCATTATGGGTGATGTTACCCCTGGGAAGATGGTCCTAGGGTATATATGAAAGCAGGCTGAACAAACCATGGAGAGCAAGCTAGTGATCAGCATTTATCCATGACTTCTGCTTCAATTCCTGCCACCAGGTTTTGGCCTGACTTCTCTTTATGAAGCAATGTGACCCAAGAATTGAAAAATGAAATAAACTATTTCCTTGCAAAGTTTTTGGTCATGGTATTTTATCACAGCAATACAAACCTAGTTACCCTCCAGACTTTAAATCATCTTTATTTCAAGTTTCTTCCTGGCTACAAGTGTTTCTATGTCACTTTCAGCAACCCCTTTGGCAGAATGAGAGATACTAAGACAAGAATTTATCTCTAGTCCTTTTCATTTTTGTAGCGTGTAGGCCAGGAGAATTGAAGCAGGGTGACAGCACTGGATACTGTGTATCTTTGTGGCCATTAGGTTCAGACTCTCAGGTTCCTGCTGTAGTTTCTTCTCTATACCCCAAATAGATCTCATTAGCTTATATGTGGAAATTAAATGTAAGGATAGGCTGTGTTTACAATAAGAACTGTTCCTCTGAGTTTCCATTCGGAGACTTCAACTATTAATAGTTTAGTATATTAAACATTTTATAATCTGTGGTTATCATTAAAAGTAGGTTTAATATTGTTTATATGCTTAAAAAATTAAGGCAAAACTATTCATATTTATTTTCCTATGGGTAACATTCTGAGTAACTCATCATAATATCAAGAAGGAAAAAATGCCTTAAATTCGTTTACTGGATAAAACTACAATGAAAAGTATGCTCTATATTAATCAAAATGAAGCATCTAGGTACCTTTGTATGTATACAGTTCCTTGTCAGGTGTTATTTTAGGATTCAAACAGGAGGTCACATGAGTACATTATTAATCTCATTGATGGCTACCATTTTCTTTCTTTCTGGTTCTCCTGTTAATGCAAGATAAATCATAGAAACCTAAAAAGAATTATCCTGCATTTTTCTTAACTAATTTCCACTGCATTCA
Organism: Cricetulus griseus; assembly: GCF_003668045.3. Classification (NCBI taxonomy): domain Eukaryota; kingdom Metazoa; phylum Chordata; class Mammalia; order Rodentia; family Cricetidae; genus Cricetulus; species Cricetulus griseus. Next base: position 158,424,839 of record NC_048598.1, read on the forward strand.
TTGGACCTTTGATATTTAGCAATATGAAATGATACTGAATGATTATCATAAGCTATGCATTCACTTAGTTACTAGCAAAATTTACATGTTATGCATAATATTAAGAAGATAGAAAAGTAAGAAAAGAGGCAGGGAGGGAGAAAGTTAGGAGAGAAAAGAGGACCCAGAAAGTAGAATATAATAATAACTGGTATTAGCAAGAGGTACCCTTGCACAGATAGGAGTGTGATTATTGAGTGACTAATGCTTTCCAGTATCCTAGAAACAAAACATCTTTAAGGATGCAAGTAGAGGGTGAACAATATTACTCACAGAAAAACAGATATTACACAAAATTTCACAGGATTATAAGGCAGGTTTCTTGAAAAGAACCAGATGTATCGCAGCTTCTAGGAAAAACTGTGATCCTACTGATTATGCAAGAGGAAGAGCTTCCTGCAATCTTTTACATTTTATGGATATTTTCAGAGAAAATAAAAACTATATACATTTTCCTGAAAAACTAGAAATAAAACCTAATTCCTTTGGAGAACTTTATAGTTTTGTGTTTTGTGAAGAACAAATTTTCAACATCAGCATTTCTTGGGGATAAGGAAGTGGTTTCATAGTTCACAAAGATACATGAGCCTTATATGTAACTTGGATTTCCTCCTGACTTACAGGTTAAGAGACATTTTTAAACTTGATATTACTAAATGCAGTTATGATGGGCTTCCAAAATAAAATGTTTTGTCAAAATTTAACTTTTAAATATGCATCACTATCACCTTGATGAATTTCCATGGATTAAACTTGTTATTGCTACAAAATGTACATTGACTGTCTCAGTAATTAAGCCATCATTTCTTCAATGGTTCACAACTGTATTTGGTAAATTCTAGTGCAAATGACACTTTATGATGTTCATCATATGCTGGCCTAAGTAATTTTTCTAAGTTCTTGGAGTCAGTAGGTCCTATGAACCATTTTTCGAAGTTATTTGCTAATAACTGTAAAATTTTCTTCCAAAGGTAACAAAATGCTACTTAAATCTTAATAAAATATGCTGAATTTTTTCTTCCTCCCTCCCCTTCTCTTTCCCTTACCTCCATCCCCCCTCCCCGCAAGCTCCAAATTTACTCCGGATACCTTGTCCCTTTCCTCTTCTCAGGGCTCCATGTATGTTTATCTTAGGGTCCTCCTTGTTTTCTAGCTTTTCTCAGATATAGATTGTAGGTTGGTTATCATTTTCTCTATGTCTAATATCCACTTATGAGTGAGTACATACCATATTTGTCTTTATGTTTCTGAGATACCTTACTCAGGAGGGTTTCTTCTAGTTCTCTCCATTTGCCCATGAGTTTCAAGATTTCATTGTTCTTTTCCCACCCACCAAGTGGTATTCCATTATATAAATGTACATTTTCTTTTTCCATTCTTCAGTTGAGATTATCTAGTTTGTTTCCAAGTTCTGGCTATTACAAACACTGCTGCTACAAACATAGTTGAATAGATGCCCTTGTGGTATGAATGTGCATCTTTCATAAATGCAGCCACCCTTAACCTCTTAAAAGGGAAAATCGGAAGTACCCTTGAACAAATTGGCACAGGAGACCACTTCCTGAACATAACACCAGAAGCACAGACACTGAGATCAGCAATTAATAAATGAGACCTTCTGAAACTGAGAAGCTTCTGTCAGGCAAAAGACACAGTCAACAAGACAAAACATCAGCCCACATAATCTTGACCAACTCCATATCAGACAGAGGGCTTACCTCCAAAATATACAAAGAACTCAAGAAGGTAGTCACAAAATACCAAATAATCTAATTAAAAAATGGGGTAGAGAAGCCAGGTGGTGGTGGCACACACCTTTAATCCCAGCACTCAGGAGGCAGAGGCAGGTCGATCTCTGTGAGTTCAAGACCAGCCTGGTCTACAAGAGCTAGTTCCAGGACAGCCTCCAAAGCCACAGAGAAACCCTGTCTCGAAAAACAAAACAAAACAAAAAAAAAAGGGTTAGAGAATGAAATTGAGAATTCTCAATAGAGAAATCTCATTTGTCTGAAAGACCCTTAAATTGCTCAACATCATTAGCCATCAGGGAAATGCAAATCAAAACAACTCTAAGATACCATCTCTCACTTGTCAGAATGGTTAAAATAAAAAACACCAATGACACTTTATGCTGGAGAGGATGTGGAAAAGGGGAACACTCCTCTATGCTGGTGAAGTGAAAACTTGCACAGCAACTTTGGGAATCAGTATGACAGTTTCTCAGGAAAATGGGAATCAGTCTACCTCAAGATCTAGCAATTCCACTCTTAGGCATATACCCAAATTATGCTGGATTTTACCATGGTTTGTTCTATTCTTTTTCTCTTTTGGGCACACATAGATAATACTGACTGTTTAGCTTGGAAAGTCAGGAAGCAGAGAGGCAACACGTTTCCCTTCTTTAAGATGTGAGGTGGTCTGTGTTTCTAACTCCAGAAGTCATTATGCCAGAATAAGGGTATCATAAGTTTGAGGATTTTCTCATGTGCATACTGTGTCTGGAAAACAGAGAGAGAAGTAAAAGGAAAAAGAATAAAAAGTACATATCAGAGGGACAGAAAACTTGGAACAAGGACTTTTTGGCTCTTTTTCACATGATTTTGTCTTTATTAAATAGACATGATTTTTGTTGTTTAGCATTGGCTACATAATGTTCTTGCACTCTTTGCAGTGTAAGAAAAACTGTATCAGCTATAGTATATTACAAGTTAACAAGAATGGGAGAGCTTTGACTTTGTATATGCTAACCAGAATGGGATTCTATCTGGAAACAAACAAGTATAATGATGAAGGTAAGAAAATGTCACTGAAGAAAGAACTAGTTTTGGCATTAGCCAAAACCTTTAATTTTCATACTTGTTATTTGGTGAAATTAATTTTAGTGCTCCATTGGTGTCCTGCTTAGGCTTGTTATTACTATTAGGAAAAAATATGACCAAAAGTAAGTTGAGGAGGAAGGGTTTATTTGGCTTATATCTCCATATCATAGAGCCCATCATTGAAAGAAGTTCACACAGGAACTCAAACAGATAAGAAGCCTGGAGGTAGAGGCTTATTCAGAGGCTGTGGAGTTGTGCTGCTTACTGAGTTATTCCCTAAGGTTTGTTCACCCTGCTTTTTTAAATAACCTTGGACCACCAGTCCAGGTATGGCACCACACATATTGTGTTGTACCCTCTCGAATCAATCACTAATTAAGAAAATGTCTTGCATTTGGATCCTCTGAAAGCATTTTTTTCAACTGATTCTCTGTTTTAGATACCTCTATCTTGTTTCAAAATGCCTGCTCTCCTCTTTATGTTGAAGGGATAGAGCTGCACCATCAAGACTCCACCAGATGCATGAAAGCTGGAGAAGGGAGGATCCAACTGAGCCCATTCCCCTCCCCTATAAATTAGGACTTAAGTGTTGTATACTCACCCTCTTTAATTAGGAGATATGTGCTAACTTAGAAGATGAGATGGATTGCTTCACGTGAGAAGCATAGTTGTAGGAAAATGAAGTTCTATGCTACTAAGTAGAAATTTTAGGCATAATCTCTTTCAAGGCAGATGTAAATTTTAAATAGCCACTTTCATAGATTATTTATTTCAGTTCATAAATTATATTAATGAAGGAAAGCATATTTAGATATCAGAGTTTTGTCTACTGGGCTTCAAAGAATGTGTTCGGAACAACAATTTCCATATTGTAATTGAACAGTAAGAAAGGGTAATTATCTAATGCTTTGATGATAGACACAGTCATTGATAATTAGAAGAATGTTCTGACTTAGTTGGTCTTAATCCACCTCTTGATTTTTCTTGATCACACTGAATATGCTTTCATGTCATAGGAAATTAAAATTTCCAGGCCAGAGTGTTTGCATTTTGCCTGGTATTGTAACTGGTATTGTTTATTGATTTTGTAAGAGCTAATCAATTATGTTCTTTAAACTTAAGGCTAAAGAAGTAAAGTTAATATTTTGCTACTTTAAAAATGAAGGCCAAATGTGTGAAGAATAAACATGCATCATATTATTCTATATAAAACTGCTCAGTTATTTATCCTATTCACTGAAAACACACCCAAGCGCTCGTGTGCGAGTGCACACACACACACACACACACACACACACACACACACCACATGCTCATTCACTTTCACAAATACATGCATGCCCCCACACATGCAAGTATGCAAAACAATGGTTCAAAAAAAATCAAACATTGTATATAATTATGATTTTATTTTAATTGTTGCCTTACAAAACCTCTACAATGAATTTCCTATATTGAGTTGACTATGACATCAATTCTTTTGTCATAAGTTGATAAGTTCATTATTATGTTACAAGCTTCCTCATTTATGAATCAACAAAGAATGAAATAGACTATTCTTTAAAATTAAGCTGATGTTTTCATCTCCTTGTGATTATTAATTCTAAGCTATAGGGGCAGTGATCATTCAGAGATCATCCAGTCATTTATTCACCTATTCATTTACTGGTTTACTTTTTCAGACATCCATACATTCAAAAAACTATTTTGGACATCATTTTATGAATCTTGAAAAGTCTTATAAATTTATAGAATGCAAAAAATTAGTGTCTTTTTGTCTCTAAATATCTCTAGAAAATGGTATTTCTAAATACCTCCAGGAAATAAGTTAGTTTTCTAAACTGGTGTGTCATTGTGATTTTTATGGGAGAGTCTATGAAATGCACAGAGCCAGGCTTGAGAAAGAATAGAGAATGGTTTCTGAAGAGGATTTTGCCAAACAAAGTGTTAAAGGATAAGTAGCTATCGGTCAAGTTAAGTAATGGTTGTTTACAGTGATAATATTCTAGTATGATGAGTACTTCTATCAAAGGTAAAGGAAAGACAGGACTGAGCGTTGTTACTCTGTAGTGTTATGTATTTTATAAGACACTGTAGAAAGGAGAGGGTAGGGGGAAGGGGTCATATTTAGATGGCCTCAGCTGTCACAGCTAAAAACCATGGATACAACTGAGTAAGTGAGTGTAGGACAAGGCATATTTTTCTGCTTCAGAAACAATTTGTGACATGTTTTCTCTGTATAAGAACATTTAATTCTCTGCCCTGACTGACATTTCTTTGCCTCTCTGACTAGAAGGAAGAAGGATGTACTGCCTACAGCTTACCAGAAGCACATATTCTAGTCAGAATTCTTGAAATAAACTTAGTTTTCACTATATAGTCAGGGCAGCACTAAAATGCAATTTCTCTTGGTTGTCAATCCAGCGATGAGTGAACTTTTTTTTTTTTTGTTTTGTTTTTTTGTTTGTTTGTTTGTTTTTTCCGAGACAGGGTTTCTCTGTGTAGCTTTGGAGCCTATCCTGGCACTCGCTCTGGAGACCAGGCTGGCCTCGAACTCACAGAGATCCACCTGCCTCTGCCTCTTGAGTGCTGGGATTAACGGTGTGTGCCACCAACGCCAGGTGATTGAACTTTCTATTAGCTATTTCATGTACTATTTCATGATGACACAGTCACACACTATTGGATTGATCACAGCAATCAGAGGCAGTCCTCAGTGGTAGAGTCAAACTGTAAGTTATACTGTTAGATAATTAGTATAGTGTCTTTTAGGAAAAGATTTCCATAGGACCCAGAGGCAAACTTCCATTTGCTATTTTCTCCCTCACAGTAAAGTGTCAGAAAACTGTAGTTAACTTTAAAATAATTTGACTGTGAAAGTCCTTAGGGCAAGAGGAAAATACCAATAGTAATTAGCATCTTAATTAGCTAGGATGTACCTACAATAAATTCAGCATATGGAATTGCCAAAGAAAAGTAAAATAAAATGGAAAATTCTCCAAGTTGCCTCTCTTCCCCAGAGAGATTTTCCCTGTTGAGTTGGCAGAATCATTGCCTTCTGTATGGGCTCATCTTCAGGAAATAGTGAGTGATATGCAAGTATGTTTCATTTACTTTCAGAAGAATTATATATGATTAAAAGCAATATTTGTCTCAAAAGCAAGGACCAATTTTCCATGATCATGTAACTTTTGACATGTTAAAATAGCTTATATGGCATACACTGATTCTTAAATGTGCAGAAACAAAAAAAATATAAAACTGGTTATTTATATTTATATTTTATATTATATGACATAAATAATATATATGACACATATATGACAAAATAATATATATTTTATTTTATATGACATATATAAATATATGTATTATATTTATAATATATTTTATATTATATGACAAGGTAACTGATTGGAATACAAATCTGTGAGTGTATGGAGGACATCCCTTTTTTTTTAGCTTTTAAAAAAGTCCCATATATCTCCAATTGAATAAAAGCTTTTCTTCCTATTTGTATCAGGAGTTATTTCGAGACTAAACCATAGATGCTAGCCATTGATGCACATTATATATCTCAGTTTTCCTAGAACAATGAGAGTATAACAGATGCTGTCAGTGTGCTGCCTGTAGCTCTTCAGATCTTTGAGGTAGCTCTGTGCACACTCCCTGTGTGACTTTTGTCCAAATTGCTAGCTCTTGTGTCTAATGATGGGATGACAGATCTCAAGCTCTTATGACCCACTTTAGCTGAATAGAGAGACCTGGAAGTGACTCTGAATCTGTGTTCTTCTGGAGCTGTTGTAAACCAATAACTTAAGAATGGCCTTTGGAAAACTCATTGAAAATTTCTGGTGTAGATGTTTCCTAAATTATTTACATATATAAAAGAAAGTAAATGGAGCCACCATATAATGGAGAAGACAATTCCCCAATTATAATTTCATGTCACCAAGTAGAATTCCAAGTGCCAAGAGTGAGATACATCTTGTTAAATCATTATCCAAAAGGTGTTCCATAAGCCTCTCAGACATCACAGACTATTGCTAAAACTAGTGGTTATTCTCTACAACCTGATGGTAAGGCTCTATTGCTGAAGACACAGCTTACTATGTAATCGAATGCATACAAATCATTTGGTGCCCGCAGAATGTCTCTTCTCCTAACTAGTATTTATAGTATTAGAAGGTATTTACATGCTACCTAATGAAAAAATAATCATCAATATCACCCAGCTATAAAATATTCCATTGTGAAATATTAACTTAAGATGTGTTACATTGTTTTATGGTATGGAATATTTGATTAATGATGAAAACATGTGTTGCATTTATTTAAGTCTGTGAAGCTGTGTTACGTTGCCTGTCTAAATCACCTGATAATCTAATAAAGAGCTGAACGTCAACTAGCAATGCAGGAGATAGAAACAGGTAGGGCTGACATACCGAGTGAATAAATAGGAGAAGAAATCTAGAGAAGAGGAAGAAAAGGATGAAGAAATAAATGAGGAGACAAGAATACCAGGGGCCAGCCACACAGCCACATAAACAGCCACAGAGTTGACGGATTATTTAAGTTAGAAAAGCTGGCTAGAAACAAGCAAAGCTAAGACCATTCATTCATAAGCAAGATTAAGTCTCTGTGTATTTATTTGTGTGTTTGGTGACAGACCCCCAAAGAGTATAAAAAATAATAATAGCTACTCTATTCAACCTACAATATTAACCTTTCATCAAGATGCATTGTTACAATAATGACACAAGTATTATGGGAATAATCAACCACTATTTTATTATATTCAGGTCCACACCATGACATTCAACACACAATTGACATTTCTAATGTGGCCAGCAACTTGACACTAGATTGGTCATGCCTATGGAAAACCTAATACTGCTATTCTGCTAAAGTGATATAGCAACAAACTGACTGTTAATGATCCCTTATTAGATACTGCTACATCCATAAATCAGAAAAGCTTTATCTTATAGTAGACAAAAATTAACACAAAGACTCACAACTCGACAAAGTGCAAGGAGTGAGAGAATTTGGAGAGCTCATTCCTAAATGGGATAACTCCTTAAAATCCCTCTCCTCACATCTCAGATATCTATGTGAAAGAATAGGTGGAAGGATGTAAGAGACTGAAGAAATGAGTGACTACAGGGAAATTCCATTCCAGACACAAAGACTGGTGCATATATGAACTCAAGGGACCATGCTAGTGAGCTATTTACAATTGATTCATGTGGGAAAGGAAAAATCGATTTATCCAATGGAATGGGTGCCCGGAAGTAGTTCATAAATACAAAATGGCCTCCATGGTTCCTTTTTTTGTTTGTTGGTTTTGGTTGGCTTTTCTTTTGTTTTGTTTTGGCCTTTTAAGAACTTGTTTGTCTTTTTGTTTGTTTATGGAGAAAGAAAAGCAACATGAAGTTGGGTGGGTTGGAAGACAGAGAAGATCTAGGAGTTAGGGAAAGTGAAAACCATGGTCAAAACATTAAAAATTAGAAATAAAAATAATGTAAAACAAACAAAATACTCTTGTCTTTCCTTCACCCTAACCTCTGAGGCCTGGCCTTTCTCTAGAGAAATGCCTTTGACTAAGGTGGATGAATTTAGAGAATAAAAGAAAGACATCCAGAGAGAAATTTTTTGGAATTTTTTAAGTGTGGTTATGTTCCATGTAATGTTAGAACACATTTGCATGACTAACCTTGGCTAGTATTCTTGAACTGCATTACAGCCACACTCCTGTTGTATTTGCCTGGATGGGACACTCTTGCTTGGCTTCTTTCCTTTTAGACTTGTCTGCTATATTCCATTTCAGGGAATACATCTGCCTAAATCACTTTAATACAAATAAGGGTCAGTTTCTGAGGAATATAATCTGAGGTAGTCAAGGATACCTGTCATCTTCTCATAGATATTAATAACTTCCTCCTCAACACTCAAAATTGCCAGTATGGAACCTATGGCATTTACTTAAAATTATTGATTTGAATTTGCTTTCTAGAACTGAACTTTAGATAGTATATAGTGGTCCTGAAGCTAGTAAGCTTTGAAAACGGTACAAATATTTAAGACATAGGAATGGTTTTGCAGATATTTAGCATTTCAAAATAAATATAATCAAAATTACAAATACCATGCTGTCTTACATTATTATATCAAAAAATTCCTATATGTTGTTGGGGGTAGACCTAGGAAAATGGAAGATAGATGTGATTAAAATCAAACATATATATTTTATTTTGTTTTGTTTTTTCGAAAGAGGGTTTCTCTCTGTAGCTTTGGAGCCTATCCTAGCACTCGCTCTGGAGACCAGGCTCGAACTCATAGAGATCCACCTGCTCTGCCTCCCGAGTGCTGGGATTAAATGCATGTGCCACCAATGCCCAGTAATATTTTAATTCTTTAAAACAAAATATTTTAAAAATAGCAATGAATCTAAAGTCAAAATGAGATTTATCTTTGTTTAAAAGGATAAAAAATCCATTTTCATGAACAGGATTAGGTAAAGCATATAGGGCCAAAGAATATATTTCCCACTGATTTAAAGGAAGAATGCATTGGAGAATTTGGATATAGAAAAGAAAAGGGGGAAATCATGCAATTATGTTATAATTACAAACAAAATAATTTTGAAAAGAAAAATGTAGTGTTAATTACTTTTCTTAGCTGAGTTAGCATCCTGTGACCTTAAAGTTTAAATGCACTTAATATTCTATAGTCAATACTTTCTCAGTGAAGGAATTAAATTTAAAGGTTAGAAGGCATGATGGACAGTCTTTATTCTAATGTCAGGCATATGACACTTAAAGCTAATGGAAAACATCATTCTCAGCCATAGCAAATGAGCCCTACCTACATAATGAATTGCCAATATCAGCTGGGAAACCATCTTGAATGTCAGGGGATATGCTCTTCATTTGCAGTGTTTGATTGTTCAAATAAATATTTAATGAAAATATTATTAGACTATTCAGCTGAGTGAAATAAACTGATGGTACAAGTAGCTAAAGAAGCTGACTTAATATTCACTAAATGAAGTGGCATAATAATTTATTTTGCATATTATATGAGTCTTCTGAGAGGTTTTGTACTTTTACATTTTCTAGCAGTGTTTAAGAGGTGTCATTACTGTCATGAGTATGGGATTTTAAGGTGTTTTTATGGTTCATGAGAATACAGAATTCATTTCATAGGGAGGCAGAAGACCATCATCCATAGCTTGCTGAGCAGAAACAAGTTTCCTCTCATTCTGAAGGATAGATTTCCTGTAATACAGCTTTATTGAGTTGTGCCCTAAATGCTAACTTTATGCTACATCAAATTACACAGAGTTTTTTTCAAGAGTAGAACTAAATAATTAAAAGATAAGGAAAAAAAAAAAAACGCTTGCAACTGTCCTGTGAGCTTTGAATTGTCAGGAAAAAAATGTGGATTATCTCTTTTGAGTCATAAATATTTTTAAATGCTATTTGAACTTTCAATCTGGAAGAAAATTTAGAAACAGGCTTTAGAGAAGAATTATAAAGTTTTGCTTCTTCCACATGCAGGGTATATATAGGTTTGGTAAAATGAGGATCATATATATGTGTGAAGGAAATAAATGACAATAAAAAATTATATTTTAAAAACACACTTTGAACATTAACAAACAGAAAATGATATTCACTTTTACAAAAAGTGAGAAAACTAAGGCAATATTGGAGAGTAGAGAATGTTTTCTGCCTACATGTATGCATGCACATTCACATTTGTGGTGTTTTTGGTCCAGTTTACTACCAAATTACAAAAGAGGAAAATCTCTCAATTTTGTCTTTAAAAAAATTATGTATATGATTTCTCTACAGACATCTATGATTTTATGGCAGAAGAGGGCTTAAGGTCCCATTATATAGATGGGTATTAGCCACAATGTAGCTGCTGGGAAATCAGGACCTCTGGAAGAGCTGCCAGTACCCTTAACCACTGAGGTGTCTCCTCACTCAAATCTCATTATTTCTTAAGGATGAGGCATTTCCAAAGCTTGTATTCAATCTCAGGATTTGTAGGGAAACTAAGTCAGTGAATCTACCCACAGGAACAGATTTAGGAGAATTGCAGAACTAAAACAATAATAATGCTTAATGCTTTGGTATTTGATATCAGCAGCTTGTGGCATAAGTGAGCCATTGGCAATATGGTATGGAAAGTAATAGAAGGGGGAGTTCAAAGACTATACTGTCATCAGGAAGAATATCTCCATATGAACACACAAAATGGCCTACTGTGACAAATCCATTAGGTAGAGAAAGAATAGAGTATGACCTTCTCCTTTCCAAAAAGTACACTCCATAATTCAACTTGGAAATCATTCCTTAGAAAATCCCTGCAAGGACTCTGAAGACCCGCTATGGAAGGTCTCGCCCTCCCTGGGGAGCAGAAAGGGTATGAGAGAGGTAGGGTGTTAGTTGGGGTGGCAGGAGATGAGGGGAGGCAGAGGGAACTTGGGTTGACATGCAAAACAATGTTGTTTCTAATTTAAATAAAAAAGAAAGATTAAGAAAGAAAGAAAATCCCTACAAGAAGCAGCATTAGGTTTAATTCTGCCACTTTGGAAAACACTGAAATATATGTGTTAAAAGGAGAGAATACTACAGGCTATTTTTTTTTTTTTTTGGCTTTGGAGGCTGTCCTGGAACCAGCTTTTGTAGACCAGGCTGATCTTGAACTCACAGAGATCCACCTAGCCTCTGCCTCCCGAGTGCTGAGATTAAAGGCGTGGGCCAACAACGCCGGCTCACAAGTTGCCTTTTAAGGTCACTATATTTTCAGTGCTTTTGATATTCTATTTTTACCATTTTATGATTAATATATCTAAGTTGGTAATTTATTCTGAGAATATTTTTCTATTCATTTATAATTTATTTTATGTGAGGCAGTCAGTGGACTAGTTGTGGTAGTGGTTCTGTGTTCTGGAGATTAATCTTAGGTCCTCAGGTTCAAGCATTTACTTTATCTGCTGTACCAGCTTACAGGCCAATTTACTCTTAATGGTTTTGTAGTTTTAGCTTTTTGAAATAAAAAAAATATGGTAATGACAATTTAGAATATAAGTGCAAATTTAAAATTAGAAAAACAGGATTGAGATTCATCTCGGAGATAATATAGGCTTGACAGTGAAGTGAAAGGATATATTTACCTGAGAACCTGTGTTAGTAAAGTCACTACATATAAAGAGCCTTGAAATTAGATAAACTACTTGTTTGGATCAATGTTTTAATAAGTAATTTTCACTATTCTAATTGGTTTAGATCTAATTAGGTCTAATAAGTAATTTTCACTATATCTAATTGGTTTATATAATCTTCATTGACCCCTTAACACTGGTGCATTTGAAATAACTGTAGCCAACCTAAAAGGAGTAGAAAGGAAGAAATCAAAACAAAAAAATCTCCATTGCAGACTAGGGATTAGAAGTCTCTTGTTTTTTCTCAACAAGATCAAATCTAGTCTCTAATTGGTTGATCAATGAAGACCTTATTTGATATTGACACCATTAAGTAACATTAGTAAAAAGTATTAAAAATGTAAAACTATAATATAGACACACACAGAGAGATTTAATTCTGTATATCTAGGAGGTATTATCTCTAATTCTGACAATTATTAATTTCAGCTGAAATTTGAAATAATAATCATCAGTGTCTCTCGTAAACATAAACATTTGGTACCAGGAGTGGGATATGGTTATGATGGAACTATCCTTATTTTGGTGGAAGATCATAAAAGTCTTTGAAACTTTACCTGGGAAAGTCCTTGATGTTCTTGTGGGAGCTTGGAAGATAATACTGAAAGAAATTCATACAGTGGAAGTCTGACTTGTGAAGTTTCAAAATTAAGATGCTATTTGGACCAATATGATATTTAATAATAAAATTCTTTGTTTGCTGGTCATCTAAAACTGAATAATAAGATGTTATTAGCAAGAGACAAGCACTACTGAATTGAAACCTCCTAGGAAAATGGATAGTGGTTAGTTGGGAATGAAAAATTAGATGAATTAAATAAGAAATCAACATCATTAAGGTGATATCTCTTGTCAGTAGGGCATGTTTCCTAGTGTCGGAACACAAAAAATGAAGTACAAGGGAGCCAAGGCTGCATGTCAAACTGGCAGTTGAACTTAGCAATTCACAAAAATATTCCATGATGTTCTGGTTTTGAAAGTAGTAAAAATGAAAGATTGAAGGGGTCATAGATAGTGACTGAGTCATGACACTATGTGCCAGTGCCATACTTTCTAAAGAGCAGCTGAAAGAGTCTACTGGTGATGGTGCAGTACATATCCAGTTGCTATTCCAAGATAGTGGAGATACAAGCACCAAGGGACATCTAAGGAGAGAGGTAGATTTGGAGTGGAACTTGTTTGAGCCTTCAGGACAAATTCTTTGTGTTGCAAATGATAGATATGTAGAAATAGGGTACCAAAACCCATCCAGAAGTTTATCTTAGATATCCAATATTAAGCAAAACATACTGTTAAATTTTGAGTCTGTTTTTATTTGATTTCATTTGTGTCCTGTTTCATCCCTTTTTAGACAAAAAGCACATAGCTTGTTTGTGATTTTTACAGGAACCCACAATTAAGATAGTTTGAGCTTAAGTGTGGGAATTTTTGAAGACTGTGGGACTTTTAATATGTAGCATTTTGCATAATATGATGTTATGAACTTAATATGAACTTAATAAACATGACATTTTGGAGGTTGAATAAGAAAGAAATAAGAAATATTTAAGAGGAATATCCATCTCATTTCTTCATAAATTTAGGTAATATATTTAAGCAGTTATAAAAGGATTCCATCCTTTCTTGTCCAGGCAATAATAATAATAATAATAATAATAATAATAATAATAATAATAATAAATAATGTAGATTACTCTTTTTAACATTTTTTTGTAATACTAATATGAGCCCATGGGTAAATCTCCTGAGATAATGGGTATACTGTTTTATTTTACCAAGGAAATTGAATTGAAAAATACTAATGAAAATCAATATACTGAGAACCAGGTAAAAGAAAAAAACTCATATTTTTTTTCTGAGAAGGAATATAGAGCTGAGACAGGACACCACAGATCAATATGTAAGCTTAAAAACTACAAAACTGTAATGTAGAATGGGATCAATATAGATAAGTGAATAGTTATTTTGCTTCAAGGAAAAAATACATGACTAGTACATGTTCAATATTTGGGCATTAATTATGACACAGAGGATTTTATGGGAGTTCTTATCATTTCATGTCCTTCCATGGAACTCACAGATAGAATCTTAAATGCACAGTGTCATGTTGTTCTTTATTTCCACTGTATAAATAAATTTAAGAAACAGCAGCACAAACACAGTCACATATATTCAGAACTGCTATGATAACAAAGGTCATAGAATTAAAAAATGGCCTCATTTAAAGTAGAACATGTTGATCGTGCCTCTGGCTGGCTATTGAATAATAGGTCTCACCTGTCCATTGTGACTTTTATGTCTTTGCAGCAGAAGTCAACAGGGTGAATTGGATACATTTTCAAGGCTTTTCTCTGTCATATAACTTTTCAAGATTGACTCAATGCATTTTAAGAAACATAATTCAAAAATCAGAAGGTAGAGACACACATAGAACTGTGAACATAAATCATTTCTGCTATATTTACAGGTGAGGATGGGTCGTGGACATTGAGCTTTAGGTTTATCTTTTGTCAATTTTTTATGAGGAAGATTACAAAATTCCACAATTTATTAAGCTTTATGTTAGTTTTATTTTATTAGATTACCAAAGTCTTGGATACTATTGAAAGACACTTTGACGTATGTAATTAAGAAGCTTTGTATTTGAGATAGAAACAAGCAATGCCTTTCTTTTCTAGACAAATAAAAGTTATCTATTGTCAGGGGTCAAAATATCTATTTGTTTTGTTTTGTTAATTTTCATGTCATACAGAGCTTATCATTAAAAAGTGTAAGAAAAAGTGAAGTCTGTAAGAAAGGATTGTGCGGTAGGGATCAGATGATAGTATACACTTAATACTCTTATCCTAAAAGCTTCTGCAATATAGTTAAGGTTTTTGTCACCATTTTCTTTTCAGGGCAGGGCTAAAATTTACTAGGAGCCCAATGAAAGGAATTATAAACTGTACATTTTGCTGTATCATATTACATTTTCCATGTTTTTTTCAAATACTTTTTGCATTATTACACATTATATTGCACATGGTATTTTGTTTTATTTCCCTTTGAATAAACATAATGAAAATGATGGTGAAAGTGTCCAATGTCAGAATATCAATATCAATTTAGAATGATGAATGGAATTCCCTATGGTAGAAATTAGAAATTTTCTTCATTTTCATTTGTAAAAGTAGGGCTATTCCTACATAGCCAATTTAAAATCATTAGAAAAATGGGGGTGGGAGGCTAATGAAGTATGGATTATATCAACAAAATCTTGTTATGCACAGACTGTTGGTACTCACTGATGAATGGAAGCAGCAGTCACATTGTGATTATTTTTGCTGCTTTTTTTTTTTTTTTCTGCTGGTTCACCACTGAAGATAACCTTGCATTCTTTAACAGCACTATCTCTGGTTTGTTGCATCTGCCTCCATTTGAAGTTGTTTCCAATAGTTGGTGAATTAGCTTGTAAAAACCCCACCTCAAACCCAGCCTGATACCCACCAGCATGTATTTGAAAATCACTCTGGCTACACACACAGCTCTGGGAAAAAGAACACATGAAATGGTTGGTCATGATGACCATCACTGGAAATTGTTATTATTACTAATTTCCAAGGAATGTAATTATCCTCAAAACCTGTCTGGTTTATAAAAATTTTTACGTGTAACCATGCTCCAGAGCACCCATGTTTTGAAGTCACTCTCTTCCCAGAATAACCACTAGCTGTCCCATGGCCTTGCAGGTGTAAAAAGCAAAATAACATTCAAACTCCTTGTGGGCAAAATTGTAAGTTCAGTTCCCAACCAATCAGTAAATGGCTCATATATGTTGTATCCAATCAATATGTTGTGATACTCCTTCCTACTGACCAAAAAGGTATAAAAACTGTTTGCTTTAGAAACCCGGGGTCATTCTTTTCCCAGGGAATGACCCCAACGCCTTGGAATAAAATCCTTTTGCTTTTGCATCCAACCTGCGTCCTGAGAGTGACTCTGTGAGGTGCATCTCTGGAGGTTGGACCCCCCTTCTGTGCCCAACACTTGCATATCTTAGTTGGGCTGTCTTGTCATAGCAACTTTGATTGCTTTATTGATGGACAGAATGGAATGTTGCACTAGTTTAATACATGAAAAAGTAAGAAAATGATATTTAACCAGCAACAGGATACTAATATTTGTATACAAAGAGATTTACAAGTAGAAAAATAATGTTAATGAAATACTATGAAATCTGTTTATATACCACACAGAAAATTATAAAGGCAGTTTTCCTCACAAAAGAGATAAAATGTCATAGTTGAAGACATTGTGATTATACCTAACTTTATAGATTTCAAATTTGCTTTGTATCTGTTTACTCTGAATTCATATTTTTGCTCCATTTGATTTTTTTAAGTTTTGATGTATGACTTAACATCAGAGAAAAGTAATCCAGGACACTCAGGGCATGGGTGTAAAGGTTTCATGCCCATTTCATTACCTTGCTGTTTCAGAGATTCTGACCCATAATATGTCTACATTTTGTTTCTTTCTGATTTTTTTCCAAGGCCTTTGGATTTGAGCACACATTTTGTTTTGTTGTTCATTTACTTGAGTGTGTACATCTCTATGGTATATTGTGAGTGCGTATGCATTTATGTAGATACAAAAATGTGTATGTGCAGATATGCATGGACTCATGTGTGTGGAGACCTTAGGTTGATGTGAGGAGTCTTCTTCCATGTCTTTTTACCTTTGTCACTGAGGCATGGTCTCCCATTTGAATTCAAACCTTCTTGATATTATTTGTCTACTGTTTCTGCATTTAGAGTGAGTGTTGGAATTATAATGGACTTGAAAGCCTACCCCTGCATTTATGTCCTTTCTGGGGATCAGAAGTCCAATTCTCATGTTTATGTAACAAGTGTTTTGTCCACTGAATCACCTTCACAGCCCTGGATGTTTTCCCTACTTGACCCTTCCTTGCTCTATGAATGCAGACTACTCACCACACTTGTTTTCCCTGAACACTTTAGATGGGATACCCAGTTCCCCTTCATTCTCTTGATCTATCACTGTCCCATAAAAATGCCTGCCTGAGATCTCCAGGTGAGTACAAAGTTCTTAGCAGTTAAATTACAATACAGTTGATGAATATTGACTTTAAAAGGTAATCTCTAGCAGAATTCTTAGAAAAACTAGCTAGTTCATTAAAAGTTAGATTAGACATTTAAAATATGAACAAACTCAAGTGTGAATGTCCCTCAATATTTCAGAGGTTTGAGAAATCCATCACAGAGTTGCCCATGTTATTTCAGCATTTCTGATTTTAAATTCAGGGAGATGCCTCCAAGCAAGAAAGCTGAGAAAAGAGATAGCTTTGTTATCCCAGTGACACTTTCTACTTCACAGCTTTAATTAAAACAGATGTCTCATGTGAAGATTCCTTTATTTGCATAGAATACATGACAGAAATGAAGGCTTTCATTCTATGACAAGCCTGTGTTGACCAGGAAGATGAGGTCAAGCTACCCAACTTCATTCAAGTCTTTTGAAATTTCAAACATTTCTATTTGAAGTGCTTTTTACAGTCTCTGTTGAGCTAGGCTTTCTATATAAATTTGCACATAGCAAATGAATAGCTAGGGAAGGAATGAAGATAACAATTGTCCAACTCTTGATTTCTATGCTGGAGTCTGTAAAGAGTCCTCACTGGGAGGGGCAAAATTTTGTGTAGAAACCTCTCATGAAAGCCCGAGTTTACAGGGCTGACTCAAGACAATCCTCATCTCCTGGATCTTCTTAGGTTTCTGACAACCTGCTCCATGTAGCATTTAACTCTGAAAAACACATCAGTTATATTTTCAAGACTAGGGGCAGTTATTGATTATTTTGTGAAAATTATATTTTAAGTTTTATTCTACCCACTGGTTATTTGGAAGATTTACAATATTTTCCTGTGTGAAGAATCCAACTACTTGGATGGTAAGAAATGATACCCTTCTTCCTGCTTTTAAGTTCCTTTCTTTTAACTAATTTCATTAGTCTTACTCATGTATCCACAGGAAGCATTTTCTTTTCTTGCTTTTGATTCCCATTACACCCAGATGTCACCACTTACAATGCAAGAATACTGAGAGGCATTCCTATTTTATTTCCTTGTAAACACACAATGTGATGTTTCACAGAAAATAAATATCACCTTTTTTTTGAAATACAGATTGAAAAATCTAGCTTTTCAACATGAAGTGGTACAGAAGCCTCCTGCAACATTAGAATTCTAATGTTGTATACGTTATACAGAGATTTTATGTACTTTAATTGAAAGTAGATATGACACATACCTACTTTAGAAAGTTAAAGTATGCATAAATTCATATAACTTTCATGAGACTTTTTTCTTGGATAAAGTTAAGTAAAATAATTTAAATTTTCTTTTTGGAGAAAAAAAGGAAAATCACAAATCATTACATTCAACAGAGTGAATGCCCAACAGTGACCAGCAACTAGATTGAACAAATTTGAATAAATACTTTATTGTAACCTTAAGTGTTAAAATTGGGAATCATCAAAATATTCAGTACAAAATTATGTTTAAAAACGCTGCCACTCATAGCCATTTGAAACACATAACAAAAATCTAAGTCAGAGTTTCCCAAGATCACCACCAATCAAATAATCACAATGACAAAACTAATAAGAACTTTATGTCCTTTGTAGGAAGGCAAGGAATTAGGAAAAAATTCCCCAGAAATCACTTCTCAATGCATTAAGGCAATAGATTTCCTACACAAAGAAAATTGATGACTCTGCTCTTCTTCTAAAAATACGAATGCTAATTTTATGTTATCAAAGTTATCCATTTTCTTGGATATTTTTGCCAAAGAATTGGAAATTATTCAAATTCAAAGCTTCTTTCACTTTAAATAGAAATATAAAACTTTTCCTAGTACATATCAATGGTAAATGACATTCAATATTAGATATTCTACATATTCTAAAATAAAATATTCAGGTTTGAGTTGAATAATTTAGATGTCTTCAGCCTAGCTAGAGATATGATTTATAGAAAGGCCTGTAAAAATGTGTTTTGTGAGCTGTGTGTGCAGTACTCTACATTTTCAACATCTGCAACCCCATAAAGATGCACATCACTAAAAGACTATTGCATACAGAAAAATCACCTATCAGTAGGGTTGGGCTTTATTCACATTCTATTTATACATACTACATCCAAAATACACTGATTGCATTTCCAAGCTTGTCCCATAAGTCATTTTCTATAGAGATTCTATTTGCTAACAAGATACTACTTGGCTGTTACTGATGATTTTTCTTAAGGAATTTCATTGTTGAATAGGAACACACCTACTCTAAAACTCTCCTTTACTGGGCTTGTTAGTGAATTAGTAACTGAAATGATGCTCCACAGGCCCTATCCCCTTGCCTCAAGGGGGGAAGTTGCTATGTGGTTCTGGCCTGTTGCAGAATTCCTTCAAGGACCTGACTGAGGCTATTCTCCTACCAAAGCCTTTCATGACTGTTGGGGACCAGGAAAATTCCATTAGGAAATTTCCAGTGGTTCCAATAACCAGATGCTCAGGTCTGCATTGAATAGGGGATGTTAGCTGATTTCCTATTGAATAGCATGGGGAATGTTCCCTAGTTTGCATTTCTACAGGACTAAGCATTTGAATAGGCCTACACCAGGGCAGAGGGCTAGAGAGTAAGTAACAAGTAAACACAGAGAGAGTTAGGAGCAACCAGGCAGAGGGGTCGACTTTAGAAGGAGAGAGAAATGGTTTCAGGGTCAGGGAAGCATGGTTAGGAAACAGCCAGGAAGATGCAGAATAAACAAAAGACTCCCAGTTTTGCAGCATGGAACTGACAGCTCTCTAAAGATGACAAGATGCCTGTGTTTGTTGCTAGGAGTTTCCAAGTCCACACTTCCCCACTCAGGCCCAACCTCATGGCTACCAGGACTTGGGGCTGAGACATACCGGGTCACAACACATGACTATCCTGATTCTCCATCCTGCTCTGCTCATTGCCTTTTTAGAGTGCTTCCTCTTACAACATCTTCATTGGGTCCCCAGGACAGTTCTTCTAAGCACCCTGTGGGAAAAGCAGGTATTTAGAGCCAGAAATTCACAGGAGTATGACTTGTTAGATTGAACTAGAATACCTTTGACAATTTTCCCAATGCTAGTGGACTTCACCATCTTTTTCCATATGAGCAAACACCATCCAACAGGACCAGCGTCTGGGAATAACACAGAATTTGAATCTGGGTCCCTTCCAGGGCCTGAATTTTGCTTGTTCTGCTGCTGAATTGGATGGTAAATGTCCTGGCTTGGTGGCCTATGGGTGGACTGTGCTGCATTTATGGCACTTACTGCCCTTTGGATTTTGTTGTGAAGGACCAAAAATTCAAATTAATAAAAGTTTACCAACTTAGACATCCTCTAATGATAAAGGAAAATTTAACTCCTTAAATCAGGAGCACCATGACTGGTGCCTGATCCCCTGCTCTCAGAGGAATGGTAACAGTCCACCACTCATGTTAACATTGCTTTGCTAATTGCTGGTCATAAAGATTTCCCAGTCTGAGGGATAATTGATAGACTCTGTAACCCTGCAAGCCCATGTGCTGTCTTACCTCAGTCAAATGTATCTCCCTTAAAACTATAGTTACTAACTAACTCTGTACTTTGTATCACCTTAAGTAACCATAGAAACTGTAATTTGTGGCCTTCAAGTAAAGGATCCCAGCATAAGATGTTTTCTTTACAAATTGCAGTTGGCCACCTGAAAGAAGCCAATCAGAACTGTTACCTTCACTCACCCTAAACCCCATCTGTTTGTAGTTTTTGCCTTCAAGAAGCCCCTAGCCCCAAGCTCAGAGTCCAGCTCCTCTGCTGCTGCCTGAGTAACAGAATTGGGCCCCAGCTCTGGTTACTGAATAATAAAACCTCTTGCTGTTTGCATCAAGTTCTCGTCTCCACCTGGTGATTGGGGTGGGGCCATTGCTCCCTAAGGTTCACCCAGGGTCGCACCCTGTGGGAATTCTTCAGTTGAAGGCACTCTAAACACTAAAGATGTCTATCAGAAGAGCACATTTAAAGGCTGAAGTACAATATAAACTGACTGTGTAAATATATTTTAAAATTATACATGATATATCTTTCTATGTTGATGCAGACTTGTTCTTAAATTTTACAGTGCATTAAGGTTACCAAGGAATGCCTAATTTCCCAGACTTCATCGGTGTGGATTAAGCATAGCAACCTACAGGTCTAATGAGTTCCTTAGTGATGTTAATGTGAGTTTAGGGACCACATTTTATCATCACTGGGGTACATTATAGTGACTGAAATTATATAGAAATATTGGTCTCCCTTTGTAGAGAGATTTTTGTGCAGCAGGAAGGAACATTCACATTTAGGTAGAAGGAAAAGTCTGCAAAATATTTTCAAACAAGATACCTTCTAATTCAAAAGTTCTGTTCGGTAGAAGCTCTTTTTGCTTTACTAAGCTTTGGCTGCAATTGGGATATGCACATCTATGGAGAAGAGCTGGGACTTAATTTAATCTCTTTGCATTAAAAAGAGATGAGGTATTAAAAGATTTTAGGAATAAATAGAGTGGAGAGGGGCCAGGAAGAATTCATGCAGAGAAGAGAAGGGAAGCAAAGCTAAATCTCCAGTAGTGGCAAGTGTAGGGTGGGCCTTAGGAAAAGAAAATGTATTAGGGATTTTTAAGCAATTAGCTTTGGCTGTGTGAGACTATGAATAATTAAAAATGCCTTTCGGTGTGAGAGGCTTCTGTCCACGTGGAGAGCAGCTGCAGATTGGACCCAAGTAGTGGAGAATGGGGGCAAACAACACTTGTTAAAGTGTTCTTGTAAAATATAATTAAAATACTATTAAACTTTGCTTTCCACATCAGCCAACAACATGATGCAGATTTCTCTGTTGTATTTTCACACCTGGGATATATAAATTCTTCAAGCTGTCAACTGATCAGAAAGTGGAACGATGTAACAGCTTAGGGGCAAATGAATCCAAAAAGAACAAGCATTTTTTTAAATGATGAAAAAAATCAAGAAGCTCCCCATGTTTCCAGAGACAGATTCAAATCAAGGTCATGATATCTGGGCTATTCCCTGTTCTCATTAATTCCAAGATTTATTCATCTTTGCTAAAATAACAAAGGACTGACATTACTAACTAATTAGGTAAAGAAGAAGAAAAATATTTTGGAAAAGTAGAGTCGTAAATAATACAGAAATCTTTGTAGGATATTAAGGAAAATCTTCACCTGCCTTTCCTAATTTTATATACATTTTTAAACTTGGAATATATAAATTTATCAATACATTATAATGCGAATACAGCTAATGCACAGATAGTTGGGAGCACTGTTTACCTGTAAATATTCATGGACATCTCATGTTAAAATAAACTAAAGCCCATAATTCTGTATCTTAAATATGGTTATGCATCATTATGTTTTGATTTATTGTCTTTGTGTGTTTACATGGTTCATAAGAGCAGCATATTTGTACAATTACTGGATTTTATACAAATCAGATATATTATCCCTTCATGGGAATATTTTTTTTCAGATATCTCATTTGATGCTATCTTATAATTAGTGTTTAAGTACTTTAAAACTGCTAGCTTTAAGCATGACATAAACTCTCTGGGTATATACTGTAATATTTGTTTTAATTGTTTTATATTTGTAAAGTAGATTTAAAAGTAATGAGAAGGATTTTTTAGAGTGGCTGAATTCAGGCACAAATTCGTTACTGATGACTCCCTTGATGTAAAATTAAGCATAATAGTCTATGGTAGCCAATTCTTTTGACTGTGATAGGAACTGAGAATATAAGCTCAAATCACTTTAATTTAGAATATTATCCTTATATTTTTACATATAAAAATATTGTTTATTTTTGAAATTTTATCGATATGTTTTCAACTTTTTGTCATTATTACTAATATTAGAATAGGTTGAGCCCCTAGATTATTGAGCTTAAAATATTATTGAATTAATGAGATGTTTAAACTTAATTATAAATACATACACAAGATATTTCAGAAATGACATAAAATACAATCAGGCCTCTGACCTTCTCTACTTCAGAGACCTTAGGAGTTGACATAGACATTTTATTTTGTGTTTTGATTTTTGCCTATCCAATTCTTTCTGTGTTTTCTCTAAGCCTTAATGACTGCTTGACTAAGGTTAAAGATCATATTAATTTTCCATAAAGTTCTCAAATATTTGAAATATGCATATATTATGATTTGATTCTTTTTATTATCAAAATTCAGAAAACTCCTTGGATATATTAAATGAGTTCCTATTTATTTTATTTAAAGTACAATAAATTTCTACAGTCACATTATTTAAAAAATGCTTTGGGGATATTTCAAAATACTATGATATTTTTTATTTTTTAAATTTTAGTTGCTTCCTCAGAAATTTAGTTCACCCATGATTTAAAACTATCTTTCTATAGTTTTTCTTTCAATATCCATCATTGTCTTTCATACTCTCATTTATAAGAATGTCTCAAACTACTTCCTTGTAAACCCTCATGCAAACATTTTCTGCTCACATCTTTCATAGCATTTGTTGACTTCACATAGAGACATACACACACACACACACACACACACACACACACACACACACACACACACCATACATTCAAGTTCTCTTTCTATGTAATATTTAATGTTTCATTTCAAACAAACCCAAGATGAGCATATTCTGTAAAATGTTTTATTATCAGAATACTTTTCTTGTCCTTATTTTATGAAATTGTTTTATACGTGTGTGTGCTTCCTTATTGGCCATGTTTTTCTCTTTATTTTCTCAATTCATGCATTCCTAGGGTAGTTAAGATATACACTATACATAGTTTTTTTCTCCTGACCTCTGTTTTCTTTACTTCTATAGATTATTTTTGAGATCTTGAATTAAATTATTTAGATAAGTATTTTTTGGTAGACCCTACCTTATATTAGGCATTCATATAAATCACCTCTGCTGCCCTGGGTTGAGAAATTTGCATTTTTCCACTGCCTGGCTTCTGCTATAACAGAAAGCACCCTCAGGACTTCCTTACACAGAGTCTGTTTGATGTGATCTTTCTGTGCTTTCAATTTTATTTTATTTTATTTTTCTTTACACTCCTGAACCCAGAGGATAATAGAGATCACTAGCCCCTTTCTATCCATGGTGCGATCCTGTTTTGGAGAATTTTGAGCTTTTAGGTACAGTAAGTGCTAGCATTGACAGGGTTAAGTGGCTCTGCAGCTGCCTACTGTTCCTCCCACGATACTGAAAGCATACCTATAAATTGCTAATGGCAAGAATTTGAGGCTTCTGTAAAAGTAAGTAAAGACTCTGTGTGTTGGGGTAAAAAGGTTTGTCTTATTTATTTGTTTGTTTGTTTATAAAAATCAAGTCTCACTTTGTTGCCTAGCTTGGCTTTCAGTTCTTGAATTCAGAATATCCTCCTTCCTCAGCCTCCAGAGTAGCAGGATCAATAGGCATGGGACACTACATTGGCCTGTGAGTCAACTTTTAAAATTTTGAAAGCTAATCCATTCATTTCCTGTTGTTATCAGTCTATTCTCCTATGTTAAAGAAGCAGAATAGCAAATGAAGAGCCCATCAATTCAGAGAACCAGAAAATAGTATCTGTGTCAAGGTGTCTAAAGCAAACTCTTTTGTAAAGTACATGGGACCCTTTCAAGAGGATGAGCTCTTGATTGAAAAACAATGTTGGAGAATATGGGCTTCAGCTGGCTTCATAGAATAGCAAAAGACCATCAGTTTATTAAAAAACATATACTCTAGTCTTCTGGGTGAACAGGTGTCAGTTTCTTTCATTGAAGAAAAAACTTCTGTGTTTAACAATTTTGTTTTTTCTGGGTGCTATCTGTAAGCAGGTAGACCTGTTGACCTCTACCACAGTGACTGTGATGTGTACAAATGTACAACTAAAACATTGAATTTTAGAGACAAATTAACAGTGTATCAATTTTTAGTGCTCCATATGTTTAGTTTCCACACTAATAATGCTGGGATAGTAACTCTTTATACTGTCCTGGTTTTCTTACAAGAATTAACTAAGGTAACAAGGTAGGGAAAAACTAAAGCTAACAAGTAGTAAATTGGTAGTAACACATACTTTATAATACTGGAAAACCTTTTGATTATTCAAAAATTCATTTCTAGGGTCTCTTCTCATTTTGACATATTTTTAATTTAGAAATAATCATGTTATATATCAATCTCCCCATTCCCTCTCCTTTCCATCCTTACATGTACCCTACCAACCCTCCCAAAACCACCCACCCACACGCCCCAGGAATAGTGAGGCCTTCAATGGGGGATCACCAAAGGCTGTCACATCATTTGGGAAGGGACTAGGCCCTCCTCCATGTATCTGGCCTGAAATAGTATCCCTCAATAGGCAATGGGCTCCCAAAGTCCATTTGTGCACTAGGCCAAGGTTTCCTAACTGGCACTCACATTCAGAGGGTTTGATTCAGTCCAATGTTGGTTCCCCAGCTTTATGACTGGGATCCCTGTGCTCTCACTAGGTCAGGTCAGCTGGTTCTATAGGCTTCACCAGCATGGTCTTGACTTCTTTGTGCATGCCTCTTCCCTCTAGACAACTGGATTCCAGGGAAATGGCTCATTGCTTAGCTGTGGGTGCCTGCTTCTGCTTACATCGGCACTGCATGAAGGCACTAGGATAACAATTAAGGTAATCATCAATCTCATTATAGGGGAAGGCCATCAAAGGTGGCCTCTCCACTATGACCTAAATTCTTAGTTGGGGTCATCTTTGTGGATCTCTGAACATTTCCCTAGTTCCAGATTTCTCTTTAAACCTATGTTGGCTCCTGCTAGTAAGGTATCACTTTTCTTGCTCTCCTCTATTCCTCTCCTTTCTCAGTCTTTCTGATTCCTCTTGTTCTCTTCCCTCCTTCTCCCCTCCCCTCTTTTTTTCCTATTTCCCTCCTTTCTCTCTCCATGCTCCAAATTTCTTCAGGAGTTCTTTTCCCTTTCCCCTTCTTTGGTGGACCATGTATTTAACTCTTAGGGTCCTCCTTGTTTTCTAGTTTCTCTGATGATGTGGATTGTAGGCTGGTAGTCCTTTGCTCTATGTCTAATATCCATATACAATACTCAACTTTATATGAAAAAAAAACAGGGTAACCAAAACAACCCTATACAATAAAGGAACTTCCAGAGGCATCACCATCCTTGAAATCAAGCTCTACTATAGAGCTATGGTAATGAAAAAAATCTTGGTATTGGCACAAAAACAAAAAGGTAGACCAATGGAATCAAATTGAAAACACCGATATTGACCCACACACTTATGAACACCTGATTTTTGACAAAGAAGCTAAAAATATACAACGGAAAAAAGAAAGCATCTTCAACATGGTGCCAGTATAATTGGATGCTGACATGTGGAAATGACAGATAGATCCATGTCTATCACCTTGCACAAAACTTAAGTCCAAATGAATCAAAGACCTCAACATATATCCAGCCACACTGACCCTATTAGAAGAGAAAGTGGGAGGTACCCTTGAATGAATTGGTACAGGAGATCACTTCCTGAATATAACTCCACTAGCCCAGACACTGAGATCAACAATTAATAAATGGAACCTACTGAAACAAATAATGTACCTCATGATCTAGCAATTCTACTCTTGGGCATATATCCAAAGGATGCACATTCATACAACAAGGACATATGTTCAGCTATGTTCATAGCTGCATTGTTTGTAATAGCCAGTACCTGGAAGCTACCTAGATGCCCCTCAACTGAAGAATGGATGAAGAAAATGTGGTACATTTACACAATAGAATATTACTCAGTGGGGGGGAAAAACAATGAAACCTTGAAATTTGCAGCAAAGAATGGAACTGGAAGAAACTATCCTGAGTGTGGTAACCCAGTCACAGAAAGACAAACATGGTATGTCCTCATTATGATACATTTTTTTTGTAGTAAAATGGGCCATTGAAATGGAAATGAGCAATCAAATTGGAAAGGTACATATCCTCATTTAATCAACACAGCATTTAATTGTAAGGCACTGTATTTGTTTGGCCAATTCATGAAATGGACATTAACTGAATCCTAAGCTCTTTGGGTCTGGCTTGCCTTTTAAGTTCATCATTCAGTTCTGGGATCTCATTAGTGTAGAGTATGTTTTGAGGAATGACTACTTCTGAAGTTTCACAGTAAGGTCAGTCTATGTGTGAGTCTCAGTCTCTGGACTTTAATCTTTCCATTTTATCCTCTAGCAATTTATTAATTTTTCCCCTTTGCCCAGCAGCAGCAAACATGTTTTGTGAGCTGGGCAGCTGGCACATCAAGAGAGGCAGCAGTGAGAAGCATGACTGACTTTCAAGTAAAATAAGACCCCGGGAAGATTTTAGTTCTTCTTTTTTTCATTTACAGGTGAATACTGTATATTTATGGGTACAATATAAATGTTTCCACTCATAAGCATGTGGTGTAAATAATCCTTTAATGTTAATTAACACAGCCATCATCTGAAACATATATCTTTTTTTGGTGAAGACATTAAAAATCCTTTCTTCCATCTATTTTAAAATGTATAGTAAACTGTTATTATCTGTAGTCACCTCTCTGGAACACATCAAAAGTTGTTGCTTCTAACTTACTCTAATATTAGTTAATTTGACCAACATCTCATTTTCCCTCATCCTCTGTTTTTAATTAAATGTTTTCACGGATTTCGTTAATAAGTGAGCTGCCATGATCATCCTACCTCAGGTGTACTCAGGTAACTCACAGACAGTGGGAAGATGCTAAAAATGCCGTCAGATGGCTCCAGGGGAGTGCTCAGCAGTAATGAGGCATTTATGAATGGGGAGCCAAAGAGAAATAATAATAACCAAAATGTTTACATTTACTACAAAAATAGGTAGAGGTTATTCAAGTTTTAATTAGTTCAAAGTATCTACATGAGTTTGTTGGTAAGGCAGCATAATTTCCAAAACACAGTTTGAAAGCCCATGTTTTATGCTATTTCTGCATAGAGCACAAAAAGATGATTCTCTTGAAAGCCCATGTTTTATACTATTTCTGCATAGAGCACAAAAGATGATTCTCTTCTACCTTCCATCATATAACCCTGGATTACATATTGGAAATTACAATCTCTGCCCACTCTTCTCTTCTAAAACATGCAAGCTATTATTGCATCTTTTCACTTCAGGTACTTGCTACACTCTTTGACAAGTTTCATAAAGTCCTATAGGGATTTATCGAGTAATTGAAGGAAAAATGTCATGTTTACAATGATGCGTTCTCTCTCACAGGAATATGATTTCCCTAAGTTCATTGAGGGCTTTATCTGTGATTTTCAGCAAAGCCTTATTGTTTTCCTTTTTCATATGAACATGAATTTTTTGTTATCCTTATGTTACTTCCAACAGCCTGCTGTACACATTCTGAATATTTTCAATACTTTTCCTTTATATTTTTGTGATAAAATTATGCATATAAGGAAATTTTACATATTTGTTTTACCTGACTTTCTTACCTACCTAATTCTGTAATGTGATTCAATTCGAAAACGTCTCCACACGTAATTATTTTTCTGTGAAAATAATTACAGTGTTGAATTCTGCACATAATATTTAGAGTTTAGTTAATAAAGTTTCATTCAAGTCAAACTGTTCACTTTTAAGTCACATAAAATGTTCATCTATAGTTGTTAATATGTAATATAATATATTTCCTTTTGGGGACTGCTGTTAATCAACTACACATTAGAAAAAAAAAACTTTAGATTCCTCTCACACTGAATTATCTTCAAGAAAGCAAAAGATCCTGCAATAGCCCCAGTCAACCAAGAGAAAAAGGTAGAAAAATCCAGTCCTGGAAAACACTCTCAACTGGGCAACTCATGTCTTAATTACAAGAAACAAATCAAGCCTTCTCACATTAAATGAGAAGGAATGTGGTTTCCTCAGTTAAAAGAAACATTTCCATGGAATCTTTGGACCCATCTAAAACAAAATAATATACATGTACCAGGTAATCATTTTTGCATGCATTATTATTATTTATGAATTATACCATGCTGTGCATATTAATATAAATCTATTTTTATTCAAAGTTTTGGACACAGAATGACACACTTAGAGAAGTTTTTAGTATTTTATCTATGATATTACATTGTGGATATATTATAACATTTATTAACCAGTCAATGAAATTTAATTCACACATTTTATTTTTTACTGTCAACAGAAGTACTTCAAACACTCATTCAAGACTCATGTCACTTGGTGAGATGACTCATAATGAATATGCAAGGGAGGAATTTCTGATTAATTGTATGACCTCATTTGTAAATCGATAGTTTCCTTTAATTAAGCATTGAGTCACAAGCCTGATCTATATTGTTTCCATATACTTTTATTTTTTAATGAAATATTTTTTTCTCTACCAAGAATTGACTTTCTGACCATTTTTTTCTTTTTTTTTATTTGAATTAAAAACAAGATTGCTATACATGTCAATACCAGTTCCCTCTCCCTTCCCTCCTCCCCTACCACCCCACCGGAAACTAAAACACTACCTATCACATATCCTTTCGGCTCCCCAGGGAAGATGAGGCCTTCCATAGGGGGTTATCAGAATATATCATATCCTTTGGGATAAGGCCTAGGCCCAACCTCGTGTGGATTATGCTCCAAAAGTCCATACCTATGCTAAAGATAAGTACTGAACTACGACAGGAGATCTCGTATATTTTCGAGGTCTCCTCACTGAAACCCACGTTCCTGGGGTCTAGATCTGTCCCTTGCTGGTATCCCAGCTATCTATCTGGGGACCAAGAGCTCCCCGTTGTTGAGGTCAGCTGTTTCTGTGGGCTTCACCAACCTGCTGACCAATTTTAAAATCTTTGTTCTTTCAAATTTTACTTCAGGAAATTATATAATGTGCAAAAACAATTTCCTTATGGAATAAAAACTGCCATATTTAATTCTGATTTTGAATAAATATCATTGACATACTTTCAAGACCTAGAATCTTGCATTTCATGCAAGAAGTACTGGTTACTTTATGGGGGAATATAATTGGAAACCAACTTGTGGGTAGTGGATGCATTTACTGCTTCTAGATTCATTCAACCGCCAGAACACATGTATACCAAATACTTGTAAATATTTCTTTACATGATCATCTGTATCACCGTGACTTAACACTGCTTCCATCCCTCCTCCTTTTTCACACAGAACATCTCTCTCTTTTAATTTTTATTTTTATAATTTTTGTAATTAGACCGATTGCAAATTAGAAACAAGCTTCTTTTACCTTTTACATGTCAATCCTAGTTTTCTCTCCCACCCTTCCTCCCCTGTTCTCCCACCCCTTATCCCAATCCCTCTCTGCTGCCCAGCGAGGCTGAGGCCATCCATGGGGGATCTTCAACATCTCTTTTTTATATGCAACATCCTTCCTAGAGAAAGCTGTTTCATGACATTCAATTGTTCAATTCTAGTATAAAATCATAGTGATTTTACAATCTCTCTGTTGTATACTTCGTATGATCATATAAATCAACTAAGTTTTCATGTAGGCTGCAAAATATACTATATAGATCGTACCACATAGCACAGTGTTTAGATAATGGTGATGATGCTAGGTAGTTTGTCCTGGTTTTTACAAATTTTATATATATATATTCTAACTTTATTTGGACTAGCATCTTGGACTCTCATCCTCCCATAAAGTTACTTTTTATGTTGAAATATATCAGTTGGACTCATATAATATTGTAATATTTCCATTTCTTCACCCATATCCACCATGTTGTCCTTTTGATTACTGGCTGGATTAATCATAGCTTTGTTTCTTGAATGAATACCTGTATGTTTCCTTATGATTCTGCATTTATTTTATTTTTTGCTTTGTTTGTTTTGTTTTCCTAACAATGTCCTCATTATAACATAGTGGCATTTTTATTGTAAGTTAAACACTGTGGGTGAAATTATAGAGTTGCTTTGAGCTTCTGGATAGCATTATCATTTACCAGAGAAAATTTACTTTTTCATCTGGAAGGCAGATGACATGTCTAATTAATACAACCAGCATTTGAAATGATCACAGCTGGGCTTTCGTCCCTGGCTTATTTTCAGTTCAGCTTTAATTATAATTTGTAGACCTTTGGATTCCCAAACCTCAGTTATGTACCAGAACTTATTGGGAGGTTTAATTTCCATTGTGTTTGCTTCCTCACTCTCTACCCCATGAGAAAGTTCTTCTGGGTTTTCAACCTCTCAGTAACAGCTTTTGAGGTACCAGTCAACAAGGGTGGAAAAGTCACATTCAGTACTATATTTACTACATTGACTTCACTTTTCCCTAAAATTGCTTTCATGAAATCCAGTTATCTGTCATTTGCAAAATTATTTTAATAATTTAAAGGGGAATATCAGAGTACAGGTTATCTGATGGAAGAAATTAAAAGTCTAGGGGGGATCCAATGAGTGAAATAAATACCAAAGAAGAGAGGAGGGTATCTGAAATAGACATAAGAAATCAGACTATTAGCTATCTACCTAAAAGAATAACCACCTACAACATATAAGTATGTGAATAAATATATGTACAAATATACATATATGCATATATATGCATACACATATATACATATTAAATAAAATCTTCCCATATTGATTGATGATGCTCCCTACAAGGGCAAAAATACAACTAGCAAAACCCCCAACAGTAGGCATGAGAAACCCTCTTTTGAGTTGCTGTTCAGCATTGTTTGAGGTACTCCTCAAATATTGCAGGGTATTGCTATTACCTACAGGGGTGAAGGGTAGGTCCTTCTCTTTGAAATGGATGGTGACAATTATAGGAAACAATATCCAGTAAAAATGTGGAGCCCATTCTCAAAAAAAGTCATCTACAAAACCATTCATACAACTAAGACTCGGGGAATTATGCAAAAGGGAAGAGAAAGTTTTTACAAGCCAGAGAATCAGGGAGTTTGCAGTGAGATTGTCTTTTCTACTATTGTATGAATCTTTGCTCCTAAATTACTGCCAAATTGGTGCTTAGTCATAAACTGAGCAAGGACTATAACAACAGACTTGAAAAGGGGAAGTTCAGAGGACTTCAAACCTACACAGATAACTGTAGGCAATGAAGGAATGCTGAGAGTGGAAGAAATAATCTTTTGCAAAGATGATCACACCAATTAGTTATCCAATATATAGTAGTCACATCTGGGAAGGTATACATAAGTATAGTTACACATAAAGAGTGGGTTGTACTTAAGTGTTTAGAAATATATATGTATAATTATACTACCAGGGGCTCCAAAGATTGCCAAGAACTCCTCACTGAAACCTACATTCAGGGAATCTAATCAGTGCTGTGCTGGTTTCACAGCTATTAGTCTGGGATACATGAACTCCCTCTTGTTCAGATCAGCTGTTTCTGTGGATTTCTCCAGCCTGGTCTTGACCCCTTTGCTCATCACTCCTCCCTCTCTGCAACTGGATTCCTGGAGTTCAGTTCATAGTTCAGCTGTGGGTCTCTGCTTCTGCTTCCATCAGCCATTGGATAAAGGCTCTAGGATGGGATATAAGGTACTCATCAGTCTCATTATAGGGGAAGGGCATTTAAGGTAACCTCTCCACTATTGCTTAGATTGTTAGTTGGTGTCATCCTTATAGATTTCTGGACATTTCCCTAGTGCCAGATTTCTCTTTAAACCAATAATGGCTCCATTTTTTATGGTACATTTACACAATGGAGTACTATTCAGTAGAAAAAAGAAAAAAAAAACAATGGAAACTTGAAATTCATAGGCAAATGGATGGAATGAGAAGAAACCATCCTGAGCAAGGTAACCCAGTCACAAAAGACAAACATGGTATGTTCTCACTCATGTATGGAATTTAGACATAGAGCAAAGGATTATCAGCCTACAATCCACACAGCCAGAGAAGCTAGGAAACAGGCAATACCCTGGAGAAGGGGAATGGGACAAGATCTCCTGAGCAAATTGGGAACATGGGGGAAGGGCAGACAGAGCTAGCAGAAAGAGAATGGGAGAAGAGCAGGGGAGAGGAGGACATGGGAGTATCATTTTAAACCCCAAACATGTTTTATGGATGATTATGTACACTAAAATTTGAGTTATACTGTCACATAATCAAAGGTGGTAGACAGAGTCAGACAAATATTGTCTCACATTCAACTCTTTTAATTACTACATTTAGAAAAAATGAAAATGCAAATGGTTAATTTCATACACTTGAAGACTTGAATGTATTGAAGTATATGAACTTTATATTGTAAAGCAATCTTAGCTTTTGCATCTTCTTGTTCAGGTTTCATGTCAAATTTGTAGGCATACATTTAAGAGTAAGCCCAAATACAAGATAGAATGATATTATGTTATGTGTGAAATGTACAATAATTTTTGAGACAAATAATCTATCAAAATCCATAGTATGAATTCAAGAAATATGAACATATAATAGCTGCTTATATCTCATTGTGTGCTAAGCTGTAGTTGTCACTCATAGTAAATGTATGACTTATTTCTGAATTTTAAATTTTGATAATGAACTTGTTAGAAATGCCTAACTTTACATACCACATAGCTCATTTATGCTGTGTGTTGAAGCTTTGGACTTGCACACAGTAATCCTCTATAAATACTAAATCCTTTGCTTCTACCACTGCTGGCTCTCTTAAAGTCCTTTGCTGAAGATCCCAGTCTAGTCTTTCGAATGAGAATGTCCATCAGTGGCTCATATATTTAAATTTTTTGTTCACAGTTGATAGACTCTTCAAGAAATGGTAGGAGGTGTGGCCTTGTCTGAGAAGGGGTGACAGTGGCAGTAAGCTTTGAGGTTTCAAAAGCCCACACCAGGCTCACTCTAACTCCCTCCCTAGTACCTATGGATCAACTGTAAGTTTCCAGCAACTGCTCCAATGCCATGCCTGTCTTCCTCCGGCCATGCTCCTTGCCATGATGATCAGAGACTCACCATCTGAAACTGGATGTAAACTCCTAATTAAATAAATGCTTTCTTTTATTATTTGCTTTCATCATGCTTATCTATTTACAGCATTAAAAAAGTAACTAAAATATAAGATACAGTCATTTCTAGAATGGCCCTTTAAAGGATTTACATCCTACTTTTTATATCTATGAAGATTTCTGAATTTTATTTCATGTCATATGTTTTGGTATTGTATTATGAACAAACAATATTCCTAAAATTGTAATGGTGCACTTCTTTCTTCTGTTTTCCAAACAAATTTTGCTTTATACCTAGCTTAAGAATTTTAGCAATTTCTGAAGTTTTAGAACTTTAAATAATCTTGGTTATGAATTTTAAATGTAATCAATAGATTTTATTCAAGTTATAGATTGTGTGAAAAACTTTATTTTTTGCTTCCTGAAAAGTATAATGCGTTTGTAAATCATTGTACTTGGTAGGTATACTATTGGTGACTCTAATTATTCCTGCCCTTAATTTTACATTCTAATGTAATCAGGTTGTTTACATAGACTTTCAAGGCTAGGGTAATATGTTTTCTAATTAATTTTTCAACTCCGTCTTCATATTCTTCCCACAAATAATCTCTGTTCATTTGAATATGTTATCCTTGCCATTTACTGAACACATTGTGATGACTACCGCAACCCTATCTTTACAACTAACACATCCATATAGCAAGGACACATTTTGTTCTATTGTTTTCTTTCAAACGTTGCTTTCATTGAAATATCCTATCAAGACTGAGAATATTGACTCAAGATTGCAATCTTAGCATTTGGGACTTAGCACTGAGGAAAAAAGACTTTGTACTGTGTAATACAAGCATATTTCCCTTAAATTTATTCAACAAATATTTGTAGAATATAATATTGTTTGTCTATTGCTATGGAAATTATATTAACCAAGTACAATTTGGGTAATAAATGGTTTCTTTCTTTTTTCCACCTTTTTAAAATTTAAATTAGAAACAAACTTGTTTTACATGTCAATCTCAGTTCCCTCTGCCTCCCCTCCTACTCTGCTCCCCATTAACCCCCTATCCCATGCCCAATATTCTCCCCAGGGAGGGTGAGGCCTTCAATGCGGGGAATATTCAAACTTTGTCATATCATTTGGAGCAAGACCTAGGGCCACTCTATTGGGTCTAGACTGAGAGAATATCCCTCTATATGGAATGGGCTGCCAATTATAATTTATAATAAGGATATAAATACTGATCCACTACTAGAGGCCCAAAAAATTGCCCAGGACTAGTAACTAACATTGACATTAGAGGATCTGAGTCAGTCCCATGATGGTATCCAAGCTATCAGTCTGGAGTACATGACCTCCTCCTTGTTAAGGTCAGCTGTTTCTGTGGGTTTCTCCAGCCTGGTCTTGACCCTATTGCTCATCACTCCCCCTCTCTGTAACCAGGAGTGCAGCTCGGTGGTTAGATGTGGATGTCTGCTTTTGCTTCCATCAGCTACTTGATGAAGCCTCTAGGATGTCATATAATGTAGTCTTGAGTCTTTTAATTGGGGAAGAGCATTTAACATAGCCTGTCCACTATTGTGAGATTGTTAGTGTCATCCTTATAGATCTCTGGACATTTCCCTAGGGACAGATTTGTCTTTAATCCTATAATTTCTCCCTCTATTATGGTATCTCTTTTCTTGCTCTCCTCTATATTTCCTCTGACTCAATCTTCCTGCTCCCTCATGTTCTCTATCCTTCTCTTCTCCCATTTGCTCTCTCTTAACTACCTCTCTCCTCCCTACATGCTCCCAATTTGCTCAAGAGATTTTATCCTTTTCCCCTTCTGTGGGGGAAAAATGTATGTATCTCTTAGG
This sequence comes from Cricetulus griseus, assembly GCF_003668045.3. Classification (NCBI taxonomy): domain Eukaryota; kingdom Metazoa; phylum Chordata; class Mammalia; order Rodentia; family Cricetidae; genus Cricetulus; species Cricetulus griseus. Next base: position 158,460,862 of record NC_048598.1, read on the forward strand.
GTCCCCCTTGTTTACTAGCTTTTATGGTGGTGTGGTTTGTAGGCTGGTAATTCTGTGTTGTGTGTCTAAAATCCATATATGAGTAAGTACATACCATATTTGTCTTTTTGTGACTGGGTTACCTCATTCAGGATGGTTTCTTCTAGTTCCCTTCATTTGCCTGTGAATTTCAAAGTCCCACTTTTTCTGCTGCTTAGTAGTATTCCATTGTGTAAATGTATCACATTTTCTTTATCCATTTTTCAGTTGAGGGGAATCCCTATAAGTGGAATTTCTGGATCTTGAGGTAGACTGGTTCCCATTTTCCTGAGGAAACACCATCCTCACTTCCAAAGTGGCTGTATGAGTTGGCACTCTCACCAGCAGTGGAGGAGTGTTCTCCTTTCTCCACATCTTCTCCAGCATAAATTAATTTGGTGTTTCTGATTTAAGCCATTCGGACAGGTGTAAGATAGTTCCTTAGCGTTGTTTTGATTTGCATTATCCTGACAGCTAAGGATGTTGAACACTTTAAGTTTCTTTCCACCATTTTACATTCCTCTATTGAGAATTCTGTATTTAGTTCTGTACCACACTTTTTAATTGCGTTATTTAGTGTTTTGGTATCTAACTTCTTGAATTATTTGTATATTTTGGAAATTACCCCTTTGTCAGATGTCAGGTTGTTGAATTAGTTTTCCCATTCTGCTACCTGCCTTTCTGTCTTGTTGACTGTGTCTTTTGACTTACAGAAGCTTCTCAGTTTTAAGAGGTCCCTTTTATTAAATGTCTATCTCAGTAACTGTGTTACTGGTGATATTTTCAGGAAGTGGTCTCCTGTAAAAATTCTTTCAAGGGAACTACCCATTTTCTCTTATAAGTGATTCAATGTAGCTGGCTGGATTTTTATGTTGAGGTCTTTGATCCGTTTGAACTTAAGTTTTGTGCACGGCAATAGATATGGATTTATCTGCAGTCCTTTACGTGCCAGCAACCAGGTACACCAGCATCATTTGTTGAAGATGCTTTCTTTTTTCCATATTATAATTTTAGGTTCTTTGACAAAAATCAGATGTTTGTATGTGTGGGTTAGTATCAGGGTTTTCAACTCAGTTCCATTGGTCTATGTGTCTATTTTTGTGGCAATACCAAGATGTATTCAGGATTATAGCTCTGTAATAAAGCTTGAGGTCAGGGACGGTGATCCCTCGGAATTTCCTTTATTGCACAGAGTTGTTTTGGCTACCCTGTGTTTTATTTTTCCATATAAATTTGAGTATTATTCTTTCAAGGTGTTTGTAGAATTCTGCCAGTATTTTGATAGGGATTGCATTGAATTTGTACATTGCTTTTTCAATATTGCATTTTTCTCTGCTGTTTTATTTAAATTGAAACCAAGATTGCCATTTTTACTATGTTGATCCTACCTATCCAAGAGCATGGGATGTCTTTCCATTTTCTGGTAAATTCTTTAATTTATTTCTTTGAATATTCAATGTTCTTTCTATACAGGTCTTTCACTTGTTTGGTTAGCATTACCCCAATATATTTTATGTTGTGTGTGGATATTGTAAAGGGTGAGGTTTCTCTTATTTTTGCCTCAGCCCATTTATACTCTGGTAGAGTTTTTGGGGTCACTTATTTATACTATCATATTATCGGAAAATAGTGCAAGTTTGACTTCATTTGACTTCATTCTCTCAATTTGTATCAATATGATCTTCTTTTGTTGTCTTATTGCTTTAGCTAGAACTTCAAGTACAATATTAATGAGATATGGAGAGAGTGCACAGCCTTGTCTTATTGTGTGATTTAGAGGAATCACATTGAGTTTCTCTCCATTTAGGTTGATGTTGGTTTATTGTATATTGCCTTTATTATATCCAGGTATGTTCCTGTTATCCCTGACCTCTCCAAAACCTTTGTCATGAAGGGGTATTAGATTTTGTCAAAGGCTTTTTCAGCATCTAGTGTGATGATCATGGTTTTTCTTTTCACTTTTTTATATGGTGGATTATGTTGATAGATTTTCATATTTTGACCCATCCCTGCATCCCTGGGATGAAGCCTACTTGATCATAATGGATGGTTTCCCTGATGTGTCCTTGTATTCAATTTTCCAGTATTTTATTGACTATCTTTACATCAATATTTATGAGGGATGTTGGTCTGCAGTTCTCTTTCTTCGTTGTGTGTTTGGTACCAAGGTGATTTTAACCTGGTAAAAAGAGTTTGGCAATGAACCTTCTGCTTTTATTGTGAAGAACAATGTGAGGAGTGTTTGTATTAGCTCTTCTTTGAATTTCTGGTAGAATACTGCATGAAACTATCTGGCCCTGGGCTTTTTTTTGTTTGTTTGTTTGGGAGAATTTTTAATGACTGCTTCTATTTCATTAGGGATTATAGGCCTGTTTAATTTGCTCATCTGTTCTTGATTTAATTTTGTTAAGTGATATCTATAAAGAAAGTTGCCCATTTCCTTTAAATTTTTGAAATTTGTGGTGTATAGGTTTTCAAATATAACCTGTAGATTCTCTGGATTTCCTCAGTGTCTTTTGTTATGCCCCCTTTTTATTTCTGATTTTGTTAATTTGCATGTTCTATAATTGCCTTTTGGTTATTTTGGATAAAGGTAGTTTGCAAAAGGGTTGTCTCTCTTGTTAATTTTCTACAAGAACCAATGCGTTAGATTGAATCTTTGTATTGTTTTCCTAGTTTCTACTTTATTGATTTTAGTCCTTAATTTGATTATTTACTGGCATCTACTCTCCTGGGTGAGTTTTTGTTTGTTTGTTTGTTGTTGTTTTTGTAGAGCTTTCAGATATGCTGTTAATTCTCTAGTGTTGTTATTCTCCAATTTCTTCATGTGTGCACTTACTGGTATGAATTTTCATCATAGCACTGCTTTCAAAGTGTCCCATAAGATTGGGTATGTTGTACCTTCATTTTCATTGAATTCTATGAAGGCTTTTATTTCTTTCCTTGTTTCTTCCTTGACCAAGGGATGGTGCCGTTGTGCATTGTTCAATTTCCATGGGTTTGTAGGTTTTCTACACTTTGTGTTGTTGTTGAATTCTGACTTTAAAGCATGGTGGTCTGATAAGATACAGGGGTTATTCCATTTTTTGTATCTGTGGAGGTTTGCTATGTTGCTGAGTACATGATCAATTTTAGAAAAGGTTCAGTGTGCCACTGAGAAGGAGGTATATTCTTTTGTGTTTGGATAGAATGATCTATAGATGTCTGTTAAGCCCAATTGCATCATAACCTTCTTTTAGATATTTAGTTCTTAGTTAAGTTTCTATCTGGTGGTCCTGTCTAGTGATGAGAGTGGGGTGTTGAAGTCTCCCACTATAACTGTGTGAGGTTCTATGTGTGATGTTTCTTTTATGAACATGGTTGCCTTTGTATTTGGGGCATAGATTTTCAGAATAGAGACTTCATCCTCATGGATTCTTCTGTGATGAATATGAAATTACCTTCTTCATCTCTTTTTATTGGTTTTAGTTTGAAGTCTAATTTGTTAGATATTAGGATAGCTACCCCAGCTTGTTTCTTGCTTTCATTTGATTGGAAAATATTATTACTCTGAGGTACCTTCTGTCTTTGAAGTTGAGGTGTGTTTCTTGTATGCAGCAGAAGGATGGATTCTGTCTTCATATCTATTCTGTTAGCCTGTGTCTTTTTATAGGTGAACTAAGATCATGAATATTGAGCAAATTAAGGACCACTGAGTGCTAATTCTTTTTTTTTTTTGTATTTGATGTTGGTGGTGTCATTGTGTGTGGGTTTACCCTGCTTTTTCTTTTGGATTTTGGTAAAGTAGGATTATCTATTGACTATGTATGTTTTTGTGAGTGTTTTTGACTTCTTTAGATTGGAGTTTTCCTTCAAGTACTTTCTAAAGGGCTGGATTAATGGATATGTACTGTTTAAGGTCTTGTCATGGAATATCTTGTTTTTTCCATCTATAGTGGTTGAAAGCTTTGCTGGGTATAGTAGTCTCGCCTGGCATGTGTGGTCTCAAGAGGTTGTAGAAAATCTAGTCAGGACCTTCTGGCTTTCATAGTTTCCATGGAGAAGTCAGGTGTAATTCTGATATGTGTGCCTTCATATGTTACTTGGCATTTTTCATTTGCTGCTCTTAATATTTTTTCTTTATTCTGTATGTTTGGTGTTTTGATTATTATGTGGCAATGGGACTTTTTTGTAGTCCACTCTATTTGGTGTTCTGTAAGCTTCTTGTACTTTCATTGGCATGTCTTTCTTTGGGCTGGGAAAGTTTTTATCTATGATTTGCTGAATATGTTTTCTGCACCTTTGAGGCGGGTTTTCTAATCTTCTTCTATACCTATTATTGTTAGGATTGGCCTTTTCATGGTGTCCCATATTTCCTGGATATATTGTGTTGGGAATTTGTTGGACTTAAGATTTTCTTTGGTTGATGAATATATTTCTCCTAGTCTATCTTCAATGCCTGAGATCATCTCTTCCATCTCTTATAATCTGTTGGTTATGCTTGCATCTGCAGTACCTTATCATTTACCCGGCTTTTCTATTTCCAGTATTTCCTCAGTTTGTATTTTCTTTAATATCTTGATTTCAATTTTCAGGTTTTGAATTGTTTCAATTGTTTCCTTCATCTGTTTGATTGTCTCCACCTGGCTTTCCTTGCTTTCTTTAAGAGATTTGTTGATTTCTTTCATTGTATTTTTTTCCTTCCATTTCTTTAAGGGTTTTTCTCATATCCTCTTTGAGGGTCTCTATGCTACTAATTTATGATATTTTGTTATATGGCCTGAATTGATTGAGATACCATTATTGCTTCTTTCATTACTATTTTTAACATTACTTCATTTCAAAAGGATGTTACTCTTTCATGCAAATGTATACAGTGAAAATACTTCCCTGCATCTGTAAATAATTTCCCCACACTTAAATTGTCTTCATGTTCAAAAAGCATCTTTCATAGAAGTGGGAAATTACAATATCTTATGAACATTATTTTCATTTTTGTATTTGTATCTCTGTGTTGTGTATGAATGCATGTAATGCAATCTGTGTATGTAATCATATTCATGTATATGTGTGCCTGCATGTGCTCCTTAGACATCATTGACACCATGTTTCTCTCAATTCCTCTCCACTTTATATTTTGAGACAAGTTCACTCATTACATCTGGAGCTCACTAGTTGAGCATACTGCCTTGTCTGCTTGGCCCAGGACTTGCCTCTCTGCCTCCCCAGCCCTGGTATTACAGACATGCTCAACATGTTTTCTTTGGTTATTGGGAGCCAATCTCAGGTCCTCAGGCTTGTGAATTGACTGGAACATTTCCAATCACCTAGATGTATTTTGGTTTTGTTTATTTTTTTTGTCCTCTACATATATATTATAGCTTTCAGCTTAGTATATTTTTTTGGGGGGATTGAGACAGTGTTTTTCTGTGGCTTTGGAGGCTGTCCTGGAACTAGCTCTTGTAGACCAGGCTGGTCTCGAACTCACAGAGATTGGCCTGCCTCTGCCTCCCGAGTACTGAGATTAAAGGCATGTGCCACCACCACCCGGAGTCAGTTTGGTATATTTATGCAACTCCTGATTGTGTGAATGAGTGGGTTTCTGATTCTTTTGCCTTCTCCTGGGCTTTTTTCCTTCTGGTTTTGTGCCTTTCCCAAATTCAATGTGATGGTTTTGTTTTATCTTATTATATTATATTATGTTTAATTGTTATCTCTTAAAAGCCTGTCTAATAAAAGACAGAAAGGGAGTGGACCTGAATGGGAAGGAAAGTGGGGAGTAACTGAGATGAGTAACTACATAGCTAATTAACTGATGAGAATTTTGATGATTGTGGTGAGCTAACTACAATTTATCTTCTGCTGTCCTTAGTATTTTAATACCCATTTGTAGTCCACACAGCCTAACAGCACTGTGACTAATAAGCGACATGTTTTATAATATATTAGTGTATCAGACTACCAGCTTCGAACAACCATAAGGCTTATCAACCAACCATAAGCACTTATCATCTGAGCTCTACATCAGAGATATGTGCCCAGCCTGCAGGGCTCTGGCAATTTGTGGGTCCGAGGTGGACTAAGCCTGAAAATAAAAAGTGAGATCAAGTAGTTTTTCCTTGTCAAGGTCTGTTTATTGATTATAAACAGGGGTTTTTAAAGAGAAAGGAGGAAGCAGAGAAAGAGGAAGTGGGGGAGGAATGGGTGTTAATTGCTCTCAGGCCAGAGCAGGTGTCCAGAAACAAAGGGGTGGGGTGCTTGACTAATTGGGGGTTAGCTGAGCATGGAGGTCGCCAGGCCTCTTGTATTCATGAATACATGAAATATATGATATATAGAGAGACATATAGACATCTTTGTTACTATAAATTTTTATGCAACAATGGAATCTAGGTAATCTAGAAGTTATACCATGTCATAATTTCTAAAGATAAGCAATTTTATAGCTTGTGATGTATCAAACAGACTCTCAATTTTAGCCATAGAAATGGTTTAGAGACACTTGTTCAATAGATAATGCTACTGTGAAAGAAATGGCCCATGTCAGCATCACCCCATATAATAGTGGCAGTCATGTTTGTCTATTATGCTAGTAAATGAAGGTGATGAATCCAAAAGCTTGGTGGTACTTATTTTTATTGAATTTATGTATACATTTATATGGTAAATTTTGATCAGTGACTACTTTCACAGAGAAAGTAAGATTGTATTGCTTTGACCTATTGTGAGTTATTTCCCTATTTTTGAAAATGGTGAATGTTGAAATCTTATTGTAAGTGTTTAGATCATACCCAAATGACTACTTTGCAAGGCAATGTATCCATGTTTCTGAAGGACTAGTAAGTTCAATGATCTATAATCAAGCATCTTGATCAATTTGGCACTTCATGTGAATGAAGTCTCTTGCAATCAGGCACTGCACTTCCATGCTCATCAGCAAAACATGGCTTCAAAAGGCATTGCATATAGATGCTCATCAGAAAAAAAATGCCTTCACTCCAATTGATTTGGTCAGAAATAAGAATATGCCTTAGTAGTGTTGATTTCATGCTGTTCTAATTAGTCATTGTTAAGATATTTAATAAGCTCTGTAATCTTAATTCAATAAAATGTAGTACTATGCAATCCCATAATGTCTTTCTTTTGGATTTATTAAGAAGACGCATCTTTTGTTTAAATTATGCTTCATGTGAGTTTTAGTAGAACTTGGATTTAAAATCCATGGAGAGTATTCTACTGTTCTTGAAGGATAGAGTCCAACAATGAGCACTCAGTGCAGCTTCTGAACTTCCACCCTTCTCTGTCTGCTTTCACATCAGATGGAATCCCATGAGGATTCAGAGCAGGTACTGAGAAGAAGACAGCTTTTTCTTTGCAATCAGGGCAATGAGAAAATCTGGCTGTTTGAAGTCAGCCTGACTTTACTAGAAGCATTCTAGCCTCTCAAGCCTTCCAGCACCACATGCAAACACAGGGCCTTGAGGAACATGGAGTGTATTCCTATTATAGTCTCATTTATTTTCAGTCGTCTCAATCCTCATTATCCTTGGTAATCACCTGTCTCCTTTCTCAGATATTATTAGGATCTCTGGTGTTTTCACATCCTTCCACATGAGAAAGTCCAATTCAGGCAACAGCTGCTCTAAGATCTTTTTCTGTCAGAATCACATGCACTCATGTACACACACACACACACACACACACACACACACACACACACACACACACACAAACACAAACACACCATACTCTCTTCAACTTTGATTTGACTTTAAGGATTTTATAAAATAGCTATACAAATATTTTTATTAAACAATCAGTAAGTCAAAATTCTATCAAATTGAAGGATGATTTCACCTTGAAACTTAAATATCTGTAATAATTGATCAAATCCTCTCCATCTGTCACTGCACATTACAAAATAAGCATAAGGGAATTCATGCATGAATCCTGGTTTTCACATGGGTAATGGATTCATGTGGATTTTCAAGAATGCTGAGTTACATTCAATATTTCTAATATGTGAATGGAGGATCAGGAAAGATCACATCTTACACTGAACCTTCTGGAAGGATGATTAACTCATAAAAACTTCAAGGACTGTGGAAAGGTTATAAAGATGCCAAGCCCAGAGCCTGATTACAGTAAGTCCTTCAATAATCTATGCCCCTGTAATAGCCATTCTTTACTCACATCTGTAGCTAACTTAAAATCAGTGGGTCAAACAGGTAAAACCTTTGGAATGTATTAAATGACCCCAACTAGCTTCAAACAAACAAGCCGATCAACAAAAGGCTAAGACTGTCATCACACAGCACCTGAAGCCTATGGCAGATACCTCCTTTGCTTTAAATTTACCTAATGCTCCCACCAATGGGAGGTGACTTGGTTTGGAATTTCTTTATTCTAGTATTGTAAATCTCCATCAGGCTGTTTTTATGTTAGAACATGGAAATTGAAGTAACCTGAATCTGTTCCCAGGCCATGTTGACTCATTTATGACATGCTCAATATTGAATTTATATTTTCTAATCCTGCATTTGAGAAACCCAGAATATATGTAATTATTGTTTTTCAAGCAATATGCTCTCTACATAAATAATATTAGAGAAATTCAGAACACATGGTTATCTGTGGGATTTTTTGAAGTCCTTTGACTCTCAGCATATAAAATTTAGGAGGAGTATTGTTACTTCACAAGAGTTTTACCTGCAGATTTCATGAATCTATTATATTGTGAATTTATCACTCATTTCCTATTTATCTACCTTCATTTAAGATGACACTTTGATCAAAGGTGACAAGGCATGAAATTATGGCCAGATGTAAAAATGTCACATGCTATTTCGAAGTCTTCTTGCAGTTGGAACATTTTCTGATTATCTGATCCCACCAAGGGAATTAAAATTCAGTGTGCCTGACATTACAGCATGTTTTAACAAGAGCACAATTATATCCCTACCCTGTTACAGTATAGGGTTGCCACCAGAGAATTGTTAGACAAGTCCACAGAGGATACAAGTTGTCACCAACCATCAGCATACACAGAAGGGTAAATGAAGGCAGTGATTTTTTTCCCTTTATGAAAGTCACTAATCGCATTTTGTTTTAAAATAGGTGTCTCTATGCCTGGAGCAAGCCCAGAGAATATAAGAAAAGTCAGTGTATTTTCAAATTATGTGGTGAAATCTATTACTTTCTGTAAAATAAGAATGGTAGCTATTTCTTCCTCTTATAAGAATTCTAGGCCATATGCACTAGCTCACAATCATGAAAAATGAGATATTTTGAAAATATGTCTGCAGAATCACCAGCTTCATTTCTCTAAACAAAGAGAAAATGTCCTTTGTGTGCTTCTATTCTTGTAGAAAAGAGTATTGATTGGACATCTACTTCATACCAGGGTATTTACTAGGCTCTGGAGTAATAGAAACACACAGTCCTTATTTTCAAAGACTTCTCAGGCCAGCAGATGAGACAGAAAAGCACATTAAAATATTTCCATAGTGAGAAAAGTAAGAGAAAATGATTGTAACCCAAATAAAATAGGCATTCCTAGCTATGTTTCGAACTAAGCACTCAGGTCTAATTCAACTGAAATAAATTTGTCTACAAAAATAATAACCATTTTTGTGATATTATTCTAAGAAGCTGAAAATTAAGCTAATCCACCTATTTACAATTCTTCCAGTCAATGTACCTGTCTTCTAAATTCAGAAATTCCATTCACTACTTATCAGAGACATTGTTAATAACAAGAGGAAGGAGGCAGTACTGTTGTTTGATTGACAGCTGGTATTTATACCTAATGTGAAAAAACAATAATTCTAACATGAAGATATATACCATAACTGGGAAATTAAAGAGAAGAGGAAAAGGAGTGTGGTAAGGTGCTTTACAGCACTTGGGCAGTAAGGTGAAGGCATGTAAAAGTCTCCTTGCTTTTTTCCTACTTTGAGGACTGCAGTCCAGCAATTGGCTTTCATCTGTATATACTCATCTGTATACACACCGACTACCAGGAAAGGACTAATATGAAAATGTCATAGTGGTTACATCTTCGTGTAATTTCAGTACCACAGAGAGAGGTTTGCCTTTGTAGAGAATAAAAATAATTATCACATTGAAAGTTTCAGGAAAAACTTCAACTCATTTTCTTTTCTATTCAGCTTTTGGTGCTGTTCATTTCTATGGTTAGAGGAAGGTCACATGTGGTGGCTAATCTTGATGCTAAATTTGATTGGTTATCAACTAGCAGACATATCTTTGGGCATTTCCTGGAAGGATTAACAGAGAAGGGAAGACTCCTCACAGAGAAAATCCCTTTAAGTAGAGGCTGAGATACCAGCAGGTCAGAAGAAAAATTAACTAATCCTTCTATGCCTGCTTTTGCTCCTTGATGGTGAATGCATCCACTCAGCTGCCATTTGCTGATTTCAATATCCTCTTCATTTTTCCTGCTAACATGAATTGCTGACTAGTGGTTCTCTAGGTGTACTCCAGTAATTACATGCTTGATTGGGAATGTCTGGGGTATCCAGATCCAGGAACTGAGCAACTATGGGGTTCTCAGCCTCTCTAGTGTACCTTCAGTCACTGGTGGACAACACTGAATGTACTGTGTAATCCACTGTGATAAATGCCCTTTGGAATATGTTCTATCAGTTTTGTCTCTTCATTGAATCCTTACTAATACATCAACTATTCCCAATTCCACATTCTAATATGTTTGTGCTCCCTTTCTTTATAATTTGCTGGATTAAAATTCTTTCTCTTGAGTTTCTCCAATTCATTCTTGTTAGGTCAATTGAATAAACCTGCCTTTTAATATAAAGAAAATGCTCTCATAATTAATTCAATATTACTATATACTTCTAACTGAAATTGCTACCTAGCATATTGTAATGAATGAGAATAGTTTATTTCATTTTAACAAATGTAAGTTCATTGGTAAGGAGCCCATCTTTGGATAGTTTGGTAAAATATACTCCATGTTTTTGATGACTCTATTGTCACAGAAGAAACCAAATATACATGGGCTGATGGAATAATATTTGGTTTTCCTAAATAATTTTGGCATTGAAATCCATCTTTAAGAAAAATAGAAATGGAACCAAAGAGGAAATTAACAATGTTTGCAATTACTCTTTGAGGGATATACAGAGGCAATTGGCCAATTTAGAGCTAAACCAAATCAAGCCTTGGTGAATTTACTTCTGTGTTGACATGGTGTTTTGGGACTGACATGTGTTACCCCACTTTCTGCCTAGAAGGCAGAGGCTAAGAATGTTAAGCTATGATTTGTAGGAGAAACTTCTGGCCAGCCTACCCAAGCCACAATTACACTGCTCAAACCAGCCTGCCTGAGCATGTGAGGCAGGCACTTCCTCTCTGGGTCAACCTAAGGCCTGCTGGTGCCCAGAGACTGCTAATGCAGAGACACATTACTGGAGAACTGGGTTTGGTCAATGGAATCTGAGAATTGAATAAAGACAAGACAGCTGCCTCTTCTTGCAAGGAGAATGCCTTTTATTTCAAAGGAGAGGAGACTTATATAACAGACAGTAGACAGAGTGGGAAATTTACTCAGGTCAGAGTTCATGCCCCCAAGCCCTTTCCACCCCCAAATAAATTTCTCATCATTGGAGGGTCAGCAGACCCCAAGGGCACAGTGGGTCACCTTTAGTCATGAGATAATCAGCAGATCCTCAAAAGGTCCCAACAGAGAACCAATGAGTAAAAGACAACACAGATGACTAAGCCACATGAGCCAATGGGACCTTGGTATGGGGTACAAAGACAGGCCTAACTTTCTTAATAAATTCGTCTGCTACTCACTCAACTCCCCATACTGGGTTATGGGTGCCACATCATCTCAGCCCCTCTCTCGCCCAATGGACATCGTAATAGGGTCCCTCCCAACAATGATTCATCTAGAGAAGACACATTGGATTTCCATTACTTGTGGTCAAGATGTATCTTGAGAAACAATGTCATGTGCAAGTGTTCTGTTTAGTCTGAAGGGTAAGAAACTAAATGGAATAAGGACAGCTAATAGTATTTGCTTATTATTTTATGAAAATGGAAATAAGCTATAGTTCAAAACTCTCAATGTCTACAGTAATTAATGTGTCTCTTACTTTGGGGGAGACTGGCTTGCTTTATTACAGAGTTGATTTTGTTGATTTTGATTCTTACATGGTCCTGCCTTTCAGTATATGCTAGACCCATCAGGGATTTGAAAATTGTATTAAATACAAAGTGTGTAAAAATCACTGATTTGAAAATTCACAAATTATTGAAAAGAATTGTAAGCACCATAAAAGTAGACATCCTGAGTGTGTGGATATTAATAGGAACAAGCCACAAGGGGACAGGACATGTGAAATTTCCAATGAAACTCCATTTGACCAGTACAAAGGCAAGTAAGTGTGATAATTACAGCCAGTTTTCTACTTATGTTCATGGTTATTTTTTAGAAGTTTTACATCTAAATAAGAACAATATTTTCCATGTAACCATTGATGATAACTCTATACAATTGTCTTCTCCATCATTGATACCCAAGTTCTAAGAACATGTGGAAACAATGCAGCAGGCAGTGTCTGTGCTACAATTACTGTCCTTCCTGATTTTGTTGTTGAATTTCCTGTTGTCAGTGCCATATCTAATAGTGGGATAGGCTTCCAAAAGAAATTTTATATGAAAGGTTAAAGATTATTCTATGTTAATTTTAATGCAAATACAATGGAAAGAACTGAAAAAAAAGAAAAAAATACAGGTTGTCGTCATCACACTTGCTGGTCTTAGAGGAAGCACTTTGAATTGTCCATAATAATCCAAAAAGAAATCATTTGGAAAACATAAACTTCCTGACACACATTTATTTTCTGCATATTTGAAAATACAAGTGGTTTCCATCACTCTAGAAAGCAGAATGTTGCCAGGCAGTGGTGATACACACATCTAGTCCTAGCATGCAGGCAGCAGACACAGGCATATTTCTGTGAGTTTGAGCAGCCTGGTTTAAAGAGTGAGTTTCAGGACAGCCAAGGATGCAAAAAGGATCCCTGTGTCAAAAAAATAAATGAATAAATAAATAAATAAATAAATAAATAAATAAATAAATAAAACAAACTAAAAAGGAAAATGTTTCATGCCAAGCATGGAGTGTTGAATAGAGTGAATTGTTTTTAACACATGTGTGAATCTGATAAATATAAGACAACTTTTAGCAATAGAAATGGAAGTATTTTTTATTTTATTTTATTTTTTGTAATCCAGTAGAAAATTTTATTGCTTTTTACATTCATTTCTGTTTCTTCAGTGAAGACAAAACAGATGACTTGGACTACTAGTGTGATTAGAACTATGCTATAAAGGGGTCAAGATCAGGCTAGAGAAACCCATAGAAACAACTGACCTGAACAAAGCGGAGCTCATGGACACCGGAACCATAGCTGGGAAACCAACATAGGACTTATCCAGACTCCCTAAACATCAATGTCAGTTTGGAGGTCTGGGGAATCTATGGGGCCTCTGGTAGTGGATCAGTAAAATCCCTAATACATGAATGGACTTTGGGATCCCACTCCACATAGAGGGAAAGAAGGATACTCTCTCAGCCTAGACACACTGGGGGGGGGCTAGGCCCTGCTCCAAATGATATGATAGACTTTGAAGATCCCCCATGGAAGGCCTCACCCTCCCTGGGGAGCAGAACTGGGATGGGATATGGGGTTGGTGGGGGGCAGGGAGGGAGAGGGAACTGTGATTGACATGTAAAACTAGCTTGTTTCTATTTTAAAGTAAACAAAATTAGTAAATTTTTAAATTAGTAAATTATTTAGTAAAATAAAATAAGCTTAACTGGAAAAAAAACAACTATGCTGTACAATTTTAGTTTTTTGAAAACATATCTTAGTGTAGACAATAAATGAAAACAAACTAGAAAATGTATGCAAGCAATACAGTTACAATCTGAAGTACTTTATTTCTGGTACTGTCTAGGCTTTGATTTTTTTTTAAATGTAAATTACTCATATTATCAACTAAAAGCCCACACATAAGAAGGTAAATCACTTAAAAAAAAAAAACAAAAACAAAAAAAACAAACCCAGTGACACAAATTGCACATATCTGCTATCTTTGGTGACAGGGAAATCAACACCTCTTTTAGTTTCATGATGTTTGTGTCCCTAAGCTTTTACATACCTGACCCATGGCAATAGGCAATAGTGCTACCAATAAGTAAGTGAATGAATGGATGAATAAATAAATAAGAAGACAAAATTTGCCAATTTATTCAACTGTCTCTTGTATTCACTGAATAAAAATAATTTAATTCTATTATTTTGAAAGTTACAAAAGAAAATTTCAACCATATGCAATATGAGAACAAAAAATCATGGTAAATGATTGAATAGTAATTCAGACAATGAAATAAACTGGAGTCCATAGCAATATAAATAATCTTTAAAATATATAGCAGGAAGGGAAGTATAGATTTTTATGAAAGAATTGTAACTAAAAAAACCACAAAAATAGAAAATTCTACTTAAGTATTAAACAACTGGTTTGAAATTTTACAGAAAACATGTATTTAGTGTTAGTCTCAAAGTTTTCAAATTTTTCTATACCTACAAATGTGAAGTAAATTGAAGATGAACAAACCTTAATCAAATGAACATGATCAATATTGTTAATGAAACAATGAAAAGTAATTAATATATACTATTTAGAGAATGTAGGGGAAACTGTGGTCAAGATGTAATTTATAAGAAAAGAATAAAAGTTAAAAGCAACAATAAAGAATTTTAAGTTCTCTGAAGTCAACAGAGACAGAAATATCCTGGACTGAAGAAATGTAAGAACAAATAGGCAAACATGGAATGAGAGCTCGGATAGGACATCTCATCAAAAATATTAAAGCTACAATCAATGTTTTGGCCTTTGAAAACCATCTCCACTATGACCACATAAGATGGTTACTTTTGAGGAAGCTGAATTATATATAAAAATATAAATCTTATAATTTTATAAATTTTCTGTGAATGGAAAAACTGGTAGAAAGAAGCCTGACAGGCTTATCACATTCCAGCAAATAAACACCTGAGAATTCAATGGATTCAATTGAACAAAAGAATAAATAGGAAGAATTTAAGTGCAGGCAAGGGCAGTCGAACAAAATTATAAAAGGAAATATAATCAAATAAATTAGAAAATAAATGATTTTACTTTCACATTCAGAGTTATCCTGAATTTTATAAATCTTAAGGAAGAAACAAAAACATAATTAATCACATTTATCAATGTTATGTCATAGATTAATTTATATATGAATTTCTTATACTACCAAAAATTTTAAAAAAATCATTTACAGTTTGGTAAAGTACTCCACTATATTTCAAAAGTTAATACAAAACTTCTATAAAATTGGTAGCATGACAGTCAGCAAGACCAAACAGCAGACCACAGAATGGGAAAAGATCTTCACCAACTCCACATCTGACAGAGAGCTAATTTCCAAAATATACAATGAACTCAAGAAGCAAAACACCAAAATACCAAACAATGAAATTAAAGAGTGGGGTGTAGAACTAAATAGAGAATTCTCAACAGAGGATTATAAAATGCCTGAAAGACACTGAAGACAGTGCTCAACATTCTTAGCCATCAGGGAAATGCAACTCAAAACAACTCTGAAATAGCATCTTACACCAGCCAGAATGGCTAAAATCAAAAACACCAATGACAGAGAGTGTGGAGAAAGAGGAACACTCCTCCATTGCCAGTGGGAGTGCAAACTTGTTAAACCACTGTGGAAATCAATATTGTGGTTTCTCAGGAAAATGCAAATCAGTCTACCTAAAGATCCAGCAATTCCTTTCTTGGGCATATACCCAAATAATGCACATACATACAACAAGGACATATGCTCAACTATGTTCACACAGAAGCTTTGTTTGTAATAGCCAGAACCTGGAACAACCTAGATGCCCCTCAACTGAAGAATGGATAGAGAAAATGTGGTACATTTACACAATAGAGTACTACTCAGCAGAACAAACAATGGAGCTAGAAGAAACCATTCTGAGTGAGGTAACCCAGTCACACAAAGACAAACATGGTATATACTCACTCATATATGTACTTTAGAAATAGAGAAAAGGATTCCCAGCCTACAAACCATACTGCTAGAGGAACTAGGAAACAAGGAGGACCCCAAGAGAAGAATGTATGGTTCCCTGGAGAAGGGGAAAAATACAGGATCTGCTGAGCTAATTCGGAGCATGTGGGTAGGGAAGAGAGAGTTAGAAGGAAGAGAAGGGGAGAAGAAGAGGGGAGAGGAGGAAATAGGGGAGCAGGTAGTTTGAGTTGGTGGAAGAATAGAGGAGAGCAGGATGAGAGATACCATAATAGAGGGAACCATCATAGGTTCAAGGAGAAAACAAGCACTAGGGAAATGTCCAGAGATCTACAAGGATGACACCAACAGGCAATCTTAGCAATAGTAGAGAGGCTACCTTAAATACCCTACCCCTGTAATGAGATCTGTGACTATCTCATATGCCATCCTAGAGCCTTTATCCAGTGGCTGATAGAAGCAGAGTCAGATACCCACAGCTAAACACTGAAGTGAACTCTAGAACCCAGTTGCAGAGAGGGAGGAGTGATGAGCAAAGAAGTCAAGACCAGGCTAGTGAAACCCACAGAAACAGCTGACCTGAACAAGGGGGAACGCATGGACCCCAGACAGATACCTGAGAGGCCATCATGGGAGTAATACAGACTCCATTGTGGATGTCAGTGAGGAGGCCTTGGAACTCTATGGGGCCTCTGGTAGTAGATCAGTATTTATCCCTGGTATAGGAATGGACTTTGGGAGCCCATCCCACATGGAAGGATGCTGTCTCAGCCTGGACACATGGTGGAGGGCCTAGGCCTTGCCCTAGATGATATGACAGACTTTGGGGATCCCCCAGGGAGGGCCTTACCCTACCTGTGTGGCAGAGGGCTAATAGGGTGGGGGGCTGGTAAGAGTGGGAGAGGAGTAGAGGGAGAGGGAGCTGTGACTGACATGTGAAGCATGCTTGTTTCTTATTTGAACTAATAAAAAATAGGAAAGTGAAAAAATTGGCAGCATGATATTGGCATAAATATTAAGAAAGAGCATACATTCTGGTGTTTGAATATAGAACCTGATCCTGACTTAAAGAAATTCCCAGTGGCATTCTGCCGCTGACCTACCCAGGAACTAGGTGAGTGAGTCTCTGCCCGCTCCTGACTCCAGGCCAAACCAGCATACACCCTGACCACCCCCACCCCCCACCCCCGCCTGCGGGCTTGGGCCAGACATGCCCAGGCAGGGAGGAGCTCCCTGCGCCCTGAATCTGCTAGCACCCCATTCTTCCATTCCACTGACGACTGACCAGGAACTAGGTGAGTGAGTCTCTGCCTGCTACCGACTTCAGGCCAAAACAGCATAAACCCCAACCACCCCACCCCCCCACGCCGCCTGTGCCTGCGGGCTTGGGCCAGACATGCCCAGGCAGGGAGGAGCCCCCTGCATCCCGAATCTGCTAGCACCCCACTCTTCCATTCCGCCAAATGACCAAGGAACTAGGAACTAGTGAGGAGACTACCACGAGCGTCAAGATCATCCAGAGTTGTGGACATTGAATTCCTGGACCCCACACACCACTGGGCCACAAGAGGAGATGGAGAGACCCCACCTGCACTCACTAAAAGAAGATATGGGGAGAAGACAGAATAAGATTTCACTCAACAACAGAAAGACCAATATGACACCACCAGAATCTAAGGACTCCACTCCAGCAAGATCTGAAAAGGCCAACACAGAGCATGAAGATGAGATGGACCTCAAAAATTATCTCAGCAAGTTGATAGATACCTTTAAAGAGGAAACAAGAAAATCCCTTAAAGAAATAGAAGAAAAAGCAAACAAAAAATTAAATGAATTGGAGGAAAGGACAAACCAAAAAATTCAAGAAATAAATAAATCTCTTAAAGAATCTAAAGAAAGCCAAGAAAAAAACATCCAAGCAAGTGAAGGAAGCTCTTGAAACAGTTCAAAGCATGAAAGCTGAAATAGACACAATAAAGAAAACACAGAATGAGACCATGCTGGAAATGGAAAGGTTGGATAAATGATCAGGAACTAAAGATGTAAGTATGTCCAACAGAATTCAAGAGATGGAAGAGAGAATCTCAGCTACAAAAGACTCGCTAGAGGATATACATTCATCAACCAAGAGAACCTCAAGTCCAACAAAACCCTAACACAAAATATCCAGGAAATATGGGATACTGTAAAAAGGCCAAACCTAAGAATAAGAGGTGTAGAAGAAGGTGAAGAAGCACTGCTCAAAGGTACAGAAAATATATTCAACAAAATCATAGAAGAAAACTTCCCCAACCTACAGAAGGATATGCCTATGAAAGTACAAGAAGCATACAGGACACCAAACAGATTGGACCAAAAAAAGACACATAATAATCAAAACACCAAATCTACAGAATAAAGAGAAAATATTAAGAGCAGCAAAGGAAAAAGGCCAAGTAACATATAAAGGCAAACCAATCAGAATCACACCCGACTTCTCAGTGGAAACTCTGAAAGCCAGAAGGTCTTGGATAGATACCCTAAAAGCACTAAGGGAGCATGCATGTCAACCCAGACTACTGTACCTAGCAAAACTTTCAATCACTATAGATGGAGAAAACAAGATATTCCATGACAAAAACAGATTTAAACAATACATATCCACAAATCCAGCACTACAGAAGGTTCTGGAAGGAAAACTCCAACCCAACAAACATAACCACACTTACAAAAACACTGGCAATAGATAATCTAATTTTGCCAAACACAAAAACAAACAGGAGGGCAAAATCCACACACAATGACACCACCAACAATAAATCCAAAACAAACAAGAACCAATGAACAATGGACATTAATATCCCTAAATGTTAATGGTCTTAACTTACCCATAAAAAGATATAGTCTAACAGAGTGGATACAAAGACATAATCCATCCTTCTGCTGTTTACAAGAAACACACTTCAACTTCAAAGACAGGAGATACCTCAGAGTAAAAGGATGGGAAAAAATTTTCCAATCAAATGGGCTCAAGAAACAAGCTGGGGTAGCAATCCTAATATCTAACAAATTAGACTTTAAACTGAAAGCAATCAAAAGAGATCAAGAAGGGCATTTCATACTCATCACAGGAAAAGTCCATCAAGATGAAATGTCAATACTGAACATCTATGCCCCTAATACGAAAGCACCCACATTTGTAAAAGAAACATTACCAAAGCTCAAACCACACAAAAAACCACACAAACTTATAGTAAGAGACTTCAACACCCCCCTTACACCATTGGACAGAACCACTAGAGAGAAACTGAACAAAGAAACAAAGGATCTGACAGAAGATATGACACAAATGGGTTTAAAAGATATCTATAGAACATTCCGTCAAACACAAAAGAATATACCTTCTTCTCAGCACCACATGGAACCTTCTCAAAAATTTACCACATAGTTGGCAGCAAAGCAAACCTCCATAGTTACAAAAGTATTGAAATAACCCCCTGTATCTTATCAGACCACCATGCATTAAAGCTAGAATTCAACAGCAATACGAATTGCAGAAAACCTACATTTGCGTGGAAAACGAATAACTCCCAATTGCAAGATTCCTGGGTTGAGGAAGAAATAAAAAAAGAAATTAAAGACTTCCTAGAATTTAATGAGAATGTAGACACAACATACCTGAACTTATGGGACACCCTGAAAGCAGTGCTAAGAGGGAAGTTCATAGCACTAAGTGCTCACATGAAGAAACTGGAGGAAAGTCACATTAGAGAATTGACAGAACAACTGAAAGCTTTAGAGCAAAAAGAAGCAAACACACCAAAGAGGAGTAGATGCCAGGAAATAATCAACCTGAGACCTGAAATCAACAAAGTAGAAACTAGGAAAACAGTACAAAGTATCAATGAAACAAAGAGTTGGTCCTTTGAGAAGATCAATAAGATAGACAAACCTCTAGCCAAACTAACCAAAAGGCAGAGAGAGAGCATGCTAATTAACAAAATCAGAAATGAAAAGGGAGATATAACAACTGACACTGAGGAAATCCAGAGAATCTTTAGTTCATACTTTGAAAACCTGTATTCCACAAAATTGGAAAATCTAAAGGAAATGGACAGCTTTCTGGATAAATATCACTTACCAAAATTAAATCAATATCAGATAAACAGTTTAAATCGACCTATAAGCCCTAATGAGATAGAAGCAGTAATCAAAAGCCTCCCAACCAAAAAAAGCCCAGGGCCAGATGGCTTTACTGCAGAATTCTAACACAAATTCAAACAAGAGCTAATTCCAGTACTCCTCAAACTGTTCCGTACAATAGAAGCAGATGGGATATTGCCAAACTCTTTCAACGAGGCTACAGTTACTTTGATACCCAAGCCACACAAAGATATGACCAAGAAAGAGAACTACAGACCGATATCCCTCATGAACATCGATGCTAAAATACTCAATAAAATATTGGCCAACCGAATCCCAGAGTATATCAGAAAATTCATCCACCATGATCAAGTAGGCTTCATCCCAGGGATGCAAGGATGGTTCAACATACGAAAAACCATCAATGTAATCCACCATATAAACAAACTGAAAAAGAAAAACCACATGATCATCTCACTAGATGCTGCTTTTTTGTCAAAAAGCCTTTGACAAAATCCAACATCCCTTCATGATAAAGATCTTGGAGAGAACAGGAATAACAGGAACATATCTAAACAATATACACGCAATAGACACCAAACCAATAGCCAACATCAAGCTAAATGGAGAGAAACTCAAAGCGTTTCCTCTAAAATCAGGAACAAGACAAGGCTGTCCAATCTCTCCATATCTCTTCAATATTGTACTTGAAGTTCTGGCTATAGCAATAAGACAAGAAAAGGGGATCTAAGGGATACAAATTGGAAAGGATGAAGTAAAACTTTCACTATTTGCTGACGATATGATAGTCTACATTAATGACCCGAAAAACTCTACCAGGGAACTCCTATGGCTGATAAACACCTTCAGCAAGGTAGCAGGATACAAAATTAACTCAAAAAAATCAGTAGCCCTACTATATACAGATGATAAATCCAATGAGAATGAAATCATGGAAACATCACCTTTCACAATATCCACAAGCAACATAAAATATCTTGGGGTAACACTAACCAAAAAAGTGAAAGATCTGTACAGTAAGAACTTTGAGACTTTAAAGAAAGAATTAAATAAGATACCAGAAAATGGAAAGATCTTCCATGCTCTTGGATAGGTAGAATTAACATAGAAAAAATGGCAATCCTGCCAAAAGCAATCTACAGATTCAATGCAATCCCCAAGGAGGCCTCTGCACTCCAGGGAGCCTCTGGTGGTGGATTAATATTTTTCCCTGGTGCAAGAAGGGACTTTGAGAGGCCATCCCATGTGAAGGGTTACACTCTGGCCCCGGATACATGGGGAAGGGCCCAGGATCAGCATAGGAAAACTTGGTGGACTTTGGGGAGCCCCGTTGAGGGCCCTTCCCTGCCTGGGGAGTGGTGGGTGGATGGGGTGGGGGGTAGTTTGGGGTGGGGTGGAGGGTTGGGGGTGAGGGGAGGGAGAGGGAGAAGGGACTTGAAATAAGCTTATTCCCTAACTAGAACTAATAAAATAAAAAACAAATTCCCAGTGATTAAATAATACTTAGACCTAACCATAAAAGCTGAATTTATTAAACCTTATTAAAAGGAATAGAAAATATTTAAAAACTTTGGTAAGATAAACTATTCTTATATTTGATACTAAATGAAGCTTGATGTATGCTAGAAGACACAAGATCACACAATAATTCTACAGCCATCTCTCATGAAGACAACCCAGAAAAATTAAGAATTCTTTTGATGGATTAAACCAGGCTGCAAGGCATATTAGAATACAGTCTTATGAAAGAATTGAATGTTTTCTTGCTGTTGATTCTTCCTGTAATTTATTCCTTTCTGCAACAAACTTGGGATTTACTTCCCACAGTTTATTGGCGCAATTTATCCCATGCATTTGGGGTTTACAGATTGCATTCCTTAGATACCTGTGAGTCTTGTCTTCTACTATCAGATCCTTGTTCCCCTCTCCTATGTAATTACTGAGATCTGCCTTCCTGTAATGATCCTAATTGACAGGCATTTTGCTAGAGTCCAGGCAAAGCATTCCATCTAAGACATTCCTAGATATACAAAGATATAGAATTACTACACACCCAAAGTTGTTTTTTCATAGCTGCCTAGATTGATAGGAAAAAATAAAATAAGCATGTCCTGGTTTTACATTACTGGCAGATAGATAAGCAATAACCTAAACTAGCCATGTACCAAAAGATTCTCAAATTTCTCATTCAAGTTTATTATAAAAAATTCTAGCTCAGAAATTTACTGCTTGCGTTTCTGCTGAGAAGATTAAAAAATAAAGGTAATCAACCTATTTGCTAACCCTCAGGGAAAAGCAGACTTTCCTGAAGGCCTTTGCTGACACTCAAGCCAGAGCACTGGAAGCCACCAGGTTGTATTTCTTGTGCAAATTAAACATAGACCATCTCCTTGACCTATAGCCCTAAGCAACTGGTGCTTAAATTTCTCCTAGCAGTTTTAGTTTATTACTCCGTATTTAAAGCTTACCTGCCTTTCTGACCTCAGAAACTCAGGCCTCACATTGTATTGCAAAAAGAATTACTGTTGCACACACACACACACACACACACACACACACACACACACACACACACACACACACACACATATATATATATATATATATATATATATATATATATATATACATACCCCCAAAACTGGGGGAAGAAGAAGAAGAAGAAGGAGGAGGAGGAGGAGGAGGAGGAGGAGACATGGATAGAAAAGGAGATTCCTTTTTCCCTAAGATTTAATTCCATAAATTCTTTGTGGTTCCTTTTTTTGAACCCTGAGTGAAGATTTTTAGAAGCTGGTCTAATGTTTTCAATAGATGTAAGAGATTAAAATAAAAAAATGAAACTTTACCAAAGTTTAATGTTTATGATTTTCCACTCTTTTATACCTTCCTAATTCTTTTTTCTCTTTAACTCATCTTTATTTCCAATTTAACAAAATTGTTGCTTATGTGTTCATGAAATTGGCTTACTACTTCTATTTTTAAATTTTGACATTTTATAAAGATAATTTTTTTTGTAATTTTTTTAATTAGTTCAAATAAGAACAAGCTTGTTTCACATGTCAATCCTCCCCTCTCTCTCTCCCTCTCCTCCCCCCTCCCTCCCCCCCCAACCTACCTCCCACCCCATCCACCGTCCACTCCCCAGGCAGGGTAGAGCCCTTGATGGGGCCCCCAAAGTCTTCCACATCATCCTGGGCAGGGCCTAGTCCCTCCCTCATTTGTCCAGGCCAAAAGTGCATACCTTCATGTAGGATGGGCTCTCAAAGTCCCTTCTTACACCAGGGAAAAATACTAATCAACTACCAGGGGTCCTTCGAGTGAAGAGGCCTCCTAATTGACATCCATGTTCAGGGGTCTGCATCAGTCCTGTACTGGCCTCCCAAGCAGCAGTCTGGGGTCCATGTGCTCCCCCTTGTACAGGCCAGCTGATTCTGTGGGTTTTACCAGTCTGGTACCGACCCTTTAATTTTCATTCCTCCCTCTCTGCAACTAAGTTCCATAGTTCAGTTTAGTATTTATCTGTGGCTGTTTGCCTCTGCTTCCATCAGCCACTGGATGAGGGCTCCAGGATGGCATAAAAAGTAGTCATCGGTCTAATCCACCATTGCCTAGACTGTCAGTTCGTGTCATCCTTGTAGATACCTGGAAATCTCCCTAGTGCCAGATCTCTCCTCGGACATATAATGGCTCCCTCTAATATGGTATCTCTTATTCTGCTCTCCTCTATTCTTCACCCAACTCAATATTTCTGCCTCTCCATTTTCTCCTCTCTTCTCCTTTTCTCCTCCTCTCATTCTGGCAGCTCCCTCTACCCCACCCTCATACTCTGAATTAGCTCAGGATTTCCTGCACCTTCCCATTCCTGGGTTACATGCATTTTTCCCTTATTGTCCTTCTTGTTTCCTAGTTTCTTTTGTGAAGAGTATTATAGGCTGGTAATCCTTTGCTCTATGTCTAAAATTCATATATCAGTGAGTACATACCATGTTTGTCTTTTTGTTTGACTGGGTTACCTCATTCAGAATGATTTCTTCTAGTTCCACCTATTTGCCTGTGAATTTCAAGATTCCATTGTTTTTCCTGCTGAGTAGTACTCCATTGTGTAAATGTACCACATTTTCTCTATCCATTCTTCAGTTGAGGGGTATCTAGGTTGCTTCCAGGTTCTGGCTATTACAAACAATGCTGCTATGAACATGGTTGAACTTATGCCCTTGTTGTATGGACATGAATTATTTGGGTATGTGCCCAAGAGAGGAATTGCTGGATCTTGTGGTAGACTGATCCCCATTTTTCTGAGCAACCACCATAATGACTTCCAAAGTGGTCTTACAAGTTTGCATTCCCACCAGCAATGGAGGAGTGTTCCTTTTTCTCCACACCCTCTCTAGCATAGATTGTCATTGGTGTTTTTGATTTTAGACATTCTGACAGGTGTGAGGTGATATCTCAGAGTTGTTTTGAGTTGCATTTCTCTGATGGCCAAGGATTTTGAGCACTTTCTTAAGTGTCTTTCACCTATTTTGGATTCCTCTGTTGAGAATTCTCTATTTACTTCTGCACCCTGCTTTTTAATTTCATTGTTTGATGTTTTGGTGGCTAGCTTCTTGAGCTCCTTGTATATTTTGGAAATCAGCCCTCTGTCAGATGTGGGGTTGGTTAAGATCTTTTCCTATTCTGTCGCTGTCGTTTTGTCTTACTGACTGTGTCCTTTGCCTTACAGAAGTTTCTCACTTTCAGGAGGTCCCATTTATTAATTGCAATTCTAAATGTCTGTGCTATTGGTGTGTTGTTCACGAAGTGGTCTCCTGTGCCAATTCATTCAAGGGTATCTCCTAACTTTCTCTTCTAGAAGATTCAGTGTGGCTGGATTTATGTTGAAATCTTTGATCCATTTTCACTTAAGTTTTGTGCATAGTGACAGATATGGATCTATCTGCAATCTTTTGCATGTCGAATCCAGTTGTGCCAGCACCATTTGTTGAGGATGCTATCTGTCTTCCATTGTATAGATTTAGCACCTTTGTCAAAATTCAGGTGTTGATAGGTATGTAGGTTAATATCAGGATTTTCAATTCAATTCTATTTTTCTGTCTAATTTTGTGCCAATACCAAACTTTTCAGAACTATGGTTCTATAATAGAACTTGAAGTCAGGGATGGTGATACCTCCAAAGTTCCTTTATTGTACAGAGTTGTTTTGGCTATCCTGGACTTTTTGTTTTTCCAGATAAAGTTGAGTATTGTTCTTTCAATGTCTGTGAAGAACTGTGTTAGGATTTTGATGGGGATTGGGTTGAATCTATAGATTACCTTTGGCAAGATTGCCATTTTTAGTATGTTGATTCTACCTATGCAAGAGCATAGGAGATTTTTGGCCATCCACATGGTGGGCAGAACTCAAGTGGGTGGCAGAAAGATTTATCATAACAGAATTGTGTCAGTGAGCAGAATGACCCCATGCCCCAAGGTTCCCAGAGGAAGAGGGAAACCTGCTGCAGCAGCTGGCCCTGTCAGGCTGCTGAGAGGCATCTGAGCAGATTCCATATGCTCTCGCTGTCCCTGTGCTCTTGGGGGTTGTACTTGTCACTCCAGAGATGGCCTGCAGCCCTGGAGAGTTCTTGGGTTAGGATTCTGAGCTCTCACCACTACAAGCTGCCTTCCCTCAACTAGGCAAACAGTGTTGGAACCTAGGCAGCTGGTGGTAGTGTTACAAACTTCCATGTAAACTTAACAAGAGCTTAAAAAGTGATTTTAGCAGCAAAAGATCAGAGACAAGCACGACTTCTTGTTAGCAGCATTTTCTTGGGTGATCTCTGTTTTGCTAGAGACAAGCAGAGACTCGAGTGGTTGCTTTAAGAGAGATTTTCTGACTCCACAAAAGTGGGAAAAACCAAAGGATTTTTTTAAGAGGCCCTGCTATCTCAGTGGGCAGAGCATGAGACTTTTGATGTGGGTTTGTGCCTGATGCAGCTGGCAGTGGCAATGACCACATCTTCAAGCTGGTGCCATGCTCCTTGAAAGACAGCAGCTAAGAAAACCGACACTTTAATTTTGTCAGTGTTGTTTAACAGTTAAAACACTGGTAGCCAGAAAAAGGCAAAGATTTATAGTAAAGACAGATCCAGATAAAGAAAATAAACCCTAAAGGTTTACATTGTGTTTAAAAATATATGTAGGCTTGTTTGAGAAAAAGTAACAGGAAGAAATAGAGTAGCTGGGTGTGGTGGCACACACCTTTAATCCCAGCACTCCAAAAGCAGAGGCAGGCAGATCTACACAGAGAAACCCTGTCTCAGGAAAAAAGAAACAAAAGGAAGTAAAAGTAGAATAATAGAAAAGCCACCTAAAGATGAAAAATACACACAAAGTCTGGATACTATATGCTATATTGTTGTCTTTAAATTGTTTGATTGCCTAGGAAAGAGTTACTGCTGCTAAAAAACATTTGATTATAAGTGTTTCTAAATCCAACTTATACATTTTAAAAATCCTTTGACTTCAAAATTTAAGTCTAGTCTAAGGACAGGCTACATGGAAAAAAAGTTTTTGCTTGTGTTTCCATAGAAAATGAAAGGCTGTGGATTCCTTCCAGAATAATATGGTTTGATCAAGTAAGACCCCCTGAAGCAGTGATCCAAATGATCCTACATCCAAAACAGCTGAGATGATGCAGCCTTGCAAACTACAAAAAAAGGACTTAGTGAGATTTCTGTGTTTTATGATGATCCTCATGGTATGGACATCCTCCCCAAATCTCAGGAAGCAGTTTAGAATAAATGATGCCCAAATTCCCAAAAATTATTTATATATGTTTGTTTACATTAAAGTTGGGTTGCTTATAAATGATAATGAACATAGTTAATTTCTTTTTTAAAAAAAGGGGGGATAGGATGTTAGGAATGAATACTTTGTATTGGTATGGATTTGTATGGATTGGTATTGATACAACTTTAAGGTCAATCTTGTGATATGTATATGTCTCCTCTTGTTTAGGTATTGTGTTTATACAGACTTTTAAAATGATATATATAATTAAGTACACATTATATAGTCAAACATAATAGTCAGAACTTATACTTAGGTTAGTTAGGTTTTCTAGATATACAGAGATATATTTGAGATGGGTAGGTATTCTTCAAACATTTCAAAGTCTGACAGAATATATGCACTTAAACGGTTTAGGGTTTGTCTTGGCAGTGAGACACAACTGCTACTGGCACTCCAATTATGTCAGAATGGAAGATGGGCATCAAAGAAACTCATTATGGGGTTTGCTTTCAAAATGGCAATATTAGTCATTTTAACAAGAAACTTCTCTTGCCTAGTCTGTTTGTTGCTGTATAAACTGGACATGCCAGACCCACAAGAAAGTGACTGCTAAACTTACAAAACAAGACAGTACTGAAGGGTTCCTGTTGAAATGGAGAAGTGTGCCAGACACACTATGACCTATGGGCTGAAGATGGATGCCCCAAAGTTACAGAGGAACTTTGGGTGACTGTCCAGGTAGCGAGATGTCTCTGTCAGTTCTAGACTTTAACTATTATCCTTCTGTGGTCTTTGATAGAGTTAAAGACAGGTAGTTATGGTTATAGTTTTTTTCAGTTATTATAAAAGATAAGTTACTCTTCTTTTTATTTAGATAGAAAAGAGGAAATGATGGGGGATGTACTTCTGTGTATGTTCATTTTATTGATTATTGAATAAAGTACTGTTTGGCCAATGAGGCAGCAAGTTAGATGGGGCTAGGAGTCAAGGAAGATTCTGAGAAATGTAGTAAAGAAGTGGTGATCCAGGCAGGAAGTGACATAGCAGGGAGACTCATATTTAAGCAAGGACAAGCAGGAAGCAGGCCCCTTCCCCTTCTCTCTTCCTCCAGAGCCATCAGGTGATCCCAGAGGTGAGGATGCCAGCAGAATGTGTCTGATAAGTCTTATAAAATATATAGATTTATGATAATTAAGACTGAGCTAGCAGATAAGAAACAGTAGTCATTGGCCAAGCAGCATTTGTATATAATAAAAGTCTCTCTGTATGTTATAGTGGCCATCCAAGAGGCGGGCAGAACTCAAGAGTGTGGCGGAAAGATTTATCATAAGAGGAGATCTTTCCATTTTCTGATATCTTCTTTAATTTCTTTCTTTAAAGACTCAATGTTCTTACTGTACAGGTCTTTCACTTTTTTGGTTAATGTTACCCCATGATATTTTATGTAGCTTGTGGGTATCGTGAAGAGTGATTTTTCTCTGATTTCTTTCTCGTTGGATTTATCATCTGTATATAGTAGAGCTAATGATATTTTGGGGCATTAATTTTGTATCCTGCTACTTTGCTGAAGGTATTTATCAGCTGTAGCAGTTCCCTGGTAGAGTTTTTCAGGTAACTTATGTAGACTATCATATCATCTGAAAATAGTGAAAGTTTGACTTCTTCCTTTCAAATTTGAATCCCTTTGATCTCCTTTTCTTGTCTTATTGCTCTAGCAAGAACTTCAAGGATAATATTGAATAAATATGGAAAGAGTGGACAGCCTTGTCTTGTTCCTGATTTTTGAGGAATAGACTTGAGTTTCTCTCCCTTTAGTTTGATGTTGGCTGTTGATTTGCCATATATTGCTTTGATCATGTTTAGGTATATTCCTGTTATTCCTGATCTCTCCAAGACCATTATCATGAATGGATGTTGGATGTTTTCAAAGGCTTTTCAGCATCTAGCTAGAAGATCATGTAGTTATTCTTTTTCAATTTGTTTATATGGTGGATTACATTGATAGATTTTTTTATGTTGAATCATCTTTGCATCCCTGGGATGAAGCCTATTTGATCATAGTGGATGATTTTTCTGATTTGTTCTTGGATTTATTTCACCAATATTTTATTTAGTATTTTTGCATCGATGTTCATGAGGGATATTGGTCTGTAGTTCTCTTTTTTAGTTGTATCTTTGTGTGACTTGGGTATCAAAGTGATTGTAGCCTAGTAAAAAGAGTTTGGCAATTTCCCTTCTGCTTCTATTGTGTGGAACAATTTGAGGAGTACTGGTATTAGATCTTGTTTGAATTTCTGGTAGAATTCTGCAGTGAAGCCATCTGACCCTGGGCATTTTTTGGTTGGAAGGCTTCTGATGATTTCTTCTATTTCATTAGGGGTTATAGTAATTTAAATTGATTGTCTGTTCTTGGTTTAATTTTGGTAAGTGATATCTAGCCAGAAAATTGTTCATTTCCTTTAGATTTTTGAATTTTGTGGAGTACAGGTATTCAAAGTATAACCTGATGATTCTCTGGATTTCCTCAGTGTCTGTTGTTTTATCACCCTTTTCATTTCTGATTTTGTTAATTAGCAGGCTCTCTCTCTGCCTTTTGGTTAGTTTGGATAGAGGTTTGTTTTATGTTGTTGATCTTCTCAAAGAACCAACTCTTTGTTTCATTGATTCTTTTTAATGTTTTCCTAGTTTCTACCTTATTGATTTCAGATCTTAGGTTGATTATTTCCGGGCATCCACTCCTCCATGGTGAGTTTGCTTCTTTTTTTCTCTAAAGCTTTCAGTTGTTCTGTCAATTCTCTAGTGTGACTTTACTCCAGTTTCTGCATGTGGGCACTTAGTGCTTTGAACTATCCTCTTAGCAGTGCTTTCAGAGGGTCTTATAAGTTTGTGTTTGTTGTGTCTACATTCTCATTAAATTCTAGGAAGTATTTAGTTTCTATTTATATTTCTTCCTCAACCCAGGAATGGTGCAATTGGGTGTTTTTCAATTTCCACAAGTTTGTGAGTTTTCTGCAATTTGTATTGCTGATGAATTCTAGCTTTAAAGCATGGTGATCTGACAAGATGCAGGGGGTTATTTCAATTCATTTGTATCTGTGTAAATTTGCTTTTTGCCAACTATGTGGTCAATTTTAGAGAAGGTGCCATGTGACACTGAGAAGAAAGTGTTCTCTTTTGTTTTTGGATGGAATGTTCTATAGATATCTGTTAAACCCAGTTGGGTCATAACTTCTGTTAGATCTTTTGTTTCTTTTTTAAGTTTCTGTCTGTTGGTCCCATCTAGTGGTGAAAGTGAGGTGTTGAAGTCTCCTACTATAAGAGTGTGTGTGGTTTTATGTGTGGTTTGAGCTTTAGTAATGTTTTTTTGTTTGTTTGTTTGTTTGTTTTTACAAATGTGGGTGCCTTCGTATTTGGGGCATAAATGTTCAGGATTGATGCTTCACCTTGATGGACTTTCCCTGTGATGAGTATGAAATGTCCTTCTTCATCTCTTTTGATGTTAATTTGAAGTCTAACTTGTTAGATATTATCATTGCTACACCCACTTGTTTCTTGGGCCCATTTGATTGAAAAATCTTTTCGAAACCCTTTACTCTGAGGTGACACCTGTCTTTGAAGTTTAGTTGTGTTTCTTGTATACAGCAGAAAGATGGATTCTGTCTTCTTATCCATTCTCTTAGCCTGTATGTTATTATGGGGTAATAAGACCATTGACATTGAGGGAATTAATGTCCATTGATTGTTGGTTCTTGTTTGTTTTTGATTTATTGTTTTTGGTGTCATTTTTTGTGTATTTCCCCCTCCTGTTTCTCTCTGTGTTGGGTAAAATTGGATTATATATTGCCTACGTTTTTGTGATTGTAGTTATCTTCATTGAGTTGTAGTTTTCCTTCCAGAACTTTCTGTAGTGCTGGATTTGTGGATATGTATTGTTTAAGTATAGTTTTGTTATGGAACATCTTGTTTCCTCCATCTATAGTGATTGAAAGTTTTGCTTGGTACTGTAGTCTGGGTTGGCATCCATGCTCCCTTAATGTTTGTAGGATATCTATCCAGGACCTTCTGGCTTGGAACGTTTCCATTGAGAAGTTGGGTGTGATTCTGATAAGTCTGGCTTTATATGTTACTTGGCCTATTTCATTTGCTGCCCTTAATATTTTCTCTTTATTCTGTAGGGTTAGTGTTTTGATTATTATGTGTCAAGGGGAGTTCTTTTTGTGGTTCAGTCTGTTTAGTGTTCTGTAAGCTTCTTGTACTTTCACAGGCTTATCCTTCTGTAGTTTGTGGAAGTTTTCTTCTATGATTTTGTTGAATATGTTTTCTGTGCCTTTGAACTGTATTTCTTCACCTTCTTCTATACCTATTATTCTTAGGTTTGGTCTTTTCACGGTGTCCCATATTTCCTGGATATATTGTGTTAGGGGTTTGTTGGACATGAGATTTTCTTTGGTGGATGACTATATATTCTGTAGCGAGTCTCCAACAACTGAGATTCTCTCTTCCATCTCTGGAATTCTATTGGCTATACTCACATCTTTAGTTCCTGATCAATTATCCATCCTTTTTATTTCCAGCATCCCCTCATTCTGTGTTTTCTTTATAATGTCTATTTCATCTTTCATGCCTTGAACTGTTTTGAGTGATTCCTTTGCTTGTTTGGTTGTTTTTTCTTGGCTTTCATTATGTTCTTTAAGAGATTTGTTTACTTCTTGAATTTTTTGGTTTTTCTTTTCCTCCATTTCATGTATTTGCTACATACAGTGTTATTTACATTTTGCTGCAGAGTTGAGTTACTGTTTCATTTGTTTATCCTTTAATCATTGATGATTACCTTTAATGTAATTTAAAGTATATATATTGTCAATATATTTTCCTATATCTCTGAGTATCTATTTCTCTTCATCTTTGGTATTTTTACTAGATATTCTATTTTGACAGACTCTTTGTTTCATTGCTTTCTTCACAGTGGGGAAAAAAGCATCTGTCTGGAGCTTTCCTGCTTCTGATAAGAAATTAGCCACTAATCACATTGTTTTCTTGGCATGATGAATCATTTTTCTCTTGCTGTTTTCAGATTTTTAGCTTTGTCTTTATAGTGTTGCCTGTAATTTGTCTATTCATATAATTGTGCATCTGCCTTTGTGACTTGTTAGGTTTGTTGGGCTTCTTGGTTGCCTCAAATTTTAATGTTAATTTTGGAGAGTTTAAATCTTTTTGTTTTTACAGTATTTATTTGCTTTTCTTTTGTGACTCCTATTATTTTACATGTGATTGGTGAATGTCATCACATTCTTAGGGAGTACTTTGTACAAAAATAGCTTCTAAAAATTTATCAAGCATGCCTAATTGCTTACTTGAGCTTTTCCTTGTAGCCGAATTTGTAAACTGTTTGAATGGCTTCTGCTGACTACCACCTGGGTGTTTTTACATAATTCACATTTTCTCTTGCTCTGCATGCTGCGTAGATTTTGTAGTCAAGAAATGGATTGGTATATAGTCTATTCTATGCTCTCTGAATTTTGAAGTTGCTGAAGTGTCTGCTAAGTTTTTGAAAGTCTTACTTTTTGGTTTTGCCTTCTTTCTAGAGGCTGCTGCTGCCTCATCCAAGTGCCTCACAGGATCACCTAGAATTTGCCTTCACTCATACATTGTGAGCCCTGAGGGTTTCTGCTTTCTGTATTTGGAGACATGCTTAGGCAAATGGCTCATTAATAGCTGTTTAACAATTCTTTTTTGCCATTTGGATTTTCCTTGCAGGTGCATCCATGTAGCCTGCAAATGCATTCCACCAGGACAAACTGAGGTACATCTCACCCTCCTAATGCTTATGTATGTTTTGATGTCCTGATAGATACACACTAGGTTCACATCTTTCCACTAATGGGAACACAGTTCAAGGGAAAGATTAAAATATTTCTTCTCTTTTTCCTGTCAAGTTTGTTACTTTCATTAATAAGATGGCCTGTCCCATGTATTTGTACTCTAGCAAGTCACAGCAGAGATCTGTGGTCAGAAGCTCTTAACTTTGTATGATGGCCACTAATCTAATCCAGCTGGCCTTTGGGTGTGAGACCAGCTCTTGCACACAAAGCTCCTTCTGTCTTGCAATGTTCGGACAGTATTCTGAGAGAGCTGGCTTCTCAACTTTTTATATTCAGCTCGGTTTTCCCAGAACAATATTTGCCATTTCCCTAAATTTGCAGTTGTTTTGGAGTGATGGAGTATTAGCTAGAATTTTTTTTAGTCACACATTTTTGAAAAACAAAATCATTTAGTGGGAATCTTCTGTAGTTATTTATTTTTCATTTTATTTACCACAATGTCACTATGATCAAAACAGTATAAAACTGTAACATAAATAATTTACAGGCCCATAAATATAAGCTTATAAAAGAATTTGAAAAAATTATCAAGTATGTGACACAAGGAATGGTTGTTTGATAAATGATGGCATGATAATTTATATTGCGTCTGAAAGAAAATGAAATAAGTACAAGAAAAATAATCTCATCGTAATATAACAAATTTTAAGAGAAAGTTAAATGTAAATAAACTAATAATAATAGTAATTGTAGAAATCTCTGTAATCTAATATCAAACAATAAGTGCTATTTATAAAAAACAAAAACAAAACGGAAACCCCGAATCTCCTAACAAGAGCAAATACTGAGAAAAAGAATCATATATAAAGTGAGAAATCAAATGATTAATACAAGAGTTCATACATTTTAAAACATTTTTAAAGTCCTAAAGTTGATGAGAAAAAAAAAAAAAAAACCAACAACAATAACAACAAAGAAAAATTGTGCCAGAGACTGAGTTAGGGACAAAGATACTTACCTTCAGGTCACTCTGATGAGAATGTCTAAATTCTGATGTCTTTTGAGTCTGTTACTGCCTCTGCACACCTCCTCATGGTCCCAGGCTATAATTGGAGAAGATAACATTGTAAAGATTCTCTATTACTTCCCAGTCCAGATATAGATTGGGTATCAGCTCTTTGCATTGTAATGGAGGAAGCTTCCACTTAGTTGTTATAACAACTGCAGAATTATCTTTCCTTCTGTCTTTATTTTTACTGACCTTCTTTAGGCATGTTGCTCTAAAGTTTCCCTACTTGTTCCCATTCTCTTGCCCTTTGCATGAAATACCCCCAATAAATCTTTTAGTTTCTTTTCAGTTATTTTTTTTCTTTTCATCATTCTTTAAATAAGATTCTGTGATGTTTGAGCTTCAAACTAGAATTGTGACTTCCCTTCCTCAAAGTGGAATTTCAAAGACTATTTCAATATGGTAGTTTGCTATTACATCAAAGTGAGTCTGCCATTAAAAGGAAGCTAATACTTTAGATTTCTTAACATAACCTGCGTATTAACCTTCTGTTGATGAACACTTGGCATTTCCCCACATTTTATAATTTTTCTCTTCTCTGTCCATGAAGGCCTTTGCTGTGTAGAAGTCTTTAATTTTTTTGTTACCATACTGCTAACATATTTGTTAATTGTTTCATTTGATTTCAGCATCCTCTGCAGATGAATCTAGCCTGGAAAATACACCATTTATACTGCATCTCCTGCCATTGCCAGCTTACTCTTTAGCTCTTATTGCTAGGTACATTTCACTATGTCACATTAATGTTTTAGCATGTTTGCTAGCATCTGAATGCATAAGGGATGGATGACTTCTCACAGCACATTCTCTAGTTCCAAAATCGATGACAATTGCTCATTGGAGTTATATGTCTATCCCTAAACCATGTATTAAATCCAGTTATAGAATGTATTGCCATTGGTTATTCCATTGCAGAAAGTTGAAAAATATGTAATGGATAAATCCTACATATGGATCCAGTGCAAATTTGAAAGTAAAATGGAATTTTACCTACAGGAAGAAAGGAGAGAGGTGGAAAACAGGCACAGATAAGTTCTTTAGGAGACATGGCTGCATTTGAACAGTTTTACAGATCTTCCTCTTGGTGTTTGATATCTAACTCACCTAGACATAGTTGTGCTTGTTTGTGAATATAGATGTTGTGTTTGCTTTGAAAAGCAAAAGATGCTTTGTGAGTAGTCTTCACCAAGGTTTTAAAGATTTAGTTCTGAGAAGACTCAAGTTTTGTTCACAATGAAATGCTCTTCTTTGGTAAAATTAGTTTTGTAATGGTTTTCTTTTTGAAAGGGATTACAAAAAACCAAAGTAACCACAAAACAGTGCAGAACTTAAGTCATGTCAAAACCATGCCTAGTACCTGTTGTCTTCCTTTATGATTTCCAACAATTCATTGCAAAGAAGTACTTGGCTGAAGCCATAACAAGACAGTTTAATCATGTCTTCCCTTACCTTTGCCAGTAAGCCATCTGGCCATGAGTCTTTTCTGCTGAAAATGTATCCTGACCTGATTTTCACTTGTTGCCTGTGGAGAAGCCTTCCCTCCATAGTAGGACTAAATGTGAGCACTGCTCATTCCTGCTAGAAATAAGGAGGGAGGAGTTTCCTTTTATTTTCAACCAGAAAATTATCTTAAGGTTGTGGGATGATTGGCGATCCTTTTGTGTTGTATGATGTGCTGATGTTGCATTTTTGTTCTTATGTTTTGCTATGAACATTCAAAGGCAGGCATTTCAGTTGGAGTACACTGGCCTCCTTATTTTGGCATATGATCATATCAGTTAAGTTGACTCTTCTTTCTTAAAGGAATAAACATATTAACAACAAAAGAAGTGTATCTCTCAGCATAGATGCTCAAGTGAAATCAATTTCTTTAAAAATATTTATTTCATAAAAATAGATACTTTTCAAAATTTATTTTTCTCTGACATTATCAAAAATATAACCTAAAATTGATTCTTTAAAGAAAATTACATATTTTTGTATAGTCTTTGTGTCTTTGTGTGTGTGTGTGTGTGTGTGTGTGTGTGTATGTGTGTGTGTGTGTGTGTGTGTGTATGTGTGTGTGTGTGTTTGTGTGTGTGTGTTGGTGCATGTGTGTCATAGAACTTGTATAAAGGTCAGAAGACAACTTTTAGTAATTGGTCCTCTCCTTCTACCATGTAGGTTCTGAGGTTCAAATTCAGTTGATCAGGGTTGACAGCAAGTGCTTTTTACCATCTGGGCATCCTCACTGGCAACTAATATTAATTATTTTGTTTAAATCAAGTTAAATGTCCTTTCATAGATATCTCTAGTTATATATTTTATGGAATTCTGAGTTAGGTGATATGAAATAGAGTAAACACAACAAGAGAAGCAAAATTTCTGATCTAAATTCTCAGAAAGATGTGTCAGAAATAGAAAAGAAACAAAAAGAAAACAAAATAAACAAAAAACAAGAAGGATGAAAAACCCTTTGGAAAATTATTATTATTATTATTATTTATTATTATTATTATTATTATTATTATTATTATTAGTGGATTTTTTGAATGATCATCTAACTTTTTTAATGCAAACTTGTATTGAACTCATTAGTATCTTATTGCCTCAATTTTCCACATGCTGAGATGATAGATCTGACTTACCACTCATGGATTAGAATATGATTTCAGAAATTTTCCATTTAGTGAATGGAGCAAAGCCTAATATTTAGTAAGGTCAACAAAGCTGGATTTCTCTATTTTATTGCCAGACAAGCTTCTGATCTTAACAGCTAAATACACATTCTCTTGAGAAACATTCGTTGGCCCTTTATTCTACTCATACCTATGCTGTGCTTATAACACTTATAGTCTCAGTATATAAATGTTACTTACTGTTTCATATTAAATGTGTACTCATATCCTGTAAAGTCCTGTTTTCTTACTGTTTGGTGTTGATTTCTAACATTGTCTTTGGGAGATGCCATTCAGTAGGTGACCAAACAAGATAAGTGTATGAATGAAAGACATCTTTCTTCCACACCACAATGAAAGCTCCTAATAACTAAAAGGGAAAAGAAAAATAAAATATGAGTTAATATACAAAACCTCAGAAAATATGTTCTCATCTGAAGCCCCTGAGGAATGTGAGGTACTTGTTTGTAAATCAGCCAGGGCATCATGAATACAAACCATCAGTCGTTCAAAAATCATGAGAAGGAATTTGAGAACCAATACTCACATTTTGCTTACTAGACAGGATGGAAAACCAAAAATTAAAATTTGTATAACAGGGAATTTTGGAGGGAAAATGTTTAGAGCAGGTTAATATGATGGCTCAACTCATAATAAGAATACAGGCCCTGAAGTTAAAACATATACAGAATATTCACTTAAATTTTCAGATGACATAGGAGATAAACCAACCACCCACGAAGGGGAATATCTTCACTGATAATATGATGTATGTGTGAAATACTATGTGGTTAAATATTGCTACTGGTTTCTATAAAAACAAAAATAAACAAATTTAAGACAAAAATATAAGAATTACAACTGACATAAAGCTAAGACAAAGGCTTCATTCATGAGGTAGTAAATCATCTTCTTCTCATATAATGTATTTGGCTTCATGTGTTCCATATGAACCGTATACGTGAGAGCTAGACTAATAGTGAAAGACAGATGATAAATTTTAGGGGAACACAGATTTTATGTAAATTAAAGGCTTGAGTATCTAATAATTAATGCCTACCTGTTAACTAAGAGCAACATTAGAAGAAGAAATTATCAATCACAGAAAAATATTTGGCATGAAAATATAAATACAGTTTTACTGCTATGGAAGGAATTGTTGACCTTCAGTGGTTTCTTTAAACCACTTTAAAACATTGTCTTCTATGTAGAAAAATGACATTTTTAATATATTTTATTGCAACTGGATATGACATAAATTACAATAATCCATCTACTGAGTTATACCAGTTAAAGAGTTCAGGTGTCTTTTTGTGTACTTAACCCATCCACTGTCTTAGTGTCAACTTGAAATTCTGTCCTTTATGTCTCATTTATTCCTTTGGCTGCTTTACTTTAGACTTTTTGCCCTCCCTTAATGCTATCTGTACTTATAATGTTTCCATTTATCATCACATTATAAACCATTATTTTAGTAAATAACAAAAGAGGGAAAAATAATCCTCATAGGTCTCATCCATTTAGAAAATATTAAATAAAAGGTTTATCATCATTTTGGTTTTATGTTATTGGGATGAACTTCGATTATCTTATTAAATTATGTGTAATGATAAGTTTTAATTAGAATTCCATAAATGAGGAAGTAAAGACTGAGGAACTAATAGTTTTGTCATCAGGTGAGCTGTCTTGTTCATAGATGGCTTCTGTGTCCTTACATAGTAGAAGAAATGAAAGTCCTTCTGCTCCCTCCTTTGGAAAAGTCTCATGTTGTATTCATTCATGGGGTTTATATAACACCATCCATGGCTTTGGCTAGTAGAGTGTGGGTGTATTTGGAGCAAGCTTTTCTGTTTATCCAAGACTCATCTCTTGGCACTATCACCTTCATTGTTGTGTGTTTGAACTTCAATATATAAAGTGTATGTGACAGAAAAACATTTAGATTCAGGCAAGCCTCATTCATGGGTCTGGAATGAGGGAAAAGGATGAGGGTGAATGCTGTGACAAACCCTGTTATGAATGTGTTCTTCCTGGAGTTTTTCACAGGAGCAGAAAGTATAGGTGCCTCCAAGTCAACATAGTATATGGATTGGACTGGGTGATGTGAGGAAATAAGTAATCACAGCGTCTCCCACCATCTACTCAAATACATTGGGCCTTACCAGTGCCAAAGTGATGAGCTCTAGGCTCAATTAGTAATCCTCTCCACCACTTCCACTCAGAAAAACTAAAGGAAGGAAGGAAGGAAGAAGAAAAGAAAGAAAAAGAAAGAAAGAAAGAAAGAAAGAAAGAAAGAAAGAAAGAAAGAAAGGAAGGAAGAAAGGAAGGAAAGAAGAAAAGCTCTTAACTTGTTTCTGTACAAAAAATAACCGCACCAAAAAAAGACAAATGCTTGCCAGTGGCCTATTTTTGGCCTCCTCATGTGCCTTCGTTGGAGTTTATATGTCCACAAACAGACATATCACACAGAGGTGAAAAAGTAATTTGGAATGAGAAAGCACAAGTAATTTTGAAGCTTCTCCATTTGCCTATACATGAAATTCAATCTCAGTCAGCTCATTTTAAAATTTATTGTGGCCAACACAGCAGTGTGTTGGTTGTTGTTTGGCAGGTATTTACTTCCCTGCCCTCTAATGTGTGTGTGTGTGTGTGTGTGTGTGTGTGTATTTGTGTGTGTGCTATTTAGTAACCAAAACTAGTCTTGGCTTGCCTGACATGCTGTAGACCCATCAGGGATCATATTATGTATTGAACTCTTTAAGACCCCATCACTTAGTACTATTGTCCCGAGTGTTAGGACTTAAACATATAAAGTTTATGTGAAGGATAAACATGTAAACTATAGCTAGCTATGACTCTCACACACATCAAATGCCAATACTTTCTTCACTAGTGGTGGTTGTTCATGCTCATCTTCCATTCTGTGCTGGGTTTTGTTTGGCTTGGGCTTAAATAAGTCTTGTGAATGTTGTCATAATCTGTGCATCAAACTATACAGCTATCCTCTTTATTCTTAAAAACACAGTTTCCATTGTGTTATCAACCACCTCTATCTTTTAGAATCCCTCTGTACCCGTTTCCTTGAAGATCCTAGAAACTTGGAGGGTGGATCATATGCAAAACAGTATTGCTAAGTTCTATCATAGAATCTAGGACCAATCTAGCAACATATTTATGAATCTTTTAATAGAGATCAGTATGAGTTCCATCTCATGTAGTGGGTTCAATCAGATCCAATCAGAAAGTGGTTGGGTAACTAAAATTGTAAGTGTAATAGATAACAGGTAATGGGTAATAACACATGACCTCTGGATGTTGAGACATCCAGTTCTATTTTACTCATTAGATAGTTTGTGAAAACTTCATTAATCTGAAAAGAGGTGCTGACTGGGATATTTAAAAATGAAAAGCAACTAAAATACCTCTGTAGTTTCAAATCCTAAGGAAGATGTTCAAGAGCAGTTGCTTTAGATGACAATTCTTATCTGACAGGCCCTTAAATAAAACAATTCTGGCTATGTCCATGAACATATCACACTGTCAAGAGTTCAAATTTGCTTCTTGCAGTTCTTTTTACCATACCTAATGGCCCCTACTTTCTCTACTGTATGATTTGCTTTGCTCTATATGTCCACTTGGTTTGCATAAAGAGTTTTGTTAATCAGGGTGACTGGAAACTGGTCTCTAACACCTTGTTAAGATCGACATTTTAAAGTATATTGATGGCAGATTCTTTAAAATAAAATTTGACTCCTATAAGATAAGAAATTAACTCAGATAATAGACAGTTCTTGTGAAGCCTCTTGGGAGTTTCCTGTAGCCTCCAATGCATGACATGATGCCCCAACCATTCACAATCTACCAGCAAATCTTTTATACTTTTGCTCTGATTGCATATTAATTCACAAAAGTTTTACATGACTACTGTATGTCAAATAAAAAGTTTGATACATGTTTGAATCCTGTTTAGATTTTTTTTGATTAAGACAAACTATTTGTTAATTGATTTGTTTCATAACATGCTGGTGCAACATTTGATTTTCCCTCATTCCCCAAAGCTTGAAGAGATCTTCACATTTGCAGAGTTCTTTAATTTTGAGCAACTGTTTACAAAGGCAATCCATCCATGTGTCATATGATACATCAATATAAGAATGATTTTTCAATTTGCAGTCAGACTCTTACCTTTCAGTGTTTTGTTTTAATGATATCTGTGATTTTTTAGTGCTATACATTATTACTGCATTGAATTAACTGACAACACTCCTTGAAATATTTTCTTTTATGCCAAACAGTGTAAAATGATTGATATTTATAAAACAGTAAAAATGATTGATATTTATAAAACAAGTTAAAAACTCAAAATAAAAATGTAGTTGAAAACCCATTTATGTCATTTAATTTTGTATAATAATGGTAATAGTATTATTCCTATATATATCCTTTGTCTTTCACTTTGAAGTAGCAGTATGGCTAGATAAAAAAGTGGTGAATCTGACTAACAAGTGTATAACATTTTCCATATTCAAGTTATTTCATTTTCTGAAATAAAGATTATAGTCTGGTCTTCCCTTTCCGCCGACCTATCATCAGCTAGGTGAGTGACCCCTGCTTTTACCCAACTCCTGTCCAAAGTGCCATTCACCCAGATCTCCCCAGGCTTGTCCCTGTTTGAAATAGACACACCCAGGCAGGGAGGAGCTCCCTGAATCCACCCCGAACTCCCCGGGCCTGCTCCTGCTTGGGGTAGACATGCCCAGGCAGTGAGTAACCCACAGAGCCTGGAAACACCCCACTCTTACTTTCCATTACACCCACACACACCCGATCCCTATGGAGGCCTAACTCCTTCAGAGTGAGGAGACTACCAGGAGAGGCAAGACCATCCAGAGCTTCGGGCATTGAATTTCTGGCCCCCACACACTACTGTGTAACAAGAGGAGATAGTGAGATCCCACCTGCACTCACTTGAAAAAGATATGGGAAGAAGACAGAATAAAAACTTTCTCAACAACAGAAAGACCAATATGACACCACCAGAATCTAGGGACTCCACTCCAGCAAGATCTGAAAAGCCCAACACAAAGGATGAAGAAGAGATGGACCTCAAAAATTATCTCAGCATGATGATACAGACCTTCAAAGAGGAAACAAGAAAGTCCCTTAAAGAAATAGAAGAAAAAGCAAGCAAAAAATTACACGAAATGGAAAAGACAAACCAAAAAATTCAAGAAATAAACAAATCTCTTAAAGAATCTAAAGAAACCCAAGATAAAACAACCAAACAAGTGAAGGAATCTCTTGAAACAGTTCAAAGCATGAAAGCTGAATTAGACACAATAAAGAAAACACAGAATGAGGCAATGCTGGAAATGGAAAGACTGGATAAACAATCAGGAACTAAAGACGTGAGTATAACTAATAGAATCCAAGAGACAGAAGAGAGAATCTCAGCTATTGAAGACTTGCTAGAGGATATACATTCATCAACCAAAGAAAACCTCAAGTCCAACAAATCCCTAACACAAAATATCCAGGAAATATGGGACACCATGAAAAGACCAAACCTAAGAATAATAGGTGTAGAAGAAGGTGAAGAAACACTGCTCAAAGGTACAGAAAACATATTCAACAAAATCATAGAAGAAAACTTCCCCAACCTACAGAAGGATATGCCTATGAAAGTACAAGAAGCTTACAGGACACCAAGCAGACCGGACCAGAAAAAGAAGTCCCCCCGACACATAATAATCAAAACACCAAATCTACAGAATAAAGAGAAAATATTAAGAGCAGCAAAGGAAAAAGGCCAAGTAACATATAAAGGCAATCCAATTAGAATCACACCTGACTTCTCAATGGAAACTATGAAAGCCAGAAGGTCTTGGATAGATACCCTACAAGCACTAAGGGAGCATGGATGTCAACCCAGACTACTGTACCCAGCAAAACTTTCAATCACTATAGATGGAGAAAACAAGATATTCCATGACAAAAACAGATTTAAACAATACATATCCACAAATCCAGCACTACAGAAGGTTCTGGAAGGAAAACTCCAACCCAAGGAACATAACTACATGCACAAAAACACAGGCAATAGATAATCTAATTTTGCCAAACACAAAAAGAAGCAGGAGGGCGAAATCCACACACAATGACACCACCAACAATAAATCCAAAACAAACAAGAACCAATGAAAAATGGACATTAATATTCCTAAATGTCAATGGTCTTAACTTACCCATAAAAAGATATAGGCTAACAGAATGGATACCAAGACAGAATCCATCCTTCTGCTGTTTACAAGAAACACACCTCAACTTCAAAGACAGGCAATACTCAGAGTAAAAGGATGGGAAAAGATTTTCCAATCAAATGGGCTCAAGAAACAAGCTGATGTAGCAATCCTAATATCTAACATATTGGACTTTAATAAAATCAATCGAAAGATATGAAGAAGGGCATTTCATACTCATCACAGGAAAAGTCCATCAAGATGAAATCTCAATCCTGAACATCTATGCCCCAAATACAAAGGCACCCACTTTTGTGAAAGAAACA
The DNA here is from genome assembly GCF_003668045.3 of Cricetulus griseus. Classification (NCBI taxonomy): domain Eukaryota; kingdom Metazoa; phylum Chordata; class Mammalia; order Rodentia; family Cricetidae; genus Cricetulus; species Cricetulus griseus. Next base: position 158,504,032 of record NC_048598.1, read on the forward strand.
TTACCAAAGCTCAAACCACACATGAAAGAACTGAAAGCACTAGAGCTAAAAGAAGAAAACTTACCAAGGAGGAGTAGATGCCAGGAAATATTCAACCTGAGAGCTGAAATCAATAAAGTAGAAACTAGGAAAACATTACAAAGAATCAATGAAACAAAGAGTTGGTTTTGAGAAGATGAACAAGATAGACAAACCTCTAGCCAAACTAACCAAAAGGCAGAAAGAGAGAGCATGCTAATTAACAAAATCAGAAAAGAAAAGGGGGATATAAAAACGGACACTGTGGAAATCCAGAGAATCTTCAGGTCATACTTTGAAAACCTGTACTCCATAAAATTCAAAAACCTAATGGAAATGGACAGTTTTCTGGATAAATGTCACTTACCAAAATTAAACCAAGATCAGATAAACAGTTAAAATCGACTCATAACCTCTAATGAAATAGAAGCAGTCATCAAAAGCCTCCCAACCAAAAAAAGCCCAGGGCCAGATGGCTTCACTGCAGAATTCTAACACAAATTTAAACAAGAGCTGATACTAGTACTCCTCAAACTGTTTGGCACAATAGAAGCAGATGGGATATTGCTAAACTGTTTCTACAAGGATACAATCACTTTGATTCTCAAGCCACACAAAGATAAGACTAAGAAAGAGAACCACAGACTGATATCCCTCATGAATATCGATGCTAAAATACTCAATAAAATATTGGCAAATCGAATCCAAGAACATATCAGAAAAATCATCCACCATGATCAGATAGGCTACATCCCAGGGATGTAAGGATAGTTCAACATATGAAAAACCATCAATGTAATCCACCATATAAACAAACTGAAAAAGAAAAACCACATGATCATCTCACTAGATGCTGAAAAGGCCTTTGACAAAATCCAACATCCCTTCATGATAAAGATCTTGGAGAGAACAGGAATAACAGGAACATATCTAAACATGATAAACGCAATATACACCAAACCAATAGCCAACATCAAACTAAATGGAGAGAAACTCGAAGCGTTTCCTCTAAAATCAAGAACAAGACAAGGCTATCCACTCTCTCCATACCTCTTCAATATTGTCCTTGAATTTCTAGCTAGAGCAATAAGACAAGAACAGGGGATCAAAGGGATACAAATTGGAAAGGACGAAGTCAAACTTTCACTATTTGCAGATGACACGATAGTCTAAATAAGTGACCCGAAAAACTCTACCAGTAAACTCCTACAGCTGAAAAACACTTTCAGCAAGATAACAGGATACAAAGTTAACTCAAAAACATCTGTAGCCTTACTGTATACAGATGATAAACTCAATAAGAAAGAAATCATGGAAACATCACCTTTCAAAATATCCACAAGCAACATAAAATATCTGGGGGTAACACTAATCAAAAAAGTGAAAGACCTGTACAATAAGAACTTTGAGACTTTAAAGAAAGTAATTAAAGAAGATACCAAAAAGTGGAAAGATCTCCCATGCTCTTGGATAGGCAGAATTAACATAGTAAAATGGCAATCCCACCAAAAGCAATCTACAGATTCAATGCAATCCCCATCAAAATCCCAACAGTTTTTCACAGACATTGAAAGAACAATACTCAACTTTATATGGAAAAATAAAAAACCCAGGATAGCCAAAACAACTCTTTACAATAAAAGATCTTCTGGAGGCATCACCATCCCTGATTTCAAGCTCTACTATAGGGCCATAGTTCTTAAAACAGCTTGGTATTGGCACAAGAATAGACAGATAGACCAATGGAATCGAATTGAAGACCCAGATATTAACCCACATACCTAAGAACACCTTATTTTTGATAAAGGTACTAAATCTATACAATGGAAAAAGATAGCATCTTCAACAAATGGTGCTAGCACAATTGGATTCGGACATGCAGAAAATTGCAGATTCATCCATATCTGTCACCATGCACGAAACTTAAGTGCAAATGGATCAAAAATCTCTCCATAAATCCAGCCACACTGAATCTTCTAGAAGAGAAAATGGGAATTACCCTTGAACAAATTGGCACAGGAGACCGATTCCTGAACATCACACCAGAAGCACAGACACTGAGGTCTGCAATCAATAAATGAGACCTCCTGAAATTGAGAAGCTTCTGTAAGGCAAAGGACATAGTCAGTAAGGCAAAATGACCACCCACAGAATGGGAAACGATCTTCACCAACCCCACATCTGACAGAGGGCTGATTTCCAAAATACACAAGGAGCTCAAGAAGCTAGCCACCAAAACACCATACAATGGAATTAAAAAATGGGTTGCAGAACTAAACAGAGATTTTTCAACAGAGGAATCTGAAATGGGTGAAAGACACTTAAGAAAGTGCTCAAAATCCTTGGCCATCAGAGAAATGCAACTCAAAACAACTCTGAGATACCACCTCACACCTGTCAGAATGGCTAAAATCAAAAATACCAATGACAACCTATGCTGGAGAGGATGCGGAGAAGAAGCAACACTTCTCCATTGCTGGTGGGAGTGTGAACTTGTAAGACCATTCTGGAAATCAGTATGACAGTTGCTGAGAAAAATGGGAATCAATCTACCTTAAGATCCAGCCATTCCTCTCTTGGGTATATACCCAAATAGGGCATGTTCATACAACAAGGACATATGTTCAACCATGTTCATAGCAGCATTGTTTGTAATAGCCAGAACCTGGAAGCAACCTAGATGCCCCTCAACTGAAGAATGGAAAGAGAAAATGTGGTACATTTGGAGTACTACTCAGCAGAAAAAAGCAATGGAATCTTGAAATTCGCAGGCAAATGGATGGAACTAGAAGAAACTATCCTGAGTGAGGTAAACCAATCACAAAAAGAAAAACATGGTACGTACTCACTCATATATGATTTTTAGACATAGAGCAAAGGTTTACCAGCCTATAATCCTCTTCCCTAAAGAAACTAGAAATCATGAATGACTCTAAGTGATAAATGGACCCCAGGAATGGGAAGTGGCATGAACTCCCTAGCTAATTGAGAGCATGAGGGTAGGGGAGTGGGTGCTGCCACAATAAGAGCACAAGAAAAAGAGTAGAGGAGAAGAAATGGAGGAGCAGATATATTGAGTTGGGGGAAGAATAGAGGAGAGGGAGCAGGATGAGAGATACCATATCAGAGGGAGCCACTATAGGTCCAAGAAGAGATCTGTCTGGAACTAGGAAGATCTCCAGAGACCTACAAGGATGACATGATTTGACAGTCTGGGCAGTGGAGGAGAGGATGGCCTAGAAGCCCTTCCCCTATAATGAGATTGATGACTACTCTCTATGCTATCCTAGTGCCCTCATCCAGTGGCTGATGGAAGCAGAGACAGACATCCATAGAAATGCATTGAGCTGCAATCAGGAACCTATTTGAAGAGAGGGAGGAATGAAGATTGAAGGGGTCTGTACCAGGTTGGAGAAACCCACAGAAAGAGTTGGCCTGAACAAGGGAAAGCATATCGACCCCAGACGCTGTCTGGGAGGCTAGTTCGGGACTGATCCAGTCCCCTGATCTTGGATGCCAATGGGGAGGCCCCTGCACTCTGGTGAGCCTCTGGAGGTGGACTACCATTTTTCTCTGGTGTGTGTGTGGGACTATGAGAGCCCATCCCATGTGAAGGGATCTGTCTCTGGACACATGGGGAGGGGCCTAGGCCCAGCACAGGAAGATTTGGTGGACTTGGTGGAGCCCCTGTTGGGGGCCCTACCCTGCCTGGGGAGTGGTGGGAGAATGGGGTGGGGGGTCGGTTGGAGGTGGGGGCGGAGGGATGGGGGTGAGCGGAGGGAGAGGGAGAGGGGACTTACATTTGAAACAAGCCTGTTCCCTAACTTGAATTAATAATAAAAAAATGGGGGGAAAGTACCACTATTACACCTCTAGGAATATTGTGATCTCTGGTCATTGTTGTGCTTCCAGGGATTTAACCTAGGTAGGACTGTTGATGGCCTTTCTTCACTGGTAGCTTGCATTGTACCTCCAGATACTTTGAGAATTAGTTTCTAATGGAGGAGATCTCTAGGTTGGTTCTAGCTCAGTTCTCCCATGTTCAGTGTTTGGAGTGGGCAGTGTTGCACATTAGGGTCTTATCTTCAAGTTCTGGGAGGCAACTAAGAGCAACAACAATTTCTTATATAGTTTAGGTAGTCTCTTGGCTCCCTTGATCAACATATCTGGTACTAGGATTTTTGTTCCATAGCTCTTGGGGGTGAATTTTAATCCCAAGTTGTATATACTAGATAGTTTTCTGTCAACTTGACATTAGCTAAAGTCATCTGAGAGGAGGGAACCTCAACTGAGAAAAATGCTTCCATAAGATCCAGCTGTGGGGCATTATCTTAATTAGTGATTAATATGGGAACACATAGCCCATTGTGGGTGGTGTCATCCCCTGGGCCTGTGGTCCTGAGTTCCATAAGAAAGCAGGCTGATCATTCCATGGGGGAACAAACCAGTAAGCAGCACCTGTCAATGGCCTCTGCAACAGCTCCTGCTTGAAGATTCCTGCCCTGTTTGAGTTCCTTTACTAACTTTCTTTAATGATGAACAGTGCTGTAAGCCAAATAAACCCTTTCCTCCCCCCCCAAAAAAGATTATAGTCTGGTAGGAGACAGTTGGAAGTTAACATATCAGACACTCAAAATGTTTCCAAATAGTTTACAACTGCTACTAGACAATAATAGAAATATATTTGTATAACAAATACTAAATAACTGCTATTTAACAATAATAAAATTTTAATTGAATACCAAATATTATACACCATTGCTATTTAATAATAAAAGAATTACAGTTCCTTACCAAATACTACGCAACTGCTACTTTTTATTTTCCATTATAAGTTTTTTTTTTTTTTTAATTCAAGTGCACTGGGGATAAATACTGGTTCCACTATTAGAGATCCCAGACTGCCCAGGCCTCATAACTGGCACCCAAATTCAGAGGGCTGGGTTCAGCCCAATGATGGTTCCCCAGCTTTAAGACTGGGGTCCATGTGCTCTCACTAGGTCAGGTTAGCTGGTTCTGTGGTTTTCTGCAGAACTGCCGTGACTGCTTTGCACATCTTCCCTCCCACTCAATAACTGAATTCCAGGAATATGTCTCAGTGTTTAGTTGTGGGCCTCTGCTTCTGCTTCATTCAGCTACTAGATGAAGGCCCTAGGATGGCAATTAAGGTAGTCAGCAATCTCAGTATAGGGAAGGACATCAAAGGCAGCCTCTCCATTACTCCACTAAACCTATTAAGGTATATCTTTTCTTGCTCTCCTCTATTCCTCCCATGACTCAGTCTTCCTGATCCCTCTTGTTCTCCTCCCCCTCCTCTTCTATCCTTTTCTATTTCCTAATTCCCCCCCAACCCCCATGTTCCTAGTTTGCTCAGAAGTTCTTGTCCCTTCCCCCTATTTCAGGGATCCATGTATTTCTCCCCTAGGTTCCTCCTTGGATCCTAGTTTCACTGGAGGTATAGATTTTAGGCTGGTAGTCATTTGCTCTAAGTCTAATATCCATATAGGAGTGAATACATCCATGCTTGTCCTTCAGTGAGTGGGTTACGTCACTCAGGATGGTTTCTTCTAGTTCCAACTATTTGCCTGCGACTTTCAAGATTCCATTGTTAATTTCTGCTGAGTAATATTCCATTGTGCAAATGCACCACATTTTCTCTATCCATTCTTCAATTGGAGGGCATCTAGGTTGCTTCAAAGTTCTGGCTATTAAAAATAATGCTGCTATGAACATAGTTGAATATATGTCTTTATTGTATGAATGTGCATTCTTTGGGTATATGTCCAAGAGAGGAATTCCTGGGTCTTGAGGTAGAGTGCTTAACATTTACCTGAGAAACTGCCATACTGATTTCTAAAGTGGTTGTACAATTTGCACTACCACCAGCAATGGAGGAGAGTCCCTCTTTCTCCACATCCTCTCCAGAATAGATTGTCATTGGTGTTATTGATTTTAGCCAATCTGACAGGAGTAAGATGGTATCTCAGAGTTGGTTTGAATTGTATTTCCATGATGGCTAAGGATTTTGAGCAGTTTCTTAAATGTCTTTCAGCCATTTAACTTTCTTTTTTGAGAATTCTCTAGTTCTGTAGTCCACTTTTTAATTGGATTATTTGGTGTTTTGTTGACTAACTTCTTGAGTTTCGTGTATATATTCGAAATAAACCCTCTGTCAGTTGTGGGGTTGGTGAAGATCTATTCCCATTCTGTAGGATGCCATTTTGTCTTGTTAACTGTGTCCATCACTTTACAGAAGCTTCTCAGTTTCAGGAGATCCCATTTATTAATTGTCGAACTCAGTGTCTGTGCTACTGGAGTTATGTTCAGGAAGTAATCTCTTGTACCAAATTGTTCAAGGGAATGTCCTACTTTTTCTTCTAGGAAATTCATTGTGGCTGGGTTTATGTTGAGGTCTTTAATCCATTTGGACTTAAACTATGTGCATAGTGATAGATAAGGATCTATCTTCAGTCTTCTACATATCAGCATCCAGTCATGCCATGCATTGAATCTATCTATTGCTTTTGACAAGCCTAGTGTGTTGATCCCACCTATCCAAGAGCATGGGAATTCTTTGCATTTTCTGATATCTACATTAATTTCCTTCTTTAAAGACTCAAAGTTCCTATAGTAAAGGTCTTTCACTTGTTTGGTTAGAGTTACCCCCAAGGTATTTTATGTTGCTTGTGGCTATTGTAAAGGGGGATGTTTCTGTGATTTCCTTCTCAGTCCATTTATCATCTGTATATAGAAGGCATATTGATTTTTTTCCGTCAAACTTGTATCCTGCCACTTTGTTGAAGGTGTTAATCAGGTGTAGGAGTTCCCTTGTAGAATTTTTCAGGTCATTTATGTAAACTAACATATCATCTGCAAATAATGAAAGATTGACTTCTTCCATTCTAATATATATCCCCTTGATCTCCTTTTGTTGTGTTATTGCTCTAGCTAAAACTTCAAATATAATATTTAAGGGATATGGAGAAAGTGACAGCCTTGTATTCTTCCTGATTTTAGAGAAATTGCATTAAGTTTCTCTATATTTAGTTTGTTGTTGGCTGCTGATTTGCTGTAGAATGCTTTGATTATGTTTACATATGTTCCTGTTATCCTTAATCTCTCTAAGACCTTTATCATGAAGGGATGCTCATTTTGTCACAGTCTTTTTTAGCATCTAGTGAGATCATCATGTGGTTTTTATTTTATTTATATAATAGATAACATTGATGGATTTTTGTATATTGAAATATCCTAGCATCCCTGGGATGAAGCTTACTTGATCATGTGTATGATTTTTCTGATGTGTTCTTGGATTCGATTTGCCAGTATTTTATTGAGTATTTTTCATTAATGTTCATGGGGGAGATTGGGCTTTAGTTCTCTTTCTTGTGTCTTTGTGTGGCTTGGGATCCAAGGTAATTGTCGCCTCGTAAAAAGATTTTGACAATGAACCTTCTGCTTCTATCATGTGGAACACTTTGAGTAGTATTGGTATTATCTCTTCTTTGAATTTCTGGTAGTATTTTTCACTGAATCCATGTAGACCTCGGATTTTTTTTTTTTTTTGGTTGGGAGACTTTTGATGACTGTGTCTATTTCATTAGGTACTATAGGTCTATTTAAATTGTTTATCTGTTCTTGATTTAAATTTGGTAAGTGATATCTATCCAGAAAATTGTCCATTTCCTTTCAGTTTCTGAATTTTGTGGAGGACAGGTTTTCAAAGTATGGCCTGATGATTCTCTAGATTTCCTCAGTGTCCATTGTTATATCCTCCTTTTAATTTCTGATTTTGACATCTGCAGATCTCTCTGTCTTTTGGTTAGTTTGGATAATAGTTTGTCTATCTTGTTGACTTTCTCGAAGAAGCAACTCATTGTTTCATAACTTTTTGTATGAATTTCTTTGCTATGTTATTGATTTCAGCACTCAGTTTTATGATTTGCTGACATGTATTCCTCTAGGATGAGTTTGCTCCTTTTTTCTAGAGCTTTCAGTTGTGCTGCTAATTCTCTAGCGTGATGATTCTCCAATTTCTTCTTGGAGGCACATAGTGCTATGAGCTTTCAAGTGTCCCATAAGTTTGGGAATGTGTGTCTTCATTCTCATGAAATTCTAGGAATTCTTTAATTTCTTTATCACTTCCTAGATCCAGGGGTGGTTTAATTGTGTATTGTTCAATTTCCATGAGTTTGTAGGATTTCTGCAAAGTGTATTGTTGTTGAATTCTAACTTTAATCCACGGTGATTCAATGAAATGCAGGGGGATATTCCAACTTTTTTCTACCTGTTGTGATTTCCTATGTTGTTGAGTATGTGACTGATTTTAGAGAAGGATTCATGTGGCACAGAGAAAAAGGTATATTTTCTTTTGTGTTTGGATGGAATGTAATATAGATGTCTGTTAAATCCAATTGAGTCATAACTTCTATGAGTTCCATTGTTTCTTTGTTGAGTTTCTGTCTCATGGTCCTTTGTAGCAGTGAGAGTGGGGTCTTGAAATCTCCCCCTATATGTGTGTGAGGTTTTATGTGTGAGTTGAGCTTTAGTAATGTGTCTTTTATGAATGTGGATGCCTTTGTATTTGTTAATGTTCAGAATTGAGACTTCATCTTCATCGACTTTTCCTGTGATGAATATGAAATGAACTTCTTCATCTCTTTTGATTGATTTTAGAATGAAGTATAATTGTTAGATATTAGGATTGCTTCACCAGCTTGTTTCTTGGGTCCAATAGATAGGAAAATCTTTTTCCCTCCCTTAACTCTGGGCTAAAACTGTTTTTGAAGTTGAGATGTGCTTCTTGAATGTAGCAGAAGGATGGATTCTATGTTCACACCCATAATGTAAATTCTCTATTTTTTATAGGTGAGTTAAGACCATTGACATTGAGGAATATTAATGACCACTGATTGTTATATCTTGTCTGTTTTGGGTTTGTTGGCAGTGGTGGTATTTTTATGGATTCCAACTCTTTTTTTTTTCTTTTGGCCTTTAGTATAGTGGGATTATCTGTTGCCCATGATTTTGTGAGTGTAGTTAACTTACTTGGGTTGGAGTTTTCCTTCCAGAACTTTGTGTTGGTCTGGATTTTTGGATATGTATGGTTTAAAACTTTTTTCATGGAATATCTTGTTTTCTCCATTTTTAGTGAATGAAAGCTTTGCTGGGTATAGTAGTCTGGGTTGGCATCCATGATCTCTTAGTGTTTGTAGAACATGTATTCAAGACTTTCTGGCTTTCAGGATTTCCATTGAGAATTCAGAAGTAATTCTGATAGATCTGCCTTTATATGTTACTTGGCCTTTTTCCTTTGCTGCTCTTTTTTCTCTCTCCATTTTTTATTTACATTAGAAACAAGATTATTTTACATGTCAATCCCAGTTCCCTCTCCTTCCCTTCCTCCCCTGACCCCAATAACACCCATGCCAATTCTGCTCCCCAAGGAGAGTGATGTCTTCCTTGGGGGGTCTTCAGAATCTATCTTATCATTTGGGATAGGGCCTAGGCCCCCCCCCATGTGTCTAGTCTGAGGTAGTATCTCTCTATATGAAATGGGCTTGAAAAATCTATTCCTAAGTATTGACCTGTTACAAGAGGCCCTGTAGATTTCTGAGGCCTCTACACTGACATCCATATTCATCAGTTCCATGCTGGTTTCCCAGTGATCAGTTTGGGGACCAGGAGCTTCCCCTTGTTCAGGTCAGCTGTTTCTGTGGGTTTCACCAGCATGGTATTGACCCCTTTGCTTATCACTCCTCCTTCTCTGAAACTGGATTCCAGTTCAGTTCATGTTTTAGCTGTGGGTGTCTGCTTCTACGTCCATCAGCTGTTGGTATATAAGTTAGTCATCAATCTCATTATCAGGGGACAGCATTTAAGGTAGCTTCTCCACTGTCACTTAGATGGTTATTTGGTGTCATCATTGTAGATCTCTGGACATTTTCCTAGTACCTGATTTCTGGCTCCCTCTCTGATGGTATCTCTTATCTTGCTCTCCTCTATTCTTCCACCTACACAAACTTCCCAATCCCTTATGTCATCCTCACCAGTCCTCTTCTCCCCTTCTCATTATCCTAGCTCCTCCCCCTCCCCTCATGCTTCCAATTTTCTCAGGAGATCTTGCCCTTTTCCCCTTCAACAGGGAATCATGTATGTCTCTCTTAGAGTCCTCCTTGTTGCCTAACTTCTCTAGTGGTGTGGATTGTAGGCTAGTACTCCTCTGCTTTATGTGTAACATCTATATATGTTTGAGTGTATACCATATTTGTCTTTTTGTGACTGTGTTACTTTGCTCAGGATGGTTTCTTCTAGTTCCATCAATTTGCCCGCTCTTAATATTTTTTTCTTTATTTTGTAAGTTTGGTGTTTTGAATATTGTCTGGGGAGGGATTTTTTTGTGGTCCAGTCTATTTAGTGTTCTGTAAGCTTCTTGTACTTCCATGGACATGTCCTTCTTTAAGTTCAGAAAGTTTTCTATGATTTTGTTGAATATGTTTTATGTACCTTTGAGCTCTATTTCTTCTTCTTCTATACCTATCATTATTAGGTTTGGCTTTTTCATGGTGTCTCATATTTCCTGGATATTTTGGTTTGGGGATTTCTTGACTTAATTTTTTATTTGTTCAATGACTGTGAGATTCTCCCTCCCATCTCTTATAGTCTATTGTTCTACTTACATCTATTGTTCCTGATCATTTACCCAGCTTCTCTATTTCTGGCACTAACTCATTCTGTGTTTTTATTGTTTCTTATTTAGCTTTTAAGTTTTTTACTATTTGAATTGATTCTTCACTTATTTGGCTGTTTTATCTTGGCTTTTCTTGCTTTCTTTAAGAGATTTGTTTATTTCTTGAATTTTTTTTGTCTTTTCCTCCACTTCCTGTATTTTTGTTTGTTTTTTTTTCAATTTCTTTAAGGGATTTTCTCATTTCCTCTTTGAGAGTCTCTATCATCTTCATGAAGTTGTTTTTAAAGTCCTTCTCTTCTGCTTCATCTTCATTGGGATGTACAGGTCTTGCTGATGTAGAGTCCCTAGATTCTAGTGGTGTTGTATTGGTCTTTCTATTGTTGAATGTGTTCTTATATGTCTCCTTCACATCCTGTCCTCCAGTGGGTACAGAACGGTTCTTTCTCCTCTTGTCTTCTGGCCAGGTGTTGGTGGGTCAAGACTTCCATGTCATCAACTGTGGATGGTCCAATCTCTCTTGGCATTCTCAAGCAAAGTGCATAGTTGGGCCAAGACTGAAATTCGGGCAGACTCTAAATGGTTTGGTGTGCTTGGGAGGTTCACTCAAGCAGAGGGTGTAGGGGGCCAAGAATCAAGCAGAGAGAGAGATTAAGGGGCCAAGACTGCAATGAGGGCAAGCTCCAGATACTATGGTGTGCTGGGGCACATCCACTGCTTGCAGAGAAGACCCAGGAAGTTCTAAGGGGAAGATTGGGGGAGTTGGGCCTGAGCAGACTCCATACTCACTTCAAACAGAGGGCATAGGGGGCCCAAGACTGCCACGAGGGAATGCTCCAGGTGGTCAGGTGTGCTGGGGTGGTTCCTCTACAAACAGGCTGACCCAGCAAGTTCCAATGACATGCTAGGGGGAGTTAGGCCTGAGCAGGCCCCACAGTCACCTCAAGCAGAGGACATATTGGGGGACAAGCATACAACTGCTATTTAACAGTTATAGAATTACAACTATACACCAAATATTATACAACTGTTATTTAGCAATAATAGAATTATAGTTGTATACAAAATAATATACAACTGCTATTTAATGATAATGCAAATAAAACTGTATACCAAATAGTGAAAAGGTCCAAAAGAAGACTTTGTCAATTAGTATCCAACTGTGATAAGAAGCACTTTAGTTGAAACCAAGTCAAACATTAACATGTAATTACCTCTGTTTTTGATTCTCAATAACATCAATTTTATGAAGATGCTCTTTCATATTTACTGTACAGTAATGGATGATTTTCTAGAACCAAGAAATGTATTAATCCTTAATCACAGATGGGTTTGTAAGAGGGAACACTTATAACCACTAAAATCTATTACCTCCCCTAAACTGAAGGCCCAAATATTTATTTGAGACCCAATAAACCACATACACTGTGAAAAATATAAGTCTAATATTCCCTTCCTTCATGGAAATATGATCCTCTTATATATTTACCCCAAATAAAATTCTTATAGCAGACCATTTTCTTTTTATAAACAATTAATTTAATACAGTTATTTTGTAATGAGCTTAGGGCTTACCTAATTTATCATTAAACCAATTAGTTCATTATTCAAATAAGTTGTAGGTGCTTACTAAGCATAAATTCTAGGCTGGCATGATGGGGACAAGGACATTTTCCGGTCTTGCCACCCACTCTTTATTCCACTTCTCCCAGGTACATAGGATAGAAACTGTAAGATTTCGCTTACCAGGTCAGAAACATCTTGGCTTGTAAGATGGTTTTCTCCACATACTCACTGTTATGACCACTAGCAAACAATTTTCCCTTCTGTATCATGCCCTGTCACATAAAGACATAAAGGACAATAAGTCACTGCCTGGCAAATGTTAGGACTGTGTAATGGTCCAACATAGGTTTTATAATAAGCTGACTAATTTTATATTGTAATTACATTTGCCCTTAGAAAGGAATAAGGAAAATTAATACACCACAATATAAATAGCTATGGAAATGAAAAATTTTTGGCCAGCAGTGGTGGTGTACAAATTTAATCCCAGTACTCAGTATGCAGAGGCAAAGGCAGATGAATCTCTGAGTTCAAGTCCAGCTGATCTACAGAGTGAGTTCTGGGATATCCAAGGCTACACAGAAAACCCTGTCTCAAAAATAAAACAAAACAACAACAACAAAAACAAACCCAACACAACCAAAAACAAAAACCAGGTTTTCCTAAGACACCTTAAAAACTCTGTTATAGCCAATAATTTTACTTTGTATTTTTCTTGCAAAAGTAATACTCTGCAGTGTGTTTTGATGATTCCATTTTTAACCTTACAGACACCAGTAAATTTTTGAATCCTGCACATGTCTGCCATGCATTGTGTACTGTTGATTCCTATTCATGCTGCAGACATCAGTCAACTCATGGATCCTGTATGTGTGCCCTCAACCTGCCATGCAGTGTGTTCTGGTGCTAAGACACTGATGTGTTACATTACACATTGTATAATGAACGCAGTAAGCCATCTTTTCTCATAAACTATATTTCTTTTACTAGGACTATTTCCAAAAAGGAATTTGTGTTTTATATACTAGAGAAAAAGTAAATAATAATGCAAAATTTTCTGTGTATTGTTACTGACCAAAATCATGTCAGTGATGGGTGCTTTGGGAGCAAGTTATTCTCTGCTTAGGTTTTATATTTTGCTAGTTGAAATCTCATTTTTATTGGTTTTTCCAGACAGGGTTTCTCTGTGTAGCTTTGGAGCCTATCCTGGCACTCACTCTGGAGACCAGGCTGGCCTCGAACTCACAGAAATCTGCCTGCCTCTGCCTCCCAAGTGGTGGGATTAAAGGCATGCACCACCAACGCCTGGCTTGAAATCTCATTTTATGTCAAATTTACATTTTATCATTTTTAAAGTATACCCATTTTATGGTATTTATTACTTTATATTCTATAAAACTTTTGAAAATGACCAACACAATCATAACAATAAAAACAAGAGTTTTTTTTTATTTATGACTATCTCATTCTTTTCAAACTTAGTGGGAATCCTCAGAATATTGATGGAGCATTTGTGATCTCTTCAAGGATGCTACAATGTCTTAATCTGAAGTTCATTCAGTAATGCTTAGTTTTTGTCTGCTTATTTATGTTGCTATTATATAAGTAACATTAAAAACAGTATTGGTTTTGGGAATATTGACCTTTGGCCTTACTTCAAATAGTGTTTCATTTAAGAAGATGAAACTGCTATCATGTTACAATCCTATTTGATCATCTCCTATGTTTAAATAATGAATGCTTATGCAGAAGGCCTTAAACATACATAAAAACACATTGAATATGTGAATAAAAAGTAAAAAAAAAAAATTGTTCACTGTGAGAAGAAGTTGAATCCCCAAGTGTGTGAATTCCTGAGTGAATATTATATACATGAACAGGCCTTTCCAAGGGTCATAAATTCAGACTGTGGGAAATAGCAAAGCCCCACCACCATCAGAGCAATGGGAGAGATTTCCTCTGGTTCAAGTGTGAATGTTGATAGTGTATGCAAAGAATGTCCACCATAGATTTCTCCACACACTATATTTATAGCCAAAGACTGCCCCTCTTCAGACACTACTCCTACCAAGATTATCTAAGCCTGCCTTGACCTAGTTGTCTATTACAAAACCTTCCCCATTGTTTATCTGTATGTAATAACTTGGCCATGTTTGCCCTTAAGCAATAACTGTACTTTCTATTCAATTGTATTTAATGAGTAAACTGAGTTTCAGGAGTGCTATGGCTTCTCTATTAAGACCTTAGTGCACTTGATCCAAGCATTATATTTCCATGTATATGTCTTTACTTCTTTCTATTACAGCCTTTAGTCAGACTGGTCTCTGGAGCTGTACAAGGACTCCATCATTCAAAACAGCGCCTTCATAGAGGTGTGGTTTCAAATGGTCGGTCAAAGGTTAATGATATCCTAATGTAATTGGTGTGTGTTTAAGACTCCAAACAATGTTGCACTTAACTGTGGCTGCAAGTTCACTTCCTTCCTTTTTCTGTGGATTTCATATATTTTCTTCCTTGCAGCTCCCTCATCAAAACTGCTCAGAGGCCTCCACTGTTCTCTTTTCTGGACTCCGCTCTGACACCAAATTTTACCCTGGCTTAGTTTAGACTGGTTTCCAGACATAGGCTGAAATGCTACCTTTCCTATTGTCTATTAAAATGTCACTTCTCTTTAATGCCTCCTTACTTGCTTTCCTTAGCTTACTTTATGGTACTTATCACTGTTGGACATTTCATTGTTAATTTCTTTGCTTAGATGTTGTCCAAAAGAATGTAAGCTCTACATGGATAAAAGCTTTTATGAAATATCTCAATTTTAAAAGCAAAAACACCTTTAGCAGAAATTAATATCATATTAACTACCTATTTATAATAAGATTGCATTTCAAAAGAGGAAATTGCTATCAAACTTCATTGCTCTTGAAATTAGAATGTGAGCTGGGTAGTGGTGGTGCATGCCTTTAATTCCAGCACTCAAGAGGCAGAGGAGGCAGATCTCTGTGAGTTAAAGGCCAACATGGTCTCCAGAGAAAGTTCCAGAGCAGCTTCCAAAGCAACAGAGAAACCCTGTCTTGAAAAAAAAAAGAAAAGAAAAAGAAAAAAAACAAGAAATAATATGTAAAAGAAACAAAACCTCATAGATTTATATGCTAAATACTCCATCCCATGAGCTTTCTCCTTTTTCTTTATATTATGTAGTTATAATCAGTTAGTTAATAAATAAATGCATTATTATATACTTCCTCATAAGTAATACTGAAAAGTGAGCGATCAGACACTGGATTTTGTACATGCTAGACCAGGGCTATACCAACAAACTATATGCCAAGCCCACATTTTGTAATGTTGCTAATTACAAAGCTTACTCTGAAATTTATCTGCAAAGTCACTCATGTTTTCATTCTTAATCCCTCACCATATATTTCTTTTATTTACAGGATTGCATTTTACTCCTACAGCCAATTTCTAAATAGTTGTGAATCTTAAACAAATTTCATTTAAATCCTTCATGCTCTTGTAAGATTAAGCACAGCCTGACTTGACCATGATCTATGTGTCCGAATATACATGAGGTATGAGTTAATAAAATTCTGATGAGTGATATTTTAGAGACTAAATATATTTAATATGATGGATGCTTGTAAACCTGCCTATGAATCAGATGGCAGCATAATCTTAATATTGGCAAAGGTGAAAAGAAAAGTTATGGTCTTATGCTAATACTATGTATTTGATGGCTCTTCTAGGAAATAACTATAGTAAGATTAATCTGAGGCCTGCAGAAAGCAGTCCTTTACAGTGTGTGATTACAAACCAAAAAAAAAAAAAAAACCTTGACTTTTAATTTTGATAAAGACAATAGAAAACTCCTTCAAAATGATTTAAAGATTTCTTTATTTCAGAATTTTAGCTAATAGAAAAATAGTGAATAACTAGCATAGAAATGTCAGAATTTGATTTCTTTGTAAACCTTGTAACTTTTTCTTTAAAGGATGCAGTTTAAATTATTAAAAGAATTATTAAAAGTGAGCAAAAATTTAAAATGGTCAAGCAGTCTAAATGTGTAATTTTCATATTGGAGATAGCAGATTACAGAGCTATTTCCTAATATTGACACCACAAAACAATAAATGTCACATGTTGATTATTTTTATGCATTGTATTATGCAAACAGTTTTAGGGGATAGTTAGGAAACTGAACTTAAAGATTAAAATTGGAAAGGTACATTGAGCTGGCAGAAGATCTAGAAATAGACCATGAGGAAAGACAACCGTACATTCCTACTGGACAGCAGCTGAAAGCCGAAGTGCTGAGGATGCTATTGTTTCAGCACGAGGCAATAAAAGTAAGAATTCCCAGGCTTAGTTTTATTCTTTTTCATCAAAAAAATCTCTGAAACATTTACTTAATTATAGCTAATTTAGTCATCTAAATTGAAATTCTGTTTGTTTATTTCCATATATGTGTATGGGCACATGTGCCCTGACTGGTGAAAGGTCAAGTGCAGGTGTAGCATGAATAATAAAAACCCAAAGACAGCTATTGTGATTGAAGATCAAGATCATAGAAGCCCAGCCTCTAACAAGCTGAAATGAAGATCATCTTCCATGTGAATGGAAACTAAATCTCCCCTGTCCTCAACATGCCTAGAGACTAATTGCCCTTGAGACCCTTTACTTCTTCCTTATACAACGCTCTAGTGCTTGGATTAAAGGCATAAGCTCTGTTACTCTTTTAGACTGATTTACTCTAGTGTAGTCCAGGCTGGTCTTGGACTCACAGAGATCTATCTGCCTGTCTCCTGAGTCCTGGGATTAAAGGTGTGTGCCAACACACCCAAATCTCTATAGATAACTAGTGTGGCTGGCTTTGCATTCTGATCTTCAGTGACTTTACTAAATCATAAACAATATATAATCACAAGCAAGAGTTGTTTCTTTCTCCCAGGTAGTTCCTAGGGACTGATCTCAGGCCTCAGGCTTGATGATAGTTGCATGTTCCATTAAAAAATCTCACCATACCTTGCTTTGATCTTTACATGAAAGAAAGAAAGAAAGAAAGAAAGAAAGAAAGAAAGAAAGAAAGAAAGAGGAATGGAAGAAGGAAGGAAGGGAGGGAAGGAGGGAGGGAGGAAGGAAGGAAAGAAGAAAGGAAGGAAGGAAGGAAGGAAGGAAGGAAGGAAGGAAGGAAGGAAGGAAGGAAAGATTGTTTTAGACAAGGTTAGTCTGTACCTTTGGAGCCTGTACTGGAACTTCCTCTGTAGACTAGGCTGACCTCAAATTCATGGAGATCTGCCTGTCTATGCCTGCCAAATGGTGGAATACCCAGAAAATAGAATAAACTTATACTTTGGCCATGAAAGTTCATTTCACATGCTTTCCCTCACTTTGGGGTTTTTTGTTTCTGTCACCTGATCTGTATTGCAGGGATTTATAAAGCCACAGTGGGACTCTGCTCTAAGCTCGAGTATAAATAAAGTGCTTTGTCATAAGATACTAGTCAATAATTACATGCTAGAATCAGGTGATTTGGAATATTTTTCTAAGAAAGACTTTGCCAAAGTATTCTTCAAACTAAATCATGAGATTATAGTAAGATATACTTAATAATATGGACTTATAGATGATGTTATTGGATTCATTATTTAATAATAAATAATTTTTGGAATTAATCAACTGCATGCAATTTAAAAATTGTTGACAATATTTGAATGACAGTCTTCTAATAATGTGCTTGCTATTTTCTCTTCTCTTCTCTTCTCTTTCATCTTTTTTCTTCCTCCTCCTTCCTCCATACTTATTCCTCTTTTTGTTTTCTTTGAGACAGGGTTTCACTTTGTAATCTGTCTGGCATGGAACTTACTCTGTACAAAAGGGTGGCCTTGAAAGGCAGAATGGGGATCTCCCTGTAGATGTAGTTATAGGCAATTGTGAGCAGTCCACTATAGGTGCTCAAAGCCAACATCTGGTCCTCTGCAAGATGCACTCTTAACAAAAATGCCAGCTTTCCAGTCCCATTTCAGTTATTTAAAAAATGTCTCTAAATTCATGCTAATGCATAATTATTGTTCATCACTTTTTCTTCAAAATAAACACATTAGGATGTCAATAACTATAATAAAATAAGAGTACGAAACAATAATATATTCATATTTATCAGAGGTATTTTGGACACATAACCTTAATGGACGGAAACCAAGCAGTTAAAGTAACACACTAAAATATACTTCAATGTTTTGTGGCTAAACATTCCCGGATGATCATCTTTTGCAAAAACAGAAGCCTAAATCATTGAGTAGTGTTTAGAAGTGATTTGAAATTTGTATAAATTCAGAGGGTGGCAAGGGAGAAAGGGATTTATTTTTACATTTAAACCAGTTATTTTGATTTTATTTTCCACTTGAGAAGTGTGAAATTATAATTAGTCTTTATATGCCTATTTGGAGTCTCAAGAATCTTTGGCATATGGAAATTACCCAATAAATTGTTGAGGACATAACCCTGATATAGAGTAGACTTTATTTTATCCTTTCCTACAATATCTCTAATAATCAAAATTATAAAACTATGTTTTTATGATCTTCTTAATGAACAGGATTCAAGGTGAGTCATTTCATAACATGCTAAGAGAAATTGCTGTTTCTACATGACCTTGTTTCAATGAGACTTCATTTCCAATGCACACAAAAGACTGCATTACTACATGAAAATTTAAGGGGCTAGTGTAACACATCTTGATTTTATTTTCTTTGAAATATATCATGTTACTTTCTCTTGCAATTCTTTATGAAATATTTTTCATGTACCTTTACAAATTTCAAAAATATACAATAAACTATATATAGAGAAAACAAACAGACAAATACAGTTTTTATTAAAAAACACTAAGAAAATAAAAACAGAATGTGTCCTTTTTTCTAAGTATAAAGTAACTCATTAGTCTTGGATGTTTGTCATTCACCAATTACATTTGAAAAATGTCAAAACATATTTGAACTGGAAAACAAAATCTTCACTCCTTAGAGATGCTGATGTGGTGTTATTTGTAGTTAGATTATTTTTGCTTTTTCCAGCTGAGATCAAGCATTTACATGCTATTTGCATTTTCAATCCTTTTTTAATAATTAGCAATTCTGTTCCTAAGTCAGCACTCCAAACTATTTCACAGCATCCACATTAATTTACAGCATAGCTTGGGCTATTATTCAGGAAGAAACATTATTGGGAAATCCACTTAGCAAGAAGCATCTTTCAAAAGCCATTTTAGCAAAAAAGAAAAATAAAAAATGAATTGTAATGTGTTTTTAAAATCCATTTTTATTAAAATGTTGATGCCATCATTAGGAAATATATAATCTTGTTAAGTCTATATAGAATTGTCTCAAGGCTACATTAATTGTATTTACTTGATGAAGACTGACAATTTATTTTAAAGGTTTATGTATTTTTTATGTGTATGAACATTGTGTCTGCATATATGACTGTGTATTGCTTTGCCAATGGCATGAACTATTTTGAGCTAAGGAATCAACTCAGTTCCTCTGTATGCCTAGCCCAGGCCTGGGTGGCTTGAGTCACTGATAGAATTTTTTCTGACATTGCTGACTGGTAATAAATTCAGCTAAATGAGCATTTGCTTGATATTCACATGATCTGTTGAAATGTGGGTGCAATGTTGTGTGGACTTGGCAAATATTGTAAGAATCATGGTAACTATATGCACATCTAGACCTTATTTCATCCTAGCAGGTGTTTTTAGCTCAGACATTAGGCAGCATGTGGAAATATTTGCTTGTCAAATGGAGAAATTCTACTGGCATTGAGTGTCTTGAGCAGATAAAGACCACACATGTTGTTGTATCTGTTACAAGACACAGAAAAGCCTACACTCAAAAATAAAACTACAACAAAATAAATCTTAGTTAGGCAGTAGTTGGTGACCCTTAAGCTCACTTTCTTTCTTTGGAACACATTTTTCTATGCTGCCCCATTTAGTGCAATCTAGATGTCTTAACTCACTTTCTTTCTTTCTTTCTTTCTTTCTTTCTTTCTTTCTTTCTACAACAAACACAGCAGGAAGTTCTTCCATTCTGTAACGTGCTGGTGAAATTACACTGAAGGATATTGTGGAGTGAAGTCTAGCGGAAGAATACACAGGTGGATGAGTGAGATGTGGAATGAGCCAGCTCTGGTTTTGTTAATATTTTACTCTCTGAAATGGACATTGGTTTCTCTCACTGAAGGCAAACCTCATTCCTCCACAGAGGTAAAGGGCATGGATTTTTCTCCCTCCGTGTTTATAGTTCAAAGAGATGGATTCTGATTCTTCTGAAAGACATTTTCTGGATATAAAGATATCTAGAGGCTGAGGAAATCATTTACATATATTTTAAAGGTATAGAACAATTATTCATAATAGCTAGTGACTCTCCTAAGGTAAAATTCCAAAACAGAGTAGTTGAGAACTTATAGTGATGAAGAAATCTATTTGTACCTCAGTCAAGCTGATATGAACATGGGGTCTCCTTTATCTTTCATTACAGATTCACTTACTCTTGTTCCTAATTATACAATGGATTCCTAAATGAATCTTCTGTTATAAAGTAAAGAATCTCAAAAGTTGAAAGCATATCCCCCTTTGTGGAATGGGTTCCCAAAGTCCATTTGTATGGCAGGGATGAATGCTGATCTGCCTGCTCCAAATGATATGAGAGACTTTGAAGATCCCCAATGGAAGGCCTCACCCTCCCTGGGGAGAACAAAGGGGATGGATTGGGGGTTACTGAGGGGCAGGGGAGGAGGGTAGGGAGAGGGAACTGGGATTGACATGTAAAACAAGCTTATTTATAAGTTAAATTAAAAAATAGAAAAAAATAATTTCAAAAGCTGATCTTTTTTGGTGGTCAATATGGGGAAGATAACACACAGTTATTGAATAAACTCATTTCAATTAGTGGTTTATTCATCATAGCACTAGTAATTTGATTGGAATACACAAGGCTTCTCGGGTCAAATACTGAAGTATAAAAAGCTGTACTTTGTTCTGTAATTACAACTTGATTTTTAACCCTCAGGAGAAGGATCAGTGCTCAGAAAACTTGCTTTGTAAAAATGAGACCCTATATTAGATCCCCAACACTGGGATAGGGGCACAGAACAACAACAACAACAAACACTAAAATTGAAAAGAAATTAGTTAAGCATAACTGTCTCTGTTATAACTTATGTAATGTAAATTATACTATAAAATCAATGTGCATATTAGTTACTAAATTAGAATCTAGTTATATGAACATATATGTATTTTGTGAGTTATATATGGTTGAATTTTAGACTTAACAATTACCAATCAATAAAATCTGTCAAATGAGTTTTGAATTAGCATTTCCATGAATCTCATACCTCATGGTTCCAAAAGATAAAGTAATATCTTCATCAATAATACTGCTCAGGACAAAACTATCAGATGTCCTTTAGCTGCCACCCCCAGGGGACTGGGTCTCATTCTCTGAAGTATTCTTAGTTTTACTCTCTAGCCATTTTCTTAGTCAGCATCTCTCTCTCTCTCTCTCTCTCTCTCTCTCTCTCTCTCTCTCTCTCTCTCTCTCTGTGTGTGTGTGTGTGTGTGTCTCAGTCTCTCTCTCTTTGTCTCCTTCTCTGTCCCCCTTGTCTGTCATGCCTCCCTCCCTCTCTCTCTCTCTCTCTCTTTCTTTCTTTCTTTCTTTCTCTTTCCATCTTCGTATTGTCCCACTCTGGTACTATTTATTTTCCTCTGATGGTAAAATGCCCTCATGTTTTTTTTTCCCCACTCATTCCCTCCCTCTCTCTCTCTCTCTCTCTTTCTTTCTTTCTTTCTTTCTCTTTCCATCTTCGTATTGTCCCACTCTGGTACTATTTATTTTCCTCTGATGGTAAAATGCCCTCATGTTTTTTTTTCCCCACTCATTTTGGATTTTTACCAGTCTAGTCCCCACTACAGTTTTCAAGTACACAGCTTTCATCCCTATAGGCACCTGCTAATTCTGAGTCTTCAATATAGCAAGCACTCAAATTTGCAGTAATGTTTACACACCTTCTACTACTACCTTTACTGATAAAGTGATGTTGATTTCTGTATTGGTTTATTTTCTACTGCTGTGATAGAACACCAACACCAAGACAATGTATAAAATAATCTCTTTTATTGGACACACATTTCCAGAGGGTTAAAAGAGTCCATGATGTCAGAATGAAAACATGGTTGAGGGGACAGCTGAGCTCACATTTCAGACCTCAAGTAGTATGTAGAGAGGACACACACATGTCATTTGAAACCTCAAAGACTGCCCTCAGCAATACACCTCTTTAAGCACGCCAATAACCATAATCATTCAGAAATAGTTCTAACAACTAGGGCTTAAGTATTCAAATATATAAACCTCTGGTGGCCATTCTCATTCAAAGTGCCACTGTTTCTGATATAAATTTCTGAATCACCATATATCAGCATTGTTAAAAGTTTGTGCTCAGATAGAATATCACCACCACCTCTCAAGATTTCTCTGACTTCTCCTCACACCTCCTATGTTTTCCATTCTGTGCTTTGTTTTCTTTGTGAATCTGTGCAAAAAAAATACATTTATAATATAGACCCTTATTAAACTCTTCCAAAAATTATCTGTAAATATCATTTATAAACTACCCATTTAATGCTAAGCCTTTAGGTGTTTTGTTTCCAGAATATTCAGCTTCTAACTTTTTCTTTCTATTTGTTTGAAAGCAAGGTGGGAGGATGATGAACTCATTTTTCTGCTCTCTTCACCAATGATGCATTTTATGGTGTTGGTTGTTTTTCTACGGCAGTGGATCTGGAGTATCACAGTTAAATAAGGCAAATGCACAGTCTTTAAGCCCAACTATAGTGGAGTCCTCCCAGTCAGGTTATATAGAATTAAATTCCTGTACCATATCACTGACTAAATGACTTAAACATCTTTAGCAGTTGAGTTCAGATTGACATTTTAGACTAGCTATTTGCTAAATATTTGGAGTCCTTGTATGAAGCACTGATTATGACACTGAGTTCTAACACCTATTGTAGGTTGATACATATGAAGTTACCTAGCCCTGAGATGCTTCCAAAATCTGGCCTCTATGTTATAATAATATGAATCTATAAAATGCAAAGGGTAGATTTGAACATTAAATAAGTTAGTACATGCCAGGTGATTAAACTAGAGAATGGCTGTGGATGGCAATAAAGCCTTTAAGTATTCCTTATATGAATGATCATTAAAATCATGTTTAATGAAACATTAATAAAGTAGGATTGCTAAGGTGTTCCATGTCAACATTAAATTTTATATACTTACTCAATGTCAATAACTTATTGTTCTTTTTATTGTATAGTGTACACTTGGAGAGAAATCTCTAAAAGTTTCTGGACTCAGAACATCAAACTTGGTGACTACTCTTTGGCCCAGGAACTGGTTGTATCTGGGTTCTCAGACAAGAGATATGCAGAATATCAACCCTGTTACAGTTGTGTCAGAACATGGTTAAAAGAATGACTCATGGTATTCCTATTTGCTCCAAGATCTTTATCATAAAGGGATATTGGATTTTGTCAAAGGCTTTTTCTGCACCTAGTGAGATGACCATGTGGATTTTCTTTCTGAGTTTGTTTATATGGTGGACTACATTGATGGATTTTTGAATGTTGAACCATCCTTGCATCCCTGGGATGAAGCCTACTTCATCATGATGGATGATTTTTCTGATATGTTATTGGATTCGGTTCTCCAATATTTTATTGAGTATTTTAGCATCAATGTTCATGAGGGATATTGGTCTGTAGTTCTCTTTCTTAGTCATATCTTTTTGTTGCTTAGGTATCAAAGTGATTGTAGACTCCTAGAAAGAGTTTGGCAATATCCCATCTGCTTCTATTGTGCAGAACAGTTTGAGAAGTACTGGAATTAGCTCTTGTTTGAATTTCTGGTAGAATTCTGCAGTGAAGTCATTTGGCCCTGGGCTTTTTTTGGTTGTGAATCTTTTGATGACTGAGTCGATTTCAATAGGCGTTATAGGTCGATTTAAACTGTTTATCTGAACTTGGCTTAATTTTGGTAAGTGATATTTATCCAAAAAACTGTCCATTTCCTTTAGATTTTCAAATTTTGTGGAGTACAGGTTTTCAAAGTATGACCTGAAAATTCTCTGGATTTCCTCAGTGTCCAATTTTATATCCCACTTTTAGTTTCCTATTTCGTTAATTAGGATGCACTCTCTCTGTCTTTTGGTTAGTTTGGCTAGAGGTTTGTATATTTTGTAGATCTTCCCAAAGAACCAACTCTTTGTTTCCATTGATTCTTTGTACTGTTTTCCTAGTTTCTACTAAAACATTTCCTCTAAAATCAGGAAGAAGACAAGGCTGTCCACTCTCTCCATATCTCTTCAATATTGTACTTGAAGTTCTAGCTAGAGCAATAAGACAAGAAAAGGGGATCAAAGGGATACAAATTGGAAAGGAAGAAGTCAAACTTTCACTACTTGCAGATGACATGATAGTCTACATTAGTGATCTGAAAAACTCTACCAGGGAACTCCTACAGCTGATAAACACCTTCAGCAAGGTAGCTGGATACAAAATTAACTCAAAGAAATCCGTAGCCCTATTAAATGCAGATGATAAATCCAATAAGAAAGAAATCAGGGAAACATCACCTTTCACAATATCCATAAGCAACATAAAATATCTTGGGGTAACACTAACCAAAAAAGTGAAAGTCATGTACAGTAAGAACTTTGAGACTTTAAAGAAAGAAATTAAAGAAGATACCAGAAAATGGAAAGGTCTCCCCTGCTCTTGGATAGGTATAATTAACACAGTAAAAATGGCCATCCTGCCAAAAGCAATCTGCAGATTCAATGCATTCCCCATCAATATCCCAACACAGCTTTTCACAGACATTGAAAGAACAATACTCAACTTTATATGGAAAAATAAAAAACCCAGGATAGCCAAAACAACTCTTTACAATAAAGGATCTTCTGGAGGCATCACCATCCCTGACTTCAAGCTCTACTATAGAGCCATAGTTCTGAAAACAGCTTGGTATTGGAACAAAAATAGACATATAGACCAATGGAATTGAACTGAAAACCCTGATACTAAGCCATGCACCTACAAACACCTTATTTTTGACAAACGTGCTAAATGTATACAATGGAAAAAAGATAGCATCTTCAACAAATGGTCCTGGCACAATTGGATTCGCACATGCAGAAAATTGCAGATAGATCCATACCTGTCATCATGCACAAATTTAAGTGCAAGTGAATAAAAAATCTCAGCATAAATCCAGCCACACTGAATCTTCTAGAAGAGAAAGTGGGAATTACCCTTGAACAAATTGTGGCAGGAGACGGCTTCCTGAACATCTTGCCAGTAGCACAGACACAGGTCTGCAATTAATAAATGGGACCTCCTGAAACTGAGAAGCTTCTGCAAGGCAAAGGAAACAGTCAGTAAGACAAAACAACCACCCACAGAATGGGTAAAGATCTTCACCAATCCCACATCTGACAGAGGACTGATTTCCAAAATATATAAGGAACTCCAGAAGCTAGCCAACAAAACATCAAACAGTGAAATTAAAAAAAAAACTGGGGTGCAGAACTACATAGAGAATTCTCAACAGAGGAATCTGAAATGCCTGAAAGACACTTAAGAAAGTGCTCAAAATCCTTGGCCATCAGAGAAATGCAACTCAAAACAACTCTGAGATACCACCTCACACCTGTCAAATCAAAATACCAATGACTAAAATCAAAAATACCAATGACAATCTAGGCTGGAGAAGATATGGAGGAAAAAGAACACTCCTCCACTGCTGGTGTGAGTGAGAACTTGTAAGACCACTCTGGAAATCAGTATGGCAGTTACTCAGAAAAATGGGAATCAGTCTACCCCATGATCTACCCATTCCTCTATTGGGTATATACCCAAATAGGGCATGTTCATACAACAAGGACATATGTTCAACCATGTTCATAGCAGCATTGTTTGTAATAGCCAGAACCTGGAAGCAACCTAGATGCCCCTCAACTGAAGAATGGATTGAGAAAATGTGGTACATTTATACAATGGAGTACTACTCAGCAGAAAAAAGCAATGGAATCTTGAAATTCACAGGCAAATGGATGGAACTAAAAGAAACCATACTGAGTGAGGTAACCCAGTCACAAAAAATACAAACATGGTATGTACTCACTCATCTATGAATTTTAGACATAGATCAAAGGATTACCAGCCTATAATCCTCTTCACCAAAGAACGTAGGAATCATGAAGGACTCTAAGGGATAAATGGATCCCAGGAATGGGAAGTGGCATGAGCTAATTGGGAGCATGAGGGTAGGGGAGAGGGAGCTGCCACAATAAGTTCAATAGAATAGGAGTAGAGGAGAGAAAATGGAGGGGCAGAAATATTGAGTAGGGGGAAGAATATAGGAGAGAGATCAGGATGAGAGATACCATATTAGAGGGAGGCACTACAGGTCTGAGAAGAGATCTGGAACCAGGGAGATCTCCAGAGACCTACAAGGATGACACGATCTGACGATCTAGGCAATGGTGGAGTGGATAACCTAAAAGCCCTTCCCCTAAAGTGAGATTGATGACTTCTCTTTATGCCATCCTAAAGCCCTCATCCAGTGGCTGATCAAAGCAGAGACAGACATCCACAGATATACACTGAGCTGAGATCAGGAATTTAGTTGAAGAGAGGGAGGAATAAAGATTGAAAGGATCTGTACCAGGTTGGAGAAACCCACAGGAACAGTTGACCTGAACAAGGGAGAGCACACCGACCCCAGATGCTGTCTGGGAGGCCAGTACAAGACTGATCCAGACCCCTGAACATGGATGTCAATAAGGAGGCCTCTGAATTCCAGGGAGCCTCTGGTAGTGGATTAGTATTTTTCCCTGCTGCAAGAAGGGACTTTGAGAGCCCATCCCACATGAAGGGATACACTCTGGCCCTGGACACATGGGGAAGGTCCCAGGCCCAGCACAGGAAGATTTGGTGGACACTGCAGAGTCCCCGTTGAGGGCCCTACCCTGTCTGGGAAGTGGTGGGTGGATGGGTTGGGGGTTAGTTTGGGGGTCGGGGAGGTCGGTGGGGGTGAGGAGAGGGAGAGGGAGAAGGGAACAAGGGAGTAACCTTACATGTGAAACAAGCTTGTTCCCCAACTTGAACTAATAAAAAAAATAAAAAATAAATATAAAAAAAGAATGACTCATGGTGGACAATGCCTTGATGAAATTTGAGGGAGGTGCCAGGAAAAAAGACAAGGACTTATTAATTATTATATATTTTATATATAATATATATATATATTATATATATAATTAATTATTATTCACTTAAGTGAATCTTGTTCTCTGGATTGTTCTTTGATGTGATTTCATGCCTCCTGTGTTAAATATTTACTTCTAATTTATAAGACATGCTTATTCCTGTTGGATGTCAGAACATAGTTATTGAGCAAGAAATGTGAAAGGATGTGTTGAGTATTGTCATCACTGTTCCCTGAATGTGGATTTGGCCTTCTGCCTTGCTTTCATGTTTTCCCTGATATAATCTATAGCACAGGCAAAGCAATTTTTTTTAAATTGATCTGTCTGAGAAGGGCTGCTCTGTTAATATTGAGTATATACTTAATGGCATCTATTTACATATTTATTTTCCTGTTCATGTTTTACTGAACTCAACCTTCCCTGCATCACTGCTTTCTTTGTTATGTTCATGTATAAATGTACACTGAATCTAAAGTGAAGCTGTCTTCATCCTTACATTGTAGTCTGCCTCATTCAGAGTAGTGACGCTTGTGCCAATCAAAGCAAACTCCTGATACAAAGGGAGTTTGTGTTTGCACCAATCATAGCAATGAACCTTGCACATCATTCATACTGGTGCCACAGGCAGGTACTCTTTTACTTCCAAGTCTTCAGTATAAGTGTTGAGGATTCACTGAACTTCGTGAGACAAAATTATTAGAGACAAACCAAATGAAACAGTCATGACTCAGGCTGCATCATCAGGGGATGAAAAAATCAGAGCAACCATTTGTTACAATAAATATTTCTGCCAAAAGCTGCCTGAACCCCACAGCCATGTGTGTGCTTTACGCCAGCCGCCTGCCCGAGTTAGGCCTAAATGAATACACAGAAACTTGTATTAGGTTCAATGCTGCTTGGCAAATGACTAGGATTATTTTTAATGTAGTGTAAACCTTTAGAGGTTTTTCTTTATCTGGATCTGTCTTTATCATCTCAGAAGTGCCAAGTCTAAACTCCAGAAGCGCCAGGATGGAGCGAGCATGTGGAAGCTGCTCCGATGCCTCTCAGTGGCACAACAGCGCAGGCTGTGGCGGCAGGTTTACTCTTTCTCTGGGAACCTTGGGGCATGGGGTGATCCCGCTCACTGACACCATTCTGTTATGATAAATCTTTCTGCCAAAAGCTGCTGAGCCCCACCACCATGTGTACGCTTTATGCCTGCCGCCTGCTCGAATTAGGCCCAAATAAATACACAGAAAATTGTATTAGGTACAATGCTGCTTGGCCAATGACTAGAATTCTCATCTGTTAGCTCAGTCTCAATTATCATACATCTATATATTTTATAAGTCTTATCTTATTGGACGCCTTATTGGCGTCCCTCCTAGCTGGTGGATCACATCGTGCTGCTGGAGCAGGAGCCGAGGGGAAAAGAGAGAGCCCTTCCTGTTTCTACTTCACTTAAATGTGAGTCTCCTTGCTACGTCACTTCCTATCTGGATCAGCACTTCTCCACTACATTTCCCAGAATCCTCTTTGACTCGTAGTCTGGTCTGCTTGCTGTCTCATTGGCTAAACACTATTTTATTTAATAATCAATAAGATAAACATACACAGTACATTCCCCATCAATCATTGGGTATTCTGTCCTGAGAATTCCAAATGGTCAGGGTTTGCAAGAGTACTTCAAGGTGACATTTCTTTTACTCAAGGGAACCAAGAGAATAAAGGAGATATTAACAGCTGTCATTTCCCCATTTTCCACAAATTTTGCTTATTTAGAAGAAAACGAATGTCAGGAGCACTTATAATAACTAGGAATGTGTCAGTAAAAATAACATTTATTTAAATAAATTGTGTTATAATTATGGTTGGGACCCACCCAGTGCTTTAGGGTACAAGTAGGTAGCCCTATCTAACTCCATCTGAGCATTTTCACTAGTCAGATAGTGCACTAAAGGCTCTCATGTATACTTCCTCATTCCCATATTAATATAACTCTGAGAAGAGGTTCCTGCTTATTAGATTTGGGAACAAAATATCTTCATTTTGTTGTGTTTCTTTCCTATCTTCAACATTTTCAAAGGAACATTTTCCAAGAACAATACTTCTTCCCGAATAGCATCTACTTTTGTCCAGACATCATCCCTGAGTATATGAGGTGAAAGACTTTTTAAAATACTACCCCACAAATGGAAAATCTTGGCATTATCTATAGGTATTACTAATATTTTAATTTGTCAAGGGTGTTATAATATACAGCCCCAGCAAATACCCACATATTATTATGTATTTGTATTGGATTATTGCTGCCTTGGTCCAGTTTGGCACACAGGCCTTTGGTGAGAAGCCTTTAGTTAATAGACTTCTAAGTGTTACTGGTTGAAGCTCTGTGACAAGGCACAGTTTTATCAATTTTCAACTAATCCACGTAGATGTTATTTACATTGAAGGGTGTTAGAAGTACATTGCTTGTCTGCTATTATTACTTTTTTTAAATATGGAACTTCAAATAGAAGGCTGGTTGCTTTTATTAACACTGTTCTAATTGTATTCTTCCTAGAATTTGTAACTGTTTTGAGGACAGTCTTCACATTTTTGACACTTGAGCTTACATAATTTTCTGAATGAATTTTAATTTAATAAATGAAATATTAAGTAGAATATGTCTGGATTTATTTTCTGCAAATATTTAAGTAGATTGCTTCATTTCAATGAACAGTAATACTGAATAAAATGTAATTCTATTACTGAAGCAACTGGAAATGCCTGTGATATTCTAGTTATATCTGAATATTTAGACTATCTTGAACAAGCCATTTAAATTTTTTGGCACAATTATCATGAATTATATCTTTGTGCATCTTAGAAAGTTTCTCTAACTCTTTGAGATATGAGCAGTGCACACTCAGTAGTGAAGGTGATTTTCTGAGCCAATAAAAATGCCCATGTAAGAGAATGTCAAAATTGGGATTTCAATTTAGACCACAAAAACAATAATTGCCAGGAGAGGTGCCAAGTCAATATTACAAAGGAAATGGAAAGTTTTAGATCCAAGACACCCAGAACTCTCCAAGCAACAGTCCAAAGAGGGTGTCAGATTTTACAAGACTTTGAAAAGCAAAAGGCTTTCTAAAAATTTTGTTTGCACTTCCTTTTTCTACATGTGTATGGGGGAAAGGTGTGTGTGTGTGTGTGTGTGTGTGTGTGTGTGTGTGTGTATCTTTTAACATGGCCCAAATTAAAATGAAATATTAATATCTTGTACAGAATATTTCTTACCTCTAAACTAAGATTGTTACCACTGTAGTTGGCAACATGAACCTGGGAGAGCAGAGCCTAAAATTGAGGCAGACTTATGCAATATCCAACTTTATTCACAGCATCAGACAATTTATATTCTGAAGGTTAAGACATGTCATTATCAAAGCTCACTACGTTTAAACTCTATATAGTTACAAGGGCAACCTGTGCTTGGAAACATGTTTTTAATAAAAAAAGTAAGGAGGTGGTAATCTGAAGCAAACCCACTACAATTTATTACACATGGGAGGGACATGAAAATACATCCAAGAACAATTACAGACCCTTGCCTTGCTTGCTTGTTTTCTCACAAGCTCTCAAATTATTATCCTTATTCATGGACTGTGTTCTAACATAAGAACTTGTGTTTGTTTGTTTTTATCTCTAGGTAATTTAGCACCACTGGTTGGTGACCACTTTTTAATCCCTATCTTTCATGTCAATGGTATGGGGGGGACTTAACGCAGATGCTGTAAAGCTCAACCTGTCAGTGTTTACAATCTTTAATCATATTGCTAAAGCTTGAGCAAAGGAAAAGGCAGATTTGGCATGAAGTCACAATGCCTGCCACTATTTTATCTAGTAGGTAAATGCCTTTTCTTTTGGAGATAATTTAAAATTAAAAATTGGTCTTGTTTTTGTTTTCTTATCTCCAGATTTACTATATCAACATATTTCTCCCTTCAAGCTTAAAGTTTCAGTTTTCATCACTATGATTAACACCCTGATCTGGACAATCTTAAGAGAACAGAGATATATTGTACCCTGAGGATTGAGAGGACACAGAGCATCATGGAAGAAACAGAGGCAGTTCATCACATAAAATTTAGAGTCAGAAAGCCAAGACATGTGAATTTTTGTCCTCGGATATTTTTTTTCTCTTTTTATTCATCTTAAGGTGCCAGTTGGGGGGGTTGATTTTTAGTATCCTGGCATCTGTATTGGCCACTCTTTAAGATTCTGACAGGATATTTCCTCAGCTGCAGCCACTAAGAGCAGCACCTGTGCATATTCACTATGTTCCCTTTTTAAAAGGACACTGCCCACCTCCCTCTCCCCTCTCCTCTCGTTCTATCTCCCTGCTCTCTCCTTCTGTCTCCCTCTCTCCCTCTCTCCCTTCCTCTCTTCCTATCTTTCTGCCTCTCCCTCTCTGCCTGTTTTCTTCTGCTGCATGGCTTCCCAGAGGCAAGTCTCCTGTCTCATCCCCCCCTTTCCATTCATTTCCACCCAATGAGAAAACCACTCTAGTTCTGTGGCATGTCTTTCGCTTGAGTGCCACTTAAAAAAAAAATTACAACAGTGTTGCCTATTGCTTTTAGGGTGAGTCTTTTCAGTTAAATCTTTAGAAATGTTCCCTCAGATGCATAGAGAGCTTATATGCAGCTGATTTTAGATCTATCAAAGCTGACAATCAAGATTAAACATCACAGTGAGTTAGTTCTTGCATTTCATGCTTCTGATAATCATGAAAGGTGACTGAAAATATAATGAAACCCAAAGAAGACTTTGGTGTTAACATGACAAACCATCCCTGGAGCCACATCCTACCAGGATGTCCAGTTCTGTAATTGGAGGTCAGTAAATTGTACTTCTTAAGAATCAAAGAATCAGCCAGGGGTTGGTGGTGCACACCTTTAACCCTAGCACTTGGGAGGCAGAGGCAGGATCTCTGTGATTTGAGACCAGCCTGGTCTCCAGAAAGAGTCCCAGGATAGGCTCCAAATCTACACAGAGAAACCCTGACTCAAAAAAACCAAAAAAAAAAAAAAAAACCATCAACAATTTTCTTTTGGTAGCTTGTTTTTTAAAGCCTAAGTAAGTAGAGGAATGGAGGCAGAGAATTTTAACAAATTTTGTTGGACCTATGTAATTCTGTTCTTCAAATGGAATTGATAAGAAGGGAGTGCAGGTCAGATTTGAGATTTCACAAACAACCTAAGAAATAATACAAAACTTACATCTAGCATTTCACTTCTATTATATATGAGCACAGCATCTCAGTTAATCCTGAAGGCAATGTAATCATTGCAGATGCAATTTGTTGTCAGGGAGTATATTTGTTTATATGACAGTTGCATAACAATTGACTGGCTGAGAAGTCAAAAAGAAAACACAGTAAATGATAGAATGGTGGCTCCGAGGGAGGGCAAGTTGAAAAACTTTCCTATATGTATGAAGAAGTAAAATAAAATGAAAATAGAGTAAATCAAATATTTTTATTTCACGAGAAAAGAAAACGAGGAAGAAAGGAAAAGAAATAAAAGCAAACACTAGGAAGTTATAAAGCCAGGGAAGTGAGTTCAGATGAGTTAGTGACTGAAGCCATTCGCCACCAGTTAATACAGTAAATGACTCAAGGAGAATGCCAATACCAGTATGAGGACATGCTCTCATTTCACTGACCATGTCACTCACTCAGAAGTCCTTTTAATTGTTTGCTTTTGTTTTTTATATGGGTCATCATTGTTCCTAATGAAATGATGCAAGAAATACACAATAATGTAAAAAATATAACCTTATATAAGTGTGTGGTCACTCTAACATCCCCACACAGAATGGTACCTAATTGACAGCAGGAATCTAAGAAACTGTGTAGAAGTGGAGTCTGTCTGAGTAACAAAATGCAAATGATCTATTGACATATAAGTACCCTTATATTTGAAAGACAGCATCACATAAGTTCACGACAATTAACATTTTCTATGGAGCCCCTGGTTTTCATAGCTTGGCCATGTGGAAATGGAAATACATTCTTTTTCTCATGACCACATTTGATTCATTTCATTTCATGTCTGAAGTTTGATGAAAGTGTGAGAGGATGACAAAGGAACTGTAAAACTGCAGTGAGCAGTGTTTATACAATTGCTAATTATATTGCAAAGAGCTTAGGCAAAGGATGGAAACTAGTACTAAAATACACACAGGGGCTTATTTGTCATGTTAAACTCTCTATGTGAGTTTTGTCTCTTATTTTCATATGTAACAGCCTAGATACAACAAGGCGATGAGAAAATCCTGTCTTTTGTAAGCAAATGTATTTTCTAAGCTCAAATCAGTTTAGTTTATAGAATTATCTAATTTCTGCTATACTAGTGAATATGTAAATGAAAGAAACATCATTGTTTAGAAAAATAAGACACTTTATCCCATTCTTTCTGTGTTTATTTTCAACATCAGACAGTTGGCTTTCTAAGGCCATTTTCTTATTTATTGTCAATTGCCAAATTATTTTACTTAGGAAAAACTTAAAACAACACAGAATCCTAAAGCCTAGTATACTTTAATGGTTTTTGATTCTGTATTTATAAATATCATACTTATAATCCAGTGTTATTTCTAATGACTTTTACTGATTAAAATTGACATCAGTACTTAGCTGAAGTTTTAAATATATCTTGTTCCATAGCTTTTCTTTCTTTAGCTTTCCTCATGCAAATTGTTATGTTGATTTCATGGGGGCTTGAAGGTCAGGAATTTAAAATTGGAACTTAGAAGAGATGCTGACATGCTTCGCACTCCCTGATCTTGGCCCTGAGAAACTATCCATGCTCCCTTCCCCATCCATGACTGCCTTCACTGGATAGTGTGCAGTTCATCTGCAGGTAACCAAAACTGCTATTAGTCTACATGAGCATGTTGTGTCCAAAAGACAGCATTTACAAGCTCTCCTTACAATCCTTTGGCTCTTAATTTCTGTCCCCACATCCCCATTGTTCCCTCAGACTAAGATACGGATCGCTAATATAGATTATTTCTGAGGACTCACAGTTACTTATTTTCAGTATTTGACCACTAAGCATCTCTGCATTATCCACTAAACATTCTCTCTCTCTCTCTCTCTCTCTCTCTCTCTCTCTCTCTCTCTCTCTCTCACACACACACACACACACACACACACACTACACAAAGAGAAAAGGAAAATATCTACCACAAAATGGTACCCCAAAATCCTCTTCTGGCCAATTTTTACAACAAAGCAATTCTCTGAGCATGAAAACATAAATATTAAGAAAGTAGTTTGGTCAAATAATATGAGTTTAGTTATTCACTAGGGAGTTAGATTTCTTGTATTTTTGATTTGTATGTGCACTTGTGTCTTGCAACTGTGTGTACACATCTATGATGCCCACAGGGGTTAAAAGGGAACATCGAACACTCTGAAGCTGCAGTTGCAATCACTTTTGAGCCACCTGATATCTACAAAGTCAACAATCATCTTTGTCATTGGGCCATATCTCCAGTACCCACTCTTCCCAATTAAAATAACCATGTCTGTATCTTATACATGCAAGGAGCTGCTACTTAGTGTTAAAAACCTATGTGTATATATTTTAAAAGAAATACACTGTTTATAAAACAGCACTGTTCTCCATGAGCTACATGGCTACTATATTAAATTTTAGACTTTAATTCTCCTAGAATTTTAAAGAAGCAAAGTAAAATGTCAGCAGATTAGTGACTCAAAATACCAGATCAAAGTGTATGGAATTATTATATATGGTACCAGAGAATCTGAGAGATGATTGAAAGTTTCTGTACCTTGATTGTGATCACAGGTACATGATGGTGCACTTCTCAGAACTCAATGCATCATACAATTAGAATGTAATTGAGTGATTTTACATTAAATTGTAATGCATGTAAATTGTGTCTCAGAACAATTATTTACATTAAGATGTAGATTTTGAACATACAAAATCTGAGATGGAAGAAAACATTGATTAATTAGCCATTTATATTTTGGTCTATTATCTGTGGTCTGTTGGATTTACTTTTTGAGATGATTTGAAATAATAAAGAAAAATTTCAACACCAACCTTTTACATTTATTAATGAAGTATATATTTCTTTTTAAAACTTGAGTTTTATGATGCTATACTTTAGAAACTAGGGCTTTTATGTATAAATTTCCAGTCTTTTTCTTTTTTGATATTTTATTTTTGTTTGTAAGTTTTATCTGATGATGAATTTTCGACTTCTAGTGTGTTAAATTAAGAAAAAAATTCAGGGAATCTTGTTAAGCATATGTTTCAGGCAAACCACCAATGGTATTTCATTGGATATTGCATTAGTATATTTATATTGAAATTTGTTGTTAGAAATTCTAATTTGACTATGTGTTTTATATCTATCAAGCCATTCTTTTTCTAACTTTGGCTAGTTGGTTAATGATATTTCCCTAAAAGTTGAACAAATGTGTTATTTTCATTGATATTTGTATGTATTTGTTTGTGAGCATAGCCCTTAACTGCTGAGTCATCTCTCCAGCCAGCACTGAGGTTTTTTTTTTTTCTTAATGAATGTTTTATCCTTACTGATCTATAACAAATTTATCACAAATGAAATATTATTTATCTAATAATTGTGCTTTTACTTCTAGGTTTTCAGACTGACTAGAGATTTAATCATATGTATTCAAATATACTCACTCCATTTTCCATTCCAGAAGAAATTCAGTTATAAGATTTCAAAAAATAGTTGGACAGATTTTAATTTCCTACTTCATACCAGCTAACTTTGTGAGCATTTTTTCCTACATGGAAACATCATATTTTTGAGCTTTCAAACTGCAGAATATCTCATAAACTTCATAATATATGACGAGTCAATGTCTGTTTCACTGTCACTTCTACACACCACTATGCAGTCTTCATCACAAGACTTAACATTATTCAACTACTGTACTATCTGTACAAATGTGATTCTCTCTTTTTTTGGGGGGGTTAGAGACAGGGTTTCTCTGTGTAGCTTTGGGCCTATCCTGGCATTTGCCCTGGATACCAGGCTGGCCTCAAACTCACAGCGATCCGCCTGCCTCTGCCTCCCGAGTGCTGGGATTAAAGGCCTGCACCACCCAAGCCCAGCCAAATGTGATTCTCACAACAAATTATAATTCAACATCTCATATGTTTAATTAGGTTAGTTGTCTATGTTTTTGACCAGTTTGGTTTCATAGTTTCTGATATTCAGAAATTTTTGGTATCTTATCTAAGGTTAAATATATGATCATCTATTTTAAATGGGATACTAAAAAAACCTTAGTCTTTTATTGGAAGGTGAAATTTTAGACATTCAATTACTATATAGTATTTACTATTTTAACTCAATTGAGGTATTTCATTTATTATTCTACTTTTTCTTATTTTAATATGTGTATATTCTTTCATTGAAAATAATTTTTTCATATAATATATTCTGATCATGATTTCCCCTCCCCCAACTTCTTCCACATCTTCCCCTTCTACTCCACACTCTTTCTTTCTTAAGGGTTGGAATACATGTCCACTTCCCCTTGTCAGTGCAAGGACCTTACCTGTCTTGAACATATGCAGGCCCTATGCATGCAGCCATAGTCTCTCTGAATTCATATGTGCATCAGTTGTGCTTTGAAGATATTGTTTCTTTGTTATTATCCATCTTCCCTGACTCCTAAAATCATTCTGCCTCTTCTTCCTCATAGCTCCCTGTGCCCCAGGGGAGGTTTGTGATGAAATCATTCCAGTTAGGATGGAGTGTTCCAAAGTTTATCACTCTATGCACATTGTCCATTTGTGGGTCTCTGTGTTAGCTCTCACCCCCTGCAAGAGGAAGCTAATCTGATGATAGTTAACCAAGGCATTGAACTACTGTCAGAGCAGACTGTCATTAGGAGTCACCTGATTTTTGACAAAGCAGCTAAAGCTATACAATGGAATAAAGAAAGCATCTTCAACAAATGGTGCTGGCATAACTGGATGCTGGAATGTAGAAGGCTGTAAATATATCCATGTCTATCACCATGCATAAAACTTAAGTCCAAATGGATCAAAGATCTCAACATAAATCCAGCCACACAGTACCTATTAGAAAAGAAAGTGGGAGGAATCCTTGAATGAATTGGCAAAGGAGACTACCTCCAGAACATAATACCAGTAGCACAAAAATGAAATTGACAATTAATAAATGGGATGTCCTGAAACTGAGAAGCTTCTGGATGGCAAAGAACACAGTAAATAAGACAAAACGGA
This sequence comes from Cricetulus griseus, assembly GCF_003668045.3. Taxonomy (NCBI): domain Eukaryota; kingdom Metazoa; phylum Chordata; class Mammalia; order Rodentia; family Cricetidae; genus Cricetulus; species Cricetulus griseus. Next base: position 158,541,937 of record NC_048598.1, read on the forward strand.
AATCCACAGAATGGGAATAATATTCACCAACCCCACATCTGACAGAGGGCTGATCTCCAAAATTTACAAACAAGTCAAGAAGCTAGTCTCCAAAATACCAAACAATCCAATTAAAAAGTGGGGTACAGAACTAAATAGACAATTCTCAATAGAGGAATCTAAAATGGCTGAAAGACACATAAGAAGGTGTTCAAAATCCTTAGCCATCAGGGAAATGCAAATCAAAACAACTCTGAGATACCATCTTACTCCTGTCAGAATGACCAAAATCAAAAACACTAATGACAATTTATGCTGGAGAGGATGTGGAGAAAGGGGAACACTCCTCCACTGCCGATGGGAGTGCCAACGTGTACAGCCACTTTGGAAATCATTATGGTGATTCCTCAAGGAAATGGTGATCAGTCTACCACAAGATGCAGTAATTCCACTCTTAGGCATATACTCAAAAGAAGCACATTCATACAACAAGGACATCTGTCCAACGATGTTCTTTGCAGAATTATTTGTAATAGCCAGAACCTGGAAACAATCTAAATGCCCCTCAACTGAAGAATGGATAGAGAAAATTTGGTACATCTACACAATTGAGTACTACTCAGGAAAAAAAACAAAAACAATGCAATCTTGAAATTTGCAGTAAAATGGATGGAACTAGAACAAACCATTCTGAATGAGGTAACCCAGTGACAAAAAGATAAACATGGTATGTACTCACTCATATATGGATTCTAGACATACAACAAAGGATTACCAGCCTACAACTCACACTGCGAGAGAAGCTAAGAAACAAGGAGGAGTCTAAGAGAGACATAGTCCCTTGGAGATGGGGAAAGGAACAAGAACTCCTGAGCAAATTGGGAGCATGGAGGGAGGGAAGAGGGAACTAGCAGAATGAGAAGGGGAGAATGAGGAAGATAAGAGGGAGCAGGAAGGTTGAGATGGGGGAAGAATAGAAGAGAGCAAGTTAAGAGATACCATAATAGAGGGAGGCATTATAGGTTTACAGAGAAATCAGGCACTAGGGAAATGTCTGGAGATCTACAAAGATGACACCAACTAATGATCTAAGCAATAGAGGAGAGGCTGCTTTAAATGCCTGCCCTGGTATGAGATTGAAGACTAACTTATATCCCATCATCCAACAAGTGGAAATAAAAGCAGACATCCACAGCTAAACACTGAACTGATCTGTAATCCAGTTGCAGAGAAGAAGGAGTGATGAGTGAAGCAGTCCAGATCAGACTGGTGAAACCCACAGAAACAATTGACCTGAACAAGGAAGAGCTCTTGGTCCCCAGACTGGTAGTTGGGAAACCAGCATGGGACTGCTGTAGACCCCACAAATGTGGGTGTCAGTGAGGAGACCTCAGAAATCTATGGGGCCCCTTTTACTAGATCAGTACTTATCCCTAGCATAGGAATGGAATTTAGGAGACCATCCCAAATAGAGGGATACTCCCTGAGCCTAGACACATGGATGGGCCTAGGCCCTATCTGAAATGATACGACAGACACTGAAGATGCCCTATGGAAGGCCTCACCCCCTGGGGAGCAGAAAGGGTATGGGATAGGTAGGGTGTTAGTTGTGGGGGCAGGGGAGGAGGGTGGTGAGAGGGACCTGGGATTGACATGTAAAACAATCTTGTTTCAAATTCAAATAAAAAAGTTAAAAAAAATCCACAAATTTGTCATAGAAGAGAAAGGCAAATAAAATAAATAAAGGAGTTGTTTTATTGATGTAGTCTTTTAGGGAAACACTAAAATTTGGTTTACAGTAGACCTATGGTTTATCTAGTCTTAGACACGTTAAGTGTCAATCAGCAGTGTCAAGCACAGGATTAATATCATGAAATGGACCTTAAATCCAGTCACAGAACAATTGGATACTCTACAGTATTTGTGCCACTACAGTATAGCATAAAGGCAACTCACTGGAGTAGATAGCAGGCTTCTCCTATAGCCTGCAGAGTACCTTCCAGTACTATGAGCACTAATCAATAGGGGGATTGCTCTAGTTAGGCTCCAGCTAAACTTTTCTGTACCCAGTGAGATATGTTAATGTCTTCAACAATAGGTACTTACCATCAATTTGTGGAGAGCAACCAATAGGCTTGGCAATAGCCTGGGTTTTGGGGGCAGATTTCCTTTGGGTCCCTTAGCCCAATGATTCAACAGATGTAATGCATTCTTGATACTGTAAGTTTTACTTGGTGGTAAAAGATGTCTGGTTGGGGCATTGATTCCCCTGTTATTTGGTGAAGCCATCGGGTTTTCCTTCATATGTATATATTTTAAGGATCCTCGTGTCATAAAAGCCACCTTAAAGAAAATTACTGAGGAGTTATTTTCATATGTATTTGTACTTCAATTTCTGTTTTTTTTTCCTTTCTGAAAGCCTATGCCAGATATATATTTTTTATTTTCACAAATCCATCTCTTTTATTATCTGTAGCCGGAGTATCTACCTAAATTTAAGTCCTTTTTCTGATTGTTAATCTATTTTGATAAAGTAAGACAATGTATTTTTCTGATGTTTTTACCTAATTTAAATTTTGTTTCACCTCACTGTAGTTATCTTATTTTCTAGTCAATCAACTGGGCATTTCTTTGTTCTCAGCACTTCCTCACAGTTTGTGTTGTGCTTCCAGCTAGTGTGACTCACAGCCCTGTGTGCTGCATAGAGAGCTCCCAGTCTGACACTGCTGGGAGGGACAGAGACTCTGAAGTATATCCATAGCCAAGTGGGACTCCCTTGATCATGGAGATCCATGGCTTTCTGTCTTTCTCTTCTGTCCTCCTGGATGCCATGGGCTGAGTGGTACCTTCAGTTATCCCTTCCCACCATAATACAAAAACTTAAAACAGGCCCAAAGAAAGATCTTGATTACAGTTGATATTTCAAACTAATCATCTCAAGTATTTTGTGTCAGTAATAGAAAATTAAGTAACTGAGACCAATTGCACTGTTCCATGTACTGAAACAAACCCATAATTTTCTACATCTTCCTTTTTTAATATTTAACACATTTTTACTTTTAGTTAAAACATCAGAAAAAAACTGAAAACCTTCAAAAGTTCTGATGTACAGTTTCTTTTTTTTTTTTCAACACAGGGTTTCTCTGAGTAGCTTTGGAGCCTAGTCTCCAAATTTTAAACAGTAACTAGCTTGCAAAATGAGCACACTTGTACTAGTTTTGTGTAAAAAAATTGTTAATACCAATTTATCAAACTATTTTGTAGCACATTAGTTGATTTACTCCTGGAAGTATAATTCCAAAATGTTTCTAAAAGTTTTGTCTTAATGTCTATAAGCTATTTAGTTGAGGCAAACAATATAAATATCTAGCCAGAAAATAACAGTAATGAACTGTTACAAAAATGTTTGGGGAAGAAGGTTTCTTTTTTCTTGAACTTTACAAAGTACAGAATGTTCTGCTACAAAACAAACATTGTGATGTTTTGGACACATTCTTAGATCATTTGCCTTGACATTCTTTTTAAAACTTATTTATTAAATAAAAATTATTTTCGGGTTCATTAAATGACTACCTAGAGATTATTATGAATTACTTATCCTAAATGTTACACTTCTAGGTATTGTAAAATTAGTAAAATATGCTAACATGAAATATCTGATTAAGAAATAATGGGAATGAATGCACATGAACTATAGAATATTTTCCATTAAATATAGAGATCAGGGATAAACAGAGTTGTCTTGAACACATCTGACACAGAATATATTATTTTTCTGACATAGGTTATCCAAGTTTCTAAAAACTGAAATATTTCAATGTTAAAAAAGGTTTTTAAATATGTTAAATAGGGATGTATACATATGAAGTTTGCATTATTTATGATGGAATTATAAATTTAAAAGTTTTATGACTGTGCCTACAGTTAATAAAACTTATGACCAAGACTAGTGCCCAGACCAGACTAAATAACACTTCCAGGACTGGGGACCATCATGTGCATTTTACCTGCAACAAGCCAGTATTTGGCATGGAAAGCTCTCAGGGCTGTTCCAGAGTTTTTATCATGTTAAAGTTGATTCTTGCCTTAAGGTTATGCATGAATTAAATGGCTTCCTCATTTTCTGCTTTCACTTAATGCAAACAAAAAAGGTTGGTAAACATCTTCTAGAAGTCCTTAGTTTCTAACAAGAAGATTAAGAAGAAAACAAGAACACATTAGTGTGATATGTGTAAATATGCACATGGTTTTCTATATGTATCCATCTGCATGTTAGAGGCTGAGTAAGCATTCACACTGACTGTGTGACCCTATCCTCCTTCTTTGCACCTACTCCATCCTTGAGAATTCTGCTTCTCATCACCTTGTTAATTTATGTGTCTTCTCAATTCAGAGCACAGAGTAAAGTGTTTTCAGAATTGCTAACTCTTACCCTGTGGGAAACAAATTTACGAAGTAGACTATAGACTTGCTTTTCCTTTTTGGCCTTTTACTTAATAATTTATTTCACAGGACACTTATATCAGAATCTTTTTCCTCCTTTAATATGCTTATTTTATATATTTGTGTATAAATTATCTGAAGGCATGACTAAAGAAGTTTATTTAGATTTCAGTGTGCTCATTCTTTCTCTATGTAAGAATGAGAATGACACTAGGAAATTATTTACTTTTTAGAAAATATGCCATAATGATTTGAAAACTTGTTTTTTAAATTATTCTTTAGCTTTTCTTCTCATTAATTTTTCTTTATATCGAAATTTCAATTTGTCTGCTATAACACATCATATTCACTCTGTCTTTAGCTCCTTCTTGTCTTACCTTCCTCACTTCCAGTTGTATTCTTCCTATATTCTAACTCTTATGCCAATCCTCAAGTTTATTTAAAAATTTATACACATTTTGAAAGAGTGGAGTTTTAAATATATTTAAATATATTTTTGGTTTATTTATTTTATTTAAATTAGAAACAAGATGGTTTTACATGCCAATCCCAGTTCCCACTCCCTTCCCTCCTATCCAACCACCCCTCTCCCAACTGATACCCTACCTATAACATATCCTTTCTGTCCCCAGGGAGAGTTAGGACTTCCATAGGGGGTCATCAGAGTCTATCATATCCTTTGGGACAGGTCCTAGGGCCATCCCTTGTGAGTCTTGGCTCAGGGAGAATCCCTCTATGTGAATTGGGCTCCCAAAGTCCACACCTATGCTAGAGATAATTACTCAACTACTGCAGGAGGTCCTGTAGATTTCCAAAGTTTCCTCACTGAAACCCATGTTCCTTGGGTCTGAATCAGTTCCATGATGGTATCCCAACTATCAATCTAGGGACAAAGAGCTCCCTGTTGTTCAGGTCAGCTGTGGGTTTCACCAGATTAGTCTGGACACCTTTGACCATCACTCGTTTTTCTCTGCAACTGGATTCCAATTCATTTCAGTTCAGTGATTAGTTGTGGGTGTCTGCTTCTACTTCCACCAGCTGCTGGATGTCATATAAGACAGTCATCGATATCATTATCAGGAGAGGGAATTTAAGGTAGCCTCTCCTCTGTTGCTTACATTGTTAGTTGGTGTCATCTAATTTTGAGTCTCTAAAGAAAGACATTAAAGAAGATACTAGAAAATGGAAGGATCTCCCATGTTCTTGGATAGGTAGGATCAACAAAGTAAAAATGGCAATCTTGATAAAAGCAATCTACAGATTCAATGCAATCCCTGTAAAAATCCCAACACAATTCTTCACAGACCTTGAAAGAAAAATTCTCAACTTTATATGGAAAAACTGAGACCCAGGATAGCCAAAACAACGCTGTACATTAATGGAACTTCTGGAGGCATCAAACCCCTGACTTTAAGCTCTATTCCACAGCTTGAAAACAACTTGGTATTGGTAGAAGAATACACAGGTAGACCAATGGAATAGAGTTGAAAACCCCAATATTAACACACACACCTACAAAATTGATATTTGACAAAGAAGCTGAATTTATATGATGGAATAAAGAAAGCATCTTCAACAAATGGTGCTGGCATAACTGGATCCTGGAATGTAGAAGACTGCAAATAGATGCATGTCTATCACCATGCACAAAACTTATGTCCAAATGGATTCAAGATCTCAACATAAATCCAGCCACACTGAACCTATTAGAAGACAAAGTGGGAAATACCCTTGAATTAATTGGTACAGGAGACTGCTTCCTGAACATTACAACAGTAGTACAGACACTGAGATCAACAATTGATAAATGGGACCTTCTAAAACTGCGAAGCTTCTGTATGGTTAAGGACACAGTCAGTAAGACAAAACGGCAGCCCACAGAATGAGAAAAGATATTCACCAACCCCACATCTGACAGAGGGCTGATCTCCAAAATATACAAAGAACTCAAGGAGCTAGTCTCCAAATCACCAAACAATCCAATTAAAAAGTAGGGAACGAACTAAATAGTTCTCAGTAGAGCAATCTAAAATTGCTGAAAGACACATAAGAAAGTGTTCAACATCCTTAGCCATCAGGGAAATGCAAATCAAAACAACTGTGAGATACCATCTTACTCCTGTTAGAATGAATAAAATAAAATAATGATAGTTCATGCTGGAGAGGTTGTGGAGAATGGCAAGCACTCTTCCACTGCTGATGGGGGTACCAACTTGTACAGCCACTTTGGGAATCAATATGGTGACTCCTCAGGGAAATGGGAATCAATCTACCACAAGATCCAGCAATAACACTCTTAGGCATATACCCAAAAGATGCACATTGATACAAGTACATCTGTTCAGTGATGTTCATTGCAGCACTCTTTGTAATAGCCAGTAAGTGGAAGCAGCCTAGATGCCCCTCAACTGAAGAATGGATAGAGAAAATGTGGTACATTTACACAATGGAGTACTACTCAGCAGAAAAAACAATGGGATCATGAAAGTTGCAGGAAAACGGATGGAACTAGAAGAAAACATTCTGAGGCCATGTATCCCAATCACAAAAAGACAAACATGGTATATACTCATTTATATGTGGATTTTAGACATAGAATAAAGTAATACCAGCCTATAATCCACACTGCCAGAGAAGCTATTAAATAAGGAGGACCTTAAGAGAGACATACTGGGTCCCCTGGAGAAGGGGAAAGGGACTAGATCTCCTGAGCAAATTGGGAACAAGTGATGTGGGGGGGGGGCTAGCAGAATGAGATGGGGAGAAGAGGAGGGGTGAGGATGACTTGAGGAAGAACAGAAGAATAAAAAAACAACAAAGGAGATACTATAATAGAGGGAGACATTTTAGGTTTACATAGAAATCAGGCACTAGTGAAAGGTCTGAAAATTTGAATATATTTTAAGGTGTGGCACTATTAGTTGTGGCTTTGTTGGAGTGGGTTTGGCCTTGTTGGAGGAAGTGTGTCACTGTGGAGCTGAGCCTTGCAGTTCTTGAAACTATAAGCTGTTATGTGAATTCAAGTTTTTACTTTGTAAGAATTGTCATTGTCATGATGTCTCTTCACAGCCAAAGAAACCCTAACGGACACAGGCTTCATGTATTAATTTTCTTTGTTGTAATCTCTTGATCATAAGTGTACAAATTATACTCATAATTCCCTACAATATAAATTATGTTTCCAAGTCCTTTACTGTCTGTCCTGTCTTTTGACCCTTATGTTCCCATATTTTTGTTTCATTTCTGCCATTGTTATTTTATGCCTGAATATATTTGGTGTCTATACAAAATCATGAGTAAGGCTTTACAATGTTAATTTACTTTGTTGTTGTTGGAGGTGGTTTTTTTTTTTAAATTTTGGATTTTTTTTTTGTGAGTGTATGTGTTATATTGGTGGTCAGTGTGAAGAAGTCCCTCTTGCCTATATTGCTACAGGACTCTTTGATCTCCTGTCTGAGGTGGAGGAAGTTCTCAGGATGAGAGGGAATTTGAAGAGAAAAGGTAAAGCTGATAGGAGCCTTTCTTGAAGAGTACAAAAGAAAACTGCTAAAGGTCCTGCATTAGAAATACAATTCTGTATGCTCACATCGCTTAAGTTTTTGTGACATGCATTCCTCATTTATGCTATTTTGGAAATGATGTCCTTTTTATTTCAGTCTCCCACAGTTTGCTTAAAAATGTGTTTTTTTTCTCATTTGATTTTACACTTACTTATTAAAAACAGCTCTTGAAATTGTAAGGTTTCAATATTTTTTTTGTTTTTTTTTTTTGATACAGGGTTTCTCTGTGCATCTTTGGAGACTATCCTGGCACTGGCTCTGTAAACAAGGCTGACTTCGATTTCACAGAGATCCACCTGCCTCTGCCTCCCAAGTGCTGGGATTAAAGGCATGCACCACCTCACCAGCCTATTTTAATAATCTTAACGAGGTTACATTCTTTGTTTTTTTAAATTTATATATTTCCATCCTGACTGAGTTATTCCCTCCTTCGTCTCCTCCCAGTCCTGAAGCCCCTTCCACTTATCCTTCCCCTATCCACCTATCCTCCATTTACATTCAGAGAAGGGCAGGCCTCCCATGGATAGTGACAAACCATGGTATATCAAGTTGAAGTAAGACTCTGGCCATTTCCTTTAGGGAAAACTATTTCTTTCCTGTTATAAATTAAATTGCACTACTTATTAGGGAGGATAGTCTAAAGCATGCTGCCATCAATTTGTATCATGCAAATAAAGTTCTGTGCATATAATTCCAATATTTAGGTTTATTAATAGTTATGGATATATAATTGTTGCTCATGCAATATGATGAATTCTATAATTTTTCACTGAAAACAAAAATAGTATTAATATCTCGTGGATTTCTTTAAAAAAATGTCATAGCTACCTGAAAAGTTTTGTTTTTAGAGACTATCAAATAAAAACATATAAATGTTCTGAATTTAACTAGTACTTTTTAATATCTTTTTTGTCCACATACAGTTAGTCTTATCACTTTAGCAAACCTGTGAAGTCAGATTATATTCTTGATATGCTCAGAAAGTATGAGTTTCTTTTTTTTTTTTTTTGGTTTTTTTGAGACAGGGTTTCTCTGTGTAGCTTTGGAGCCTATCCTGGCACTTGCTCTGGAGACCAGGTTAGCCTTAAACTCACAGAGATCTGCCTGCCTCTGCCTCCTGAGTGCTGGGATTAAAAACATGTTTAACCACCCACGCCCAGTGAAAGTATGAGTTTCAACAGGGAAATTTAAACAATTGACAGTGGTTACCTTATGTATTCTTTGACTATCTTCTAATTTAAGTTAAGTTTGAGTTCTTTATTAACAGAAGAACTTTAAATAATCATGCATTGTTCTAAACACAAGATAGATTATAACATAATTTTGATTCACCAGACAGTTGTAACCATATTATTTGATGTCAGATTCATTTTGTAGCAAGGCATTGACAAGCCATGCAAAGGGTTCTGGTCTTAATTAAATACATATCTCATCCTAAGTAAGTCCATTTTTCTTGCTGTTCTCTTGACACAGATGTAAACAGCCTCAAACATGAAGGTTGAAGGATAGTTCCTCTTCCTTTTTATTTTTTCACTGTTTACTCCAGAGGAGGCACCAGCTGTTGATTTCATCTTTGAATCCACAGGAGCACACAGGCCACAGGTTATAACCTGGTGTGCTCATTGAATGGAGAGCAAAGGATAAGGGAAGTGAAGCTGCAGAATGTTACTAAGAGGTGAGTGAGGTGGAGTTCAGAAATGTCAGAGCAAAGTTTCATCTTTGGCAGTCATCTAATTGGTTAGCACCTTGAATGTCAGTATCTTGGGTGTCTACATCTGCAGCTAGTCATAGGAATCCACTCACCTCTCATTTGTTGCTTTTCTGTTAGAACCAAGTTAACTTCACAGACAATCCTTCTCCTAGTATACACATAGGAGGGCACCTTGCAGAGAGGTCTCAGTAGAGAATTGAAAGAAAGAAATTAGGGGATATTCAATGTGAAACTAGAAAGTATATCTCCCTATGGTTGATTAGAATTTTTTTTTAATAACTGGTTATATGGTTGTAGTCATTATTTGAGAATAGAAGTTTTCAGGACTAGAATTGAGGTGCATGCCAGCAACCTAAGTACCCCTGAAGCAGGTTTGAGAAGATTCCTAGTTTGAGGTCTCCTAAAGGAAAGATGGAGGAAGGAAAGGTTGGAAGGAGGGAGGAAAGGAGGAAGAGAGGAAGGGGGGAGGGAGAGATTCAGATATTCAAGTTGTTTGCAAAATAACAGCTTTCCAATTGAAATCCTATGTCTTCATAGGTGAAGAATATTTCTTATTTCACAACCTGTGTCATCATTTCTACTCCTTCTACTCCACATACTTCCTTCTCATCTGCCATCCCATGTGGATCTACCACATTTCTGTATCTCATGAGAAAACAAACAGGATTTTTTTTTAATAAAATAAAAGTAAACCAAAAACAGTGAAGTTGGGATAGGGCAAAAAACAAGGAAAAGAACAATAGAAGAGGCACAAGAAATTGATATAGATTCAGAGACCCACTTGTTCACACATTCTAGAATCTTATAAAAACATAAAATTAGCTTGACCCCCCCATAACTTCAGCTTTCTTCTTGAGGTGAGTTTGGGTTCTGCTGGGGCCCCATTCCCCCCATTCCTTCCTTGGAAATTCCTGTGTCTGCTCCATGTGTAGTGGATCATCCCTGAATCAGGCCACACCTCATTTTTTCCCCACCTATAACCTCTGACCTCCACCTTCCACTTGAGTGTTGGCCCCTCTCTGCCCTTCTCTTGAGTGAGGAGAATACCAGAAGCCAGACCATCCAGAGTTGGCCACATTGAAGTCTTGGCCAACCTAGGCCCACCAGGAGATGAGCGGAGAGGGAGAGACCCCACCTGCACCCACTCAAAGAAGGATGGGAAGACAAAAGTATAACAACACACTCAACAACAGGAAGACCAATATGACAACACCAGAACCTAGGGATTGTAAACCAGCAAGACCTGAAGATCCCAATACAGATGAAGCAGAAGAGAAGGACCTCAAAAACATATTTATGAAGATGATAGAAACCCTCAAAGAGGAAATGAGAAAATCTCTTAAATAAATGGAAGAAAAGAAAAGGCAAAAAATTCAATAAATAAACAAATCTCATAAAGAGCAATGAAAGCCAAGAAAAACAAACAAACAAACAAGTGAAGAAAACAACTCACACAGTTCAAGAATTGAAACCTACAATAGAAACAATAAAGAAAACACAGAATGAGGGAATGCAGGGAATAGAAAAAGCTGGGTAAATGATCAGTAACATATGTCAGTATAACCAGCAGAATATAAGAGATGAAAGAGAGAATCTCAGGTGTTGAAGACTCACTAGAGGAAATACAAATATTGACCAAAGAAAATATCAAGTCCAACAAATCTCTAACACAAAATATCCAGGAAATATGGGACACCATGTAAAGGTCAAACCTAAGAATAATAGGTATAGAAGAAGGTGACAAATTATAGTTAAAGGGTGCAGAAAATGTATTCAACAGAATCATAGACAAAAACTTTCCCAACCTAAAGAAAGAAATGCCTATGAAAGTACAAGAAGCTCACAGAACACCAAATAGACTGCACTATGAAAAAGAAATCCTCTTGCAACATAATAATCAAATAATCAATAATCAAAACACCAAATTTACAGAATAAAAAAATATTAAGTTCGAGCAGCAAAGGAAAAAGTCCAAGTAACATATAAAGGCAGACCTACCAGAATAACACCAGACTTCTGAATGGAAACTCTGAAAGCCAGAACATCCTGGATAGATGTTCTACAAAAGTTAATAGACAATGGATGCCAGCCCAGACTACTATACCTAGCAAAGAGATAACAGAGACATACCTAAACATAATAAAAGCAATATACATCAAACCATCAAACTAAATGGAGGGAAACTCTAAAATAAAGATGAAGACAAAGCTGTCCGCTCTCTTCATAACTCTTCAATATTGTACTTGAAGTTCTAGCTAGAGCAATAAGGAAACACTAGGAGATCAAGGGAACACAAATTGGAAAGGAAGAAGTCAAACTTTCACTATTTGCAGATGATATGATAGTTTACATAAATGACCTGAAAAAATCTACCAGGGAACTCCTACAGCTGATAAACACCTTCAGCAAAGTGGTAGGATACAAGATAAATTAAAAAAAAATCAGTAGCCCTATTATACATAGATGATAAGTGGGCTGAGAAAGAAATCATAGAAAGATCACCCTTTACAATAGCTATGAACAACATAAAATATCCTGGGATAAATTGAAATTGCTCAACATCCTTAGCCATCAGGGAAATGGAAATGCAAAGAATTCTGAGATACCAACTCACACCTGTCAGAATGGCTAAAATCAAAAACATCTATGACAGTTTATGCTGAAGAGGATGTAGAAAGGAGACTACCCCTCCAATGCGGGTGAGGGTACAAACTAATGCAGCCACTTTGTAAATCAGTATGGTGGTTCCTCAGGAAAATGTGAATCAGTCTACCACAAGAACCAGCAATTCCACTCTTAGGCATATACCCAAAGGATACACATTCATACAAAAAGGACATCTGTTCAACTATGTTCATAGCAGCATTATTTGTAATAGCCACAACTGGGAAGCAACCTAGATGTCCTTCAACTGAAGAATGGATAAAAAAAATGTGGTACATTTACACAATGGTGTACTAGTCAGTGCTAAAAAGCAATGGAATCTTGAAATTCCTAGGCAAATGGATGGAACTTGAAGAAATCATCCTGAGCGAGGCAAACCAGTAACAGAAAAGACAAAAATGGTAATGACTCACTCATATATGGATTTTAAACATAGAACAAAGGAATACCAGCCTGCAATCCACATCTCCAGAGAAGCTAGCAAACAAGGAAGATCTAATAGAGACATATATGGACCCCAAGAGAACAGGAAAAGGACAAGATCTTATGAACAAATTGCATGCATGGGGGGAGAGGAGAGGGAGTGAGGAGAAAGAGAAGGGAAGAAGAGGAGGGGAGAGGAGGAAGACATGAGGGAGCCAGAAGATTTAGTCCGGGGAAGAATAGAGGAGAGCAATAAAAGAGACACCATATTAGAGGGAACCATTATAGGTTTAAAGAGAAGTGTGGCACTAAGGAAATGCCCAGCGATGTATAAGTATGACCCCAACTAACAATCTAAGCAATAGTGGAGAGGCTACCTTAAATGCCCTTCCCCTAAAATGAGATTGAAGACTACCTAACATTCCATCCTACAGCCTTCAGCCAGTAACTGATGGAAGCAGAAGCAAACACCCACAGATAAGCACTGAGCTGGATTCCTAGAATCCAGTTGCAGAGTAGGAAGAGTGATGAGCAAAGGGGTCAAGACCAGGCTGGAGAAATCTACAGAAACAGCTGACCTGAACAAGAAGGAGCTCATGGGCCATAGACAGATAGCTGGCAAACCAGCATAGGACTCACCCAGAATCCCTGAAATTAGGTGTCAGTTAGCAGCCCTGGGCAGTCTATGGGACTCTAACAGTGGATTAGTATTTATCCCCAGTAAAAGAATGGACTTTGGGAACTCATTCCCACAAAGAGGGATACTCTCTCAGCCTAGAAGCAAAGGGGAGGGCCTAGGCCTGCTTCAAAAGATATGACAAACTTTGAAGATCCCTCTTGGAATGCCTCACACTGCCTGGGGAGCAGAAAGGGGATGGTATAGGGAGTGGGTGGTAGCAGGGGAGGAAGAGGCACCTGGGATTAACATGTAAAACAAACTGGTTTCCAATTTAAATAAAAAAGAAAGTAATGTGGGAAATTACCAATACGGAGCCATGTAAAAATACAAGCGAATTTAATAGGGAAAAGCCTCAGTTACAGAGCAACCTAGCCAGCCGGTGGGGGCAGCATTAAGTACAGCAAGCTGAAGATGAAAGCAAAAGCAGTGATGCCACATAAGTGTCCCTCGCTCTTCAACTTCCTCTATGTCACCTTGACCACGCCCTCCCAGTTGTGGTCAGGCACACCTGTAGCCAGCCCCAAAGCATGCATGGTTACAGCATTGCCTACAATTCCCCTTTTAGTCTAAAAGAGGATTAAACCTTAACAGTGTAAGTATCACAAATTAACAATCATAAATGTGAAACATAAGAAGATACAACAATCTGCTTATATCACATCCTAATATCTATTTTAACTAAACCCTAATGTCATCTGAAAGAGGTGTCCAAGCCTTAACACCTCCTTCCAATCCCAACCACAAACAATAGGAAGCTAACCCTAAGTAGGTATATGCACTATCCTAAGTGACAACAATGGGGGAAAGGGGACGTGGCATTCTCCAAGTTACTTCCTGCTGAAATGGGATGGTGATAGCCTTGTGGGGTCCTGTAAGAAGAAAATGTTAGTATATTGAAAGTCTTCAATGGATAGTATCCAGTCCATGTTAGGTGGGATTCGTTTGATTAAAGAATCTCTCTTGAAATCCTTAACTTGATTGAAGTCAGTACCTGAAGCTTTGGCCGGAGTGTCAGATGAAATGAAGAAATTTGGAAACAGTGCAGTTGAGGAGTTGTGGCCCATTTTCTTTCCAGGGTGGCCAGGAATTGCTGTCAGGCAAGTTTTCATAGGCTGTGTGGTATTTGAACATAAATGTTAGCAGAGAAATGTTTGTTTGTATAAGTATGTAAATTGGAAATGGCAACCATGGGAACATAACAATTATGAGATGGTGTACACCTTGAAAGAAAGAGACAAGAAAAGATAAAGATAGTCCCAAAATTCTTCCCTTATTCTGTATCACATCAATTGGTTTCTTGATACAATACAGAAACTCTAAAGTGTAGTTAAACAACGTGTTTGGATCGTAGAGGAGGAAAGCAAAATCCACCTCTAAATCCAGCATTGTAAGGACTAGGAAATAAAGAGAAATAGAGTCCTTTGACAGACAGCTGTAGAGTTTACCTTATGGCACATTCCTTTTGTTTTATGGTTATAGCACCTTCTCTTCTTAAGTATCTACCCATGCAGTGTCCTATGACTTCTGGAGAAGAGTTTTCCTGTGAAGATAAAAGCAAAACAATTCCCTTTGCTTCGGGAGGTTTCTATTTAGTTTATAAAATATACCTTAGTAGAATACCTGTCACTCATCCTTGTTGAGAGTTTTGTCTTTTTCAACACGAATCTTGATCAACTTTGATGGTATCTAAAGTTTTTCTTCTCCTGTGCAAACCAATGCAAAACCCCTACACCATCATAACACGTGTCTGGTTTCCATACAGAGATTAGTACATCTTTGAAGTATAACGGCTGGTTGAGTTCAGCAGTTTTTTCTGTAGTTCAGTATCTTTCCTCAACTGTTTGTCCTTTTTCATTGGCATTAAGAAAGTTTAGTGTTAATAAAGCATTATGCAACCTATGTTTGGGGGGTTTTGCTTTCTAAGCCTGTCTGTGGAGCATCTCCCTAAGTGTTCTGTTAGATCTCGTAGGATTGTGTGGTATACCAGTGACATGCTTTATGTTATAATATTTGAAAAACTGTTCCAATTTGATGGAGACATATGCTGGAGCATTGTCAGTTTTTATTTGTGCAAGTATACCCATAACTGCCATCAACTCTGGAAGGTGTGTAATAACAGAATCAGCTTTTTCAGTGTTAAGAACAGTATCCCATTGGAACCCTGAGAATGTGTCTATAGTATGATGCACATATTTCAAATTTCCAAATTCTGCAAAGTGAAAGACATCCATCTGCCAAACTTCAATTCTCCAAATGCCCTTAGGATTATAGCCTGCTGGCAATGGAATTTGGTTATAAATGAAACAAGTAGGACAGTTTCTCACTATCTCCTTGGCTTGTTACCAAGTGATGGCGAAGTCCTTTTTCTTTTTTTTAATTTTTTTTTTTTTGGTTTTTTGACACAGGGTTTCTCTGTGTCTTTGGAGGCTGTCCTGGAACTAACTCTTGTAGACCAGGCTGGTCTTGAACTCACAGAGATCCACCTGCCTCTGCCTCCTGAGTGCTGAGATTAAAGGTGTGTGCCACCAACGCCCAGTGAGAAGTCCTTTTTCAAACCTTTGCTATTTACATGATGTTTTTTTTATGAAATTCTGAGGCTTCTAGCATGCTTCCTATTAATAAATGATCAATCTCATAATTGCCTTGTGCTAGTGGGCCTGGCAGACCCGTATGGGATCTGATATGTGTAATGTATATAGGATTACTTCTGTTTCTGATTGTTTCCTGTAATTGTATAAACATTGAAGTTAATTCTGTATTATCAGGAACGAATTTCTTCAGTCTCAGTGTGTACCATGACTCACTCTGCATATTGAGAATCAGTAACTGTATTAAGAGATTCTGTAAAATCCATAAGTACCATGAGAATTGCATATAATTCTGCCTTCTGTACAGATATATACAGACTTTGAACTACTTTACTTACATCACCTGCTTTATAACCTGCCTTACCTGATTTGTTGGCATCAGTGTAGAAGGCAAGAACTCCAGAAATGGGAGTTTGTCTTATAACACATGGAAGAATCCAGACTGTCTTTTTTATGAATTTAATTCTGTCAGTTTTGGGATAATAGTTGCTAATCGTTCCAAAAAAGTCAATAAGAGCGATTTGCCAATATTCATTATCCTTCCATAAGGAGATAATTTCCTCATTATTTAAATGTACTATAATTTCTGCTGGATCTTTCCCAGTCAGTTAACAGAGTCTTAATTTGCCCTTTAGAATCAAATCAGAACTCTTTTCTATATATTTCTTTAACTTTTTATTCTGTTTATGTGGCAGAAATATCCACTCCAATATGGTGTCTTCCCTCTGCATCAGAATCCCAGAAGGGTATTCTCTGGATGGCAAGATGACCAGAATACAGTCTAAATCAAGGTTTGTTCGATCTACATGCACATCCAATATTCTGCTTTCTACCCATTGTAACTCTATTTCTGCCTCAGCAGATAATATTCTTAGAATGTTTAGGTCCTTATAACCTTTAAGGTCCATTTTTAAATGCTTTATGTCATGTCCTTTCTACACCAATAATTGTCTTTAGTTGAGAATTTTCCCCTAATAATTTCTGAAGAGAATTAAGGGTTTGATAACAATCCCTTCTGATTTGTACCTTTTGATGTCTGATTCTTTGTAGGTCTATCTTGTAACCTAAATAGTTAATAAAATCTCCTCTTTGTATCTTTTCTGGGGCAATCTGTAACCCCCAATGAGGCAGAACTTCCTTCACCATTTCAAACATATGTTCCAAAGTTTCCTTATTAGAATCTGTTAAAACAATGTCATCCATGTAATGATAAACAAGAGATTGTGAAAAATTCTTACCAATTATCTCCGAAGGTTGCTGTACAAAGTGCTGACACAATGTAGGACTATTTAGCATTACTTGTGGCAAAACCCTCCACTGATATCTCCTAACTGGCTGTGAATTATTAAGAGTAGGTACAGTAAATGAAAATTTTTCTCTATCATTTTCCTGTAATGGTATTGTGAAAAAACAGACTTTAGATAAATGACTATGATAGGCCATCCTTTAGGTATGTATCAAGGAAGGCAGAGGCAATCCAGGTTGCAGAGAACCCATTGGTTGAGTCACCTTATTCATGGCTCTGAGGTCTTTCAGCGTTGTCTGCTTACCTGACTTCTTTTTGATAACAAATACAGGAGAATTCCAAGGACTAGTAGATTCCTCTATGTGTCCAGCCTCTAGCTGTTCCTGTATTAACTTTTCTAAAGCATCTAGCTTCTCAGAGGTCATAGGCCATTGTCCTACCCAAACAGGTTCAACTGTAAGCCATTTGTACATAGTTTCTGTACAGCCTGGATGGTTGGTAACTGTTTTACATAGAATCTTACCAGATCTTTTCTACTATCTAAAGATTGTACACAATTTGCTTCTGACATTGGAGTAATATTAATCTGAATATTCCATTGCTGTAAGAGATCATGATCCCAGAGATTTATAGCTACATCTGCGACACATGGTTTCAGTCTCCCTTTCTGTCCTCCTGGTCCAATGCAGAACACCGAGTTAACACTCTGTCAAACTTTAGATAGAGTTCCAATTCCTAAAAATTGTACACTCACCTCTGTAAGAGGCCATTTCTGAGGCCAATACTTTTGGGTAATAATAGTCACATCCACCCCAGTGTCTACTAAGCCAGTAACAACTTTATTATTAATTTTCACTTTCAAATGGAACACTTTATCATTAGTAGTAGTTTGCCAAAATATTTGCTTCTCCTTTTGTCCAGTCACAGTTGATTGTTCATCTCTAGCCAAACTACAATCTAGAGCAGTATTATTTTTCACAATAGGCAAAAAACTATACATTTGTCCTGTGAGAGATTGTCTTCCACTGCTACTGGTAATGACTTGACCTTTCTCGATGTGTGGGCTTTCTTGAGGCCCCACTTGGGGTTTCCCAACCTTAACTGGTTTCCTTGTATGTCCCTGGTTGAGCTACATTCAATGGTCCAGTGCCTGCCCTTACCACATCTTATACACAATCCAGAAGGCAGTGGCCTTCCGTATGAGGCACTGTTAGAATTCATTTTTCTACAATTTCTCTTGATATGTCCCATTCTACTACAGCCGAAACATCTAGGTTCCTGGTGCCTTCATGGTCTCCTGGGGAATGCTCTTCCTACCCAAGGTTCTGGTTCATAGTAGTAGTAACCTGTAGCCTCTTAGTACCTATGTTGACCTCTGTAAGGTGCTTCTCCTTCCCAAACCTTTGCTTCCTCACCTCTAGAACTTTTAATCTCATGTTGCCTTTTTAAACCTTTAGCGATGGCTTCTCCTACCCAAGCTCCAGTATCTTGCACATTACAGTCAGTGTTGGCTGCATGCAAAACCCATTCTTCTAGCATTGCTGATCTGATCTTTAAAGGCAAAAGTAATCCTTTGCATATTGGGTTTGCATTTTTCATAAGCTATTGTATATATAATTGATTGTTCAGTTTCCGGATCTGTTACCTGTAATTCTACAGCCCTATTTAACCTTTGTAAGAAGTCCTGGAACTCTTCTGTAGGTCCCTGTTCTATTCTAGTGTAAGCTTCTAGGCTTTCTCCTGGCTCACGAACCTTATCCCAGGCATTTAATGCTGCTTTCCTGCATAGGGAAAGTATATGGTCATCATATTAAGCCTGAGCCTGTGGGTTAACATAAATACCCTCACTAACAATCTTATCTAGGGGGGCTTCATAACCTTCATTTATGTCTTGATGCTCAAGGACCTTCACCCCTTCCCTGACCAATGCCTTCCACTGGATTTGGCATGAATTCTCAAGTACAGCTGCCACGAATCATTCCCAATCTGTAGGTGTCACCCTGTTAAAGGTTGCCCATCAAAGTAATAGCTGTTTTATGTATGGGCTATGGAGACCATATGAGACAAATGATTCTTTAATATTATTAAGATTCTTCAGCTGTATAGGTTGCCATATATAACTCATCTGTCCCTGAGCATGTTTCTTAGAAGCTGGCTTTTCTACCATGGTAGCTGGGTAGACTAATGGCATACGAGTAACAACCTTAGAAGAATAGTCATGATACCTGGGTGGAGTTGGTGCCTTGGATTATAGTGATTCTGCCTCTGAGGAATCCCAATGATCTTTAAGCCTAGTGATGATATCCTCATGAAAAGTTTCAGTTTCCTGCATCATAACAGATTCAAAGCATGTTAGCAAATCTGTAAATTGCTCTAACTGCTCCTCTACAGTTTTTTTTCTAGGTTTTAATATGCTCATCCTTAGATAGCATTTGGATGGTATGCAAACTGCCTTTTAGGTATTGGAGTCTAGATTCAAGGCCATGATTTGCTGATTTTGAGTTCTCAGCAATCGACTATATGGACCTATCTAATTTGTCAGCCCTGTTCTCTACATTATCTTCCAAACATTCAAACTTAGATTCAAATTTGTGATATGCTACCTTAGATGCTTCAGTAATTGATTGAATGGCATTGCCCAATTCTTCAACCCTATCCTGGATATTTTGGACCTTTGCATCTAGCTTCCAGGTCACCGAGGCTATCTGAGTTTCTAGCTGAATACAGATATTCTTTAGTTCGTCACAGTCTTCTGACAGCCTAGCCTCTAATGCCTCAGACATGGAGGATCTCTCTGCGGTTATCTTATCATAAATATTCTGCATCTCATCTTGGGTAACAAACAGTTCTGTCTTTAGTGTACTGGACACAGAGCCAATCTTACCATCCAGTTTCTGTTCCACTTGCTGCACAATTGTGGCCTGACATAATCTGTTATCCAAAACCTCATTGTGTAAAGCTGTTATTTGTTATTGCCTGTGAGTTGGTGGTGAGGTTATCTTTGTCCCTGTTCCTGAAACCTCTGGCTAGTAATGTTATTTGTACCAGCAAGCTAACTGCCATTACTACATATAGGTAGGTAACTCACAAATTAGCATCCTCTTCAAACATTGAATTCATGCAATAAGCAAAAAATTACCAATTTAGCAAATGATAAATATTCTGCCATGATTTTAACTGATTTCTACTCCAGATCCAGTAACTACTTTGACCAGCGGGTTGCACAGGTGTACAGTTAGTACGAGTAGGCTTTGGCAGCGGTCAGACAGGCAAGATGAGGGGGAGAGAGGTCATAAAGGCAGCTGTGCTTAGCTTAGAGATTGTACGGCCTTGTGGGTGCAACCACTCAAAGAGGTACATCTTTATGGCTACTGCAGCCAGGGGAAGCCGCAGGCCCTACTGAAAGTGGAGGCCTACTCCTGAGGCCTACTCGGCTCAAGGGTAGGAGACCTCCAGTGAGGGTAAGCTGCAATCGTGCTGGTCCCATGTACACAATGGTAAAACCGTCAGGAGTGTGGAGAACTTTCCCAGTGTGGAAGACTGTTCTGAGCAGCTCAGCAGCAGCAGTAACAGCTCAGCAGTAGCAGGAAAGCACTTGAGTTGTACAGCGGGTCAGCTGCAAGCTGGGAGCACCTGTGGAGACAGGGAGAGCTTTCGCTGCCTAGGCAGCTGTCCTGGTAGAACCTGCAGGCTGTCCCAAACAGGGCCTAGGTTTACAATATCCCACTCCTGACAACCAAATGATGTGGGGAATTACTAATACAGAGCCAGGTAAAAATATAAGGGAATTTAATAGGGAAAAGCCTTACTTACAGAGTGAACAAGCCAGCCAGTGGGGCAGCATTAAGTACAGCAAGCCAAAGGTGAAAGCAAATGCAGTGATCCCACATTCAAGAGTGTCCCTCACTCTTCAGCTTTCCCTATGTCACCTTGACCACACCCTCACAGTTGTGGTCAGGCACACCTGTAGCCAGCTGGCATGGCTACAGCATCCCCTACAAGAAAGGCTTTATTTAGCTTTCATATCCTGAATCACATTCCATTTTGGGAAACCAAAGCAGGAATTCAACTGGATAGAAACCTTAGAGGCATGAGGCGATGCAGAGCAGTGGTAGTACTGACCAAATTTCATCTTGGTCAATATTTAAAAATTTAATAAAAAGTTTGCTTTAATTTGCCTAAAATAAAACAAATGAAAAAAACTGATAAAACTGGAACCCATAATATATGCAAAATCTAACTTATATTAAAAATAAATAAATTATAAACAAATTAAATAAAAAGAAAAATAAAACAGGCCCTTGACCATTGGAATAAATTCTCATTTATTGAATAATGAACTGACATATTAATTTGGAGGATTATCACTTTTTGCCCAAGTCCATCAGCTTCACATTCTCATTACCAAATAAAGACCAGATTCAGACTACATCATAAAGAAGTTCCATTGCTTTAAATGCTTTTGTTTCTCTTTTATTTAAAGATGCTTTAATGATGTATGTGATAAATTTTTCAATATTTTGCCACAAAATGAACTAGAGCAAATGGTATGTAGCAAGCAAGCAGCCAAGTCCTGATTCCTGTCATTATAGAGACTTAATAAGTATTGCTACTGGTGACTATAATAATAAATAAAGTGATTTACCCTAGAGTAGTTGGATTTTTAAACAGCGTATTTTTTCAAACCCAAATATTAGAAAGTAGGTGAACCTGAAACTTACTGTATTCCCTTAGGATCAGTTAATTCATCTGCAAATAAATTTGTCTTTGTTAAGTAAGAAATAATATAGTAAGGTTCAAGACAGAAAATCTTTATAAGTTCAACAGGACACTGAAATTTTACAGTAGTCAAAATTGGATGACAAAAGAGAAGTTCAGATACATGTTTTAATTTTTGAATGCACTGATTTTGCTGACTTAAGGGTGTTAGCAAACCTGTACATTTGCAAAACAGAGCACTTGAGTTGGGTTACCATTGATCACTCAATACCAATAGCATCTGCTTTGTCTTTAGATGTTTATTTTTTCTTTTGTGACCTGTTATTTCTTCTGTGCCATACCACTAGGTATGCATGATAATCAAAAGATCTAATCTACTCACCATTAATGGTGAGCAGGACAGGCAGCCACCAGTGTTTTTCTGGGAACACTAGGGAAAGAACTTTGGATTGTGGATGCTCATTATAGAACAAAAGTTTCTGGAGTCATGCTGTTTGTGCCACCTGGTTAAGAGAATCATATTTCTGACACTGCTTCAACATTGTATTTAATATCAAATCTCTCCTGAATTTACAAACAATTAAACAATACTTGATTTTTCAGATTCATGTACATTTTTGCATAGTCTAACTGATTGTATTCTCATTAATCCTTGATTAAGTAACAGCACATCAGTTCAGAAGCAAATATTAACTCATATAAAGTAGTTTTATATCATTATAAGTTTAAAGTGAAATGCAAAATGACTCTTATAAAAAAATTTCAGTGAGAGTAGTATCATTATTGAACCTTCATGGGTTATGTTCTTGTGTTAGGCTTTGGAAGAAGCTTTATATGCATTATTAATCTCGCATAAAATGAAGGTCTGTATTTTATTTTTAATTATTTAACATATTATGTCCAAATATTTTAACAATGGATAGTAAGACAGAAAATAGTATAATTGTGTTAAATTGTTTTAAACACAAACATGAATTTAATAATATAGAAAAATTTGCAGTTTTTCTCTCCAAATGCTCTTATTCATGTGTTTGAATTTATTCATTTGCAAATGTTGAAATTTGTCTTTATTTTTTAAATGCTCATAGAGATTGCATTGCTTGTTATAATGTGTGCCTACTTACATATATGGACACATGATTTTTAATTTTCATTACAACAAATGCAAGTACTGTTTAAGTTAATCCAATTAATATTTTAGGGTAATTTTTCATGAAGTTTCTGACATATCAAATAAACAATTTGGTTGAATACTTGCTTTTACTTTTATAAAACTGTGACTTACAATTGTATTTCTTTTTGAAATAATGGCAACATTTAAGTTTATATTAGTATTCTTTTAGTTCTTCATTAAAAACTGAATGTAGATTTGCTTTTATGAGACTGAGAATTGTATTATTTATTTTCATGGTAGGACTACGTATGGAGTATATTTAAAGTCATGTCAAAGGTAGATAGATTTTTGCACATATATCATATGTGCAATAATCATATCTTCATATATCTTTATAAAGTGTATAGTTTTATGACTAGTTTATTCTTTAATGGAATATATTGTTGTCGTAGGGTTACTGTTGCTGTGTTAAAGCATTTGGACCAATGCAAGAGGTTATCTGGCCAACAATTCCACATTATATTCCATCACTGAAAGGAATTCAGGACAGGAACTTGAGCAGGGCAGGAACCTGGAGGTAGGATCTGATGCAAAGGATATAGAAGGGTGTCACTCTTCATGTGCTGCTGAGCCTGCTTTCTTATAGAAACTAGGACCACTAGTCCAGGGGTGCTACCATCCACAATGGGCTGGGTTTTCCCACTTGAATCACTAATTAATACTAACATTTAAGAAATGGCAAGAAATTTCTAATACTCTAAATAAAATGATGTTGATTTTCTATAGTTTAAAGACATAGTAGCTATTTGCAACATGTGATGAAGAATTAGCATCAAAACCAATACAGATAAGAAAATAAGTAATTAGATGGTTAAATAAAAATATTTATAACAAGAATCAATTGATGTACTGAAAGAGGAAGAAAACACTTAAAGGAGACAGTGAAATAAACATGTTAATGAATTATCAGTATGTCTATATTAGATGTAGACCAATGTAATAGAAAACTCAGAATTTCCCCAAAAAGCAACAAACATCTTTCCTATAACAAAGTTACTGAAATCATAAGCTGGAGAAAATGCAGCCTCTTTAATGAACAAATGAAACTACATGTTCCATTACTGACTTTTACCAAAAACTTTGCTCTGAATGATGATCTAGGGAAAAAACACATCATATTTCACAACGCAGAAATCCAACATAACTGAAGAGTGTAGTGAAATAAATATGAGGCATATCACAGTAAAATCAGTAATTTATGATAAATATCATAAAGAAAGACAGTTTAAGACAAGCAGGCACATGATTTATTAATCACTAGAAACTCTAGCTAAAGAAAAATTAAATGAAGATTTTGAAAATATATGAAAGCAAAGATGTTTTGTTAGGAATGAAAAAAAAATGAGTGAGAGAAAGTTAAATCAGAAAGCACAAACTTAAGGATATATTTGGAAGAAAAAACTGAATGCTCAAATAGCAAAAAAATATATAATAACAAAATTATTCAAAAATATGTATCATACACACACACACACACACAAACACACACACAATCAACTATATAAATGAATTCAGTATGTCAAAACAACTGTATTTTTTGGTAGCTGTATGATTACATTTGTGGAATGAGCTTAGAAATTCTAATAGTAAATTTTCTGATATCAGATATTATAAGGACTCATATGCTATGACTGAAATAAAAAATAAATTCTATATAAAGCTTGTCATATCTCTGTAGAGTCCAATTGCAGTCCTGTATGTGAAGTTGTAAAGCAAATAGCTACACACACACACACACACACACACACACACACACACACACACACACACTTTTTCCCCATTTTAAAGTTTAAATTAGAAACAAGATTGTTTTACATGTCAATCCCAGTTCCTTCTCCCTCTCCTTCTCCCCTGCCCCCCACTAACATGTTACCTATCCCATACCCTTTCTGCTCCCCAGGGAGTGTGAAGCCTTCCATGGGGGATCTTCAGAATCTGTCATATCCTTAGGGATAGGGCCTAGGCCCAGCCCTTCGGACATACACATTTGAGACAGCAATAGAGGCTTTATACTTCAGTGTTTGCAGTGATCAATAAACATGTGAAAATATACTTAAACTCCTGAAAGTCAAATCTTCAATGAAATCCCTCTGTAGCAGTCACCAGATGGATGAGGAAATGATGCAATGAGGAACTCATATGAAGTACTACTTCAGGTGAAAGATCTATGCAGTATCTATTTTGTTTGTAGCTATATGATTTACGAAACAACAATTACTGTGCACGAGTGGACAGATGAGCAAGACCAGATCAAGTGTGCCCTCTGCATTGCTGCAAATGTGCATAACAGCCACAAGCTGAATTCCACCCACATTCAAACTGGTGCTGGGATGGGGATTTGTTATATGAAAGGAAATAATCTACAGTGAAATGGGAAAGCAAATTTGAGGCACAAAATTCCATCACAGAATGCCACAAAATCCCTGTTGAACAAGATTAACTAGAACACAAACATGCCATATGAATTGCCATGACAGACTCCAGAGTGTTTTTTAAACACATATAGAAACACACAGATGATTGAAGTGATAGTCTAAATGTCCCTCTCATTTACAACTTGTTAGTGACCTGCTGAGCAGCAGCCTCAGGCAATCCTTCACTTTCACTAAGTCAGTCATTAAGAAAAAAAAAAAAAAACTGTAAATGACCAGCAGGAAGCAAATTGCCCTTAGTTAAAAATGAAAATGTGTTAACTTCATTTGACTAATAAATTTACTTTTGGCACTGAGCCACAAAATGGAAAACAGCCATAATTCCCGCTGTGTGCCTCAAGTGGGAAAACAAATACTGTATACTATGATGCTTCTGGATGGGAAATGTGTGAACTCTGACAATAGTACAGTTCCAAAGGACAGAAACTCATTTATCATCAACAGATCAGTTTTTGTTTTTATTTCCCATCAGAAGAAATCTAAAAATGATAACAGTATGCCAAAAAATGTGCCTCCATGTTTTGACTTTTTCCCAATGCCAGACATGTGCATAAAATCCCGTGTTGAATGTATATGTTGGGACCATGTACACTACAGTTGATTGGCATGGGTGAGTGTTGGCTTGTTTTCCTTTCTTTGCTCTCAGCTTTTGCGTCTGATGTATTCTGGAGGGACGTCTCACACTCTTGCTTTTCTACCTTCTTATCCACCCACTAAGTGACCTATCTTTAATACTACTTATTTCAGGAGTCCTCCTTCAACTTAGCTTGCATTTCTACTTCATAAAATGTAATGATAATCTATTTCATGATCATGTAGACATGCTTCTGTGACAGTAAAGTAGAAAATTTCTTTAAGATATGATTTATCTTTATATGCACATGGAAGACAAAGTTTGCTGTCTTAGTTGAATGGGAGAATATGTATTAATATATTGAGCAGAAACTCCATGTGTTCTCTGCTCAAAGTCATTTTCTGGTAGTTTTTATAACTGCATATTATTTCTAAGTTTACAGTCTCCCATGTTTATCTCATTTCTGTGTAGATGTGTATGTTTGATTGGGGTAAATTTGTGTGACCATACATGTAAATATATGCGCTCTTAATTTTGGAGGTCAGAGGACAACCTTGGTTGTCTTTCCTCAAGAACCTTTCATCTTGCTTTTATGTTTTTGTTTTTCGAGACAGGGTTTCTCTGTGTAGCTTTGGAGCCTATCCTGGCACTCGCTCTGGAGACCAGGCTGGCTTTGAACTCACAGAGATCTGCCTGCCTCTGCCTCCCGAGTTCTTTGATTAAAGGCATGTGCCACCAATGCCCAGCCCATCTTGCTTTTAAAAACAGTTTATCTTTGTTCTGCTGCTCTCAAATTTCACTAGGTTGGCAGGCCATCAAGTCCTAGAGATCCTCCTGTCTGTGCTTCTCCTGTGTCGGGCTTACAAACATATATGCCTGTGCTTTTTTTCACATTGGTTCTGGGGGTTGAACTCAGCTGTTGCTCTTTATTGGCAAACACTTTCCCAACTGAGCCATGTCACAGTCTGACAGCCCTAAAGTAGTAATGCAGATTGCAAATTTAGGGGTGGAATGGTATTAACATAAGGAGTCACTTACCTAAGATATATGACTAATATGATATTTATTATTTCATAATTTCCTCTCCTCCTTTAACAGAATTTATTAGGTATTCTGTGCTAAACAGCCTGCTAAGCAATGTAGTTGATTTATCTAATTTCAATAATGTTGTGGATGTGAACCTTAGTTGTAAAAATTTCTCTCTGTGTTGTAGATGGAGAAATAGAAACTTAATGGGTCAGTAGCTAAGCTACTTATATAAGCAGTAAGAAGTATTGTTGAGCAGTACTTGCCATATGACAGCTTCAGTTATGGATTCATTTTACTTTCTGTACCCTGAGTGGTCAAAGTCAATACTTTCTAACAGTTGATGATGTATTCTTCTACCAAACTACATGTGTGAAATCCACCAAATGTCATTTTCCTGACAAAAAGACATGGTTCTTGCCCTCCAACCTCATTCATATTGGGAGGTTTGATTTAATAACAAGGAACTGAACCTTGAAATATATGAAGAGAATAGAAAACTGCTCAGAAAATCATAAAGATAGGTAGTTCAATATTATAATAATAAATGAAATAATACGAGAAATTTATAGGATAATGAATGAGTTCAATTTCAACATTTTTGGTCATTTTTAAACTAATTGCTTGATAGGGTTTAAATTATGATACTGTGGGTCACAGGTAACCCAATCACAAAAAGACAAACATGGTATGTATTCACTCATATGTGGATTTTAGACATAGAGTAGAGGATTACTACCCTACAAGCCACACTGCCAAAGAAGCTAATAAACAAGGAGGACCCTAAAAGAGACATACATGGTCCCCTGTAGAAGGGGAAAGGGTCAAGATCTCCTGAGCAAATTGGGAGCACAGGAAGAGGGGGAGGGAGCTAGGAGAATGAGAAGGGTAGAAGAGAGAGATACAGAGGAAATGAGGGAGCAGAAAGGTTGAGTCGGGGTAGAGTAGATGGTAACAATAATGGAGATACCATAATATAGGGAGACATTTTTGGTTTACAAAGAAATCAGGCACTAGGGAATTGTCTGGAGATCTACAAAGATGACACCAGCTAACAATCTAAGCAACAGAGGACAGGCTACCTTAAATGCCCGCACCTGATAATGAGATTGATGACTAATTTATATGCCATCCTATAGCCTTCATCCAGCAGCTGGTCGAAGTAGAAGCAGACACCCACAACTAATCACCTAACTGAACTGGAACCCAGATGCAGAGAAGGAGGAATTAAGAGCAAAGGGATCCAGACTAGGGTGGAGAAACCCACAGAAACAGCTGACCTGAATATCCAGGGACTCTTGCTTCCCAGACTGATAGCTGGAATACCAGCATGGGACTGATCCAGAACCCAGGAACATGGGTTTCAGTGAGGAGACCTCGGAAATCTACGGGACCTCCTGTAGAAGTTCACTACTTATTACTAGCATAGGTGTGGACTTTGGGAGCCCATTTCATATAGAAGAATACTCCCTGAGCCAAGACACATGGGGATGGGCCTAGGCCCTATCCCATAGATACAATACACTCTGATGACACCCAATGGAAGGCCTCACCATCCAGGGGGAGCAGAAAGGATATGTGATAAGTAGGGTTTTAGTTGGGGGGGTGTGGTAGGGGAGGACGAGAGGGAGAAGGGAACTGGGATTATCTCGTAAAACAATCCTGTTTCTAATTCAAATTAAAAAAAATTAAAAAAATTAAAAAGAAGTCAAAAAAGGATTTATATGGCTAAGTATTTGAAAAATAGGTCCTTAGTGAAATTTTGATTTAAGTAAACCTGAATTTTTCTTTGTTTAATAATTCTTCTTAAAGAAGCTCTTGTGATAGCCAAATATAGCATGTGTACTTTGTAGTAGGAAATACTTAAACATCAGTTAAACAAAAACCTGGCATAGTCTGTGCTGTCAATTATTTTATCTTTAAATATAGTTAGCCAAACCAGAACATTATTTAGTACTTATGAAGCTCTACCTAAGTCTCACTATAGTTAAAATAATGCCATAACCATTATTTTATAGTTTTGCAGCAGTGGGACATTTTCTAGATTCTGATGTCCACAAACAGGAAATATGAACTCACGTCTTTGCAAAGAATCAGCCCCTGGAACACCTATTCTCAGCCCATTCTGTAGACATTCATATGATTATGTAAGGCAAATTATATTTCTCACCATTGGAAGATTCCATGGTATTAAATGACAAAAACTCTTTGTTGCAACTGTTGCAACCTTAGAATGCCTTTCTCTGCACATTTTGGGATTTTTACAATTCTGGAAGGAATAATGAAATCAAAATGGGATTTCTCAGTAAAATAAACAGAAACACAGGACACAATTTTAAAATGGTACCAAGTGACACAAAACATACCATGTTCGAGAAACTGAATAGAACTCTCTCTGGTTGTTAGAGAGTATTTTGTTCATTTAATTTCATCATTGATTTTGCCTGTTTGTCATTTTATTGACTGTGCTTGAGCTTTTAGTTGGATTCAGTCCTGTTTGCTGGTTGTTATTTTAAGAGCCATATTTAAGCAGAGCTGACAGGCAAACATCAAGAAACTTTTAATATGTGTTTTCTCCCAGTACATTTTCATTTTTGGTGTTAATCATTAACTTTTCATTGGTAGTATAACAAAATCTTAGAAATATTGGCAATGGCAATTTGGCCAAAATTCATAAATTTATTTCTGATTTTCAGGCACTTCCACTAGCTCCATCATTTTTTTTTAATGCCCATGACTTGCTGATTGGATCATTATAGCTTCAGATTATATTTGCATAAGTGGTGATGTAATTCTTCTAGTTGTTTGTTTGTTCCTTTTCTGTCAGGTGTTCATTTTTAAACAATAAAATATAATAAGATTTTAAAAGGTACACGTTGGAGTTGTACAAGACAAACAGGAGGAAAAATCCAAGAAAAGGCTCACTACTTAGAAACCATTCTTCTGTACAAGCAAGAATCCTATACAAACACTAAACTGGAATGTGTTATGTATATGGAGGACCTGGTATAGGCCCATGAAGGCCCTGTGCATGTTGCCTCAGTCACAGGAAGTTCATAGGATCTTTGATAATGTTGATTTATGTTTTCTTGGTGTCCTCAATCCTCTCTGGCTCTTATGCTTTTCCTGCACCCTCTTCCATGGTGTTCCTTGAGCCCTCAGGGGAGGGTATTGATAGAGGCATCCCCTTTAGGGCTGCATGCTCAAAGGTCTGTCTCTCTCATTTACTTAATCATGTCTGGCTGTGGGTATCTGTATGTTCTGCTATCCACTGCAGGCAGAAACTTTTCTGATGATGGTCAAGCAAGGCACTGACCTACATGTATAACAATGTCTTTCAATGTCATTTTATCGCTATGTTTTGTCTTATTTTTATAGTTTTTAGAACATGAGTATTTTATTTTACCATAGGTCTCTAGGTGTCTATTCTCAGGTTCTTAGTCCCCCATAGAGTGGAGAATGTATGTCCCAACTCATGAAGTGGATTGTAAATCAAATCAGATATTGTTTGAATATTCCAAGAAGCTTTGTGCCACAGTTGCCCTAGCACATCTTGAAGGCATGATGCCAGTGTAGATCTAAGGGGTGTGGCTGACTTACTTTTACTTTTTGCTTTTGATAGGATGTAGAATGCCTTCTGAACCTAAAATGCTAGAATGTAGGAGTGAATATTCTATGTAGGCACCAGCTTGACTTTTCTATGTAAAAACAAATTTCTTGAGGTTTCTGTATTTTTTTTCTGATTCTATACATATTTCCAAATGTGTTTTCCTATTTCCAGGAAAAACACAATTAAAATATTAATAAACATGTCATTGAATATACAGATATCTTTGAGTGCTGTTGTCAATGCACAATATCCTTCAATCAATCCACTATTTTAAAACAAGATGCAATTAATTAATTCCATTTGTTACTGATATTGCAATGGGTGCTTTTTTTTTTACAAAATTCTGAGTATAATAATTTTGTGTGTTTCCTTTTCATAGTGAGCAAAAAGATTATCAATTTTAAGTATGTATATGTCAGTATGATGAAAAATCTACGATTTGTACACCAAGTGTGTTATCTGAATTCCAAATTCAAATCTTCAAGTGTCTCTTTGACTTCTCTACTCTGATTCATCTCAGATGTATCAAAGACAAAGAGAAAGGGGGAGGAAGCAGATAGAGAGACTAGAATACTGTGAAAATAAGAGTGTTTTGAGACAATAAAGTCTGAATTCAGAAATATATCTCTCCCAATACAGCCACACCCATTAATCCATTTTAAATAGTTCCACTAATTCAGACAAAGTATTCAAAACTATGAGCCAACTGGGGCCCATTCTCATTCTAACCAATACCTTTTTAGAATAAGACAAGCCTCATACATTTTCTCATATGTGTGTCAATTCTAACACATAATCTATAAATATCTCTGTATGAAATTAAATGTCATTTTCAGTCTATTATTCTTAATATAATGTCTTTAAATTTTATTACGTATCACTTTATTTCAGAGGTGTTTTATATTCTTTAGTTGAAAAACTGTATCATGGGCATATACCAATGTCACAGTATCCAGTGTTTAATACTGTTAAAAGCTAAGGCTGGTTTGTAACTTTTCTCAATTGTTTAGCTTTTGAAAGTAAAGATCAGGAATGAAAAGTTCTTCTATCTGAATTTCTCTTCAAAGATACAGGTGATAAGGCTGACACCATTGAGAAGCTGAAGACATCATCTATATGTGAATACATTAAGCCAGACATGGCCCTTTAAATAATGACCTAATCTTACACAACTCTGAATATAGAGCACATGTAGGGAGCCATCCCTGCATTCTCCATTACAATGATGGTGCCTGCAGGTACTGAATGTAAATTATTTCGCAGGCGCTGGGTAATTATCCATTTCTTTGATCTCTGCCTATCCCGTGGCTCATATGGCCTGAGGAGCTGAAGCCATTCATAGGGTGACACGTCCCAGGCGGCTGCTGCCAGCCTTTATTAGGGGACGGGATTCTTGGCTCGGGGTCTCCGCTCTGGTAAGCTTATGCTCTCCTCTCTCAAGATGCATTAAAGCTTTCCTGCAGAAGGATCCGAGTGTCCTGTGTGATTCTTCCCGGCGAGAACATAGCGCGGGACATCTGGTGCCGAAACCCGGGAACTTGTTAACATCACTGGTACTGTGGAGACCCCTCTAACGGGGTGGATTCAGAACTGCAGGGTGGTAAATTCGGAGAGGTATGTCTTTTCTGGACTTTGGCTTGGGAATGTTGCTATTTTGGGAGGTTAGTGTAGAGGCTTCTGTGCTTTTACTAGGAGCCATTTTGACCTTTCTCACTGTTGTAGCAATCTTAAAGAAGTCCAGAATTACATGTCAGAAACCGAATGTAGTGAGAGATGGGGCGCGCCCAACAATAAAATATAAGGAAAAAGGACCTCCCGGGATGTCTACTGACAAGGGAGTGTGTAAGGAAAAAGGACCTCCTGGGATGTCTAATGACAAGGGAGTGAATAATTTGTTAGATGATTCTGTAAATAAGTTTAAAGCTTTAAATCTTGATAGCTCTGATGACTCTAAAAGCTCAAGAGATAAAGTTTTAGAGGAAACAGCTCAGCTAGGTGAAAAAGAAACAAAAAAGGAGGGAGAGAAAATAGGGAATAACCGGTCACACCCCGGTAAATTTAAGAGACCTGTTAATCCAGCGGGTGTACTTCCATCAACACCCCCATTATTTGGTACCAACTCCTTTTTACCATTAGAGGAGCGGAGATAATTACAGATGGCTTTCCCAGTCTTTGATAGGGGAAAAGGCCGTGCATGTTATTCAACACTTCTTGGAGGCCTGGAATGCCTGTGGCTTTAAAGCCTCGTAAACATTGACGCTCAGGGCCATACTACGGCCAAGCATCTCACCTCAAAACCTGAAAGGCCAAAGGAAATGGTAAAATGGAAAGATATCTTAACTGGTCTTTGGAGAGGCCCGGATCCTATTCTCATAAGATCCAGGGGAGCTATTTGTGTTTTTCCACAGGATGAAGAGAATCCCCTGTGGATCCCAGAAAGACTCACCCGAAGAGCCCCTTCGGACCTTCAAAAGTCAGAACTCCACCCTCTCCCCGGGAGTTGAGAGCCGCTATTATTATCCAGATTAACTCCTGTCCTTGACGGAGAGATTGTCATCGCTTAAGGGGTGGGGGTGGGATTGTTTGGTGCAGCCGTTTGCTGTGGATTGGTGTTACTTCTCTGGCTGGTCTGTAAGCTCAAGGCTCAAACTAAGAGAGACAAGATGGTTATCGCCCAAGCTTTGAAATAAGGGGCTTCCACTGATATTTGGCTAACTATGCTTAAGCAATAGGCCGCCGGCCAGACAGCTCTTGCACACCCGGAGCCTAGGCTCATTGCACAGGGTAGAGTGTCTGGTTTGAGCAGCCCATGAGGGATGTTGAGCAAGGCATCACACAGAGAGTTGCCCAGTATGCAGGCTTCTCTGGGAGGCATGTTGTCCTTCATAAGGGTTGCCTGCCCAAGTCTCCCTTTCCCAGAAAAATGGCAGAGGACAGGTCGAGAGCGCTTCGGGTCAAGCTAACAGCCTGATGGCGACTCTTGTACACAGTCTTAATGTTTGATTGGGAAGGTACAACCTCTGCCTCTATCCCTCAACATATGGGTGACCTATTTGCTTGTAAAAATATAAAGCCTTATCATTAATTAATAAAAAAGGGGGATATGTAGGGAGCTGTCCCTGCATTCTCCATTACAATGATGGTGCCTGCAGGAACTGAATGTAAATTATTTTGCAGGCGCTGGGTAATTATCCATTTCTTTGATCTCTGCCTATCCCGTGGCTCATATGGCCTGAGGAGCTGAAGCCATTCATAGGGTGACACGTCCCAGGCGGCTGCTGCCAGCCTTTATTAGGGGACGGGATTCTTGGCTTGGGGTCTCTGCTCTGGTAAGCTTATGCTCTCCTCTCTCAAGATGCATTAAAGCTTTCCTGCAGAAGGATCCGAGTGTCCTGTGTGATTCTTCCCGGCGAGAACATAGCGCGGGACAAGCACAGTATCCACAGTGCCTTCTAAAGCACATTTTCCTTTCATAAAACTGAGCATAAGAAGTCGCCTTTAAAGTTGATAGTCAGGAGAGCTCAAGAGACTCTCAAAACAATACAGACTATTGGAATTTACTTTGGTTCCTCCCGGGAAGTTGAAGGTAAGTTCCTATTGCTGAAGACACCATTCACACAAGGTGATGAGGATTGGAGCTGAATCTGACCTGAACTCTTCCTTCCTAATGATTAGAGTTTGTAGTATCAGAAGATGTGATTAAAGCTGCAAATGGAGAAAGGAAATCAATAATTCTACCAAGCTTGGTATAATAACTCTAAGGGTACAACATTGTCATTCATGTCTTGACATTAATAAACAGCTGTGTAAATGAATTTAAGGTCCATTCAATAGGAGGGGATTCATTCCCACTATTAGAAATCTAGACAGTTAATAAAATCATGGATATTAGAGGAGATCCTAATACTGTACCTTCCTAAATTCATTTTTAGTACTAAACCTCATGCCCACAGATAAGTGTGGCTATCAATCCTCATTGAAGAGTCTTCTCTTTGAAGCTGACGGGAGCATTATCAAAATACAAATGCAGAGAACAAATTGGTCATGGTGTGTCCAGCCACAAATGATGCATCTGAGATACAACCCACAGACCAAGGCTCAAGAAATATTGGTAAGGAGGTGCTGGAATGACTTTAAGGGTCAGAACAGCATGAGGTCTTCTCTGTGTGGTTGTGTCATCAAGAAATGGAAGAGGAGATATCAACTACATGAGTACCTAAACAACTTGAACAATGCCATCAATAGACATACTAGCATGGAAAGGGATGAGCCTCTTGTTAGTTAACAATACTACACAGACTACACCCAAATCATATGCATACAAGCGACACTAAACAGCATCAGCAATTAGGTGTGCATGTGTAACACACACACACACACACACACACACACACACACACTGAGAATAATGAGCACAGAAAATAGGCTTGTACGTGCATGTTATCAGGGCTGAGTTGGGGCCTCATCTCTAGGAGAGGCTAATTCTCTGTTTCTCTGTTGTCATTAGTTGCCTGTAGTTATTTATCTTAGGTTTATGACCCCAAGTGACTTCCCCCCTCAATGTTGAATGTCTCTTGATATTATTGTTGATATTGCCTTGTACAGAAATCCAAATTATAGGCAGTCATATTATTGAGGTATAATAAGTATAGTTTCCTTGTCATTTCTAAAGACACAATCTCACAGCACACTTTATGGTATTCTGGGTCTTATAATCTTTCTGCCTTTTTTGTCACTGACATGTTCTCTGATTTTTAGGAAGAGTACCTGTGTTATAGATGTATCTGTTCAAACTGGGCTCTATACTGGTCTATGATTTCTGAATTATGAGCTGTTGCAGTTTTCCATGGTTGTCTACATTTGCTATAAAGAGAATATTCTTTGCTGTGTGGTGAAAGCTACACTTACTTGTGGAAATAAAGATAAGAATTAGAAGTCAAATAGGATTTATTCCCTAGTAAGAATATCTTCTGAGTTCTCTGACCTAAACATCCAGGGTAGTTGGCTAGGTTTCTAGTACCAGGTATGATTTTCTTCCTACTGAATGTGCCTTAACTCCAATTGGACAGTTGTTGGTTACAACCAAGATATGAGTTCCACTATTGCACACAAGTCACACCAAACAGATTCAGCACATAGTTTTTTAATTGTATGAATTCCTTTTTAAGTGTAAAAGTAAAAAAGGTCATAACTTTAGGAGTGAGTGAGGGCATGAAAGAGGTTAGAGCATGGGGATATGCTAGGTATCGCAATAAGGAAAGGAAGGTGGAAAGTAATGGAATTACATCTTAATTAAAATTTAAAATTTTAGAAAAAAATTAAGTAAGTCATGAATTTTAAATGAAGCAAAGAGTGAAAAAAACATGAGACAGGGTGAAGGGAGGAGGAAATAACAATATTATATTTAATTTTTTAAAACTTGCAAAGCAAAATAAGTAGAATCTTTAATATCATTTCACTAGGATGTATTCCATGTTTATCCAAGTTAGATAAATCAGTCCCCGTTTCCAGATTTTACTCTTTACCCAGGTTCACACCAGCGTACAGAAGTTTTGAATTATTTCAAAGAATATCTGACTCTCAAGCTGGTTCTGTCTGCTAAAAGATCACACTGATCCAAAGTTTCCATGTCATTTATTCCATGCGCCCAGGGTAACTTTCAGTGAGCCAACTTTTGACTTTCTCAGGCAAACTGGACTAGGGACACTGTAAGAAAATTCAGTTCCTTATATATTTTATGCATGAAATAATGTTAGCACTGTCCTCACTTCCTCAGTGGCTGTTGCTTCTTTCAATTGAACACTTTTATGAAGCAGGATAGGACCATATTTTGGAGTAATTATTTTCATTGACTTATTCCAAGATGGGAAAACCTGTACTGAATACGTCAATTTGTCCCAATATTAAAGTTTAGTTGATATAAATTTTACTTTTGTTCATAATTATTTTTTCTATTCCTTCTTGTTATTGTTATCTTATTGATGTATATGTACTTGAATTTTGAACCAATATAAACATTTATATATGGTTTATTAGAAATTTACATCCATTTTTGAGTATGTACTGGAAATAGTAAAACAAATATTTATCTAACAGCATAGAAGGAATCAAAATGTTAAGAATTACAAAGAGGATGTACTTACTTAAAATATGGGCTAATATTTACTTTGTGATTTATCCAAGCAAGTATTGCCTGAGGAGTTTAAGGAAATGTGTTTAATCTTTAAAGAAATTTTATTGTTAGCTGTCATTACTGGATACACTGTGGAATTTCAAACTGAATACCTTGAGGTGCAAAGTATCCCAGCTCAATTTGTGAATATATAAAGGAATTTCTGCTAATAAATTATATTATTTTTACAGCCATCTAGAAAATTTACAACTTTCCTTTGCCATATTCACATAAATGAACTCATTAATTTTTGCATGAAGAAAAATAAAGTTAATTGAATAAAAATAGATCAAGGACTGTTAAAAAGATTGTGAGAAAAAAACAGAACCAATTTTAGAAAGATTATATTTTTAAAAAGGTGTTGAAATATCCTACATAATTTATTGACTTGATGTCAGATGTTCAAATATTGGAAACATGCTGTTTTTTGTCATTGTTCAGCATAATATCCAGTTAGAACTGTTAATTTAAGCCAGATGTTTTATTATTATGAATGTATGGTGGTAACCTGAATAAGAATGGGGATAAACACAACATTTTTCCAGATTGCTAATTGTTTATAAATATTCTACCTCAGTAATGACCTGAATATAAAAACAGCAATTACAAAAGCTATTTTGAATAAATTGTGCTATTGTCACATGATAACCATCCAACTCTTTTTAAAAAATGCATACCACAATCAAAATACAATTATCTTTGGAATATAATTCAGAGTAAGAAATGCAATTTTAGAAAACATATATAGGCTAATTACATTTATGTAAATCACAATGACACTAAGCTAGGAGCAATGATACATGCCTATAATCCTATCACCCAGTAGGCAGAGGCAGGAAAATAAGATGTCAAAATGTTATATTAGGACTATATGAAGCCATTTAAAACTGTACTATGAGTATATACTGAATTTGTATTCATCAAGGTAAGCAAGGATATCCTTATAGCAAAAAACTTGGAGGTTATTTTCTGCAATCTCCTGTAAAGTCAAATTAATACAACTAAAAGTATGAAAGCATTAACTTACATTTTGTTGTTAATTTTCTAAAACCAAATTTGCCTAAAAGAAACAAAAAACATCCAATATAAAGGCCTGGAGAAAGGAGAGCGAACGGACATATGCTATAATTAGTTACAAAAAATAAAAACATGTGTATTGTAATGAAACCCTGTACTCATTAATCTGTTATATTAACCATCCTTTGTTTCACAATTTATAATCTAGTTTGTTTTTTAGTGCTATTTTTGACATTTCACATGATTCTTAGTCGATGATATATTACTTAATTAACAAAGCAGAAGGTAGTCAAAGTTCATCCATGATGTAGTACACATAAAAACATATCCTGTTATATTCGCAGTCATAGTATTATTATCCACTCAGACATATGGGCTATTTCTAATTTACCTTTTATTAGTAATGCTTGTTTTCGCATGGAGAATGTTATGTAGAAGTGCCGTGTGCACATATTCTCTTGATTCTCATGTGTATATAAATAAGCATGTCGTTGTTTAAGATCAATGCTAACTGTATTTCAACATCTTGGTGATCTGTTTACTAGTGTCCAAGGCATTATCTTCCATGTTAGCCAAGAATAATGATGGTTTCAATTCTTGTTCAATTCTTGACAACACTTGTTGTTTATCACTGTAGCTCTATTAAAGTAGAATTAAGTAGTATTTCAGTGAAACATTGATTTTCATTTCTTTAAGGGCATTGTGCACATTTGTGCATGTGTTTTGAACATATGTCTGTTCTGATTATTATTCTCTCTAATATAATTTTTCCATTTATGTGTTGGCAGCCTCTGGCACTCCAATTTTTTATATGTACATAGGATAACGTTTGTCTAATTTTGTTGCTGTAGCAAAATATGCTGGCACAAACACCTTAAGGAAAAAAGGTTTGAGTTCTATTCATGGATCAAAGTATAGTCATAGTTTAAGTCAGGGCAGTGGGAACTTAAAGCACAAGAAGACAGTAATGGCTACTAGTGCTCAGCTCACTTTTCCCCATCAATATAGTACAAAATTCTAGTCCAGTGAGTGCTGTCACCCACAGTGGGCAGGACTTCCCACTTGAATTACATAATCAGATAATCAAGATAACACTGGGCAAGATTGCTCAACAGGTAAATGCACCTGTCATACTTCTATGATACCCTAAATTTAATCTGCAAGAACCCTACTGACATGAAAGAATCAACACCTAAAATTTGTTCTATGAGCTCTACATATACTCCATGGTATATGCAGGCCCCCACTAACACATAAACAAATATCACACATACAATTAATTATTATTATTATTATTATTATTATTATTATTATTATTATTAATAGACCCTTCCAAGTATGTACAAGGTTCATCACCACTGTACCTTCTGGATCTCATTAAGTTGTGCAGATTTACATTTCCAAGGAGATTCTAGATTTTAAGAAGTTGAGAAGTCACATTATTTATATTGACATCCAAAAGAGAGTTCAGTCTCTGTCTATTTCATTTTCATCAATCAAAATGAAAATAAAATCACTCATTAGTCACCTTGATCCATTGTTTTTATCTGTTGTGAAAGAATATGTCATGTCTGGAAGCATGATGGAAGAAAGAAGATCAACACATGGAGAAGGCTGATGAGAGGAAAGACCAGGGACAAAACAAAATTTACATTCAGTGACCATTTTTTTATAACAAGAAGGCTACTCCGAGAGTCCCTAATGTAGTGTCACCAAGTGAAGGCCAAGTGTTCAACACGAGCACATGTAAAACATTTCATATCCCAATCATCACAAATTTTATTTCTTATATTATTCTGTCTTGATTCTTAAGTTCTATGTTACATTTTCATTCTCTTTAGGTTTCTGTTTATTATTTGTTTTGTAGTACGTGTGCATGTTCATGTGAGTGTTTCTACACATGAGGCTGTGTGTAGGTCAGAATTCAATGTTATATTTCTTTCATCTATCATCTCTACATCATTTTATGAGACAGTGTCTCTCACTAAATCTGGACCTCACCAATTAGCTTATAATGGCTGGCCAAGGAGTTCTAGATTTTATCTCTACCTCATCTCCCCAATCCAGGGTTCAAGTTACAAATATTTGACTTCTAGCACATGAATAGTGTGTGCCACACTAAAGTTTTCAGGTGTGCTCAAAGGTCCTTTATTAACAGAGCTATCTCCTTGGCCCCTTTTTGAGTTAACAGTTTTTTTGTTGTTGTTTTAGAGAAACAGTTTCTCTGTGTGTAGTCCTGATTGTCCTTAAACTCCCTCTATAGACAAGGCTGACCTTGGAATCAAAGAAATCTGCCTCCTCTGACTGTCAAATGCTAGGGTTAAAGGTGTGCATCACCACTACCAAGTCGAGTTATTAATGTTTTTACAATAGTTTTAAGTCTACAGCAAAACTAAATAAAAAAGGGAGATTATCTCTACACAATTGTCCAGTATCCCCACAATGTGGTATACTGTTTACATTAATGAACCTTTACTGAAACATGAATATTTACCAGCAGACATAGTTTTCTGAATATTCACTCCTGTCCGAATACTGCAGAGTTTCATTGCTTGTCTGGTTTTTTTTTTTTTTGTTTTGTTTTGTTTTTTTTTTTTGCCAAATTTATAATTCCAGATAGCCACCATAACACTGTGGCTGTATATTTCTCATCCTGCCTGTCAGTTCCCAAATAACCACTCTAAGGCTTCTTATTAAATATAATTGTTTGTCTGATGTCTTAGGCATTTTACTGATTAGCTCTTGCAATTAAATTAACCCATTTCTGTTATTATATATTTTACCACAAGGCTTGTGGCTTTTTACCTCACATCTTGCTTCCCTGGCAGTTACACATCTCCCTGAGTCTGATTTTTCTCTCTCTGAATCTTTGTTTTGAATTCATGCCTGGCTCTATTCTGTCTGGCCATTGGCCAAAACAACTTTATGCATCAACCAATAAAATCAATATATACTCACAGCATACAGGACATCCCACATCATCCCTTCATTTCTTTCTAATTAAAAAGGAAATTTTTAACTTTAACATAGTAAAATTACATATAACAAAACAGCCCTCAAGCAAGAATTATAGTTACAATATTTCATCTGTATTGGCCAAAATTAAAGAAAATACTCTATCATCTATCTTATCTTTGTGGGTGTAAAGTTTTACATCTAATTTATCTTTTATCACAATGAAGAAAAAATATAATTATAGGTGTCTAGACTTCAATTCCATCAAAGACTCCAGAAAGATATAATATTATGTAAGTAACCAGAAAGTACATGGTAAGCAAATTCCAAAAACTAGAATTGACAGAGATATCTGGATAACTGAACAGTCACCCAAAGTTATTCTGTATTGTTGGAGCATTTGTCTTTAGACTACAATCCTAGAGTATCTAGGAGACTTCTTAGTAAAGCAGAACATTTGAAGATCTGTTCTGCCTTGTACTGGCAAAGTTCATCAGTTGCTTTCTTCTTTGTCCTGCAGAATGTCTGGCAGTTTCCTCTGTGAAGCAGGAACCCTGAAGGAACATCCCATCTTGCCCCAGCAAGCTCAGCAGTCACTTTCATGTGGGTCCAGGTTATATAGCATACAGTCAAGCAGTCCAGGCAAGATAAGTTTGTTCCCCAAATGGCTAGTCTTGCCAAATTGAAGGAAAACTCCATAAGGAATTTCTTTGCAGCCCATCATGCTCTTGAAGTAATTGGTACTTCCAGGAGAAGATGTGTCTCACTGTTAAGAAAAATCAAAGTTAACACATTTTAAATGTCATATTCTGTAGGACTTTGTAGTGTTTGAAGATTACCTATCCATCTGAAATATATCTTTGCATATTCAGAAAATCTAACATGATTATAAGTTTGACTATTATGAATGAATATCTCTTAAACTGTATTTATTATTTATGCATTATCTTTTTAATGAGCTTCCTAAACATAATGCCTTAAACAAGAGTAGAAATATATATATATATATATATATATATATATATATATAATAACAAAATTGACCTGATTTTGTACCTATAAACTACAATCCATACCAATGTAAACTATTTGTTTTGTTTCTATATCATATCCCCCTTTTTCTTTAGGAAAAGATTGACTTTGACCATCAACCATTTGTAACCAATCCCCTTTAAATGAAAAGAAACATTTATAAACAATATTTGGGAATTTGAGCCTAGTTTTCTAGACTACTTCCTCCTGACTGAGGGCAATGTTAAACTTACGGGAATCCTGAGAAAAATTAAAATTATGTTTAAGTCCTTACTAGGGTATTTTGTGAGGTTAGTCATCTCAGCCAGCAGTCCTGAAGCTCTCATAAGCAGAACCTCTTTTCTAAAACAACATATCCTTAGACTCAAATTTTGAAGTCAAGATACCTTTCAAAAATCATGGTGATATTTTGTTTATGATCTCATAAAGCTTACTTGAAGATCAGAAAAGCAAAGTGGCCAGTCACTACCTCTTACCTCTGCCTCAGTTGGGGAGATCCTGTCCTCACCATGACTGGTGACTAATTCCTTCTACCCAAAACCTCAGACTGTTCTGTAAGACTGCACTAAACTCCTTATATTATCTCTAGTGCTGGGATTAAAGGCATGAGCTCTGTTTCTCTTTTAGACTGATTCATTTTCATTCAGTACTTAGTGGCCTTGAACTCACAGAGAGCAATCTGCCTCCATCTCCCGAGTCCTGGGATTAAAGGTATATGCCACCACTATCTAGCCTCTGTGGCTATGGCTAGCTTTGCACTCTGATCTTTAGGTAAGCTTTTTCAGATAATAAACAAAATATAACCACAAAATATATATGTTGGTTTAGCAGCCCTCACAACCAAATGTCTGATTAACATTCAGAAGTTAGCTGATTAACACTCAAAAAATTTAAAGAAAGCATAATCATATACATAATCCAGACTCTCTATATATTTTCATCTTTTCACAGACCACTGCATTTTTTAAAAACCTGTTTTTTAATTACTCCAGCTTATTATTCTTAAATTATTTTTAATCTATAACTCTACCTGTCTTTTGTCCAATCTCGCTCAAGCCCATGCACAACTATCAAGCATACTGTGACACTTTTAGAGGCTTTTTTTGTCTGAATTTGTTCTTATTGTGTATCTGTAATCCTTTCCTGACTAGAAGAGATTTTTTAAATGCTAGGTCTATAGTGATGGCCTTGACTGCTGACTCTGCCACTTTCAACTTTCCAAAATGGCTGAGGTATATTTACTGCCATCTCTGAGATCCTTGCTCAAACCTTGATTATGGTCTGTCACCCCCAGGCAGCTTGTAGCATACTGCCCATAAACCCTTTTCATCTGTATGAGTAAAAAGTAACTTATAGCTAATTAACTTGCAACATGCTGCCCACAAACTCCATTCAAGTGTACCATAACAGGACTTCCTGAAGGAGCCATGCATGCAGCCAGCACAAACCAGGAAGTCCTCTTTTAAAGGAGATTTACATCTACTTACTGCCAGGAATCAGAGACTATCTGAAAAAATGCAGCTCCCAAGAAACTGCTCTTGACTCCCATTTTTGTGTCTTTGGAAGCCCTCTATTTTTTTTTTAACCTCTGTCAGGCTTTATGCCCCCTCTTGGCACATACGTAAATGAAGGTTTGTCTCCCACCCACCAGTTCCTGAATATACACTTAGAAGCTTAACATTAATTATAATTGTTTGGCCAATGACTCAGGCATATTACTGACTAGTTCTCACAATTAAATTCACCAATTTCTATTATTCTATATTTTACCATGGGGTTCATGGCTTCTTTTTTTTAATTTTTTAAAATTTTTTCCCAACTTTTGAAATTTGAATTAGAAACAGGATTGTTTTACATGATATTCCCAGTTCCCTTCTCCCACCCGTACTCCCCTACCACCCCCCCCAACTAAAACCCTATCTATCACATATCCTTTCTGCTCACGCTGGATGGTGAGGCCTTACATAGGGTGTCATCAGAGTCAATTGTATCCTTTGGGATAGGGCCTAGGCCCACCCCCAAGTGTCTTGGCTCAGGGAGTATTCCTCTATATGGAATGGGCTCCCAAAGTCCACACCTATGCTAGGGATAAGTACTGAACTTCTACAGAAGATCCCG
This sequence comes from Cricetulus griseus, assembly GCF_003668045.3. Taxonomy (NCBI): domain Eukaryota; kingdom Metazoa; phylum Chordata; class Mammalia; order Rodentia; family Cricetidae; genus Cricetulus; species Cricetulus griseus. The sequence continues at coordinate 158,586,059 of NC_048598.1, forward strand.
TATATTTTTGAGGTTTCCTCACAGAAACCCATGTTCCTTGGGTCTGGATCAGTCCCATGCTGGTATTACGGGTATCAGTCTTGGGATCAAGAGTTCCTGGATGTTCAGGTGAGCTGTTTCTGTGGGTTTCACCAGCCTGGTCTGGACCCCTGTGCTCTTCACTCCTCCTTCTCTGCATCTGGGTTCCAGTTCAGTTAGGTGATTAGTTGTGGGTGTCTGCTTCTACTTCCACCAGCTGCTGGATGAAGGTTATAGGATGGCATATAATTCAGTCATCAATCTCATTATCAGGGGAGGGCATTTAAGGTAGCCTCTCCTCTGTTGCTTAGATTGTTAGCTGGTGTCATCTTTGTAGATCTCCAGACATTTCCCTAGTGCCTGATTTCTTTGTAAACCAAAAATATCTCCCTCTATTATGATATCTCCATTCTTGTTATCATCTATTCATCACCTGAATGGCTTCTTACTTCACATGTTGTTTCCCTGGTGCCTACATGGTGTCTCCCTGAGTCTGCCTTCCTTCTCTCTGCATCATTGTTGAGATTTCTCACCTGAATATATTCTGCCTGGCCATTGGCCAAACAAACTTGATTCATCAACCAAAAAAGCAACACATATTCACAGCATACAGGACATCAGATATCATAATAGTACCATACAGAATGTTATGTCTACAATTTCTCTTCACTTCACCTTTGTCTCTTCCTCTCTCTGCTGTTATGGTGGCACAACACATTATTCTTATGTCTCTATAGTCATATAATTTTATGTCTAACTATATGTCATATAGTTAGTAGCAGACAATTGTTAGCCTTTTAGTTTTTGCATAGTAAAATACATTTACAGTGTCTTCACATGAATTGGTAGCTCTTTCTTTCAAGTTACAACTTCAATGACACCATATTCTTTCTCCTTCATCATAGGATATATGTACTTTAATCTCTCATTAGTCTTGAAAGTTAATCAACAAATTACAGGAAATGCACAAAAATTAGAGATCATTCTCTTTTTATTTTCTTGATAATCCAACTTCTTGAATGGCTTACATCTAGGACCTGATTTTTTCACTTCAGTTCACTTTAACTGACACAGTGAAATCAAGATTCCATTCACTCATATCCATAGTGTCCATTCCTACTGAGATAACAAAGGATTAATTCTCCTTTGCCATGTACAAGAATAAAATATCAATTTCATTCTGTATTTTCCTCCTTGGTTAAACTTGCTAACAAAACTTTTTCTGTCTTTCCATCTTATTCAGTATCGTGACAGAAAAACAGTCACAACTATTGACAGTGTCCTTTAATAAACACATTTATGTCTATGGTTTTTGTGCTAGTATGAATTTCAAATGGCTTGTGCTTTGCATGACACATTTTTTTACTAAAACATGTATACATAGAAAGTTTTTCTTTTTTCATGTATGCAAAATAAGAACAAACTCCTATAAATACAAGTTTTGGCACACAAAATGTGTAGATTAAGAAATTTGTCACTTATATAGTCTCATTTTAATACATATCTCTGTAAATAAATAAACAAGATTTTTAAAATATTTATTTTTATTTTATGTGTATGAGTGTATTACCTGAATATATGTCAGTGTAACACTTGTGTGCATTACACACAGAGGCCAGAAGAGGCCATTGAATACCTTGGAACTGGAGTTGTAGATGGCTATGAGCCACCACATATGTGCTATGAATCAAACACTGGTCCTCTGCAATAAAATCCAGTGTTCTTCACCACTGAGTCATTCCTCCAGCTACAAATAGAGAGGTCTGTACAAAGTATTTTCATTTTCTTCACAACAACCCTCCAAAGCACAGAGTGGTATCACAATTATATGTCTACACATTCTTTATAGGCTTTGTCTTAATTATTTTTGTCATACTCCTTCAATATTTATTAGAATGCTCTATTGCTAGGCACTGTGCAGACGGTAAAGATTCACTGGTAGTACTATTTTAACAAAATGTTCCCTGCCCTAACCCTAATGTAGTTTGTCACCTTAAATGAAAGGAATGTGTGTAAACACACACACACACACACACACACACACACACACACACACACACACACACAGTCACATATATGTAATAATTACCCAATATTTGTAAGGCACTAGAATATATTTTCCTTAGCTTTAAATGATTTTAACATCACACTTTATATCTTATTGATATCTGGAAGTAATATAATAGTCTTCTATATTTCATCATCTTTTTTGTATAAGTTTCTAATTATATATGTGATTGGGTGTCAATATGTTTTTAATGGAGGACTTGATAAATATTTGAAACACTCAATGCAAAAATTCTTTGAAAATGAAAAATGAAAGTAATATAAATATTGTTTCTGAATAAGAATATCAACAGTAACAATTATGTTAATTTTATTAGAAGGAATAAATAAAGATGAGTAAACAATGACTATTGCCCTCAAGGTACTTGCACTAAAAATATAGCTACTCAATTACCACAAATGGAAATGAATGTAGCTACAAGTTTCATGAATTAAAATAATGGTGTAAATAATGTGTTTGATGCTACTTATATTGTATTATTATCTTTATGTTTGTACATGTATTGCTTGCAATCATAAAGCAATATGGAAACATTGCATAAACACTATGTAGACTTCTTCAGCTTTTAAAGGGCTTACTTTAGTTGGTCATTTAGCCTTTTTATGGACTTTATGCAGAACTTTGATTTCCATTTATTCAATTGCTAATTCATTTGGCTTACATTATGTGTGTAATACAAATACTACGTTAACACAGTAATGCAGTGGTAATACAAAAGCAGGAAAAAACACGATTATTCTGTATGAGAGTGGTCTCAGGAATAGCGTACTGTCCAACAAATCCCTGGGAGAGTGGAGAAATGACTCTAGAGAGAGAAAACCATATGAAAATAGCTTAAAAGAACAAAGAAACAATCACAAAATTCATTGATACATAGGAGAAACTCTAGGAGTGGAAGCAAAGTTTTAATTTACTTTCAGTTCATGCTGGTTATATATGTTTCATACAATCCTTCCACACTCACTTCACCCGGATTTTCCAAATTTAACCTCTTTGGCTGTCTCTGCATCTGCTTCCATTAGTTGCTGGGTGAAGTCTCTCTGAAGATTATTGGGCAAGGCAACAATATATGAGAATAGTACAATATCATTAGGAATCATTTCATTGAGTGTGTGTGTGTGTGTGTGTGTGTGTGTGTGTGTGTGTGTGTATTTCAAATCATGTTAGGCTCTATCCTAGATCTTTGGGCTATCCCAGCTCTGGGTCCTGGCCCTTCACACAGTGTCATTGGTGAGCTTTTCCTCATGATATGGGTTCCCAAACTGGACGAGTCATTGTTTGGCCATTCCCACAATTTCTGTTCCACCTTTACCCCAGCTCATCTTGTAGGCGGGACAAATTGAAGGTGAAAGTATTTGTGGCTGGGTTGGTGTCCCAATCCCTCCTTTATTGTATAGAGTTGTTTTACCTATCCTGGGTATTTTGTTTTTCCACATAAACTTGAGAGTATTGTTCTTTCAAGGACTATTAATAGTTGTGTTAGAATTTTGGGGAATTGCATCGAAACTCTACATTGTTTTTGGTAAGATGGGCATTTTTACTATATCCTACAAATCCATGAGCAAGGGAGATCTTCCCATGTTCTGATATTTTTCCAGTTTCTTTCTTCAATTACTTGAAGTTCTCCTCATATGGATCTATTGCTTGGTTAGAGTTATACCAATATATTTTATAATATTCATAGCTATTGTGAAGGGTGTCATGTCTCTGATTTTTTTCCTCAGCCTGTCTATCCTTTCTATATAGGAAGGATACTGAGATTTTTTGAGTTAATTTTGTCTCAAACCACTTTGATGAAGGCATTTATCACATGTAGCATTCCCTGTTATATTTTGGCGGGTTACTTATATATAATACCATATCACCTGCAAATAGCTACACTTTGATTTCTTCTTTTGTAATTTGTATCCCCTTATCTCTAGTTGTCTTATTGCTTTAATTAAAATTTCAGGTACTATATTGAAGAGATAGGGATTGTACAGAGTGCTGTCCCTAATTTTAGTGCAATTGCTTAAAGTTTCTTTCCATTTAATTTGATGATGGCTGTGGTTTGTTGTATATTGCATTCATTATATTTTGGTAGGTTCCTTGTATCCCTGATCTCTCCAAGACTTTTATGGAGAGAGATGAAGGAGTGTTGGACATTGTCAATATTTTTTTCTAGCATCTAATGTGCTGACCATGTGACCATGTGACCATGTGTTTTTCTTTCTTTCTTTCTTTCTTTCTTTCTTTCTTTCTTTCTTTCTTTCTTTCTTTCTTTCTTTCTTTCTTTCACTTTGTTTCTATCGTTGATTGCATTGACAGATTTTCTTGCAGGGAACCATCCCCTTATGTCTGCTAGGAAGCCTACTTTATCCTGGTGGATGATTTTTTCTGATATCTTCTTGGATTAGGCTTGCTGGGTTTTTGTTTTTTGTTAAAGCTGAAGATCAGAAAGAAAAGTGGCCAGTCATTACCTCTTACCTCTACCTCAGACTGAAAGGGTGATCCTGTCTCCTTGAATCCTCAGAGTGAATCACACTTCATCTGTTTACACCAAACATTAGACTGTCTTAGATTGCAATGAGTTGCTCTCTCCTCCTGCCTAATGTTCCTCTCTCTGTTCAGCCATGTCACTCCTGTCTCTACCACTCTAGAGCTGGCATTAAAGGTGTGAGCGCTGTTTCTCTTTTAGACTGATCCACTCTCATGTAGCCCTGGGTGTCCTTTAACTCACGGAGATCCATTTGCTTCTGTCTCTTGAGTTGCTGGGGTTTTATTGAGTATTTTTTTTTTACCAACTTTCATGAGGGAAATTGGTCTATACTACTCTTTCTTTTTTAAGTCTTTGTGTGGTTTGGGTATCAGAGTAATTGGCCTTTTAAAACAAATTTGGCAATGTTTCTTCTGTTTCTATTTGGTGGAATAATTTTAGGAAAATTGATTGGTATTAGCACCTCTTTGAAAATTTGATAGGATACTGTGCTAAAACCATCTGGTGCTAGGCTATGTATTTATTTATTTATTTTGTATGGGAGAGTTTTATTGACTTCTTCTATTTCCTTCTGGGTCCTTGGGAGATTTAAATCCATTATCTAATCTTGCATTAACTTTGGTAAGTTGTATCTGCCAAGATATGCATTCATTTCTTTTAGTTTTTCCAATTTTGTGGAGTACAGGTATTGGAAATATGACTTAAAGATTCTTTGAATTTCCCATTGTTATACACCCCTTTTCACTTCTGATTTGTTGATTTGCATGTTCTCTCTTTGCCTTTTAGTTATTTCTGATAAGGATATGTCTATTTTGTTGGTTTTCTGTAAGATCAAACTCTTTGTTTCTATTTTATTGATTCAAGCCTTAAGTTTGATATTTTTGCTTCATTTTGTTCTAGAGCTTTCAGAAGTACTGTTAAGTAGCTAGTATGAGATCTTACCAAATGTTTCATGAAGGTACTTAATGTTATGTATGCTTTTTATTGCAGAACTACTTTCAGTGTGCCTCCTAAGTTTGGGTATGTTATGCCTTCATTTTCATTGAATTCTAGGAAGTCATTAATTTCTCTGTTTATTTTTCCTTGACCATGTGTTATTTCAGTAAATGTTCATTTTTCATGAATTTTTGGGATTCTTGTTGTTTCTGTTGTTATAGAAATCCAGCTTTAATCCATGGTGGTCTGATAGGATATAGTGGTTATGTAGGGGTCACCCTGACCATACCTCCTGGAGGCTGGCTACAGCTATACCTGTCCATACCCCTTAGGGAGTGGACAGGATGTGGTGAGTGTAGCTTTAGAGTTGGGGACACATGTGGGACAGGTCATTCTCACTGTTGCTTCAACTTGTTTTTCTTTCCTGCTGGTTGGCTAGGTGCACTGTAAGTTAGGCATATTTCCCAATAAATATACCTGTACCCTATCTGCTTATGTTTTGGTGAATCACTGCCTATAGGGTTATTTTAATTTGCTTGTATTTCTTGATAATTGCTTTGTGAACTGAATATATGGGCAGTTTTATAGAAGGTTTCATGATGTGCTAAGAAGCTATATTCTTTTGTGTTTGGGTGAAATGTTCTATAGGTACAAGTTAGGTCAATTTAATTCATAATGCATGATATTTCTCTGTTTATTTTCTTTCTGGATAACCCATCTACTTGTGAGAGTAGGGTGATGAAGTCTCAAACTATTAATGTGAAGGGTTTAACATGTGATTTGAGCTTTATTGCTATTTCTTTTACCAATGTGGTTACCCTTACATTTGTGTTACACATGTTAAGAATTGCAACTTCATCTTGGTGGATTTTTCCTTTGATGAGTATGAAATGCCTTTCCCCTTTAAATAATTATTGGTTTGAAGCCTAGATATTTTGTTAGATATTAGGATTGCTACACCAGCTTGCTTCTCAGGTTCATTTGATTGGAAAATCATTTTTTAACCTTTTATTCTGAGGTAATATCTCTCTTTGATGTTGAAGTCTGTTTCTTGTTTGCAGAACAATGATGGATTCTCTTTTCATATCCATTCTATTAGCCTGTGTCATTGAGTTCATTGATTTTGAGAGATATTAATGAACAATGACTGCAAATTTTTATTAATTTGTTTTTGATGATTGTTGCTGTGTGTGTGTGTGTGTGTGTGTGTGTGTGTGTGTGTGTGTGTGTGTGTGTATCTTTGGATATTTCTGGCATACGATCTATCACCTTCATTTTCATGGTTGTAGATAATCCCTTTGGGTTGGAATTTTCCCTTTTGGTACCTTCTTGAGGACTCAATTTATGAGTAAATATTATTTAAATTATACTTTTCACAAAGTATCCAGTTACCTCTCTATTGTAACTGGAAGTTTTGCTTAGTATATTAGTCTGGAATGCCATCTGTGGTTTCTGAGAATCTGCAAGATATCTGTCCCTGCCCTTCTGGTTTTTAGATTCTTCATTGAGAAGTACCAGATAATTCTAATAGCCACGCCTTTATATGTTACTTGGTCTTTTTTCCTTGTAGATTTTCATATTCCTTCTTATTTAGTATGTTTAGTGCTTTTATTATTATGTGACTCAGGGCCTTTTTTCCTGATCTAGTCTATTTGGTGTTCTGGAAGCTTCTTGTACCTTTGTAGGTATGTCCTCCTTTAAGTTAGGGAAATGCTATTCTATGATTTGTTAAATATATTTTTCTGAGATTTTGAGCAGAGGTGCATCTCTGTTTTTCTATCCCTGTTGTTCTAAGGTGTGATATTTTCATGCTGTCCCCCAGAATATTTGTTAAGAATTGTTTTTCTATATTTAACATATTCTTTAAAAACTAATCTACTTATTTTATCTTTAAACCCCCAGATTCTCTCTTCCCTCTCTTGCATTCTGTCAGTAATTCTTGCATCTGTATTTCTTGTTTGCTTACACACATTTTCCATTTCCAGAGCTCCATCAGTTTGTGTTTTTTTTTATTGCTTTTATTTTGGTTTTCAGGTTTTAGAGATTTTCCTTCAACTCTTTTTTATTGGCTTTCTTGGCATTATTTAAGGAGGTTATTGATTTATTCCAATTTTTGATTGCCTTTTCCTCAATTTCATTAAGATAGTTTTTTATTTCTCTTTAAGGAAGTTTATCATCTTCATAAAGTTGATTTTGTGTTCATTTTCTTGTGTTTTAGTTGTGTTGTAATATTTGCTTTTTGTTGTCATAAGATACCAGGGCTTTGCCCTGGCTGGTATTGATTGTATATTTACTCTGCAGTTTAGGCATCTGTGGTTGGGATGATTAGTTCTGGGTTCTGATTTCTGAGTTTGTCTTTAGATGAGGGCTTTCTTCCTTAGCTTCTGTTTCCTTTATTTTCTTCCAGTTTTTCTGACCTGGTTTTGCAGTGGCCAGCATGATTTTTGATCTAGTAGGGACTTTGACCAAGTTGGTGTCTTGGCTTCTGGTAGCTAGCTTTTCTTTTGGTACAGTAGGAAGGTCTCTATTTTTCTCAACTGGTATGGTCTGCACCTGAGAAATGGGAGTTTACACAGGCAGCAATGGGGTAGGGGGGTAATAGTTTCTTTTTCTTTCTTTCTTTCTTTCTTTCTTTTTTTTTTGGTTTTGTGAGACAGGGTTTCTCTGTGTAGCTATGGAGCCTATACTGGCACTCACTCTGGAAACCAGGCTGGGCTTGAACTCAGAGAGATCCACCTGCCTCTGTCTCCCCAGTGCTGGGATTAAAGGCGTGTGCCACCAATGCCCAGCAATAGTTTTTTAAAGAATACTTTTTTCAACATTTTATTTTACTATTATATTTTCTGTTGCTTAATGAAATATGTTTCATTGTATTTAAGTGATTAAAGTGAAATGTTGAATTGTAACTATATTAGTTTTGTGTTAGGACCCCAAAAGCATATTAATTTCTACTATTCATCCATTCTGTTGATAAGTTTCCATGAATTACCAATATCTTAGGAAGTTTAGTCAGAAAATAAACCAGAATAGGTTAATACTGAAAAAAGAAGTTGAAATTCTTATGTTAGCTCTTGAGGGCAGAAGAAAACCTATGTAGACAGTAAAGGTAGGTATATAAATACAGCAACAATTGCTAAAAGAGTGTAGATATGCAAATCTCACTTGTAATCTTAACATATGGGAAAATATACTCATTTACTCCCCAGTCTGTTGAAAGAAAAGGCTATAAGTCAAGTAATCTCCTAAGTGACATTTTGTTTGAAAATTTACTTATATTTAATTTTAGGTATTAGTGCTTTGCCTGTCTGCATGCATGTGTACCACATAGGTGTCTGGTGGAAGCAAAACCATAAAGGGAGAATGGATGTCATGAAACTGGGCTTAACAGATATTCATGAGCTGTCATGTGGTCACTGGAAATTAGACTACAGTCTTTATAAGAGCTCTTAAATTCAGAGTCAACTTTCAAAGTTCTTAATATAACACTTCAATAGGATAAGGGAGACAACATATTTTATCAATAGAGAAAATTAAATTTAAAATACACAGACAGGAAAGATAATGGCATGCAAAGATCAGAGGAATTTTCTTTCTGTTTATTTTCAAGTATATTGCTTTTCAATGTTTAATCTTTAACCAAATATATTTTCCAGAAAAATTATGTATAATTAAAAAAATTCTGACACAGTTTTTTGAAGTTCTTCCAATTTAACTAAGCATCAATTGAGATTTTAATATGTCTATAGTGTCTCATTCAAGCAAAAGTCATGGAAACAGTGTGTTGACACTACAAACAGATACACAGGACAAAAAGGAAACAGTGTGCTGACAGTACACATAGATAGTAAGCATAATAGAAGGAAACATAGAGGCCAGAAATAGGCAAACATGGCCTGTTTCTCACAGTGGTCCAGAAACAAGAAAAAGAAAAAAGAATTGCTCTCAGAAATAATGTGTTGCTGTTCGCCATTGGTATGAAGAAGGAGTGAGGAATCTCCTTTGATTATTATATGTTAAAAGACATAAATTCAAAAGAGAGACAAAACTGTATTAAAATACAATATTGGAACATTTTGCAAGGGAACAGAGAAGAAAATTATCATAATACAAGGTTTGGCAAAGAGTTCTTGGCATAGCAAAAAACAAAACAAACAAGTATATGCATAAACATGATTTAAAAACTCAATTGGATTTCATTAATCTACAAAAACATTGATGTCAGAACTATTCAAAGACAGTATGAAAATATTATATACAGACTAGAAGAAAACATATGCAAATGACATATCATAAAAAGCACTTGTATTCAGGATATAGTAAATGTATTTTAAAATTCTCAAAACATTGAAAAAGCAAAGGAGACAATTAAAATTAGGTCAAAGTTTTAAGCAGATACCTTATAAAGGAAATTCTGTGGATCAAAAATAAGCATATGAAAATATTCTCAACATCATTACTTATTAGGAAAATGCCACTCAGAACCATAATGAGATGCTACTACATTTTTACTAGAAGAGCATAAATTAAAATTAAAATTAGAAGTAGATAAAAATTTAGCTAAGGATATTTCCTACAAGGCTTTAAAACAATTGAAATCTACACACTGTTGGTAAGAATTCAAGGACAAGAATATCCAAAGCATGGCTCACCTCACAGGTCATGTGCAAAAGCTTTCTTGTTTCATGTGTGACTTTAAATTTAATCTAACAGACCCAGTTCCCCAAAGAGATTACAGTTACTGATGGGAGGGGGCATGATTTACAATGCTTCTCTTTTACCCAGAGGTTTTTATTCTTGAAACCTGGGGTCAATCAGGTTTTATTGCACCTGCTGTGCAATAAAATTGTAAATTTTATGTGATATAAATTGATGACAGCTAATTTCTTTTAAGCTAAATAAGGCATGCTTAAATGAAAATCCACAGTTATGTAGAATAGGGTGAACTGGTCTACCCATTGACTCCTTTTCTGGATATTACAGTACATAACTGAACATTATCTTTAAATCTGAAACATTCAGAGCATAATAATTGTGGCTTTAGTATCAGTCAGGTAGATGATTGATTAGGGTGTTTAATTCACAATGTACCATATCACTTGGGGCAGCAAAGGAAAAACCAGACTGATTACCTTTGTCACTTCAAGCTCAATGGATTCATGGGGAGGCCTCCAGAGAAGAACTGCCCAAATGATGAATTAAGAGTTCCACCCTCAGTGATACCTATGGATTTCAGAAATTTAGCCATCTCTAATTATTCCCCTGTATTCTGTATTCATTTATAAATTTATGAGAAAGATTTTAAGAGACAATCTTTGTGGTGAACTTACAAAAAAGCAAGGAAACTAACAAAACAAATACAAGTGAATTTTTATTAAGTTGACCAAGTGTGAGCTTCATGGTCCATTCATCAAGAAAGATGAAGAGCAGACTGGAAGGTACCTGGGAATGAGCATTTTATGGATCATTTCCATGCACTTAAAAGTGCAGAAATGTGGAAGATAAAAATGATAATTTCTATTTCTTAGAACTTTTACCAAATTCTAGAGAACTGGGTCAGAGACAAATCTTTAGTTTAAGCATGTAAATAAAAAAATCTGAACATTGTAATAAGTTCCATTGTGCTCACAAGTCACTGTGAAGGACATTTTCCTGACAACAGAAACATTTATCTTCAAAGAAAAATTATACTTTGATAAATGTCTAGAAAACATTAAAATTGCAGAAATTCTGCCATCTGTCAAGATTGCAAATAAAACCTATACATTCTGTATCAAATACAAATCAAGTGGTGTGCTGCGTGTTGGTGGTGCAGGCCTTTAATCCCAGCACTCGGGAGGCAGAGGCAGGCGGATCTCTGTAAGTTCAAGGCCAGCCTGGTCTCCAGAGCCAGTGCCAGGATAGGCTCCAAAACTACACAGAGAAACCCTGTCTCAAAAAAACAAACAAAAAAACCTACAAATCAAGTGGTGTAACATTAAATAAGGTGCACATCTAACCTAGAGCAGTAGTGACCACTGAAGATTTACCTTCAATGCATTGGCAAGGCTTGTGATATCAATATATTCAGTCACCCAAGTTATAGTAATGAAACATTGATTTAGAAGGCCAGCTAAGAAACATCAGTCAAAATGAAGAAGAAAGAAACCCATGACAGCCTACCTTTGCTGCTGTTTACAATCAAAACTATGAATAAAATGAAAAATCTGCTGTTGCAGGATGCTACCAATAATCTGTATGTCACTGAAGAGAGCCAAAACTTGAGAAATTATTTTTTCATTTGTATATGGCTCATTTCTCATGGGTTGAGGTGTTGGAATTTCATCTCCACTCTTTACTATTAAGAGGGTGAAAATTAAATCCAGTATAGTTTTTGCAGATAGGCCCATTGAGAAATTACTAGGATCATGCTATCATTTGGGTAGAGCCTTCACGACTGAATACTAGCAGCTTAGTAGGAAGATAGTAGAAGATAGACAGGCACACACACACACACACACACACACACACACACACACACACACACACACACACAAAGTCCTTGTCTCCTGTCATGGGTTGCCTTAGTATTCTATCAACAGAAAGGACCTTGCCATATCCATCTCCTCAGCATTGTGCCTCTAAAGCCACATATGGGCATCACACTGCAAAAATAAAGTTCACACTATCATACTAGAAATAGTCTACTTTGGATGTTTTTCTTTGTTGCTAATTAGTTTGAGTCCTCTACAAGATTTATGGTCCCTGTATATATTCCATTTCAAACTCTTTGCTGTTTGACATTGGGTCTCACTCAAATATGCAGTTTTCAAAGAGCTCTCTTCTCACACTGCAAGCAGATTCTTTGGGTTGACCTTATGGGAATCCTTTCAAATTGTACTTTGGTGAAAGATGAAATCTTTTTCACTTTTAGTGGCCTAACTGTTGCTTGTTACTTTCTGTAGGACTTTGTCCAATATGTGTTTTACCAACAATAGACAATCAAATGAAAAGGAAGTCATTGGCCTGTCAATCTCTCATTCTTTGAAACTCATGATCCTCTTTTCTTTTGTTGTTCTGCTTTTAGTACCATGTTTCCTGTTCAACTAAAACAACAACAAAATTGTTGGCAGTAACAATAGTCCAAAAGTACACGAATTCTTACTTTGGTTAATGGCTCTAGTGTCACAAAGTCAAATTTGTTATACTTCAAGTGAACATTCAAAATTATAAAAGACAATAAGTAAAAACACTAAAAATGAAAAATTTGAATAACTCATAAATATAAGAGAGAAAGGTGCAATTGTAGAATGAAGATGATAAATGAAAAATTCAAAGATATTGAAGACTGTTTATTGGATGGATTGCTTTTCTCATGACTGTGACCTGACAAGAAGCAACTGAAAGAAGTATTTATTTGGCTCATGATTTTAGAAGATTCAGTCTCTCATAGAGGGGCCTTCCATAGAGCTTGTGGCTCTTCGCCCATGTGGCATAATGTTCATGTCTGAGAAGATCAAGGAGCAGAGACAAACTTAGAAGGAAGCAGATCTAGGCTCTGGAACCTCAAGCTTGACCTCCCAGTCAATGGCCCATTTCCTTCCTCTAGGACCCACCTATATCCTACAGGTTACAAAACAACAATAAATAGCCCAACTTACTGGAGATGAAATATTTAACCACCAACCTTCAGGGAACAATTCAAATTTAAACCATAATACAGAATCCACAGACTTTACTCATTCATTATGTATCTGGAATTAATATATCCAGGTATGAAAGTCTACCCAGAATACATACCAGGTCTTCAACCTTGTAGATACAAGGAGTAATCAGGAATACCATGGAATGACTAGTTATTCATCTTTTTAAATATCAATAATGAGGATATATTTTGTGTGTGTTTATCCAAAGGCTTATTCTATTCTTCTAAATACCATCATATATATCAAAAGCCCTGAGGACAAAATAGAAATATTCATATTCTATGCACCCAGGAACATCCCTGGCCCGTTTTCTGGGAATGATATTACTGCCTGGCTTCTCTGTGTAGTGGAAGAATAAATCATCAGAGACATCATAGGACTGAACTGGCAGCAGTTATTCCTCCTATGCCCAGCTGGCAGAACCTTGTCTAATTTGTAAACCTCGGGATGGATTGCTGTCCTTTTGAAGAAGTCACATTATTTATTTTCTAGAGACATTAATTTTATTTCAGTTTTTCTTCACTAGGTAATTAGGGTGTCTTGAGGCTAACCCATTTTTCATCTAGGACTATAAATCTTGTCATTATTTGACCTGCCTTTTTAAATTGGACCCTGCTTTCCAGGGTCTTTCTTTTCTCTCTCTCCATAACATTTAGAATATGTTTATAAAAGAGCCATCACCCTTATCTATTAAAATATGACTCCTAGTTTTAACCAAAGAAGGAGGTAATATGAGTGTTTTTGATAATCTAGAACTATAAATATATTCCATTTCTTTTATGTTCAGTGTTACATATACATAGATGATCTGACATGTAAAAATATATTCTAAATGTCTTCTATATGTTCTACTTTTTTTTGGTGGAACCATGATATGTGTTTAGCTCTGCTTTTTTTCCCAGATAACCTGGGCATTTAATAATTACATTTTATTTGTTAATTAATTTCATGAAATTTCCATGCAGGTATATATTGTATGTTGAGAACATTCCTCCTCATATCTGTTACCTCTCTTTGGGTGCCTCACTTTCCCCCTGTTAATTCCTCTGTTTCCATAGCCAGTTTTATTTTACTATCATGTTATATATACATATGAAATTTTATGTATTTATAGACATTTTATCTAATTATTGCATTTTTTCCTCTAAATATTTTAGGAAATAATGACAAAATCTATTTTATTAATCAACAATATTAAACACGTGTAGGTGTCTAGTTGATCTAGAAATAAGTTCATTGTAGAAGAATCTTCTATGAGTATCTGGTCTCAAAGTCATATCAGATTCCACCCCAATGTACACAGTGATTGATGTTCATTCTCCTCAGTCCTCCTAAGTTTATACCAGTTCTCAGAAAGATGTTTGTCAAAGAAGACTTGTTGAAGAAAAGATTTTTGCCTTGATAGAGGTAGATAGTACAAGTTTAGAGAGAGGTCTGGCACAGGGTAAATGTTAGGGGATCCACAGGGATGACTCCAACTAAGAATATAGGCAGTGGTGGAGAGGATGCCATTGATGCCCTTCCCCTATAATGAGATTGATATCTACCTTGGTTACCATTCCTAGAGCCTTCATCCAGTAGCTTTTTGAAGCAGAAACAGGCACCCACAGCTAAGCACTGAACAATACTCCTGGTATACAGTTGTGGAGAGGGAGAAGGGATGAGCAAAGGAGCCAACACAGTGCTGGAGAAACCCACAGAAACAGTTGACCTGACCTAGTGATAACATGGAGACCCTAGTCATAAAGCTGGGGAAAACACATTCGACCAAACCAGGCCCTCTGAATGTGGGTGCCAGCTAGGAGGCAAAGACAGTCCATGGGACCTCCAACAGGGGACCCAGTCTTTATCCTTAGAGCACTTTGATAGCCCATTCCCTATGGAGGGATACTATTGCAGCCAAGATACAACAAGGAGGGCCTATGCCCTCCCCGAAATGTTATGATGGACTTTGAAGGTCCCTCATGGAAGGCTTGGTGGGGTTGGTGTGGAACTTGGGAGGTAGGAAGGGTGAGGGAATGGTAGGTGGATATGTAAATATGACAGTCACTAAAAATCAATTAAAAAAATAAAAAAGAAGAGAAGATTTTAAAAATCATTTCTGGGGTGATATTTGGACAGGTATCAGGAAACTAGAGTTTTCAAACATTGTATTAGCCTTTGATTTAGTGAAAGAATGATTGTGTATAAACCATTTGTGCTTTTCTTGCCTAAGCTTTTATTTTCATTGGAATACAACAGTTTTTTTAATTAAAAAATCATACATTTTACATAATCCATCAAAAATAATTGAGTTAGGTGTTAAAAATTCAAACATACATTCATATCATGTCTTTTGCAGTTTTATGCTTGGAAGTGTTACTAATTTTTTTAGATGACACACTTTTACCAGCAGATTCGAAGAGTGTGGGATCAGGGTCGAAATTCTGATTGGTCATGCCTTCATATTGGACCATGGAATCAAAAGTGCCATGACTATTGAGCCATAGACTGTAATACCATGAATATCAGATTATTGACTCTTAAGTGCCATGGGTCCTGCCCCATAGAATTTTCAGTGCCTTGGAATCTGTGTCCTAGGTGTACAACATGCTTTTCCACTCACTTTACTGATTCCTGCCATACTCTTTGCTTTTACTTTGAATGTGTGCTTGTATCTACCACATTGATCCTCTTTTAAACACATGCAATGTGTGTTCTGTATAGAGCACAATATCATTATTTGGTTGTTATTATGTTCTTGCTTGGACTAACTTAGCTCTTATCTAAACTACTAGACAAAAGTATACTGTGCTCTGTGATCAGTACTCATTAAATAATGATAGATTTAAAAGTGAATTCATAAAGAAATGCATTTTTTCTATGTGAGAGTTAATTATAACCTCTGCTCATTATCACAAAGACTAGAGCCATTTATCAATAAGAAAGTTGACTGATTATAAAACCAACAAATTGTTACTATATGCTAAAGCTGAGCACAATGGTGTCAGAACTAAATTGACAATAGGTAGTTTATTAAAAGGATAGTACTCACAGAAGGACCAGTGACCAGGTTTACACCTGAGCCAGTGTGACCTACCCATATCTGCTCAGCCAGGTGGGAAAGAATAAAGAGTGTCATGTGTGTGCCTCTCTGCTACTAAAGCCTTGCTATGACACTCTGACCACACCCCAGTGGGTGTGGTCAGCAGTAACTTTAACAGGATTACTCCCTGCAATTCCCCTTTTAGACTAAAGAGGATTTAAACTTAACAATGTAAGTTATGTTATGTATAATTAACAATCATAAAGGTGAATTACAAGAAGATATAATAATTCACTAATATCACATCCTAACTATATCTATTCCAACTAAACCCTAAAGTCATCTGAAAGAGATGTCCAAGCCTAAACACCTCCTTCCAAACCCAACCCTAAATAAAATGAAACTATGCCTAACTTAAGTGTACACTATCCTTAGTGGCAACAGTGGGGGAAAGGAGGCATAGTATTCTCCAAGTTACTTCCTGATGAAATAGGATGACGATACCTTCTTGGGGTCCTGTAGGAAGAAAATGTTAGTGTGGTTAAAGTCTTGAGTGGATTATATCCAGTCCATGTTTGGTGGGAGATGCCTGATTGAAGGTCTAGTTTGAAGTCTTTTTCTTGATTGAAGTCCCTGTGTTGATTGAAGTCAGTACCCAAATCTCTGGTCAGACTGTCAGTTCAAAAGAATCAAGTTGGATCCAGTGGACTCGAGGAGGTTTGGTCCATTTTCTTTCTGGAGAGTTCAAGGATTGCTTTTAGGCACTCCTTCATTGGCTGTATGGCTTCATTGGCGCAAACATAAATGCCAGCAGAAAAACTTTTACTTTTATATGTATGCATACTGGGAAAGGCATGAATGTGAAAATAACAATTATGAGGGAATGTATACCTTGAACTAAAGAGCCAAGAAAAGACAAATGACAGTCCCCAAATCTTACTCTTATTCTGTGTTTCATCAATTGGCTACTTGATATAGTACAGAAACTCTGAATTTTAACACCATGCTTGGATTTAGAGGAGGAAACCCAAATCCAACTCTACAGCCAGCATTGGTTTAATTGAAAAGGGAGTAGGATGTAAAGAGAAATTGATTTAGATACATATTTAGAGTTTACCATATGACAAATTCCTTTTATTTGATGGTTCTTTTTGGATAGCTGCCTTCTCTTCTAAGTATCCACCCATGCAGTGTCTTTTAGCTTTCTGGAGATGAGTTTTCCTGGAAAGATAAAAACAAAACACTTCCCTTTCCTTTGTGTGGTTTTTATACTGTTATGAGATATACCTTGTTGAATGACCTGTCATTTCTCCTCATCGAGATGTTTTACTTTTTTGACTTGGATGTTGATCAACCTTGATGGTATCCAAAGGTTTTCTTCTCCTGTGGAAACAAAGGCAAAACTTCTTCCTCAACATAACAAATGTCCTCGTTTTCACACAGAGGTAGTTACATCTTTGAAGTATACCGGCTGATTCAGTTCAGCAGGTTTTTCTGTAGTTCAGTGTCTTTCTTCAGCTGTTGTCCCTTTCTCATTAGCATTAAGAAAGTTTAGTGTTAATAAAGCATTATGTAAACTATGTTTGGGGGTTTTTGCTCCCACATCCAGTTTGTAGAGCATTTCTTTCAGTGTTCAATTAGATCTCTCTACCACTGCTTGTCCTGTGGGATTGTGTAGTATACCAGTTACATGCTTTATGTTATAATATTTGAAAAACTCTTCAAATTTGGTGGAGACATATTTTGGAGCATTGTCAGTAATTATTAGTACAGGTACACCCATAATGGTCATTACCTCTA
Source organism: Cricetulus griseus (assembly GCF_003668045.3). Lineage (NCBI taxonomy): Eukaryota > Metazoa > Chordata > Mammalia > Rodentia > Cricetidae > Cricetulus > Cricetulus griseus. Next base: position 158,604,064 of record NC_048598.1, read on the forward strand.
ACAAGTGTGTTATAACAGAATCGGCCTTTTAAGAGCTAAGAGCAGCAGCCCATTGAAACCCTGAAAATGTGTCTATAGCATGATGCACATATTTTAAATCTCCAAATTCTGGAAAGTGAAAGACATCCATCTGCCAAACCTCATTTCTCCAAATGCCCCTAGGATTACAGCCTGCTGGCAATGGAGTTTGATTATAAAAGGAACAGGTAGGATAGTTTCTCAGTATCTCCTTGGCTTATTGCCAAGTGATGGAAAAATCCTTTTTTAAACCTTTGCTATTTACATGGTGTTTCTTACAAAATTCTGAGGTTTCTAGCATGCTTCCTATTAATAAACAATCAATCTCATAATTGCCTTGTGCTAGTGGGCCTGGCAGACCCACATGGGATCTGATGTGAGTTATATATAAGGGATGGGTTCTCTTCCTGATTGTTTCCTGTAATTGTATAAACAGTGAAGTTAATTCTGTGTTGTCAGGAATGAATTATGCTGTCTAAATATGTAAAATGACTCTCTCTGCATATTGAGAATCAGTAACTATACTGAGAAGCTCTGTAAAATCCATAAATACCCTAAGAATTTTGTATAATTCTGCCTTTTGTACAGAGGTATATGGAATTTGAACTACTTTACTTATCTCTCCCGATTTATACCCTGCCTTAGCTGATTTGTTCGCATCAGTGAAGAAGGTAAGGACTCCAGAAATAGTTATTTTTCTTACAATATATGGGAGAATCCCAATTGTTGTTTTTTATGAAATTAATTCTGACCCTTTTGGGATAATTGTTGCTAATTGTTCCCAAATAGTCAGTAAAGCTATCTGCCAGTATTCATTGTCCTTCCATAAGGAAGAAATTTCCTCATTAGTTAAAAGTACTAAAATTTCTGCTGGGTCGTTTCCAGTCAGTTGACAAAGTCTTAATTTGCCTTTAGAATCAAATGAGAAATATTTTCTATGTACTGCATACCACAGGACTGCCCTCAAGTATGATTTGTATACCTAGTTAGATTACATTGGAAAAACTAAATTTTTTGTGTGATTGTCAGTAGGAGGTTTTTTTTTTTTTTTTTTTTTTTTTTTTTTTTTTTTTTTTGGTTAGGAATGGGAAATCATTTCCCCTTCTCGTTCGCAGTGTTGGGATAAAGCTTGGACCTATGCAGATTCTGTGCATGTTCCCATAGTCTCTGTGAGGTCATATGTGTGTGCCATGCCTTTTGTGAGACTGAGCGAGGTAACCCAATCACAAAAAGACAAACATTGTATGTACTCACTCATAAGTGGATTTTAGACAGAGTAAAGGATTCCCAGCCTACAATCAACACTGCCAGAGAAGCTAGTAAACAACGAAGTCCCTAAGAGAGATATGCATCATCCCCTGGAGAAGGGGAAAGGGACAAGATCCACTGAGCAAATTAGGAAGGAGCATGGGAGGAGGGAGATAGGAGAATGAGAAGGGGAGAAGAAGAGGTGTAAGGAGAACATGAGGGAGCAGAAAGATTGAATCGGGGGAAGAATAAAAGAAAACCAGAAAGGAGATACCATAATAGAGGGAGACATTTTAGGTTTAAAGAAAATCAGGCACTAGGGAAGTGTCTGGAGATCCACAAAGATGACACCAGCTAACAACCTAAGCAATAGAGGAGATGATCCCTTAAGTTCCCTCCCGTGATAATGAGATTTATGATTGATTTATATGCCATCCTATAGCCTTCATCCAGCAGCTGGTCGAAGTAGAAGCAGATACCCACAACTATTCACTGAACTGAACTGGAATCCAGTTGCAGAGCAGGACGAGTGATGAGCAAAGGGGTTCAGACCATGCTGGTGAAACCCACTGATATTTGCTGACCTGAACAACAAGGAGCTCTTGGTCCCAAGACTGATAGGTGGGAAACCAGCATGGGACTGATCTAGACCCCAGGAATGTGTTTTCAGTGAGGAGACCTCAGAAATCTATGGGACATCCTGTAGTAGATCAGTATTTATCCCTAGTATAGGTGTGGACTCTGGGATCCCATTCCACCCATAGAGATACTCCGTGAGCCAACACACATGGGGTGGGCCTAGGCTCTATCCCAAAAGATATGATAGACTATGATGGCCCCCTATGGAAGGCCTCATCCTCCATGAGGAGCAGAAAGGATATGTGATAAGTAGGGTTTTAGTTGGAGTGGGTGGTAGGAGAAGAGGGGTGGCAGAGGGAACTAGGATTGACATGTAAAACAATCTTGTTTCTAATTCAAATAAAAAATCTGCGAAAAAATTGAGTTATTTATTTTCTGAATGTCCCATTTTTGCAAATTCTCCATATATTTCAGATATTAGGCCTCTGGGGGATTTCCCATTCAGTAGCCTGCTGTGTCTAAGTGATGGATTCCTTTGCTTTACAGAAAGAGTCCAATTTCATAATTATTCTTATTAGTGCCTGTGACTATGTTATTCTGTTCAAAGAGTCCTTTCCTGTGCCAGAAGCTTCAACGCTCATATTCCCTTCTATTACATTCAGATTAATTGATTCTTTTGTTGAGATCTTTGATCCATTTGTAGTTGAGTTTTGTCTAGGCTGATAAATATGTATCTATTTTGATTCTGCTACATACAGACATCCACTTTGACCATCATATTTCTTTAAGATGCTCTCTTTATTCCAATGTGTTTCTGGCTTCTTCATCAAAGGACCAGAAACCCACAGGTGTCTTTAATTTGAGTTTATTGACCAATCTGTTTGAATTTATACTAATATCATGCTGTTTTGTGAATTATTTTGTTTTTGTTACATTAGTTCTTTAGTATGATTCGGGATCAAGGATGTTAAAACTTCTACCTGTTCTTTTATTATTCAGGATTGTTTTAGTTATCCGGGGATTGTCACATTATAATAAAAATTTGAACATTGTCCTAGCAAATCCTGTGAAGAATTACATTGGAATTCTGATGGGGATTGCACTGAATCTGCAGAATGCTTTTGGTAGTGTGTCCATTTCTACTATATTAATGCCACTGATGTATGACCAGAGGAGAATCCACCTACTGAGATTTCATTCTTTAATGTATTTTTTATTTTTTGTATTTTATTAGAAAGAAAATTATTTTACGTGTCAATCCCAGGTCAATCTCCCTCCCCTCCTCCTCTGCCCCCCCCCAACTAATGCCCTACTCATCCCCTATCGTTTCTGCTATCCATGGGGTATTCAAAGTATGTCATATTCTTTGGGATAAGGCCTAGGCCAACCCCCTTGTGTCTAGGCTCAGGAAGTATCCCTCTATATTTGGGATGGGTTCCAAAAGTCCCTTCCTATGGTAGCGATAAGTACTGATCTACTACAAGAGACCCCAAAGATTTCCAAGGTCTCTTCAATGACACCTTTATTCAAGGGATCTATATCAGTCCCATGCTGGTTTCCCAGCTATCAGTCTCAGGAGCAAGAGATTCCCCTTGTTTAGGTCAGCTGTTTCTGTGGGTTTCACCAGCCTGGTCTGGACTCCTTTGCTCATCAGTCCTACTCTGCATCTGGATTTCAGTTCAGTTCAAGGTTTTACCTGTGGGTGTCTGCTTCTACTTCAACCTGCTGCTGGATGAAGGCTATAGGATGGCATAAGAGTTAGTCATCAATCTTATTATCAGGACAGGGCATTTAAGGTAGGCTTTCCTCTGTTGCTTAGATTGTTAGTAGGTGTCATCTTTGCAGCTCTTCCAGACATTTCCCTAGTGCCTGATTTCTCTTTAAACTTATATTGTCTCCCTCTATTATATTATCTCTTATCTTGCTCTCTTCTGTTCTTTCCCCAAGTCAACCTCCCTGTACCATCATGCCTTCCTTACCCCTCCTCTTCTCTTCTTCTCCTCTTCTCATTCTCCTAGTTCCCTCCCCCCTCCACCCATGCTACCAATTTTTCAGGAGATCTCCTCCTCCCTTTTCTCTTCTCCAGGGGACCCTCTATGTCTCTCTTAGGGTCTCCCTTGTTTAGCTGCCTCTATGTCAGCCTGGGCTGCAAGCTGACAATCCTTTACACTCTATCTAAAATACACACATAAGTGAGTACATACAGTGCCTGTCTTTTTGTGACTGTGTTGCCTCGCTAAGAATTGTTTCTTCCACTTCTATCCATTTACCTGTGAATTTCAAGATTCCATTGCATTTTTTTTCCCCGATGAGTACTCCATTGTGAAAATGTACCACATTTTTTCTATCCATTTTTCAGTTGATGGTCATCTTGGTTTCTTCCAGGTTCTGGTTATTACAAATAATGCTGTTATGAACATAGTTGAACAGATATCCTTGTTGTAAGAAGGACTTTTGGGTATATGCCTAAGAGTGGAATTGCTGGATCTTGTGGAGACTGATTCCCATTTTCCTGAGGAACTGTCATACAGATTTCCAAAGTGGCTGTACAAGTTCCCAGCAGTGGAGGAGTGTTCCCCTTTCTCCACATCCTCTACAGCTTAAACTGTCATTGGTGCTTTTGATTGTAGCCATTCTGACAGGTGCAATATGGTATCTCAGAGTTGTTTTTATTTGCATTTCCCTATGGCTAAGGATGTTGAACACTTTTTTATGTTCCTTTCAGCCATTTTAGATTCCTCTATTGAGAATTGTCTATTTATTTCTGTACCTCATTTTTAAATTGGATTATTTGGTGTTTGGGAGACTAGTTTCTTGAGTTCTTTGTAAATTTTGGATATCAGCCCTCTGTCAGATGTGGGGTTGGTGAATATTTTTTCACAATCTATGGGCTGTCGTTTTGTCTTGTTGACTGTGTCCTTTGCCTTACAGATGCTTCTCAGTTTCAGGAGGTCCCATTTAGTAATTGTGGATCTCAGTGACTGTGCTACTGGTGTTATGTTCAGGAAGCAGTCCCTGTACCAACATATTCAAGGGTATTTCCTACTTTCTCTTCTAGTAAGTTCAGTGTGACTGGGTTTATGTTGAGGTCTTTGATCCATTTGGACTTAAGTTTTGTTCATGGTGACCCCTTTCTGCCGACTCATCACAGACTAGGTGAGTGATCCCCTGCTTTTACCCAACTCCTGTCCAAAGCGCCATTCACCCAGATCCCCCCAGGGCTTGTCCCTGCTTGAAATAGACACGCCCAGGCAGGAAGGAGCTCCCTGAATCTGGGTACAGGCCACTCTTTCTTCCATTCCTGGTGACCGATCTGCCAGGAAGTGAGTGATCCACCGCTCTTACCCAACTCCCTATCAAAGCGCCATCCATCCCAATCTCCCTGGGCCTCCTCCTGCTTGGAGTAGACCTGCCCAGGCAGTGAGGAACCCACAGAGCCTTGAAACTCCCCACTCTTACTTCCTGTCCTGCCGCCACACACCCGATCCCTATGGAGGCCTAACTCCTTCAGAGTGAGGAGACTACCAGGAGAGGCAAGACCATCCAGAGCTTCGGACATTGAATTCCTGGCCCCCACACACTACAGCATAACAAGAGGAGATAGAGAGATCCTACCTGCGCTCACTGAAATAAGATATGGGGACAGAATAAGATCTCACTCAACAACAGAAAGACCAATATGACACCACCAGAATCCAGGGTCTCCACTCCAGCAAGACCTGAAAAGCCACTCATAGTGCATGAAGAAGAGATGGACCTCAAAAATTATCTCATCAAGATGATAGAGACATTTAAAGAGGAAACAAGAAAATCCCTTAAAGAAATAGAAGAAAAAGCAAACAAAAAAATTAAATGAATTGGAGGAAAAGACAAACCAAAAAATTCAAGAAATAAACAAATCTCTTAAAGAAGCTAAAGAAACCCAAGATAAAACAACCAAACAAGTGAAGGAAGTTCTTGAAACAGTTCAAAGCATGAAAGCTGAATTAGACACAATAAAGAAAACACAGAATGAGGTGATGCTGGAAATGGAAAGACTGGATAAACAATCAGGAACTAAAGACTTGAGTATAACTAATAGAATCCAAGAGACAGAAGAGAGAATCTCAGTTATTGGAGACTCGCTAGACGATATACATTCATCAACCAAAGAAAACCTCAAGTCCAACAAGTCCCTAACACAAAATATCCAGGAAATATGGGACACCGTGAAAAGACCAAACCTAAGAATAATAGGTGTAGAAGAAGGTGAAGAAACACTGCTCAAAGGTACAGAAAACATATTCAACAAAATCATAGAAGAAAACTTCCCCAACCTACAGAAAGATATGCCTATGAAAGTACAAGAAGCTTATAGGACACAAAACAGACTGGGCCACAAAAAGAAGTCCCCCAGACACATAATAATCAAAACTCCAAATCTACAGAATAAGGAGAAAATATTAAGAGCAGCAAAGGAAAAAGGACACATAACATATAATGGCAAACCAATTAGAATCACACCCGGCTTCTCAATGGAAACTATGAAAGCCAGAAGTTCTTGGATAGATACCCTACAAGCACTAAGGGAGCATGGATGTCAACCCAGACTACTGTACCCAGCAAAACTTTCAATCACTATAGATGGAGAAAACAAGATATTCCATGACAAAAACAGATTTAAACAATACATATCCACAAATCCAGCACTACAGAAGGTTCTGGAAGGAAAACCACGGAACATAACTACACTCACAAAAACACAGGCAATAGATAATCTAATTTTGCCAAACACAAAAAAAAGCAGGAGGGCAAAATCCACACCCAATGACACCACCAACAATAAATCCAAAACAAACAAGAACCAACGAACAATGGACATTAATATCCCTAAATGTCAATGGTCTTAACTTACCTATAAAAAGACATAGGCTAACAGAGTGGATACGAAGACAGAATCCATCCTTCTGCTGTTTACAAGAAACACACCTCAACTTCAAGGACAGGCGATACCTCAGAGTAAAAGGATGGGAAAAGATTTTCCAGTCAAATGGCCTCAAGAAACAAGCCGGTGTAGCAATCCTAATATCTAAAAAATTGGACTTTAAACTAAAATCAATCAAAAGAGATGAAGAGGGGCATTTCATACTCATCACAGGAAAAGTCCATCCAGATGAAATCTCAATCCTGAACATCTATGCTCCAAATACGAAGGCACCCACATTTGTGAAGGAAATATAACTAAAGCTCAAACCACACATAAAACCACACCCACTTATAGTAGGAGACTTCAATACCCCCCTTATGCCACTAGACAGGACCACCAGACAGAAACTTAACAAAGAAACAAAAGATCTGAAAGAAGTTATGACCCAACTGGTGTTAACGCATATCTATAGAGCATTCCATCCAAACTCAAAAGAATATACCTTCTTCTCAGCATCACATGGCACCTTCTCTAAAATTGACAACATAGTAGGCAACAAAGCAAACCTCCATAGTTACAAAAGAATTGAAATAACCCCCTGTATCTTATCAGACCACCATGCATTAAAGCTAGAATTCAGCAACAATACAAATGGCAGAAAACCTGCAAACTTTTGGAAAATGAATAACACCCAATTGCACCATTCCTGGATTGAGGAAGAAATAAAAAAACAAATTAAGGACTTCTTAGAATCTAATGAGAATGCAGAGACAACATACTCAAACTTATGGGACACTCTGAAAGCAGTGCTAAGAGGGAAGTTCATAGCACTAAGTGCCCACATGAAGAAACTAGAGAAAAGTCACATTAGAGAACTGACAGAACAACTGAAAGCACTAGAGCAAAAAGAAGCAAACTCACCAAGGAGGAGTAGACGCCAGGAAATAATCAACCTGAGAGCTGAAATCAATAAAGTAGAAACTAGGAAAACATTACAAAGAATCAATGAAACAAAGAGTTGGTTCTTTGAGAAGATCAACAAGATAGACAAACCTCTAACCAAACTAACCAAAAGGCAGAGAGAGAGCATGCTAATTAACAAAATCAGAAATGAAAAGGGGGATATAACAACAGACACAGTGGAAATCCAGAGAATCTTTAGGTCATACTTTGAAAATCTGTACTCCACAAAATTCGAAAATCTAATGGAAATGGACAGTTTCCTGGATAAATATCACTTACCAAAATTAAATCAAGATCAGATAAACAGTTTAAATCGACCCATAACCCTTAATGAAATAGAAGCAGTCATCAAAAGCCTCCCAACCAAAAAAAGCCCAGGGCCAGATGGCTTCACTGCAGAATTCTACCAGAAATTCAAACAAGAGCTGCTACCACTACTCCTCAAACTGTTCCGAACAATAGAAGCAGTTGGGATATTGCCAAACTCTTTCTACAAGGCTACAATCACTTTTATACCCAAGCCACACAAAGATAAGACTTAGAAAGAGAACTACAGACCGATATCCCTCATGAACATCGATGCTAAAATACTCAATAAAATATTGGCTAATCGAATCCAAGAACATATCAGAAAAATCATCCTACACGATCAAGTAGGCTTCATCCCAGGGATGCAATGATGGTTCAACATACAAAAAACCATCAATGTAATCCACAATATAAACAAACTGAAAAAGAAAAACCACATGATCATCTCACTAGATGCTGAAAAAGTCTTTGACAAAATCCAACATCCCTTCATGATAAAGATCTTGGAGAAAACAGGAATAACAGGAATTTATCTAAACATGATAAACACGATATACACCAAACCAATAGCCAACATCAAACTAAATGGAGAGAAACTCGAAGCTTTTCTTCTAAAATCAAGAACAAGACAAGGATGTCCACTCTCTGCATACCTCTTCAATACTGTACTTGAAGTTCTAGCTAGAGCAATAAGACAAGAACAGGGGATCGAAGGAATACAAATTTGAAAGAACGAAGTCACTATTTGCAGATGACATGATAGTCTACATAAGTAACCCGAAAAACTCTACCAGGAAACTTCTACAGCTGATAAACACCTTCAGCAAGGTCTTGGGTACCAATGTAATTGTAGCCTTGTAAAAATAGTTTGGCAATGAACCTTCTGCTTCTATTGTGTGGAACAATTTGAGGTGTATTGGTATTAGCTCTTCTTTGAATTTCTCGTAGAATTCTACACTGAAGGCATCTGGCCTTGGGATTTTTTATTGGGAGAATTTTGGTGACTGCTTCAATTTCCTTAGATGCTATAGGTCTCTTAAGTTGCTTATCTGTTCTATATTCAATTTTCTGTAGTGATATCTGACCAGAAAATTGTCCATTTCCTTTAAATTTTCAAATTTTGTGGAGTACAGGTTTTCAAAATATGACCTGAAAATTCTCTGGATTTCCTCAGTGTCTGTTGTTATATCCCCCTTTTCATTTCTGAGTTTGTTAATTTGCATATTCTCTCTGCTTTTTGGTTAGTTTCGAAAAAGCTTTGTCTATCTTGTTTATTTTCTCTTTGATACATTGATTCTTTGAACTGTTTTCTTTGTTTTGACTTTATTGATTTCTGCCCTCAGTTTGATTATTTCCTGCCATCTACTCCTCAGGGATGAATTTGCTTCCATTTGTTCTAGGGCTTTCAACTGTGATGTCAACTCTCTGGTGTGACTATTCTCTAGTTTCTTCATGTGAGCGTTTAGAGCTATGAATTTTTCTCTTAATACTGCTTTCAAAGTGTCCCATAAGTTTGGGTATGTTGTGTCTTCATTTTCATTGAATTCTAGGAAGTCTTTAATTTCTTTCTTTATTTCTTCTTTTCCCCAGGAATGGCACAATTGCATGTTGTTCAATTTCCATGAATTGGTAGGTTTTCTGCAATTTGTGTTGTTTCTGAATTCTAACTTTAAAGTGTAGTGGTCTGATAAGACATCGGGGATTATTTCATTTTGTTTTGTACCTGTTGAGGTTTGCTATGTTGCCAAGTATGTTCCATATAATACTGAAAAGAAGGTATAATCTTTTGTGTTTGGGTAGAAAGTTCTATACATGTCTGTTAATCCCAAATGGGTCATAACTTCTATTAGTTCCTTTGTCTCTTTGTTAAGATTCTCTCTGGTGATCCTCTCCAGTGGTGAGAGTTCGGTATTGAAGTCTCCCACTATAACTGTGTGAGGTCTTATTTGTGATTGAGTTTTAATAATGTTAGTTTTACAAATGTTGGTCCCTTTGTATTTGGGGCATGGATGTTTAGAATTGTGATTTCTTCCTGATTGATTTTTCCTGTGATGAATATGAAATGACCTTCTTAATCTCTTTTGATTGATTTTAGTTTGAATTCTAACTTGTTAGATACTAGGATAGCTACCCCAGCTTGTTTCTTGGGTCCATTTGATTAGAATATCTTATCCCAACCCTTTTCTCTGAGGTAATATCTGTCTTTGAATTCAAGATGTGTTTCTTGCAAGTAGCAGAAGGATGGATTCTGTCTTCGTATCCAATCTCTTAGCCTGTGTCTTTTTATAGGCGCATTAAGACCGTTAATGTTGAGGGAAATTAAGGTCCATTGAGTGTTTATTCTTCTTTGTTTTTCATTTGTTATTGGTAGTGGTATTGTATGTGGATTTACCCTGATTTTTCTTTTGGGTTTTCGTAAAGTGGGATTATCTATTTCTTATGTTTTTGTGAGTGTGGTTAATTTCCTTAGGTTGGAGTTTTCCTTCCAGTACTTAAAGTAGGGCGGGATTATTGTTTACATATTTTTAAAATCTAGTTTTTTCATGGAATGTCTTCTTTTCTCCATTTATGGTGATTGAAAGCTTTGCTGAGTATAATAGTCTGGGCTGGTATCCGTGTTCTCTCAGAGTTGGCAGACTATCTATCCAGGTCCTTCTGTCTTTCAGAGTTTCATGGAGAAGTTCAGTGTTAATCTGATAGGTTTGTCTTTATATGTTACTTGGCCTTTTTCCTTTGCTGCTCTTAATATTCTTTCTTAATTCTGTACATTTGGTGTTTTAATTATTATGTGATGAGGGGACTTTCTTCTGTAGTCCACTCTTTTTGGCATTCTGTAGGCTTCTTTTACTTTCATTGGCATGTCTTTCTTTAGGTTGGGAAAGTTTTCTTCTGTGACTTTGCTGAATATGTTTTCTGCACCACTGTGTTGGGTTTCTTCACCTTCTTCTATAACTATAATCCTTAGGTTTGGTCTTTTCATGGTGTCCCGTATTTCCTAGATATTTTGTGTTAAGAATTTGTTGGATTTAAGATTTTCTTTGTTGCTGGGCATTGGTGGCACAGACCTTTAATCCCAGTACTCAGGAGGCAGAGGCAGACAGATCTCTGTGAGTTTGAGGCCAGTCTGGCCTCCAGAGTGAGTGCCAGGATTGGCTCCAAAGTGACACGGAGAAACCGTGTCTCTAAAAACAAGCAAGCAAACAAATAAATAAATAAATAAATAAATAAATAAATAAATAAATGGTTTTCTTTGCTTGATGAATTTATTTCCTCTAATTTATCTTCAGCATCTGAAATTCTGTCTGTCATCTCTTGTATTCTGTTGGCTATGCTTGCATCTGTGGTTCCTGATTGTTTACTCAGCTTTTCCACTTCCAGCATTCCCTCAGTTTGTGTTTTCTTTATTGTCTCTATTTCTGTTTTCAGGTCCTGAACTGTTTCCTTCAGCTGCTTGATTGTAATTTCTTGGCTTTCCTTGATTTCTTTTAACTTTGGTTCGTCTTTTCTTCCATTTCTCTGAAGGATTTTCTGATTTTCTCTCTTAGGGTCTGTATCATCTGCATGAAGTTGTTCTTAAAGTTGCTCTCTTCTGCTTCATCTGTTGGGATGTTCATGTCTTCCTGGTGTAGAGTCCCTAGACTCTGGTGGTGTCATATTGGTTTTCCTGTTGTTGGATGTGTTCTTACATTGTCATCTTCCCATCTCTTCTTCCAGTGGGTGCAGGTGGTGTCACTTCCTTTCCTGGTGTGTATGGGTCCGGGGTTCTCTTCAGGTGGGTGCAATTGACTTCAATACTCTGATGGGTCTCAAGTTGAGTGCAGGCAGTTCTGAGGCACTGGATCTCCAGATAGGCAAGAGCAGGACTGGTGAGAGATGTCAGCAGACTCTGGTTTCTTGGTCCTCAGGGGCCCAGTCGACTTGCCTGCAGACCCCTGGGCTGGAGTTCCCAGAGTGGGCAGGTAAAAGTTGTGCCCAAGTAAGGGGCTAAAGCAGCTCACCTCTGTACTCTGCACTCTGCACTGCCTGGGGGTGGAGTAGCCCAGTGATCTCAGCACAGTCAGGGGCTCTGAGTCTTCAGGGACTGATTTAGTTATCCTGCAGACACCTGGGTGGGATTTCCCAGAGTTGGCAGGCAGAAGTGGGGTCCAAGACAGGGGCCGAAGCAGCTCACTGCTGCACTCTGTGGGGGCCAAAACAGCACAGTGTTGTCAGCAGAGTCAGGGTTCCTGGGTCCTCAGGGACCAATCATTCTTCAATGTATTAAAGGTTTTATTATACATGTCTTTCACCTGCTTTCTTAAAGTTACTCCAAAACATTTTTGATGCAATTTTGAAAGTAATTCTTTCTCTGTTTTTGTGTTTGTTTGTTTGTTTCTCAGGCTATCTTTATATAAAGCAAGACTATCATTTTTTTTTTTTGCAGGGCGTAATTTTACATCTTGCTGCTTTGCTTTAATCATTTATGACTTATGATTTTTCTAATGTTTTTGGAGTAATTTTTGTATACAATCATAACAACTACAAATTAAGATGCAGTGACTTATTCCTTTTTTACCTGTGTTCCCTTAATCTCCTTAATTTGTCTTATTGGTGTAGCTAAGACTTCAAGTACTATATTGAGTAGGTCTGGAACTAGTGGACATCATTGTCTTGCTCTTGATTTGAGTGGACATATTTTTAGTTTGTCTCTGTTTGGGTTGATGTTGGCTGTGGATTTGCTATAAAATATCTTACTGTGTTATGGTCCTTGTATCCTAATCTCTCTAGGACTTTTATCATGAAGGGATGCTTGATTTTGTTAAAGGCCTTTACTGCTTCTAATATGATGGTAGTGTGGTTTTTGTCTTTCAATTTGCTTATGTGGTAGATTACATTTATCAGTTTACATATGGGGAACCATCCTTTAATTAATTGATTATCATGGATTATCTTTTTATGTGATCTTGAATTTGCTTGCATTATTTATTAGAATTTTTGTTTCTACATTCATAAGGGAAATGAATCTAGAATTGGTTTTCTTTGTTGGGTCTTAGTATCATTTAAACAACAGAGTAATTGTGGCCTTTTAAAGAGAATTGGGCAATGTTCTTTCTAATTTTATTTAGCAAAATAATTTGAGGGATATTTTTGTAAATTTTTGAATGTCTGGTGAAATTCTGTGATGAATCTTTCTGTCCCTGTTTTTGATAGCTTGTTTGACTGTTTATTCTTTGCTTATATGTAATCACTGCTTGTATTTCACTAGATGTTATGTATTAATTTAAATTGTTTAAATGTTCTTTATTTAACTTTGTTAAGTCATATATATCAAGAAATTTATCCATTTCTTAGAAGTTTTATAATTTGGTTTAGTAGAGATTTTAAAGTATGTTCTTCTGTTTATCTGGATTTCCTTGGTGTCTGTTTTGATGCATCCATTTTTGTCTTATGATCTTCTCTGTGTGTCTTTAGTTAAAGCTAAGTGCTTATTAATGTTATTTATATTTTCAAAACAACAGCTCATATTATTTCTTCTTTGTATGGATATTTTTATTTCTATTTTCTTTTCTTCCCAACACTGAGTTTTATTATTTTTGTCATGTACTCATTTTTACTCCTATTTCTTAATTTTGTTCTAGATCAGTGGTTCTCAATCTTTCTAATGATGCAACCTTTTAATAGAGTTACTCGTGTTGTGGTGACCCCCAACTACAAAATTGTTTTCATTGTTACTTCATGACTGCAATTTTGCCACTGTTGTGAATCATAATGTACATGTTTGACATGCAGGATATCTGGTATGGGGCTATTTGACCCCCAAAGTGTCATGACCCATACGTTGAGAACCATTGTTCTGTGTGTTTCATTAATTTGTTTATATGGAACCTTCTGATTTTTAAAATTAGGCACTTAGTGCTATAATCTTTCCTCTTAGAACCATATTCAATGAATCTCATTTGTTTTAGGTATTTTGTGTTTTTAATCTCATTCAATTGTAAAAGAATTAATTTTCTTCTTAATTTTTGTTTCTACTCACTTTTAATGTGGTAGTGGGTTGTTCAGTAACATGAATTTGCAAACTCTCTGTTGTTTCTGTTGATGCTGATATCCAGCTTTAATATGTGGTGGTTGTATAGTACATATGTTGAAATTTCCTTTATGTCCAAATGTAAATCAGTTTTGGAGAAAGTGTCACAAGAATATATATATCCTCAAGCCAGGCTTTGGTGACAACATGCCTTTAATCACAGCCCTAGGAGGCAGAGGCAGGAGGATCTCTGTGAGTTTGAGGCCAGCCTGGTCTACAGAGCAAGTTCCAGGACAACCTCCACAGAAATACAGAGAAACCCTGTCTAGAAAAAAGAAAAGAAAAAGAAAAAGAGAATTTATATCCACTTGTGTTGGGATGAAAATCTCTCTAAATATTGGCCATATGTTCTATCTCTTGGAGAGACAGTGGTATGGGAGTCACCAACTTTAACATTGATTTTTAGCTGTATTTTTTTTTAATGAACTTTGTTGTCCATGTGGTTTTTTACATACATGCTTATAATTGCAATAACTTCTTGGTGGTATTTTTCTTTGATGAATATATAGTGTCCTCTATTTCTTTTGATTAGTTTTAATTTGAAGTCTATTTTGTCAGATATTAAAACTGCTATACAGGCTTTCTTCTTTGGTCCATTTGTTTGAAGTATCTTCTCTCTCCCATACTTTTGTCCTGATATGATATCTATCCTTAACAGTGAGGTTTGTTGCTTGGATACAGAAGATAGATAGATTGTTATTTTGAATTCTAATCTGTTAGTCTATTTCTTTTGATGGGAATTTAGTCCACTATTTTTGACAAATATCATTGACATCTGTTATTTTGCTGTTATAGTGTAGATTATCTACGCCTTCCTTCAGTTTGATTTTCTTGTCTAAGATTATGCATTCTTTGGGTTTTCCTGTGTATGGTTAACCTGTTCAGACTGAACTTTTCCTGGTAAGGCTTCTTTAAAACTAGATTAGTAGACAGATGCTGCTTAAATTGTTTTTTTTAATGGAATTTTTTTCTCCAGCTAATGTGACTGATATTTTTGCTAGGTACCATAGTATGATCTGGCAACTGCGTTCTAATAGAGTTTGGTAGAACATCCACCCAGCCTCTTCTGGATTATTTATGCAGTATTTTGCAGGCATCCAGTATTGGGATGATTTTTATCCTATATGCTTTTATCTGGTATTGATTTGATGGGTGGGCATTTCCTTAGTTTCTGTTTCACTTTTTAGATTTTAGGTAAATGTGGAAGCTGTGGTTTGCCTAGTATGGAATATATCAGTAGGTTTATGGGTGGCAGAGAAGAAGACCAGTAGGCTAGGAGAAAAGGTTGAGAGACTTCAAGAGTAGTTAAGGTTAATTCTGTTCACATTTAGATGTGGAGTCCACAGGGAATTGGGAGAGTGCTGATAAGATGGTATCCTGTATATCATTTGAAGCAATAGAAATAATTATCTGTAGAGAAAGGGATGAAAAGGCTGTGGCTACCCTGGGTCTGAACCAAGTGTTGTAGTCTCCAGTGAATAGAATTGAGGTGGAAGCAGGGTCACCTCTAAAGATTTTGTTAGCAGGATGAGTGAGAGAATTGAGAAATCTTAATAGTGCACAGGAAGGATACTGTCATTCTCTTACCTGAGTCCCTGCCAGGTGTGGTCACTGGGGATCCCTGGTTTTAGATACTGGGGCATGACACTGAGGAAAGGAAATGTACTAGAAGGTGGGCTTGGAGAGTCCACAGGAATAAACATATCACAGGCAGGCAGCTATGGAATTTCTGAAGGATGTAAATGACTTTCAGACACTGGGGTCTTACCCAAAGTGATGGGAGTAGGAAGGAAAACTGCATCTGCAACAAGGTTCAGCATATTTCCCAAATAATGGAGTAAGAGAGGGATGATAGGTCCCTGCAAGCAGTCTACTACATGGCTGAAGATAGGCTGGGGAACATTTAGTGCAGGTCAAGAAGGAGAGTGAAAAGAGTCTACCTCCTTCCTTGCATATCCACTGGGCCTCCCAGGTAGAGCCATTTATTTTTCATCAGTGATCTATATCTTTCATTCACCCAATTCTAAACAGTAGAGTGAAAATTATAATCTGTGTGTGGTGTCCTACAACTAAATATCCTGGGCCTGGGAAACTGAGACAAGGACAGCCAGCTATATCTAATTCCAGATAATCTCTTACTATTTAATGATATGTCACACACAAACAAACAAAATAAAAATAGAAAGAGGGGATAGTTTAAAATACCTAACACTAGTATGGCCAATCTTATATGGGGCTTAGGGAAAGACAGTATAGTTAGAGCCTGGAAGGCAAACCCACTGAAAAGCAAACAGAAAATAGGGATTGAAAAAATGTAAGAGAAAAGATGCAAGAGTTCCTGAGGTTTTGATTATAGTGTTTTTTTTTTAACCATAGGAAGTGATTTAGAATGCTTACTCAGATGTGATAGTGATCATAGACTGATTTCATGTCAGTTTCTTTATGCTTCAAAGCCTTTGACCTCTGTTTTCTTGAAGCATTTACTTTTCAAAACTTGTCAGTATAAATTCTTTTCCTGTCCCCCTGATATACAAGGCCTTTTAGAAAATGCCTTCTGTAATCCAGAGTGACCTGTATAGCAGGTTTTCTCTGGGCCACTAACCAGCTCCCAAATCATGACAAGATTTATTATTAGCTATGAATTCTCAGACTTATTTTATGCTTTTCTCACCTAGCTCTTATAACTTAATTTAACCTGTTTCTCTTTAACTGTAGTTTTTTCTGGTGGCCTTTTACTATTCTTTCCTACTGTATGTCATACTTACCTAATTCTCATGTCTGTCTGATGGTTGCATGGCTAGCTGGCTGGCTCTGGGCAGCCTCCTCTTTTTCTCTGTCATTCTCTTCTATCTTCTCTCTTGAGTATATATTTCTCTTCTTACTTATTCTTTCTGCCTGCCTATCCCTCACCTGCCTAGCTATTGACTATTCAGTTTTTTTTATAAAACCAATCAGGTTTCTTAGGCAGGCAAAGCAACACATCTTTATATTGTTGAACAAATTCACCATTAACATATATACCACATATTTATGTAGTTAAACTAATATTCCACAAGAGAACTGTCTCAAGAAACTGGAGGTCATCCTTTTAGAATGTAAACAAAGAAGATCCCATGGAAAGGTATAAGAAGCTAAACTTAGGCAAGACCTCATTCCAGGATGTCAGAATGTTTCCTGCCATGATGATATGATACTGTGGACTTCTCCTTCAATCAAAGGTATTATCAAACAGAGCTGATATTGTATTTTCCAATTTTGTTTTAAAAACTGTAGAGACCATTGGGTTGAGCACAGGCTGAGCTTGGTATACTAGTCATATTGCAGTTTTACTAAATAAAGTCACCAGTATACATTTTTCTCTTTGCAACTGTAACTTCTCAGTTCGATGCCCAATTGTGAAACTACAATAGAAAGTTTGAAGCTGGTGTGGTTCTCTGAAGAAAGGATTCTCACAGAATGCTTCATCTGACATGCCAAGAGTATGATAATAAATTTCAAGTGAGTGTGGGTTTCCTGAGGAAGAAGATGGTACCTAAACAATGATGAAGTAACAAGAGAGTCCCATGATAACTATCTTGAGAAGATACTGTGCCACGAGAAGTGGGCCCACAAAGTGGAGATAACACTACACACAGTCTAAGATAACGCTGAAAATCTAGGCTTATTTAAAATTAAATGAAGTCATCAACAGTATCTGGAGAAGGAGAAAGGTCAGAGTTGGCATGGCTCACTTTATGTTTGGGATAAGTAAGTCATCTAGAGTTAATAAGAGAACTGATAAAAGCATTTCTGAGGATTTGGTATAGAATAGACTGGCAGATAGAGCAACGAACACAGTAGCTTGCTATGTAGAGATGAAGAGACATGAAAGGAGTCAGAATTCATGAGCCCAGATGTGAGAGGAACAGGAGATGCTTCCTGACCTTCTGATGAATATGAGCAGAGCTGCCCTTCACTGAGGAGAACTCTGCAGGTGTCTGGGCAGGAGGCCAGATGGCAGTAGAGTAGCCATTACAGAGTTACAGCCTTCCACGAGACTAAGTCTCTATAAAAAATTAATGTCTTAGCAACAGCAGGGCATCTTCTGCAAGACATCACTGCAAGACTGGTAGGAGAAAGTATTGGGTAAAACAAAGCACAGATAACTCCTTGCCCCCAAAATACATACACTACAAACAGAATATATTAGTCTCTTCATTCATTCATTCACTCATTCACTCATTCATTCATTCGGTAATAAAAATATCTATTGATCACCAACTGTCAAGAAGTTCAATTTTAAAATGTGATAATCAAGTAATACTATTATCTGGTAGTATATCTCCCCTTTTTCTATATATTTTACAATTTAGTAAAGCTTAAAAGAGAAAGAAACAGGCTGACAATAGGACATGGACTTGCAGAATCCATCTACACTTAAAATTACATTGCCACATGATTAATTTGTATTCTGCTTTAATATATCAGTCTCCTAAACTTAGAAAATGGAACTTCATTCCAGAGACAAAAGTCTACTTTCTAGGCTAACAGTCTCCTGAGATCATTGTTGCCACAAGATTGAGATTCATAAACACTCAAAGGATATCTTTACTTCAGAATGTAAAGGAACTCCTTCCTATTGGCTAACTCCACAAAGTTTTCATGTACTCACCAAGTATAATGTTTTGAATGCAAAACTAGTTTAATTGAGGAATAAAACTGTGGTGTCTATACAAATACCCTCAAGGAAGCCTTAGGAAGCCTTCCAACCATCCCATACTTGAGTTATTTTGAAAACATGAGAAATAGTTCATTTCTTCCATTAATACCATTTAACAACATTTGAATTAACACTCACCCTTTTAGACCTTATAGCTCTTAACATTTAACTACCTTGTTGATTGGCTAATTCATCTTCCAGTAATGTTTCTAGCATTCAGACTTGACAGACTATTACCTTACTTGTAAATGGATTATTTGATGTTTTAAAGTCAGAAGTTATTTGACAGAACATGACCTATAACTAAATAAACAATTTAAAAGCTGTATACCAAACCATTTTGCAGGTCTATTGATTTCCAGTTAGTGGCTAGTGACATGTAAAAAGAGTTTTAGAAGTAGCTGATTTTACCCTAGTGAGGCTTGGTGTGGTATAGAAAACCAAGAAATAATTTGACTGGCAGAGAGTGGATTGGGTCAGCTATCATTTCCTTATATGTCTCCCTATATTATTGTTGCTTTTCACACTACACCCTTATTGTTATGTTTGACAAAATTTATAAAATGTTTTTTATGAAGTAGAAGAAATGAGATTTCAATAAGTGGATGAAAAACAATAATAAAACTAGAGCTGACAATTCACATTGGCATTTTCACAAGGAGTAGTTTCTGAATGAATATCTAACAACAAAAGATGGGTTTTTAACAAGCAAGTCTGTACCATAGCAATGACTAGTTTTCCATGACTAGTGAAACATAACTTCCACTTAGGATATTCTTTTCTCTAAAGACTTCAAAACTCTTTCTCATCTGCCTGGCTTTTGTTTAGGAAAATTTGAGGCAAGGTCTTGCTTAGTAGCCAAGAGTGGCCACTAAACACCACCCCTGTCTCAGCCTCAAAAGTGCTGGGATTACAGGGGTATGCCATCATGCTAAATTCAAATGCCTTTAATTGAATTCAGAAAATATCATTGGTTTGAAGCACATTTGTTAACTATATCATCACTGACACATATGGAGACATGTCTGAGACTCACAGCACATACCTGCAAAGTTTAGAGAGAAATCAGACGTAAAACCCATCATGACAAAATTTTGAATTTATACCTAATTATAGTGACAAGGAATATTTCAAGTTTTAGTTAAACTTAGTATAACATAAAATATTTTGCATCTTAAATTCTTTCCTCAAATTCTTCCATTATGATTTAAGGGCCTTAAAATGGGTACTATAAATTGTTTTGTTAGGGCTGAGACCTCCATCATCATCGTCCTTAGGATACAAACAGCCATGAGTTTCTGTATCCACTATGACCCATTACAAATGGAAGCTTCTTTGAGTAACACTGAGAGCAGCCTTTGTCTATGGATAGAAACATAAAAATGGAAAAGGAAGTTCAGCTCCACTTGCATTAGTTAATCAAGAAGAGTAAGTTCTCTACTAGGGCTTATGACCTCCTCTTCAGTCACAGGTATTTTACTGGGTTTGCAATACCATGCATGACTTCCCTCCTCAGCATTGGGCTCAAATGAAATCAGAAAGCAGTTAATTATGCCCATAATAGTTACTCCACTCTTGCCTCAGAAGGAACATCATTTCTGGCAGGTTGGTCTAGTTCATGGGGCTTCTGGTTGTGTAATACTGCTGATGCATTTTCTCCCTCTGTAGAATACATAGCTACGGTGAAAGTTGGACAATAGGCAAGAAGATTCCAGCTCAGCTCCAGCTGAAATTTGCTATATTTTGCAAGCATGACATGTAGTGTCTTTAGCAATATGGCCTCATCAACTAGCTGTAGTAAGCATCTGAGGAAGAGCAAGACTTTGTTTTTGCATGGAGCCTCTCTGGCCTGCCTGCCTGACATGCGGGTTATAAGGTATCCCCAACATGGCATTTGGATTTTGTTTAGAAACCCCTGGCTTTCAGAAGCAGTGTGATCCATTTTCAATGTTTTTGGTTAATAACAGAAAAGGATTTCCAAATGTCTTTTTTATATACTTTTATTGTGGACTAGAGACTACTCTCCTGATGTTTTGGTGAAGAATTTGGCTGTTTTTTTGCCCTTGTCTGAAGAATCTGCCTGAGATTAAAGCCAATGGTTTTGAATTAATCCCATTAGCAGAGGAAATCTCAAAGTAGCCTAGTATAGATTTTGTTGTGTGTTATTGGTGGTAACTCTAATGGAGATAAGTAGTGAATAGGAGCAATCAAAGCAAGGAAACACATATGAAGAGAAAGGGAGCAAAAGAAGGTAGAATGGAGCTAACTCCTGTATTCAAAGAGATAAAGAGATTAAAAATTTCTTGGAATAAAGGAAGTGATGACCTCAAGGCAAAATCCCACCAAGCTCAGTTTCCATCTTGTGAGAAGGAATTAAAGAAAAGCTTATTGCTAAATGTAGTGTTTCACACATTTAATATGGAACAATGAAGGCAGAGGCTGGCATATCTCTGATTTTGGGGTAAACCTTATCTTATCTAAAGAACAAATTCCAGAACAGCCAAGTTCAGGCATTGAAGGAAACCGTGAAAAGCAGAAAGCTTGTGACCATGTAATTGAATGAGGGGATCATGTTCCATCCCCAGAAAGCAGTAGAATTTGACAACTTCAGCCATGTCATTCTAGTTTTAGAGCCAAGGATGGAAGAGAGTCATGATGGAATTCCCCCTGTGTCTAAAATATGCTACTGAGGCCAGTCACATATCAGATGTGTTTCTCTTTGGATGCCTAGAAGGCCATTGCATGAAGTTGTAAGGGTGAAGTTGATTACCTTGGAGCCCACAAGATGTTAGAGATGCCAATTCCATGGAATACCTGTCAAGCAGAGTTGCTAAACAGGGAGTTGAACCAGCCTAAGAGAGTGAAGTATGTTGTAGACAGTAAAGGTGAAAAAAGTTGGAGATCTGAATGGCGTTTTGATATTAGAAATGGAAATGCAGTGTTTGTTGTTTTCCCAGGTTGTTTTTGGTCTTGCTTTGGTCCAGCATTTTCATACTTTTCTATTTTCCCTACATTTTGGAGTCATTGTAGATCCTGTGTCATTAAATGTTGGAAGTGTGCAATTTGCTTTTTTGATTTTGATTTTTATAGGGAATTGCAGTTAAGATACTTAATAAATATCAAAAGAAATTTTGAACTTTAGACTCTCAAATAAGTTTGAGAATATTAAGGACTATGGGACTTCTCAAGTTGGACTGAATGCATTTTTGTATTATGATATGGCTGCACACGTTTGGGGAACAGTGAGTGGAATGTGGTAGCTTTGAAGAAATTGGCCAAATGGCCTCTAAAGGAAGTGGGACTAGTAGAAAGTATATCTTTGTTTGAGAAGGTATGGCCTATTCCAAGTAGGTGTCACTGTGTGTTACTGTGTGTCACTGTGGATATCTAATGTATGTTCAAACCATGCAAAATAGATCAGCCTACTTCCTGTTGCCTAGGTATCAACAGTTCCAGTTCCTTCTCTAGTACCATGTGTGCCTACATGCTGCCTTGCTTCCTTCCATGATGATAATGGACTAAACATCCACATTGTAAACCACCACAATAAAATGTTTTCTTTTACACGAGTTTCCACAGTGTCTCTTCACAGCAGTAGAAATCCTAACTATGACAAGGAAGATGTTCATAGGGAGTGGGAAGATATAAAAATATATGAGTGCTGATAATAATTGTAATGCATTATATGTTGTCAAAATAATTTTAATAAAACTTATCTTTAATGTGAAAGGTTCCATGTTATAACAAACTATAATCTCAAATTATGAGCTAAAATAATGCCTTTCTCTATTAAAAAATATTTTTAGCCAACTAACCCAAGCAAGATCTGAGGAAGTATCATAGAGGATTAATTATATTTGTCACTGGAAGATGAAAGAAACCATCTACACACAGTTTCTGTCTATCTCCAGTAGCTAGAGGAGCATTTCCAACCCCTAGAAGGAAAACTGCAACAGCTTTGAAGTGGGTCTGTACAATGCATTGTAAAGGAATATAATGTTTGTTCAATGCCAGTAGTGAACATTGTGAAATACTGACTTTGGTAATCATTAAAATATTGTAAATGTATTT
Source organism: Cricetulus griseus (assembly GCF_003668045.3). NCBI lineage: Eukaryota > Metazoa > Chordata > Mammalia > Rodentia > Cricetidae > Cricetulus > Cricetulus griseus. The sequence goes on from NC_048598.1 coordinate 158,626,924, forward strand.
TAAAAAGGCAAAGGAGCCACTTCCATGAAATGTAGAGCTCTGTCCACACATAGGGTGATTTTCACACAGCCAATGCTCCTCTCCTCATCTGTGGCAGAAAGCAATTCAACCTCATTTCCCAGTTTTCTGTGTCCTCAGAAAATGCACTTTTCCCTATCATTCAAGCAGCCATCCCTCCCTGATTACTTCTGCTCCTCTATCACTGCTGAACATATGTTACCATGAATTTTACAAAGTGTTTATTGCACCCACTACTTAGAAAATTAGGAATAGATGAGAGCAAAATACCTTGATAGTGGGAGCCAGCATAGGTTTAGAGAGAGGTCTGGCAGTAAGGAAATATTTAGGGATCCATAGGGATGATCCCAACTAAGAATCTAGGCAGTAATGGAGAGGCTTCCTTTGATTCCCTTCCCCTATAATGAGATTGATGAGTGCCTTGGTTGCCACCCTAGAGCCTTCATCCAGTAACTAGCTGATCAAAGCAGAAACAGGCAACCACAGCTAAATACTGAGCCATACTCCTTGAATTCAGTTGTAGAGAAGGAGGAATGACCAAGGGAGCCAAGACTGTGCTGGAGAAACCCACAGAACCAGCTGACCATGGAAACTCTAACAGTGGCGCCAGTGTTTATCCCTAGTGCACAAATGGACTTTGGGAGCCCATTCCCTATGGAGGGATACTATTGAAGCCCAGATACACGAAGGAGGGCCTAGGACCTGGCACAAATGATGTGACAGACTTTGATGATTCCCCCATGAAAGGCCTTACTCTCCTTGGGGAGTGGGTGGGTGGTGGGTTCGGGGAGTTGATGGGGGGCATGGGAGAATGAGAGGGTGAGGGAATAGGGGTGGATTGACATGTAAAGTAAGATTGTTTCTAAAATAAAAATAAAATAAAACATAAAACAAAGAATTATAGTACTCATGTGAATACTTTTTGAACATATGTATTTTACTCATGTACAAGGAATCTAATGTGAAAATGATAGCTTAACTTTTAGATGTATCACTCAAACATAGATCCATAGATTGAAATGATCCAGTTTTCAGAGAAAAACATTATCTGAAATGCTTTGTAAGCCACTTTTTACAGAGGAAACTTGAATAAAAATAATTGAGAAAACATGACTAGTTTTTATTAACAACTTGATGCAACCAGCAGTCACCTCCAAAAAGGGAGCAGCATCTCATGGATTATACAGATCTAATTGGCCTATGACATTGTCTGTTAGGAATTATCTTGATTATATATTCATGTGCAAGGCTCCAGCCCCATGTGGGTGTCATAAACCTGGGCAGGTAGTTCTGCCTTGCATAAAACAGCTGATTGAAAACAAGCTGCAGGATAAAAAAGCCTTGAGTTCTTTCTTCCATGTTATCTATTTGAGTTCCTGCCTTGGCTTCCTAGATGACAGAATATAATCTATAAACAAATTAATCCTTTCCTCCCTCTGTTGTTTTTTTATGGTGTTTGTCATAACAGAGATTAAATTAGAACAAAAATTTATTTAACCAGTGTACTATACTTAGAAATATTAGAACTATTAGCTACAATTAATCAATTTAAGAGTGATGTTTGATGCTTAGAGTAGGTGGACATTTTATGTCTCACCAGCCTGCTCCCAAATAACTGCATAGAGACTTAAGTATAGATGCTCTGCTGATAGCTTAGGCTTGTCACTAACTAGTTCTTACAACTTAAATTAACCCATATTTCTTATGTGTGCTCTGCTACAAAGCAGTACTTTTTTTTTTAGCAAGTCCTGCTCATCTTCTTCTTTTGCATCTTCTAGTGACTCCTTATGACTCCATCCATCTTCTTTACCATGTTCTCTCCAGTTGGCTCTCTTACCTAACTTCTTTCTGCCTAGCTACTGGCCATTTATCCATATATACAACAAATCAGAATGTGCCTTGGCAATGACTTGTCTTCACAGTTTACAAAAAGGTTATACCACAACAGTTTAGGGCATCTTAACATACAATTTACTTTATAAGATAACTTATATACAATTTTAGTAAATATTGATAATTCTAATAAACCAAACTTCGCTACCACATTGTATTCATGATATGGAGTGTTTCTTTCTTTTTTCTTGTTCTCTCTAAGTCTGTGTGTGTGTGTGTGTGTGTGTGTGTGTGTGTGTGTGTGTGTGTGTGTATGTACACATGAGAGGGGAGGAGGGAGGGAGGGAGGGAGAGAGAGAGAGAGAGAGAGAGAGAGAGAGAGAGAGAGAGAGAGAGAGAGGCCAAAGCTTCCCTTGCAAAACACTGCACTGGCCAGACTAATTCAAGTTTGTGCCTCCTCTTCTGAATTGCAGATATGTACTACCACACGCAGCATAATAAATTGCCTTAGAGTAATTTCTAATCTATTAATGCACTACTTAGTTTCCTTTAGTCACACTTATCCCTTTAATTAAAATTTTAACTCTATAAATGATGAAGTATTTATCTCTAACTTACCTTTGGAAAAAATATTTTGTTAAAGTAGAGAATTGTTTCATGGATCATTTCCAGTAAGAAATAGTAACCAAAAGTTGACTTATGCAAATAAGGAGAAAAATATGTTATCTCCAATATTTTAGTGAGATTCCAAAAGGAAATAAGAACCAACATTGAATGCTGAGCATGTCTAGTATCTATAAAGAGAAGACATTCACAAAGAATCTCACATCTCCATTGAAGAAACTGCCAAAGAGCTAGTAAGTAGGCAAGTGGAACTCAAAGGAGAGGCAGCAGATGGCTGTCACCAGAGCAGAAACTGGGGAGAATTAGCTTTGCTTAGCTTATACCCTCATTGGAGATGCAACTAGAAAATTAGGAGTATTATCTCTGCTTGAAAAGGAAAATAAATGATGAGAAAAATTATGTAAACAATGATACTATGAAGTTTAGTTTTTAGTAACTTTTACTGAGAAATATAAAATATGCCAAGAAAAATCTACTTAAGCCTCTGGGAATGCTTATGGATAATCAAACTCTCAACTCCTCCATGAACATATGGAATGGTTTGAAAAGGATACCATGAGTTAATTTATTTAATACATCTCTCTCCATTTGTATGCTTCCTACAAATGATGACTACATTCCTTTCCATACATGATAAGATTCCATAGTGCATATGTACTAAATTTCGTTGCCAATTAGTCCCTTTCATATGTGTGTATATAACACAAAAATAGAAATGAAATTTTTTAGGGGAACAAAGATGACCACCAGGAAGATAAATGCTAGAGAAACAAATGACAGGATACAGTAGTATGCTTATTTTTCTATATATACTTATGTAAAATTTTCAACCAATACAATTTAGAAATGGTACTTTCCTAAAACAGGTGTGTATCATTTTGTGGAATAGCTAAAGCTACTGTTTATTAACTTTTCAGTTTGGTCTGGTAGTCAAGTAAGATTTTATTATAAGTCATTAATGTAATATAATGAAAGTTAATTAATTTGAATTTCCATAATTTATATTGTGGTAGTAAAGCATTCTTTATGGTATCAATATAGAAAAAAGTAAATAAATAGCAAATGTAGCTTTCTATAAGGCCTCTTAAATACTTCCTAGGAAGACATTCAATCAATTTTAAATAACTTATCATTGCATACCCCTACAGAAGGAGGCATAGGTTAAGTCAAAAGGAGTGGCATAGTTTTAGTTTTAAAGATTCCGCACATGATGTTTTCTAAGTCAGCTTTCTCTGGAAACTTCATAAACACACACACACACACACACACACACACACACACACACACACACCTTGACTGTTTTATAACACATTTGGCTTTCTTTTTTCCTTTATTTTTTAATTGAGAATAGATTTCTTTTTTTGTTTGTTTTTTGTTTGTTTGTCTTTGTTTTTGTTTTACAAGACAGGGTTTCTCTATGGCTTTGGAGGCTGTCCTGGAACTAGCTCTTGTAGACCAGGCTGGTCTTGAACTCCCAGAGATCCACCTGCCTCTGCCTCCCGAGTGCTGGGATTAAAGGCATGTGCCACCACACCAACGCCCGGCTTAATTCTTAGTTGAATCTTTATATGGTTTGAGTATCAGAGTAACTGCAGCCACTTAACATGTATAAGGCAATGTACTTTTTGTTTCTTCTTTGTGGAATAATTTGAGGAGTATTAGCATTAACTCTTTTAGAAACTCTGGTAAAATTCTATTCTAAAATGATCTGGCCCTGTTTTTTATTTTCTTTTTCTTATTGCAGACTTTTGATGACTATGCCTATTTCAGTAGAGGTTAAAGTTGTATTAAAATTGTTTATCTGATCTTTATAAAACTTTAGTAAGTGGAAAATTTTCTGAGGAAAATTATTTCTTTTAGATTTTTTTCATTTTGGTGGAATAACTTGTTTTTAAGTATGTTCTTATGATTGTCTGGTTTCCATGATTTCTGTTGCTATGTCACCAATTTCATTTCTGATTTTTAAAAGTTCAACATTCTTTCTCTTCTTCCCTCTCTCCTCCCTTTTCTCTTTCTGTCTTTAGTTAGTTTGATTAATGTTTGTCTATCTTGTTGATTTTCGCAAATAACTGTTTCATTGACTCATTTATCATTCTTGTTGCTTTTATTGATTTCAGCCTTCATTTTGATTTTTCTTAAATCTACTCCTTGTGTGTGTGTGTGTGTGTGTGTGTGTGTGTGTGTGTGTGTGTGTGTGTGTGTTTACTTCTTTTGTTAAAGAGCTTTCAATTGTGCTGTTCAGTTGAGCTATTAGAGCTATCCATTTTTTATGTATGGACTTGTTCCTTTATCTTAACACTTAGTACCACTTTCATTGTGTTCAATAAGTTTGAGTATGCTGTGTATTCATTTTTATTGAATTCTAGATTAATCTTTTATTTTTGTATTAACCCACTTTATATTCAATAAATGATTGATCAATTTCCATAAATTTGCAGCTTTCTATTATTGATAAACAGCTTTAATCTATGGTGATCTGAAAAGATGCAGGGAGTTATTTCTATTTTCTTTTATCTGTAGAGGTTTGCTTTATATCTGAGTATGTGTCAGTTTTAGAGGAAGTTCTATCAAGTCCTGAAATGAAGGTATATTCTTTTGTGTTTGGATTAAATGTTCTGTACCTATTAGTTAGGTCCATTTGGTTTACAGTCTCTGCTAACTCCAGTACTTCTCTGTTAAGTTTTTGTCTGGATGATTTGTCTTATGTCAAAAGTGTGGTATTTTTTAATCAGTCTCCCATTATCAGTGTATATGATTCAATATATGATTTAAGCTGTAGTAGTATTTCTTTTGCAAATGTGCCTGCCTCTGTTTGGGGCATAGATGTTCATAATTGAAATGTAATGTTGGTGAATTTTTCCTTTAATGAGTATGTAGTGCCCTTCCTCATATTTTTTGATTAATTTTGGATTGAAGTCTATTTTTGTTAGATATATAAATGACTATGCCAGCTTGCTTCTTAAGTCAATTTTCTGTGTATAGCTTTTCTTAATCCTTTACCCTGAGATAATGTTTATCCTTGATGTTGAGGTGTGTTTATTGGATACATAAGAATGATGGATCTTATTTTGTACATCTGTTCTGTTACTTTGTTTATTTTTATTGGAGAATTGAGACCACTGATATTGAAAGACATCAATGACAAGTGACTATTGTTTCCTGTTAATTTGTTGTTAGTGGTGATGCTAGTGGTGTGTGTGTGTGTGTGTGTGTGTGTGTGTGTGTGTGTGTTTCCCTTCTTTTGGTTTTGCCTATGTGAGATTATTTGGTAACTGTGTTTTCGTGGGTGTAACTATCATCCTAAGGTTGTAGTTTTTCTTCTGTCACTTACATTGTGCTAGATTTTTAGATAGATATTGTGTAAATATGATTTTATCACATAATGTCTTAATTTTTCCCTCTATGGTCTTTGAAAGTTTTGCTGGGTATAATAATCTGGGCAGTCTTCTTTAATTCTTTTATTTTCATGGGTTTCTTTAAGTGATTTATTTATTTTTCCAATTTTTAGTGTTTTACTGAATTACTTTAAAGGGTTTATTCATGTCCTCTTTAAGGTCAACTACTAGATAATAGTTGTTGGTTTTACATAGTTGGTTTTTAAGGTATTTTACTTCTGCTTCAGTTATGTTGCAGCATTCAGGGCCTGCTCATGTAGGATGCTAGACTCCAATAGAGACATACTGTTCTAGCTGCTACTGAATGTGTTCTTATGCTGGTAGGATAAGTCTATGTGTGATTTCTGGGTTTGTCTTTGTTTAGTGGGTATTTTGTTCCTTGGTTACTGTCTCCTTTCTGGATTTTCAGTGAGGATGATGGTTATTTGTTGCCTGTTCAGCTATTCATTCACAGAAAATGCCTACAGGTGTTGGAGGCTAGAATACACTGATATGGCAAGGGAGTGCTTAGTAGAGGATTGTCTGTGAGATACATAGGAGGTGTAGGCAGAGGGGAAAAGAAGATACAGTTGTTGATCTGTTTTTTATTATGTGACTCTGTGTCTGTCACTATTTGTTGAACAGCACAGAATTTCATGAGGGAGGGATGGAAATCTTTATAGGAATCAAAGAGAATTTAATACGGATTTGAATCACTATTCCAACTGATCCCAACTGACCCACAGCAACAAACATTATTACAAATGTCTTTATGAACTAAAATCCATAAATGTTGAATTCTACCTTTATGGTGTATTTTAGAACGTAGTTTTCAGACTCTGTGACTGTCGTGTTCAGCAAATGATATACATGCATTTTTTCAAGTTGGGGGCATGGAAGTATATAATATAAGCTTACAGCTATGTATTGCTTGTGTTTGTACAAGTTGATCACATAGGAAATTCAAGGCAAGTAAGGTTGTTTGTTGCATTGTTTTCTTCAAAGCAGGTTAAACAAGCAGGCTGGGTATCCAGTAAGATCCAGTACATTAGCAAGCTGTCTTGGGATCACCGGGTGTCTTAGGATCACCAGGTGTGTTATTAACTATGGCTCTGAGGTCAAACAAACGTTCCATCCTTATAGAAAGTAAGAGATACTTTTATGGTCTTTCATTGACACACAGTTTGAACTTTATACCTCTTAAAGCTGTTCAAGGCAGAATTGTTTGGGCTTCTTGTAACCAGACCCATTTCTTTGTCTCTTTACAATGTATATTCCATGCTATTATATTCCTATTTGTTGTTATCCTTTGTTGGTACTGGGTAACAAGTTGTGAGACACTGCCTTCAGTTCTCATCCCTGGATTCATACAGTGTCTGCTCCTAAAATCTGTCTTTTTTTTAAAGGCGATCATGGATGAAGGTAAAATCCCACATTCTCTCTAATATTTACCTCATCTAACCATTTAGATCCATTAACTCAGTGTTAGGAGAAGATATTTTCCAAAACAATTTGAGTAACAGAATGGAATTTATTTTTATTTATGTTTGATATATTTTGCTTTTTTGAGTATATATGTGAATGACTGAGAACTCCTGTAGCCTAAGTTTGCCTCGGAATCACCTCAATCCTCCTGACTCCACATCTCACCTATCCAATTCCTAGAATTTCTTGAAAATTTGTGAATTTGTGGGATGTATTTAATTTATCCTGAAAACCACCACCAAATTCCATGGACATGTTTTCCTGTGAGAATGTGGAAAAATTAGTTTCACCATATGACCCAATTTTTCTTCTACTTTTGCTTACAGGCTTTTTCCACCTGTAAAAAAATTTTAAGAAGGAGGATCTGAAGTCAATCCAGGTAGAATGTCTTATTTTCTTTCAAATTCAGGTCACTTTATAACTTTAATATTCCAATTAACTTTTTAAAATAACATAGCAGTCTGTTTAGCAAAGGATACAAGTGTCTACTTCATGATATACTTTTGAAATTAATTTTCAAATACAACTTATATAAATGTGAAAGTACCCAAAACTATACAAACTAATCTAACTAAATATTTCTTGTTAAATAGAATTCAAAAGATGCATTTCATTTTCAGAAACTCCATAGATGTGTGTCCAGAATGGACATATCCAGGGTTTCGTTCTTTTGTTATTTTCCCTTCCTTTAACTCATATGCACATGTAAACACATATTTGTGGAGAAAACTGTGTCCAACTGGAATGAGCAAATTTTATTGTAGTGTAAACTAAAGAATGCATATGACATTGTTGATACGGCCTGCATTTGTCTAATGCATTTTGAAAGCTATGATTGCAATTACATAATCAAACATCACTATGTGCAGTTATGGATATGTGATGAGGGAAGAACAAGCATCATTTCTCCTTTGTCTCAACATGCTTTAGTGTGGTGTTTCTATGGACTGAGCATGTTTTTTAATCTTGCAAAGATAAAAGCCTTACTTGAGCAGTGTAACTGACTCCATTAATTTTCTTGAATGTATGTAGTTAATTTTTATTTTAATAATATCACAATAATAAAGACTTTATATAACAAAGGGAAATGAAATTTAGCACTGCAGAACAAAAGAAAATAGTCAATGTGCAATAGATATTGTATAAGCACTTTGAAACTGCAGAACAATTAACAAAATCATGTCATTTATGATATGACTCATAATGATTTTTTAAGTATGAGCTATGCTTACATACCTGTTTGTCCAGATGCAAAGATATAAAAGCATACCATTTCTCTGTCTCATTGGCCCACTCCTAACCTGAGGGAGGAGTGTTTATGATCTACTTTCACTCCTTTCTGTTTACTTGCTTACTGCTTTATTGACTGTTATATCTCCTCCTTGCCATAATGTTGACAATTCTGTGGTGCCAGCAAAATCACAGCAGATGAGTAGGCTGGACTTCAATTTTCTAGTGATTAACTTTTCTCAGTGCAATTTGTGTGTGTGTTGACTTTCTTCACTGATCAGAAAATTTAAGGCTGTTAAAGTTGTCACTTTTGTTTAGCTTTTACCTCAACTGTTTTGTTTTTTGCAACCCAACAAATACATTATTATGATTAATAACACAAACAACATATGGAGTGCTTGGAAATCAAAGCCCTGAAGCCCCTATAGTTGCTCATAAGGTCGCATAGGTTGTTGGACCTGATTCTTCTGAACCTTTTTTGCACATAGGATCACAGATGCAAAATATTTTTTTAGGGTTATTCTCCCAGAAGTAGATTTGAGAATGGCTGGAAGATAATTTTGCATCTCAGATGATTTTCACAGCTTAACTTCAACTACCTCTTGACTATTGCTTTTCTACAGTGTGCAGGCTCTGACAGCCCCTTTAAAAATATTATCATGTGACTCATTTTCCTCTTGTGCTTTGCCATCCCACCTGCATTGTGCCTTCACCCACACTTTTCGGCAAAGCTGTAGGTTTAGTGTCACAATTTAGACTTGTACCCTCCTCCTATGGTTGTACTGAAATCTTGGTTCTCATTTTGGTAGTGTCAGTTGGTGTTACTGTAGTGACATACCTTTAAATGATGGCTAGTGAGTCTTACATCTTTAAGTGCATTGCTGAGAAGAGAATAAGTTTCACAGGACTCAGGATAGCTTATGATAGTTAATTTACCTGGAAACTTGATTATATTGATACACATCTAGGACATTAGCAATGTGCATCCATCAGTGTGCCTGAGAGGACATTGACAGAGGTTATAGTTCTAATGAACGTGTTGATGTTATTGAGGAAATCAGAATTTTAACAATGTATTCTGCTGTCATGGGACCATTGTATGTGTAACCAAGTTGGAGGAAGTAGGTTACTGGTAGCATGCAATGGAGTTGTCTCTTGTCCTAGTGCTTTCTGTTGGCTCCTGTATATTTTCTGGATGCTGTAATGACAACATGGACATGGTACCTTCCCTGGAATTTTTCGGGTGTCATATTTTTGAAGGAAATTGACTTAACCTCCCATGCAGCAACGAAATGTCCATGACACTTGACTTGGAAGTGGACCTTGCGAACTACCTTCCTCTTTTATGTTAGGAATTTGTCTGACTTGGGCTTTTGAATATCATGATCATGCTATCATAGTCACAGTGAATTAATATGCACACCTTCCCTTTTGTATAGGAAATACTATTTACTTGAATTCATGTGCCACCCCTGGATTTTATAGTCTTTTTACTGTGCATTCCATGAGGGTTCATGAGCCTAGAAGGGAGTGTATAATGTGGCAATCCCAATGAAGGATGAAGTCTCTTGTTTTCTCCACATTTATCAGTTGTGGGTCTTTTTCTTTCTAATTGAAATCTATATCAAGATGTCTTTGTGATGAGAGATGAATAAGAGTGAGAATAGTTAGGGTTTTGCCCTAGGACTGATGGCCTATTTAGTTGCAGGATCTTGGCCCCATTGACCATTTCAGGAATGAGTTCCAAATCATGGAACAGACAATAAAATAAATTTGAAAATGTGGTCAGTTACTTCCATACTATGAGTGCCACTATTACACCAATGTGTATAATGCCAGACAGGGAATTATTATACCTCAAAGAGTTCATATATCAGTGTGATTAAGGATGACTTTGCTCCTTTCGTAGCAGGCATTCCAACTGGTAGCATTTTGATACCTATCTAGTTGGGATGAATCTTCCAGTTGAGTTTGAGCCATGAATATTGTGTCTTCTGCAATGGAGTATCCCTATCAAGTTCTGGGGAGTAACTAATAGAATTAGCAATACTCTATAATGTCTGTGGGGGAGTATATGGAACCACAGATATGGGATCCCACAACTCCACATTATTTGGGTTGGTAACAACTCAAAAATCTTTAAAATTTCCTAGCCCATATCTGATAGCATATGATGTCTATTTGGAGTGCTCTTTCCCTAAGATGAGTTAATTTCATTTTATGTATTCTTATACACATATGCAATTATTTTAGAAAGTTTCTGTAACAGTAGATTTTTGTTTACATATTAATAATGGATATGTTGAAGTGGAAGGGTAAAATTTCCATGAGATCCTACCCAAGGCAAATAACTATAGGAAACTACTATCTGCTAGGAGAAAGAGAATTGCTTTTCCCAGTGATGAGCCCACTTATCAGCTATCCAATGCAGAGTGATCAGCCTTGGTACCATATACACAGATTCAAATTCAGAGATTTCTGTCCTGTCCTGCAGGACATCAACCTGGGGCAAGAGAATCAGGGATAGGGAATGGGGATAAGAGATGTAGAAAGAATGACCACAAGACAGGATTTGATCAAATGGCAAACTTTACTTTTCTCAGGCTAGCTTATTTAGTCAGGATATGGGGAGAGGCAGAATGGGTTGTTTGTGCACCAGGTGTTAGTATAGGCAGGGCATTAGGAAGCCTAATTTGACTGGGTCAAATTGTTTCTTTTCTTGAGTGAGGTTCTAAGGAGCTGCTATGTAAAGGTTAATTATGTGGCCTGCCAAGCATGGCCTAAGGTCTCATGCCCAGCCCTGAGATTTGGCTCCCAACATATTCTCCCTTCCTTGTATAAAAAGAAGTGGCCAAATTTTTCAGCAGAGGGGGATAGAGGCCTGGCCCCCAATTGGAGAATATATGTGGATTTTATAAAGGACAATTTTCTCTGACCTTCTGGATGGCTTCTTGGAGCCATCTGAAAAGCAGGACCATCTGGATGCCTTTTGTGGGGGTGAGGAAGGTTTAGGACATCGACCCCATTGCATGCAGGCATATTCCTCAGAAGACAAGGTCTCCTTTGCAGTACCATCCAGGTCTGCACCTCTGAAGCTGGCCGTGGGGAAGTGGGTTAGTATTGGACCATGACAGGCTTAGTGGCAGAGTCCACTTATTGCTTGACAAAGGCCACAAGTCAATTAAAGGCTAAAGGCCCAAAGGAAAATAATAAGAGGAGCCCTCTCAGGAGCCCAAGGAGGGAAGGGAGGAGGGAGGCTAACCATGGGGAAGTAATAGGAATGGGTAGAAGGAAGCAAAAAGGAGTAACAGGAGGTTATTTTCCTATACAATTGAAGCCAGCCAAGCAGATCATTGAATTTGTGTCATCGTGGTCATTTTCAGGGGAGCATGTAGAATGAGTTGATCAGGACATTGGACAGCACTGTCAGAGACATAGGAGTGTCAGCATGTGTTCAGACAAACAGACATCTTCTCCTGACATTGAAGTTACATCACAGCATAATGATATTGAAAACACTGTACTTGCAGCACTATAACTGCAGCAGCAGAAATAATTACTGACGTGGAAATTCCAGCACTTAATAAATGTCCAATAAAGTATCCCAAAACAAAGAAGCACGTGGTCAATGAATGGTTAAGTGAGAAGAATGAGAGGACAGGAAAACCTTCAGACAGCTTTCAGAAAGGCCTCTGAGCATAACTACCGATCCAGAGGTGTTAGCTACACAGCTCAATTCTTTGCCAGGTCTCACTTACAGCCCCCATGTATACTCTATTCCTAAGCATTATATTAGGATTACATCACCATTCCTTTCGGAAAAAGAAGAAAAGAAACTACTGAAAACATTTCTGGCTCATGCAAAAAGCAAAAGTGGAAAAGCCAAGAGTGGCGATTTGGACAGGGATTTTTTTTTTTTTTTCAGGACCCAAGTCCCATGATAGGAGTCCCTCCTGAGATCCACATCTCCCTACCCTCCTGCATTGCAAAGCCAAGTTAATATCACTGTCAACCTTAACCTCCCCAATTCCATGACGTCACTTGCAACCTCCCAGCATTCCCCAGGAATCAACAAGGAGAACATTGAACTCTCCCCCACCATTGGCCACTGTAAAATTGGACATACTCGCCATGGATCCATAATCCAGGTGCAGAAACAAAGAAGCGCTGGTAGCTTCAAACATAATAGCATTAAAAAGATTGTGTGAAGCTTTCTTTCTTTTACTTTTTAAACCAACCTAACATGGGCTTCTCGCTAATGACCCTTCCCTAGCCTGCCCCTGTCCCACACTGTACTGTTGCACTTTGTGTTATGAACCCATCTGGTCTGCCATGTTGTCAGACGATCAACTCTTAGAGGCAGTTGCCAACTCTAGCCCATTTCTTTTCATTAATGGTTCCTTCCTGAGGGAACCATGGACAAAGATCCCCAGTAAAGAGGAAGAACTATTTTTTGTTTCTTTTTAATCTGAGTTCCTCAAGCCTTGAGAGATTCCTTGATCCCAGAAAGATATAAATCTTCCTTGCTAATTTCATCAATTGTTTTTCTTAACCCAAATTCCCTGTGTCTTGAGGGATTCTGTGATCCCAGAAAGAAATGTCTTCCTTGCTAAATGCTTGTCCCATTGCTCACCTTTTCCACATAGGTGGTGCTCATGAACTGAAAGTCCCAAGCACTGGGCAGGCTACTGGGTCTTCCTCAAACCGAGGCTCACAGTCGACCTTGTGGTGGACGCCTCACTGCATGGACGGGCCTGTCCCTCTAATGAGCACTGAAGTTCCCAGATCCCCAAATCTATCCAGCTGCACATTGGGCACCAGTTGTCCTGACCGGCAGGACATCAACCTGAGACAAGAGAGTCAGGGATAGAGAATGGGGACAAGAGATGCAGAATGACCACAAGACAGGATTCTGATCAAGTGGCAAACTTTACTTTTCTCAGGCTAGCTTATATAGTCAGGATATGGGGAGAGGCAGAATGGGTTGTTTGTGCACCAGGTGTTAGTATAGGCAGGATATTAGGAAGCCATAAAGAGGATGTTTGGCAGGGTAAAGAGTTCATAAGTAAGAGGTCCAGGAAGGGTTGCCTAGGTGACTGAGCCTGTGGATGGAGGAGAAAAGAAAATTGTTTCTTTTCTTGAGCTGAGGTTCTAAGGAGCTGCTATATAAATGTTAACTGTGTGGCCTGCCAAGCTTGGCCTAGGATCTCATGCCCAGTCCTGAAATTTGGCTCCCAACATCTGTTGATATATATTTTTGCATTTTAGGGTTTTCAGGGATAACAATTGTGAGGGGCTCAAGAGAGAAAAGGGTGGATGAAATAGTCAATTATATTTTAATTAAAAATATGTACAAAAGAATTATTTCCTCTGGGGCTAGAGAAATGGGTCAACAGTAAACAGCATTTACTATTTTTTACAGAGGACTTGTATTAGGTTCCCAGCACACATATAGCAGCAAACAGTCAGAACTCCATATCCTTGATAGTCAATACTCTTGAAAGACCCACGCCCCTGAGCCCTCTCTTAAGTTTGCCTCCCCCTCCGGTCGGCGGCTGGCGGGGCGCGCAAAGCGATCCCCACCCCGCCGGCCTCCACTTCCCCCGCCGCCGCACGCTCGGCCACCGGCTCCCTCCCAGGCCACCGGCTCCCTCCCAAGCCTTCACCCCGGCGGGGCTCGCACCCCCGGCCCACCCTGCCTGGCACCGCGCTCCCGCCCGATGGGAATGCTCCGTCCCAAGGTCAGCCATCTGGACGCGGAGGGAGGAACTGCTGAGTCTGTTGTACCCAAGATGAGATAGAGCCAAGGCCCTTCGCCTAATTATCAAACCTTGAGAAAATGCTCTGTACCTCATTAAATTGTCCAATAGAATCCCTGTAACTATGCTTTTCGCTTCTGCACTGTGCTTTTTGCTATATAAGGACCTCTCTCCCTTGGCTCGGGGCGCTTAGCCACACAGAAGCTGAGTCGCCCCGGGTACCCATGTCTCTAATAAAACCTCTTGCGGTTTTGCATCCAAGTCTGTGGTCTCGCTGATTCCTGGGTGCGGGTCTCCTTCTATGAAAGTACCTCTTCTGAGGTCTTCCACTCTCTTTAGATCTCCATAGGCACTGAACATATATGAATGCAAGTATATAATGTGCCTAAAGTACAAATAATGTCATCCTGAAAGTCACTCTCCAAAGAAGTAGAAGAAAAAATGCATTTTTGTTACTTGTCAGAACTATAGAACATTTGCTATTAATGTTCACAAGTATGACATAACAAATATGATATGATAGGCTTAGTAAGTTCACAAATATGAATGAATAATAAGTATTATGCATAATTAAAATAAGAATATTTTATTTGTTTAATTATTTTGTCTGTCATTTTAATAAAGAATATAAGAATCTATTGAAACTGAAAAATAAAGCATCCTGGATAAAGCACTATCATCAATCTGTATTCTACCATTTAATTGCTTATCTTTGATACATACATAAATACCTTCATTTTGTACATATAAAATAGTATCTATGTGCATGTATTTTGTTTTCATAAATGTTGTTACCAAGTTTAAAACTGTTTTAAAATTTGCTTTATTCTTAACATTAATACCTGAAAACTTAGTTACCTAAGTCCCTATATATCTAACTCTTGATTTTAATTGTTCTGTATTTATTCACTGTGTAATTATATATTTTTCTCATTCCTAAAATTTGGGAATTTGCTTAAAATAGGCAATCATGTTAATATTTTATTAGGCATACAGACACACACACACACACACATTCCCTGAAATAGAAAAATAATAAGAGGAGTTGTTGCAAAGTACATATTACAATTTAAAAAGTATTTGCATAAATCCACATAGCAATTTTCAGGACACAACTGTATCTAGTTGCACAAATACATGCTTCATATTCTGAATCCTTGAAATAATTATTGCATGCATAGTAGTTTAAAAAACATATTCTGACTGTTTTATGTACATGTTGCCTAGACAGGTTAGACAGCTTTCCCTGTGTTTATATCCATATATTTTCAAGTTTCTTGTTAATCGTCAAGTTATTACTATTTGTTTCAATCCCTTTTACATATCTTTGAATGAATTATCTCTTAAGTCTGCTTTCATTTAAATCAATGCTTCATCATGGTCTCTATTTCATTTGTGTGCATTTCCCATTTATATGATTTCTTTAAAATTCTTCCATGAATAATTTTATCATAATAAGATCTTTTCTTTTTGAATGTTGTAATAGAAAACATTTTCTGCTTAATATCATATAGTTATATTTTCTTTTTATTAATTGAAAATTTTCTGATTACATTGAAATTTTGATTTATTTTTAACTGTATAGAAAAGTGACTTGCTATAATTCAATAATGGTCCTCTCAAAATCAAGATATACCACTTAAAGCTAATATATATAATATATATATATATATATATACATATATATATAATGTATGTATACATATATACAATACACAGATAACATGGCAATAAAATTATTTGTATAATTATTCTTATTGTGATTTCTATATCTAAGCAGTATTTTTTGTATCTTCCTATATGGCTTTAGATTTCTTATATGATCATACCAAAACTAAAAATTAAAATGTGTGCAGGGGCATATATCATATGAGGAAAAAAATGGTGAGTTCTTCAGCTTCCTTATTCATGAGATGCATTTGTTTCTTTTTGACAGATAACTAACTTCATGGTGGCTTTACTTATTCTCTTACTTCAAAGTCAAAATTTCCTATCCTTTGTTGGCATTCCTGTTAAGAAGTCATGTGCTAGAATTTTTAACTTTTCTTTTAGATATGCATATGCTGTCAGAACTGTTCTTTTTAGGATAAGTCTTTCATGTCTCACTCATTCAAAGATTTTACTGTGATGACTGCTCTATTATTATGTTAACTCCTTCCTGAATAAGATATATTGGCAGTGTTCTCAGCTTGCTTCTAACATTTTATAATTTACATATTTAAATTGAAATTTTGCTTTTACCCAAATGGCTGACTCCATTTGGAAGGGAAATAACATATAGAAACTGAAATCTTAGAGGTTATATATTCTTTGAAACTCTGGTATTTTTATTCCATTGCTAGTTCGGTACACAGAACTCAACAGTATACCATATCATCATCATAACCATCATCATCATCACCATCACTACCACCACCACCACCACTCCTTAAACCTTTATCATGAAATCAAACAGGTTTCTCCAAATTCTTTTCTATACGAAAAGCTGACTCAAAGTATTTGACTTTCCTTATCAGGAACCATTTTCTCCTTTAATAAGAAATCTGCTATTATTATGCTTAAGCATTTAACTCATTAAAAAAATCTACTTTCAACACTTCTATTAGTCTAAGGGTGAAAATATTTTCAGGTATATTTCTGTTTCATACAAATCTATACTGTTAGGAAACTCAGGAGAAGACACACACAAACACACACACACACACATGAACATGACTTGGTTTCCACCATCAAAACTATACAAGAAATTTTTATTGAACAATGTCATTCAATCAAACATTTGATCCATGTATACCTCGTGGATAAACTAATTTCACTATTCTTTGATTTATCCCTTGTGTTCCTTTGTACATTAGGCAAGCAAATGCATAAAAATTTTCTTATATGTATCTTTCATTTATTATATTAAAGTTACCATAACATGAAAACATTTTGTATTTTCAAAAACTGAGAGTATGACTCTGAAAAAATACACTGTGAAATTCCATTCTATGTGGTCTTATTACAATAATGTACAATAATACATTATATTTGTACTATCAATGTGTTAGAGATTCCTTTCCCCATGATATATATGTCAAATGATATTTAAAAACATTTGGCTTTGCATCTTGAACATTGTAAAATTATCTGGAATATATTATGAAGTCATTGTGAAATACTAATCTAATATTATCTCCTTTCTTAAACATCTACCAAGTTGTTTCAGTATGGCATGTGAGGTCATCCCTTTAATTTTAGTGTTTTTTTATTTAACTGTTTATTAAACTTGTCTATTATGATGGTCACTCTTTGAATCTGCTTCATGTATCTTTCTGTCTTAAATCCCATTGTTCAAAGAAAATATGTGACATTATGCCTGTGATTCTCAACTCTCCTAAGCTGCTACCCTGTAATATGGCTCCTCATGAGGAATAAATTTCTTTCCATTGTTATTTCATAAAAAAGTAACACAATTTTGTTACTGTTATTAATTATAATGCAAATATCTGTCTTTTCTGATATTCTTAGGTGACCCTTGTGAAAGGGTCATTTGATCTCAATGAATCACAACTCACTGGTTGATACCCACTGCTTTCTTTTGTTTTGTTTGTTTGTTTTTTTGTTTGAGGTAGGATGGCAATCCAGTGAATAGTGAATGCCCCAAGTTTATTCTTCAGCATTCTTAAACACAAAACATAAAAGGGAAATGTGGCAAAAGACTTTGTCAAGATATAAGGAAGAAACGGATGTTCTTCCTTAGTTCTCCAAACATTTGATAACCACACCTTAGACTAAATTTCTCATTATCTGGCCTTGAGAGTCAAGAGCAACCACACCTCAGAGCAAGACTCTTGTTATTTAAATAAGACATCCATGACCAAAATCAAACATCTTACAGTAGCCACGCCTTAGACCTTTAGGTGTTATGACTTTAACCATGGAATAGTAAGGACAGTTTTGAGCTCTCTGATCTTAAGCCAAGGTGAATTGGAGCAATCACTGTGGTCCCCCACACCTTTCTTAGACTCCCCTACCATGCACTTATGTGGCCTCAGTGACTTAAAAAATTCCTTAACCATGGAGGGAGATTGCTAAACCATTTATTCCTTTATTCTTCAAGACAAGAACAACATGGTCAATGCTGCCTGCTTGAGATGGATGCTACCTCTCTCCTTGAATTATATTTGCCTAAATTTTAATTTGTGTGGGTTTTTTGTTTGTTTTTGGTGGGGGGCACAGAAAACCCCTCAGGCCCTTTCATTTCACAAATTGCAGGCTTAGCTGGGTGGAATCTTGCCCTGAGAGCACCACTTCCTTTATTACTTTTTGAATATGAGCTTTCTTTTTCTGCATCCTCATGTCTTAGCTCCAATATTACATTCATTGGTGTGCCAAACTTTTGTATTTCTTCTTGCCCTGCTTGCTCTTTTTCATTATAGACCTGCATAATAGTAATTACTAGTAACCAAGCCACAAAGTCAATAGCAGGCAGCCTTAAAATTCTCCCCTGACAATGAAATTAGCCCCAAACTCACCCACTTTAGTATTAGACAGATTTTTAGGAAAGGAGAGAAAAGGAACCACATTCTTTGCCAAAAAAAAAAAAAATCACAAGATTGATTATTCTAAGTGGAGATTTCTATTTCTACTTTCCCCAGTTCTATATATCTTTTCTAAATCTTTTTAGATAGCCTCAGCTCTTTCCTTAAGATCTGTGCATCAATTTGTTCTCCTTTCTGATATTTCTATAGATTTAGTGAAAAATACACATGTAAACTTAGGGAAAATTAAAATTACCATAATATTTAGACATGGAAGAAAAAGGGATAGTTTTGCATTTGTTTAAATATTTTGTGTCTTTCACAGACATTGTAAGTAGTTTTCTTTCTTTACTTTGCACATATGTTTGCCTGTACGCACACATGAACAAGTATGTGAAAACATGAACAGGTCAGGGGGCAAATGCAAGTGCCATTCCACAGGCTGTGTATATAGCAAGCAGTTTAGCAATTACATTGCCATATCAGCCTTTAAATATTTATTCTAATAGTTTGAACGTATTTTTTATATTTCAAAGTACTTTATCTTCTTTTATGCTATCAGAAATGGTGCTTTTGTTATAATAATGTAAAAATTTATTCATGGATAGTGTGTTATTATTGATTCACAACCTATTAAGGATGACATTTGAATTTCAGAAAAAAAGTCAAAGTATATGATTCCCTTAATATGTTACTATATTATTTAAAATTCAATTTCAATGAGTTATCGTGACTACAATTTGTTAATTCCACCCATCTACTTTCTACATTTTTTCTTTCTTTCTTTCTTTCTTTCTTTCTTTCTTTCTTTCTTTCTTTCTTTCTTTCTTTCTTTCTTTCTTTTTTGGTTTTTCGAGACTGTGCATCTCTGTATAGCTTTGGAGCCTATTCTAGCACTCCCTCTGTAGACCAGGCTAGCATTGGCCTCACAGAGATCCACCTGCCTCTGCCTCCCAAGTACTGCAATTAAAGGCTTGTCTCATTTGCATCATCAAGTAGAAGACTTATTACATTTCCCTTGTTTGTGGCACAGGAATCCAGTTTTGACAAACATACACTATCTTTTTAGTGTATTTACTTTAACTATTTGCAAAGATGATTCCTCAATCTATTTTACTACTTCAGAAAATAGGTCAATTCAATATTCCATATCTAGAGAAATAAATTTATCAAGTAATGTATAATCAATGTAGTCATTAATTTTATGTAGATTTTTTAATTACATTGCAGTGATGTTCATAGAATACTCCCATACTCAGTTAAATTTTGGGTGATTTAAAGATTCATTCACCATGTATAGTGTGTGTGTGTGTGTGTGTGTGTGTGTGTGTGTGTGTGTGTGTGTTCTTTCTAGTTATCCCATGTCTGGTTTTCATTTTTTATTTAAAAACACAGCAGAATTTTGAGTTATTCATCAATTATATAGTGTTGTATTCTCTAATTTGTGGATTTTTTATAAATGCGATTTGGAAAAAATGAGATTGTCATAAAAAATATTCAGTTGAACAAAAGAACGACTCTTTCTACTTTGTGTCCTGTGGAGATGTTAAGTACACTGCATAGAAATTGGTTTCTATTTCACTGAATAATTTTTAGTCATAATACAATGTTTTACTGAATAGTTGACAAATAAATCAGAAGCTTTTTATACTCTCATGATGGACTTTACGAATTTGTTTTACAGAATTTATCATCAAGGCAAGAGAGGTTGCATGGCTGAGATTAGTGCAGCTGTAGAAGATGGTCACATAACTATTTTAGCATCTGCATGCCCACCCCTGGCTGCTTCTTTTAGACAGATAAGCAAATACACAAGCTTGCAATCCTCCACAAACAAAACACCTATCTTTTGGCTTTGTAATTCTAATACATTTCACTCAAACATCTTGAGGTTTCTCAGGATAAAGTTTGCCACATATGTTGGTCAGAGAAAGTAGGGAATTATGTATATGGAGGGGGTGTTGGGATTGGCCCACATGATTAGAGAGACTTCACTCTGCATAATGGAGGTACTGGAAAGTGGAGTTTGCAATTTATTTTATGGCCACAAATGAACAGAAAACCATGGAGTAGGGGTTGTGCTGCTTTAACACTGGTATTCAAAGACTTAAGACTTTAAGAAACTTGAACACCCATGATATTCCAGGGCACCAGAACATAGATTAACAAACTCAACCTTGCCTTTCTTCCACCTTTTTGTTCTATTAAGACTAATCTTCAATGAATTAAATGATACTCTACAACATGATGTGAGAAGGAATGTTTGACTGTTCCTTACTATCAAGTACTAATCTTTTTAGGAAATATATTCACAGACATATTCTGAGGAAAAGTTTGATGTGTTCTCTGGGCATCATGCCCAATCCAGCTGACACATACAATTAAGTATAAGAAATACATATTATACCCAACAAGATTCAGAATTCTTTGAGCACTAGTTCATATCATATATAATTAAATAACATTGAAAATTAGAAATATAATTTATATCCATTAAGCTCATATTAACAAGTAGCCTTCAAACAGAAAACTGATAGAAAGAGAGTCAATGAAATAGGAAGGAAATATGTCTGGTGAATTTTATTTTACTCTGTACTAGTAACAATATAGAAATGTGTTTTATGGCACATCTATGTAATTACACTTCACAGCCATTTCATTTTTGGCTGGTGTTCAGGTAATAAAGACTTTTGCTGTTTATGGGTCCAGAGACTCATTTTCAAAATAGAATTGACTCCTTCAAATGAAAAGTTCTTTAAAATGAAATAGCAGAACAGTGTAGAAATTTGGAACACAGGAAACAAATATATACAGTCTCAGTCTCATTTTATTTAGAAAGCTCCACATTTTATTCCAAGTTTTCTTTCTTTCCTCTAGAAAGGAAATAATTTAAAATACTCAATTTAATCCAATATAGCAAGTAGCCAAGTGTCACAGACAATAGTCCACTGTTTAAACACAAGTGCATAGTAACTGTCCTTGGAAGTTGGAAGGGAAATGCATCATAACAAAGCAAAATTCATTATCCTGTGCAAGTCTCAATATAGCTCAGTTGTGCTTAAAGCATAAGTAAAATCCAATTCTACAGGGTTAGAATCTTTATGTTTAACTAAGTGATCCAGTGTCTAAAACAGTTTGAATTTAATTAAGCAACGTGTTATAATTATACAATGTGTTGTAACAGTGATACTTTAAATTTTTTCAACTAAAAGTAAGTTTTTACATGATTAAGAACCTTCCTTCCCCTTTCCCAAGAATTCCCCAAGCTCCACCTGATGTTTGGCTGTGGTTCTCTGCATCTGTTTCCATCAGTTTCTGGGTGAAGCCTCTCTGATGACAGTTGGGCTGGGCATCAATCGATGCCCATAGCAGAATATTGTTAGGAATCATTTCACTGATATCTTTTTCTTTCTTTCTTTCTTTCTTTCTTTCTTTCTTTCTTTCTTTCTTTCTTTCTTTCTTTCCTTCTTCTTCTTCTTCTTCTTCTTCTTCTTCTTCTTCTTCTTCTTCTTCTTCTTCTTCTTCTTCTTTGATGTTGGTGTTTTGTTCTGTCCTAGGTCTCTGGGGGCATTCCACCTCTGGCTCCTAGCCCTCAGGGTTGATCTGATTCTCATGGTATGGGTCTCTAGCTGAGCCACTCATTAATTTGTCACTTCCACATTTCTGTGCCATTTTACCCCAGTACATTTCATAGACAGGATAAGTTGTAGATTGAAGGATTTGTGGCTGTGTTGGTGTCCCAGTGCTTTCCTTGGAAGTCTTGCCTGGTTACAGGAGATGGCTGGTCAGGCTCTATATCCCTTAGACCAAGTATTAGAACTAGGGTCACCCTCACAGATTCCTGGGAGTTTACATTGCATTAGGTTCTATCTCATCTCAGAGATGGCTTCAGATTCCAGTTGTATTACCCAGTACACTCTCTCTCTACAGAATCCCTTCTCTTTCCATTTCCAGTCCACATTCTAGGCCCCTCCTCCTTCCACTGGAAATGTCCATTGCATTTCCCCTTTACTGTGAGACTCATGTGTCCCCTACTTGAACTATCCTTGTTACTTTTCTACACTGGGTCCGTGGGTTGCATCATGCCCAGTCGTGTCAAGGGCACAACAAGAAAATACAGAGCAATAACTCTCCTGGCCGCATAGGGGCTCACAGTGACTGAATTGACAACCAAGGAGCCTGTAAGGGACTGAACTAGACCCTCTTTATAAATGTTACAGTTTCATATCTTGTTCTTCCTGTGAGATTCCAAACAAAATGAGCATGGGCTGTCTCTGACTGTGTTGCCTGCTTGTAGGAGGATCCCTCCTACTGGAGGATTGTTTCATCCAACCTTAATAGAAGAGGGCATGCTTAGTCTCACTAGAAGTTGATATACAACAGCTGGCTGATATCCATGGGAGGCAGGGACTGTATCTGTATCTGTATCTGAAGAGAAACATTGGAGAGAGTGAATGGTGGAGGGAGACAGAGACTGGAAAAAAGGAAGGAAGGGGAAAATGTGGTTTGGATGTAAAAACTAACTAACTAACTAACTAACTAAATAATGAATCAGCAAAACAAAAATAACTTAGTATGGAAAAAATCAAATAGACAAGATAATTTTCAGAAAAAGAAATAACAACCAGAAAATACAAAATCTGAAAAGGGGATTCTAAACAAAGGAACAGAATAAGCATGGCTTCTTGGTAGTAGCATTTTGGGGGTAGGCTTTGTTTGCTAATGGCAAACTTTAAGAATCACCTCCTGTCTCAGTCCTGGCAGAAAAGCTGCACAGCTCTTTTAAGAGGCTCTGCTACCAAACAAACTGTGTTTATGAGCATACTTCTTGGTTGTGGTATGGACCTAAAAACTCCTCATATTTGTGGCAAAAAGCAGCTATCCCACCAGCCGTCATGAAGCTAAAGTCTTAGAAAGCCAAGGAATAGGGCCAGCTGCCACTTTAATTTTAGCCATGCTGTTTAGCAAATTAAACAGTCATGGTCAGAAAAAGATAGAGATATACAGTAAAGAATGATTCAGATGAAGAAAAACCTGTAAACAGAAACAGATTACAGTGTGCATACACACACACACACACACACACACACACACACACACACACACACATATATATATATATATATAATAATTATATATATATATATAATTTTGGGAGAAAAGAGAGAGATGATACACAAAGTCCATAAAAATAGAGAAGCTGGGCATGGTCGCATACTCTTTTATCCCAGTTCTCTGGAGTCAGAGACAGGTGTATCTCTGAGAGTTTAAGGCCAGCCTGTTTGTTCTAGAGTGCATTGCAGGAAAGCAATGATACACAGAGAAAACCTGCCTCAATAATAGAAAAATAAAAAATAAAAATAAAAGAAATAGAGTTTTAAAAGGGCCATATAGTAATGGAAAATAAACAAAGTCTGGATACTGTATGTTATTTTGTTGTCTTTGAATTCTTATATTGCTCAGGAAAGAGCAACAGTTGCTAAAAGACATTTGATTAAAAATGTGCTGCATTTATCCAACCTAAATATTTTGAAAATACTTTGAATTTAAAATTTAAATCTGAGGACATATTACTTTGGAAAAGAGGTTCTGCTTTTGTTTCCACAGAAGATGAAGAGATAATTCCTTCTAGACTAATATGGATTGATCAATGAAACTCCCTGATCCAACATCCAAGACAACTGGGACAATGCAGCCTAGCAGACTGCTACAGCTAGGAGTTGGCTATTATTCTGGGTTTTCTCAGGATCCCCTTGGGATTGACATCACCACCAAATAGCAGGAAGCGATTTGGAGAGAATTATATCCACATTCTCAAATATTGTTAGTAAATATTTCTTTTCATTTAGGTGGGGGTGGTTATAAATGGTTAATAATCACAGTCAACTCTTTCTAAAGAAAAAATAGGGAATATGATACAGAAATGAACACTTTGCATTTTTATGGATTTTGGTTTCTTGATACAAATTTTAGGTCATTTTTTAAATATGTATGATTCTACTCTTGTTTTTGTATTGTGTTTATAAAGCTCTTTTAAAGTATAATATATAATTAAATACAGATTTTATATATAGTCACCCATAATAGTCAAAAATTATGGTTATTTTAGTTAGGTTTTCTAGAGATACAGAAATATATTTCAAAATGATGGGTATTTTTCAAAGACCTGAATAATATGGCATTTATAATTATTTATTAAGTTTTTTCAAAACAATGAGATACAATTGTTTCTGGCCACAACAATTACATCAGAAAGGAAGATGGGCATCGAAGAAACTCATTATGGAGTTTGCCTTCCACATGGCCCGAAGAGCCATCATGATAGGAAATGGCTCTTGCATGAACTTCTTGAAAGCATGCAAACTGTCCAAACTGAACAAGCAGATTCTGAAGAAAAGTGACAGCTGAACTTGCCAAGGGACAGGATGGTTTTTCACAAAGTCTGCCATTCACCAACTAAAGATGGATGCCCCAAATTATAGAGACTGTCCAGGCAACAAGACATCTCTGTCAATTGTAGATTTTCTATATTATCCTTCTGGGATCATTGATGGAGTTGAAGACAGCTAATATGGTTAATAGTTTTTCTCAGTTATGATAAAATGTGAGTTACAAATTAAACTTTAGATTCACAAAGATACAATATATGATAGAATATTTTCTTTAAATTTTGCCAAATGTTAGTGGACTAAATATTGTTAAGTATAGTTCTTGCTTGATAATTGTTTTGTTATATATAATTTTACTCTGTTAAAGTTAAAAACTTCCTTTTTAATGAGACAGAAAAGAGGAAGTGATGGGGGATGTCCTTCTGTATGCTGTGAATATGTTCTCTTGTTTGATGAATAAATGCTGATTGGCAAATAGCCAGGGAGCACTACCAGACTAGGAGAATTATGGGTAGAGAAAATGCAGGAAACAGTTGCCAGAGAGACATACCATGGAGCCACCAAAGGAGTAACATTCCAGAGCATTATAGGTAAGCCACAGCCTTGTAGCAATGCATAGTTTAGCAGAAATGGGTTAGCTAGCTAATAAGAAGCCAGAGCCAACTGCCAAACAGCTTATAGTTAATATAAGCCACTGTGTGTTTATTTGTGAGTAAACAGCTTCATGACCATGCACAACAGAAACTTCTGACTACACTTGTGTGTTTGTATGTGCAAGTGCACAAACATATAGAGTCTGACACTGGGAATTCCTCCACAGTTGCTCTATCTTATTCTTTTTGGTTGGGTTTCTGAATCAAACCAAATATGGTTAGTATTTTTAGCCAGCTCTTTTGTGGGAATCCTCTGTTTCGACTTTCTAAGACTAAATTATAGGTGGACAATTATCAACTATGCTCACCCAGAGTTTCCATGGGTTTTGGAACTTTCAAACCACAGTAGTCACATGTGTGTGGAAAGTGTTTTTATTACTGAAATATACCCCAAATCCATATGAATTCTTTTTTCATATTTTTGAGCACATAAATTTATGGCCTAATTAATGCAATTAAATTAACACTAACATTGTATTGCTTTTTAAAAGTGTATCAGCATTTTCCATGTTTTCAAGTCTTTAATCCTAGTAATTCCACTGCAAAGTAAACACAAATAAGTGGCATTAAACATATTAATACTGCATGGAGGAAATTCAGAAGTTACCACACCAAAGCACACAAAGGGAATGGCTCTTCACTTACTTGGAGAGATGACATCTTTGACAATAAGCTTCATATGATATAAAAACAGCTGATTATATCTGCTGGTAACATTTGTTATGGCAACTTTATCACACACAACACAGAGATAACATGATATGTTTTTTTAAGTGAACTATATAATCACCAGTATCTGCCTAATGACCTTGAAAAGACCCAAATCCTCTGGTGGTAAAGTTTTCTTGAGTTTTCATTGCAAAGGTGTTCATTAAAATTGTCTATCCCCTACCTCCAGTTATCTTCATTAGCTTTACAGATTTTCTCCTCTGATAGTCTCAGAGAGATCTCAAAGAACAGGATGCATACTGTCAGAGAGAAACTTCTCTTTAGTGACAAACTTTGCTTCAAGTTTTGAAATGTTAGTTACCATGAATTAATTATGTGTTTCACTTTTCATAAAAAATAATGCCAAGTTGTAAAGTGCCACAGGTATTATTACTCAGTGAAAATGATTGCTAGCTCTGAATAGGGCTCAGTAGGTTAACATGCCATGATGCCACAGAAGGATCTCTATAGCTATCTCTCTATGAAGGAGTTATACCTTCTTTATTGTTTTTTTAAAAAAGAAATATGTGATTATGGAATAACCTGTGAGGCATTCTCATGAATTGCAGTTTGTGATTTGTTGGCCTACGGCAAGCTATGAGTTTTATGCTCTTCCAACACCTGTGAAAATAATGCAACTTCATATGGATATTGTGAGATTTACTTAAAATTTATGTAGAGTTTCATGTCCATGTCTATGAAGATATTCACCGGCATCATAGCCATACTTATATTTATATTCCTGAACCTTTATCCCTATAGGAAAAGAAAACTAGGATATTATGTATCATACAGAAAACAATTTTATGAGTAATAATAATATTGGTCTTGAAATAAAAGACCCTGGGATGAAGTCTGACAATCATGGGCATAACACCTACCTGGGGAAAGGAGAAATCTATTTAGAACTCTGATTCATTTCCCTTTATCAAGCTAATAAGCAAGAACTGTCTAAAAATAGCATCAAATTCATTTGACTTCTGGAAATTCCAAATGGTGATGCATTTAAAATAAAATGCTTTGACAGATTAAGATGCTAAAATAATGGAGGAGGTGCTTCCAAAAGTGAGGTAAAGGAGAACAAAGGAAGAGAGGACAGTGGAGAGGGAAGGATGCTGTGGAAAAGCAAAAGGCCATTCACTCCACCATCAATAAACTGATTCACAAGAAAATGAGAGAATTATTAAGTATGTGTCAGAGCAGCTGCAGGAACCACAGAAATTCCACACAGTCTTGCAACATAGAGATCCATCTAGGAGGTAGCAGTATCAGTGGTAATTGGAGACTTATTGGGCATGCAGAATATCTGGAAATTAGGAATGCTCAATTGATCAATACACGTTATTATTTTATTATGCTGCTTTGAGCATCTGGCATAATCTAGGAAAGCCTGTTCCTAATATATACTTAATATAACTAAACACATGAAGAGAGATATGGACTATGAATACTGATTGAAGTCATTTTTTTCTCCTTTTGTCATTAGAGCCTGGTATACACATCTTTTTGAACACAGGTCTTTCTCCTGGCCTCTATGCCCAATGACTGGAATTTTTGAATGAGTAAACAGTTTGCAAGTGGATATTCTTTTAATTTATTTTTCATTTTCTTAATTTACATCTTAGTGTGTATATTTATGTGTATATAATTACAATGCATATATGTTTGAATGTGCATTTTTATGTATTTGTGCACATGTTTATAGGTTTATAGGTTGAGATTGGTTCTCTTCTTTAATGTTCACCACTTTCTTTATGAAATATAATCTGTTTCACTGAACCTGGGGTGTCACAGTTTTGGCTTGATAGGGTTTCCAAAGAGGTAGAGCAATTCTGCCACCTCTGCTTCCCAACTGTGGGGTCCTAGGACCTCACCACTATACTTTCTGCATGGGTGCTAAGTATCTACTCATAGTTCCTTGTGTTTTCACAACAGGCACTTTACCACTGGCTGTCTTCCAGTTCCCAGTTAGTCTATGAATAAGAGGCTCAAGTGAATGCCTGTGATCCTAGCACTTAACAATAGAATTCAACAGTTAAGAATAATTCTTGCTTGCATAGGGTATTTAAGACCAACTTGGCTGCATGAGGCCCTGCCTCAAACTAAAAAGTAAAAGCAACTTATATGACATTTATATCTGCCCAAGTACCTTAACTTTTAAAACATTCTTGTTCAGAAGGGATAATCACGTCTTTTTATATCTATACAAAACTTTATTTAAGAGTCCAGAGGGAAATTGTTAGTTCCAGAGCAGTCAGAGACTCTTTTCAGAGCACAGGAAGCCTACCAAGCAAGTTACCTGGATACCACAAGCCTGCATTTAACATTTAACAAAGGATTACCCATCTTTGTATCTTATCTACCTCTATTTATACCCCTGATTATCTAGAAGCAGGTTAAATCAATTGGTCAATATAAATTCATTACCCTTGATTGTTGATGAGAAACCTCACCATTCATATTGATAGGAATTAATGTTTAGGAAAGTATTAGTCACTGAGATCCAAGGATGGCATCCATGATTAAAACATGGTATGTTTGTTAAATACCAGGCCTTCGACATCATTCTATGGGATTTACACTCTCTGGGTTTTATACTGATTCCCTCCCCTCCAACAATGTCTAAATCCTAGCCATGACTCAAAACATTCTCTTTACTAGGTCTTAACCCTAGTTACATATTAGAATCACTTAAAAATTTAAAATATACTTTTATTTTAGTACTGACATTGGAAAGCCATCAATATTGACTATACTACAGGCCTTCTAGCTTTTATTCTGGCTATGCAGCACACAAATGGTGATCAAAAATTAATTTTTTTATGAAATATATTCAGGTCAACATGGGGTTCTCCCATCCTCAATGACAATACACTCTACCTGAAAGCCCATTTTTGACATCATTAAATATATATTTCGAATCCTCCTACAAGGCAAATTGTTTCTATATTTGTGACAGTACAAAGAAAAATAATGCTCAATTCAAATCAGGAGAATGATTTCCCAGTATGTTCTTAAATGTCTTGCCCTTTTAATTATTCTTAGACACTTTCCTCTCTTCAGTAACTGTTACTGTCACTTATTCTGGAACAATTAAGTATACTCGAAGCTGTGGACTTGTCAAAGCTGGAGTCTTCAGCACAATGTCATATATCACTTCATTTCACTCCTGAATTTGAACATAAATAACAGGTGAAAATATAAGATTTCTATTCAGGTCATTTTAGCAGTTATATCATGTAGTTTCTTTGCTACATGATTGTTAACAGCACAACTAGAACACTTTTACTTCGCATCATAATTATAATACAGGTATAATTCAGTAAAAAGGAAATGAAAGTAAGGGTGTACTTGAGGTTGAAATAAAATGGCTTCAATTTTTCATATTCATGTTTCGGGAAATTTTACTGATCTATGAAGAAAGATGTAAACTTCTTTAGCCTCAATATTTTCACATGAGGATCCAGCCACCAGTGATCTTAGAAGTATTGTACCATTCATTTATTTCTTTATATGTGAGCAAACAGAAGAACTTTATAGAATGGAAGTGGCTGTTTAGGTATTTCAACTTAAAATTCAAATGTCCTTGTTTCTAAGCACTATTCTTTCCTCCCTTTCAGGTATCCTCTGGAAGGGCATACAGGAATTTAAACATTAGAATCATACCATAAAATCAGGGCTTTAAAGGTATGATGGATTTTAAGGTGCAAAAGATCACTAATGCACAAGTATTTAAATATCTAAATTGGATATAATAATAGCTTTTATTGGTCTTTTAAATAGCCTGTGCTTTTAATGTTAATAGTTATCAAGCATCTAATACTTAGGACAATTAATGTGGAGTACTTGGCACCATCATTTGAATAATCTGACCCTCTGATGTGCATCTCTTTTTCCCCTTGGCTCCATAGGAAGTAAATGTGAGAGTTAATTTGTATGTAGTACATTTTCCTAGTTACACATGTTGTTTCAATGCAAACACAAGGTAAATGTGAGTCAAATTCAGGTTATAAAGAAAATCTGTGTGCAATTGTATCCTGGCAATTAGTTGTAGGATAAATGAACAGAAGGCTGGCAAATAATCTCTAATTTCTTCCCTTCATTTTTCTCAGTTGTAAAATGAGACTCATGGCTATTTCATAGTGTCTGTTGTAGGGATTGTCTGAAGAAGTTTATGAGAGCCTGGGAGAGAGAGATGATACACAAGAGTCCAAGTTCTAGGAATGAACTTCAATATCTAACAATCTGAAGATCACATTTAGAATTTCTAGGGCAATGTTTTAAGTAATTGCTTTTTGATATTTTTGTTTTTACTAAGAAAAAAGTATTCTCATTCTCAGATACAGACAGACTAAAAATGCGTTAATGAGAAAGGCACTCATGGGAGCAGCTTTGGGTGTTACATCTTATTGTTTATGGAATTCTTGAATATAATCACTCCATCATGATGTTCCATACCTAAATAAGTAAACCTTTATTTGTAATCAGACCTGCTTAAGAACTTCGCCTCCAACAAATGTTGAAATTTGTAAAACATTCCATGAGGAAATTGAGATTCAGATTCTGATTTAGAATACTTGGTGTAAATGACAGGGATCCATCATGGGTGTGTGTGCCACATTCAGTTTTCAAAGCAAGCTAAAACTCCAAAGAAGGCAGAATACACAACTGTCTTTAATGTAAAGACAATGCATTATTCAGCAAAACTGAAAGCAGATAAAATTGTTAATGCCATTAGTTGACTAAGGGTCTACCTTTACCACCTCTGCAGAGCATATTTTAAATATAACATCTTGCTCCAGTATTTATAAATAATACATTCAACCAGTTAATACCTCTTCCTTCCAACCAGCAATGGAAATGATGATTTTTATCAATGTGCTTTATTTTATATGTTATACTGCTTGTGTTTTATTTCAAAACAAAATACATAGAAAAGCATCATTTTTAAAAAATGTTCCTTCAATAGAAACAAAGTGGCATTGATGTAAGTATAAATATAAATGCAAGAATTCTAGGACACTCTTTAGCAGATGCTTTTTAATACTAATTATTCACTCAATTTTGGTTTTGAAATTCTGCATTTGCTTCTACAAAACCTGAAATATTAATGTTAGGATATAGAAGTTTGTAATGAAGACTAAATATCTTTCCTCTTTTCTTTTGGAACACTATGAAATTCAGAAAACAGGGATTGCAGACAGGCAAGGTGACTACTAGTGTGACATTGGGTTTAGGAACATAAGGTTTATGTGTCTGAAGGAATGTGCTTCCTAAACATATGCAGGCAACAAGTTCTTAGAAACTGGTTGATAACACAAGTCACATTTGCTCCCGTCATTCCCTTTGAAATACGGTTAATGGCTATCTTAGGAAGTTGGGCATCTGATAGCTTTACCAATAGTGAATCCCTTCCATCATGTTGCTTCTTATTTGATTAAACAAAATTAGATACAACATTTCCTAAATTAATTTAATACAGAATGACCTTTTTTGAGAATGAATTACATTGAGATTAGGGCAATGGGAATCTATGAAGAGAAACACATACTTGTGAATTCACACTCAAAGTTACTTGATGATAGACACATAAACGATGAGTTATATCTTATGAAGCAATATCTGGAACATTTTATGCAACCAAAGTAGCTAGCAGTAAGTCCTACTACTCTAAGAATGTTGTTGAATCATTTTCCATTGTTATAGTAAGCTTAGAATGTTCATGAACAAAAGGTGTTTTCAAACTCTAACAGAGAATGTGGTAAATAATAGGCATAAATCATTTCTTGGCTATGCAGCCTATAACAAATTGTAACATGGGTCAAATGTGGTGGTCAATGAACCATTTCAATATGGAGAGAATATTTTCATATCAGAAAAATATCTGCATTGGGCTAGTTGTAAATTTTCCACATATAAATGATTAAAGATAGTAGACGAGGATACAAACATGTAAGTAAGAAAAAAATCAGTATGAATGTAGGTACTTAGAACTGTAGTTTCTAATCAAATAGTCAAAATACAACCCAGAGCAGCTTTTACTACAGGTTTTATCTAACTTCTTAATTACTCTAAGTCTTGCTGTACCTGTGCCAGCAGAGCAAGGTGCTTCTTTGGAAACCCTAAGACGGGCATTTTCATTATTCTAAAGTTCCTTAGCTACTAAATGGACCTAAAAGTTTTGCACATAAAATTTGTTATTTGGTGCTAAATGAGCCTAAATGTATGGGAAAAAACAGAAGGGGAAAACTCCATTGGAAATTTATGTGGTTTTGGTCTCAGACTCCTGGGATAACAAAACATCTTCTACTCTGTAGCAATAAATGTTATCTCAAGTCAGCTCATTTGAAAGAAAAAACTTGTTTGAGGCCACTTTGAAGATGATTATATAATTATAAAAATCTTAGAAAACACTGGCAAAACAGAAAAAAATAAATCTTTCTCATTATCTGTCTAAGGAAAATGATAACAAATGCTTTATCATTCCAGCATTTTCTTCTCATTTTTAATGTATTGTTTTATACTCCTTTCAGTTTTCTGCATTTGAATAAAATCATAGATGATAATAATAATAATAATAATAATAATAATAATAATAATAATGGCTCAGAATTTAGGAATCCCTGCTGCCTGAGGATCTAAATTAAATTCCTGGAACCCACATGGTGGAGGACAGTCTCTACTCTCTAGTGCACATGCACACTGAAGCTCTCATACATGTGAATTTGTGCATGCAATAATTAAACATAAATAAAGAATTATGGGTCCGGGTCATCAGGAAAGACTACTGAAGGCAGGCTTCACCAATACACCCTTCAAGACCCAGTAATCTACAAACCCCACTCTGTTCCCAATCCTACACATGATATGGGATTTCCTTATGTATGAAGTGAATATTTGTTTCTCTTATTGGTTAATGAATAATAGAAAAATAGAAAGAATCAATAAAATAAAGAGTTGGTTCTTTGAGAAAATCGAGAAGATAAACAAACCCTTATCCAAACTGACCAAAAGTCAGAGAGACAATACCCAAATCAACAGATCCATAAATTAAACATGGGACATAACAACAGACACTGAGGAAATCCAGAGAATAAACAGGTAATACTTTTAAAACCTGTACTCAACAACATTTGAAAATCTAAAAGAAATAGTCAATTTTCTGGATAGGTACTACATACCAAATTTAAATCAACATCAGATTGAAATATTAAATAAATTTATAACTCCCAAGGAAATACAAGCAGTTATCAAAATCCTCCCAACAAAAAAACAGGGTTGGATGGTTTTAGCTCAGAATTCTATAAGAACTTCAAAAAAGATCTTATACTTACACTCCTCAAACTGTTCCACACAATAGAAACAGAGGAAATTTGTTAAACTCCTTTCATGGGGCTACAGTTATCCTGGCACTTAAGCACACAAAACTGCAACAAAGTAAAAGATCAACAGACCAATCTCCCTCATGAACATTGATGCAAAAATACTCAATAAAATACTGGCAAACTAAATACAAGAACACATAAAAAAATCATCCACGTGATGAAGTAAGCTTCATCCCAGAGATGCAGGTTTGTTTCAAAATACAGAAATCCATCAATGTAGTCCATCATATAAATAAACTGAAAGAAAAAAAAAACACAGGTGATCATCACATTAGTTGCTGAAAAAGCCTTCAGAAAAATCCAACACCCCTTCACGATGAAGGTCCTGTAGATATATCAGGGATACAAGGAACACACCTAAACATAATAAATGCAATATATAGGAAGCTAACAGCCAACATCAAACAAAATGGAGAGAAATTCAAAGTAATTCCACTTAAGTCTGGACAAAACAAGGCTGTCCACTCTCTCCTTGCCTATTCAATACAGTGCTATAAGATTTAGCTAGAGCAATATTACTGAGATCAATAGGATACAAATTAGAAATGAAAGAGCCAAACTATCACTATTTGCAGATGATGTGATAGTACACATAAGTGAACACAAAAACTCTACTAGAGAACTCGCATAGCTGATAAAAACCTTCAGTAATGTAGCGGATACAAGATTAACTAAAAAAAT
Organism: Cricetulus griseus; assembly: GCF_003668045.3. Classification (NCBI taxonomy): domain Eukaryota; kingdom Metazoa; phylum Chordata; class Mammalia; order Rodentia; family Cricetidae; genus Cricetulus; species Cricetulus griseus. Next base: position 158,661,586 of record NC_048598.1, read on the forward strand.
CATTAGTCCTCCTAGATAGAAATGGTAAAATGGCTGAGAAAGAAATCAGAGTATCATCACCCTTTACAATAGCCACAAATATAAAATTCATTACAGTAAAACTAAGCAAAGAAAGGAAAGACCTGTACAACAAGAACTTTGAGTCTCAAAGAAATTGAAGAGGATATCAGAAAATGGGAAGTTTTCCCATGCTCTTGAATAGGTAGGATCATCATAATAAAATTGGAAATCCTACCAAAATCAATCTACAGATTCAATGCAATCCTCATCAAAATCCCAACAAAATTCTTCACAGATCTTGAATACTCAAGTTCATATTGAAAAACAAAAAAATCCAGAATAACTAAACCAATCTTGTACAATAAAAGAACTTCCGGAGGCATCACCATCCCGACTTCAAACTCTACTATAGAGCTATAGTAATAAAAACAACTTAGTATTGACATAAAAACAGACAGGTGAATCAATTGAATCACATCAAAGTCCATGATGTCTTTCCAGAAACTTATGAACACCTGATTTTTGATGAAGAAGTCAATGTTATGCAGGGAAAAAGGAAAACACCTTTAACAAATGGTGCCAGCATAACTGGATGTTAATATGCAGAAGATTGCAAACAGATTCATACCTATTGCATGCACAAATCTCATATCCAAGGGGATCAAGGACATCAACATAAATCCAGCTACACTGAACCTGATAGAAGAGAAAGTAGGAAGAAGCCTGGAATGTATTGGCACAGGAGACCATGTCCTAAATAGAATAACAGTAGTACAGACAATGGAACCAACAATCAATAAATGGAACCTCCTGAAACTGAGATGCTTCTGTAAGGAAAGGAACACTATCAATAAGACAAAATATCAGCCTAAAGATTGGAGAAAGATCTTCAACAATCTCACATCTGACAGAGGGCGGCTCTTTAAAATTTATAAAGAACTCAAGACTAAACATCAAAATACAAAATAACCCAATCTAAAAATGGCATACAGAGATTGTAGGGAGCCGTCCCTGCATTCTCCATTACAATGATGGTGCCTGCAGGCACTGAATGTAAATTATTGCGCAGGCGCTGGGTAATTTTCCATTTCCTTGATCTCTGCCTATTCCGTGGCTCATATGGCCTGATGAGCTGAAGCCAATCATAGGGTGACACGTCCCAGGCAGCGGCTGCCAGCCTTTATTAGGGGATGGGATTCTTGGCTCAGGGTCTCCGCTCTGGTAAGCTTATGCTCTCCTCTCAAGATGCATTAAAGCTTTCCTGCAGAAGGATCCGAATGTCCTGTGTGGTTTTTGCTGGCGAGACTATAGCGCGGGACATCTGGTGCCGAAACCCGGGAACTTGTTAACATCGCTGGCACTGTGGAGACCCCTTGGATGGGGCGGATTCAGAACTGCAGGGTGGTAAATTCGGAGAGGTATGTCTTTTCTGGACTTTGGCTTGGGAATGTTGCTATTTTGGGAGGTTAGTGTAGAGGCTTCTGTGCTTTTACTAGGAGCCATTTTGACCTTTCTCACTGTTGTAGCAATCTTAAAGAAGTCCAGAATTACATGTCAGAAACCGAATGTAGTGAGAGATGGGGCGCGCCCAACAATAAAATATAAGGAAAAAGGACCTCCCGGGATGTCTAGTGACAAGGGAGTGTGTATAAAAAGAGAAACAACAACAAATAAGGAAAAAGGACCTCCCGGGATGTCTAATGACAAGGGAGTGAGTAATTTGTTAGATGATTCTGTAAATAAGTTTAAAGCTTTAAATCTTGATAGCTCTGATGACTCTGAAAGCTCAAGAGATAAAGTTTTAGAGGAAACAGCTCAGCTAGGTAAAAAAGAAACAAAAAAGGAGGGAGAGAAAATAGGGGATAACTGGTCACACCCCGGTAAATTTAAGAGACCTGTTAATCCAGCGAGTGTACTTCCATCAACACCCCCATTATTTGATACCGACTCCTTTTTACCATTAGAGGAGCGGAGAAAATTACAGATGGCTTTCCCAGTCTTTGATAGGGGAAAAGGTCATGCATGTTATTCAACACTTCTTGGAGACCTGGAATGCCTGGGGCTTTAAAGCCTCATAAACATTGATGCTCGGGGCCATACTACAGCCAAGCGCCACACCTCAGAACCTGAAAGGCCACAGGAAATGGTAAAATGGAAAGATATCTTAACTGGTCTTTGGAGAGGCCCGGATCCTATTCTCATAAGATCCAGGGGAGCTATATGTGTTTTTCCACAGGATGAAGAGAATCCCCTGTGGATCCCGGAAAGACTCACCCGAAGAGCCCCTTCCGACCTTCAAAAGTCGGAACTCCACCCTCTCCCCGGGAGTTGAGAGCCGCTATTATTATCCAGATTAACTCCTGTCCTTGACGGAGAGATTGTCATCATGGATCGCTTAAGGGGTGGGGATGGGATTGTTTGGTGCAGCCGTTTGCTGCGGATTGATGTTGCTTCTCTGGCTGGTCTGTAGGCTCAGGGCTCAAACTAAGAGAGACAAGGTGGTTATCGCCCAAGCGCTTGTAGCTTTGGAACAAGGGGCTTCCACTGATATTTGGCTAACTATGTTTAAGCAATAGGCCGCCAGACAGACAGCTCTTGCACACCCGGAGCCTAGGCTCATTGCACAGGGTAGAGTGTCTGGTTTGAGCAGCCCATGAGGGATGTTGAGCAAGGCATCACACAGAGAGTTGCCCAGTATGCAGGTTTCTCTGGGAGGCATGTTGTCCTGCATAAGGGTTGCCTGCCCGAGTCTCCCTTTCCCAGAAAAACGGCAGAGGACAGGTCGAGAGCGCTTCGGGTCAAGCTAACAGCCTGATGGCGACTCTTGTACACAATCTTAATGTTTGATTGGGAAGGTACAACCTCTGCCTCTATCCCTCAACATATGGGTGACCTATTTGCTTGTAAAAATATAAAGACTTATCATTAATTAATAAAAAAAGGGGGATATGTAGGGAGCCGTCCCTGCATTCTCCATTACAATGATGGTGCCTGCAGGCACTGAATGTAAATTATTGCACAGGCGCTGGGTAATTTTCCATTTCCTTGATCTCTGCCTATTCCATGGCGTCATATGGCCTGATGAGCTGAAGCCAATCATAGGGTGACACGTCCCAGGCAGCGGCTGCCAGCCTTTATTAGGGGACGGGATTCTTGGCTGGGGTCTCCGCTCTGGTATGCTTATGCTCTCCTCTCAAGACACATTAAAGCTTTCCTGCAGAAGGATCTGAATGTCCTGTGTGGTTCTTGCTGGCGAGACTATAGCGCGGGACAAGAGATAAACAGAATTCTCACCAGAAGAATCTCAAATGTCTAAAATACATTTTAGGAAGTACTCAGTATCCTTAATCATCAGGGAAATGCAAGTCAAAATGTCTTTGAGATACTATCTTACACATGTCAGAATGGCAAATATAAAAAATGATGAGAACAGCTTATGGTGGAAAGGATGTGGAGACAGTTGAACACTTCCACTGCTGGTGGGAATGCAAACTTGCAAGGCCATTTTGGAATTTATTATGGTGGTTTCTAAGAAAATTGGTATCAATCTACCTAGTGATACCACTCTCGGGCATTTACCCAAAGGATAATCAAGGGTACTAAAAGAACATTTGCTCAACCATGTTCATAACAGCATTATTCATAATAACCAGAACCTGGAAACAACCTAGATGACTCTCAACCGAAGAATGGATGTAGAAAATGTGGTACATTTATGCAATGGTGTAATATTCAGCTGGAAAACATGAAATATTCAGGCAAATGGATGGAACAATAACAACAACAAAAACAACCTGAGTGAGGTAACATTCAGACTCAGAAAGGCAAATACTGTATGTATTCACTCATAAGTTGATATTAGATGTAAAGCAAAGAATAACCAGACTAAAGTCCACAGCTACAGAGAGGATAGGTAATAAGGAAAACCCATGGGTCTCCCTGAGAAGAGAAATTAGATGATATCTACAGTGCAAACTGGGATCACATGGTGATAAGGGAGAGGGGAGGGGGATAAGAACACGAGGGAATGAGATGGCCTAGGCAGGGGGGGATGCTGTAGAAGAGCAATGAAAAATATATGTTAATAGAGAGAGCCAGTACAGGGTTAAGAACCTGGTGCTAGAGTAACAAGAATCCACAAGGAGGACCCAGCTAAGACTCCTAGCAATAGTAGATTGGATGCCTGAACAGGCCTACATTTGTTATCAGATTGATGAGTACCCCAACTATCATCATAGAACCCTCATCAAGTAATTGATGGAAACAGACACAGAGATCCACAACTGAGAACTAGGCTGAGCTCCGGGTGAAGAGAGGGAAGAGGGAACATATGAGCAAGATTGACCAATATCATGATGGAGAAATCTACAGAGACAGCTGAAGCAAGATGTTAGAAACTCATGAACTCTAGTCCAACAACTATGGAGACTCCAGGGGAACAAAGTAGGATCTCCATATGTATTAGACAGTTGTGAAGCTTGTACTATCAGAGAGGCCTCTTACAGTAGGACTATGGTGCAAACCTGGTATTTGAGCTAATTTGTTGGAGCCAGTTCCTTAGTGTGAGATGCCATGCTCAGTGGCAGATGTGTTATGTTTTTGGAGCCCATTCCCTATAGTGGGATGCCATGCTCAATCTTAATGCACTGGAGAGGGGCCAGACCCTGCCTCAACCTAATGGTACAGACTATGTTGACGCCTCATGGGAGCCCTTACCTGTGAGGAGTAGTGGACTGAAGCTCGGCTAGAGGAGAGTTGGGGGGGTTGAAGGAGGAGAGGGGGTGTGGGAGGAGGGTGGAAGCAAGAACTGTGGTTGGAATGTAAAATAAAATCGAAGATAAAAAAATCATAAAAGATAAAAAGAGACATGGAAAAAAGAACAATTATGGATATTAGGCACCAGTTTATTGGGAATTTGAGCTTGTTATGCCTTACTTATTAACAGCTTGCTTATTAGGTCACCTTGCTCTGCTTTCAGGTCTCTGGGGAGGACCTGAGAACACAGGTCAGTAAATGCTCACTAGTACCCTTATATGAAATGTTGCTTTCATGTTTGGTTTCTGGATTGTAAGAGAAGATATATGTGCTTACTAAGATATTAAACAGTTAGTGAATTCTTCAGACTGCCACTCTATGCCCTATACAGGAATACATTTATTTTCATGTAAATGGCAAAGAAACATTTTACATGCATAGTATTTGCTACAAATACTATGTAATTAGTTTCTTCTTTGCCCATTTGAAATGTTTCAATCATCATGACTTTGATTTTTCTCACTGAAGTACTGGTACATGCTGCTCAGCTGTCCTTCCTTAGAAAATGTTGGACACTAAAGCACTATGTCTAACTTGCTTTTCTGTACAAAAAGCATTTACTTCCCTTTTTAATATTCATCTTTCCTCTAACCGTGTGGTTGGCAAGACCGAAATTCTATCTCTGAATTCAACCTTTTTTGTTTATGTATTTATTTAATTTCCTTAATTAATAATAAAGTTTTTTTGCAAATTTGTTACTTTTTCTGTAATTAGCTAAAAAGCCCTCAGAAGTAAATAGCCCTCAGTTTCTCACATATTTCTACTGGAGTTTTCATAAATTAAAAGGGCATAATCGAATACATTTCAGTATAAATTTCAATGTTAATTGAATATATTTATATTTTCATGCATGCTTAGTAAGAATGCCTCATGTAGATTTACTAATGTTATGCCTTCCCATGGTTATTTTGTAACATATGCTAACATTTTAGGGGACATTATATGCCCAATTTTTTCAATAAAGACACTTCCATAAATGAAGTGTCCTTGTACTATTTTGCATTCTATTTTCCAATAACCCATATCTGAACTATGTATTTAATAATTGCAGTTGAACAAAATTATTTCTAATTTAAAGATGCTTACTGTTCCAATTTTCCTACTTTGCATTTTGAAGGAATGTAATGATTTTATCAGAATAATTAACATGTCATTGCTTTAAACTCAGCATATTTTTAAATTTTTCTTTTGACTTCTTCAGATTCTTTATAAAATATATATGAAGTATAGACATATACTAGGTGTGCAGTGTGTTATTTTAAACTATGGTACCCTACTATGCAGTCAATACTGTTTGCTTTCTTAAACAGAATATAAAAAGCATTGTACCTTTATTTCCATGTCTGCATCATCCTGGTGAAGATGAATCAGTAGCAGGTAGCAATGCTCTCTGCATCATTGGACATGTGTTCACTGACAGCTTCGAAAAATGGGCACAATCTAGTGTGTGTGTGTGTGTGTGTGTGTGTGTGTGTGTGTGTGTGTGTGTCTGGGTGTGTTTGCCTTTTAATATATACTGTGATATTATCTTCCTCACGTTGTTCACAACAACCTACATCAGAATATTCATCCCCAGTGTTTATCTCAAAGGATCTGGCATTGCTTTCTATAAATTAATGTTCCCAATCTCTAGGATCTATTTAGCACAAAAAATATTTTTCTATTCTTACTGTGATTAACAAGTAGATAATCAGTTGGAGTTTCTTCATAGCAACAAATGTTTTGCTCCTGTCTTCAGATAATGTCAGTCACCATTCCTCTTTGTTCTAAATTTAATCAGTTAAACAGAACTTTGCTTTTCAGAGATGAAATATTACTTTAGAAATATGACTTCAACAAGAGGACAATGCAATGAAATGTCTCTGGTAACTTTATTTTCTGTTGTATTATGTTAATACTGCCAAGCAGATGCTACAGCTAAGTAGCTGTTCACTATGAACTGCTACACGAACCACTGAGGATGCTTTTGATATAAGCAGCCACATGACATGGATGAGAAGAGTACATCCTTTCTAGCTCTTTTAAATGGGAGCAGCTGTTTAGTTTATCTGTTAGAAGGTTTTCTTATTTTTCCATAAAATTCGACTATAATTCATTATAACCCCACAAGGAGTTGTATGTGATATTTATTCTTTGAAAAACTCCAGGGTCAGTGACATAAGGGTCTGAGCATCTCACAAATAATTGCACACATTTGGCAAAAACAATTCTCACTTATTTTAGTGTTAAGAAGAAAAGTATAGCCCAGGGCATATGTAATGACCTTCCCTCTGTCGATTCTTTGTGCACAATACAATTGGATATAAGTGTTTAGACTCTTGAACTCTGTGATTAATACCCTATTATTCAGGTCCTAAGCCTGTACTTGTTTCTTAAATAAAGTGTCAAACTTTCTTAGTTAAGTCCACAATGGTGTGAAATCAATGCATGGATAATCTGATGATTTTATCTACATATTTGTTTGCTCTTTTCTTCTTGTTTAAAATGCTTTTCACTATATTTTTACAAATGGACTTATATTTTTAATATCATGGTAACTATAGATAATAACTTTCTTTCTGCGAATATATTTTTCCGAGAATGACCACATGGTAAGACAACATAATAATTGAAGAAAGGGAAAAATTAAAAGTTTAAGTTCTTGTTCTCTCACTTTTGAAATATTACTTACAATAGAACATGTATTTATAAGGAAGAAAACAGGAATTACCATTTGAAACCCACCACAATAACAGACAAGTAGTATCAATAGTTACAAAGTAGAGAGAATGGATTTTGATAAGAAGCAGGGCATTTTCCATGTTCCTGACAAAGTATCTATAGATGATAAACTCTAAAGGGTGGCCATGCTATCCAAACCCTTCACTTTATTATACAATCAAGCTTAAAATTACAATTAAAGTGTCGAAAAGTATCAACTACTGCCGGCTAAACACTAGTCAAAAACCCAAAACACCTCTTCTTTCATTTTCCTGTCAAAACGTTAAATTTAGTCTTTAAAATAAAAGGTCTCTAATTATCAAAAGTGCCAAGCATATGAAGGAATGATTAGCAAACTTCTTGGACTTAAAAAAAATTAAGAAAGAATGCTACTAAATGAAATCAATGCTCCATTTTGGCTTTTATGTGCAAACTAGAGGCACCAAGGAAGAGAAAATCTCCATCAAGGAATGACGTCCATCAGATTTGCTTGTGAGAATATTTGGGGGATATTTTTACAGAGTAGTTATTGAATTCAGAGGGACAAACTGACTGTGGAGAGTGAACAGATGAGCAGTAGATTCTGCTGTATAAAATAGCATGGTTTCACCATGACATGCATAGCTACAAGTAAGCACTGACTTGAGCGAATATGAACAAGTCTTCCCTAGGGATGAACTCCCCAGTGGTTATTCAATACTAAGTTGTCAATCCTAAATACTTACTCATACAAGCAACACTAAATGGACCTAGAAGGTGGTATTTACATATTTATTCATTTATTTTATTTTTTGCAATTAAAATATTTATTTGTGGATAATCATAGAGGTCAACAGACCAGTATAAAAGAGAGACAACTACACTGTGCTGACAGGTGCTCCTGTCTACAAGCACACTGACAAGGGATAGTACACAGGGCTGGAGGACTTGGACCAGAGACCACCAAAGCCCACAGCACCTGCCTCCTATATAGCAGGGGCTGTGAGCCAGCTGTGCTTTACCCGAACAGTTAGGAGCCTCCAAAAAGTTGAGGTCTCTGGGAAGGAATAATAGGGTCAGGCTGGCCCCAGAGGTGCATCCCATCTTCTGATTGGTCCACGTTTGGAACACAAGGGTGAAATTCTGACAAGGTCTATATCAGGAATTAGGCAGTTATGAAGCATCTATGTAGCTACTTGTAATGAGAAGCCCTGCAAAGCCAGGTCTGTGCAAGTGACAGATGTGTGCTGACCTCAGGGCCCACTAGTGGATGCCTAGAAACACGTCCCCCTATGGGAAGTTCTGGGAGGTCAGGTTCACTGCAAGATTTTTCATATCACTGTGGGCTCTATAGGCAATCCTTGAACCTGGTCCCAGCAGTATGAGTGGATGCTGCTCTCTGATGCCTTGAATGAAGGAAGATTGCGCTGGAGTGGAGTCACAGCTGGACATGCATGTGACAGTCCATTCTTTTCCTACCATTCCTGTGACAGCTTCAGGTGGTAGCTGGCAGGGCATTTCCAGGTTCCAGTGCTGTGGAACCAAGATCAGGAGATTTCTGCCTCCTGTTGCCCACTTTCAGTAGTTAATTTTTGGATCATATTAAGGGACAATTCTTGTCTGGCATAGAGGTTCACTGCTGTAATCTGGAGCCCTAGAGGCTGAGACAGGCAGATACCTATGTAATAAGACTGTATATTTATTCATTTATATATAAATTTATTATGCGTTTTTCACTATAATAATTAAGGAAAAAGATACTTTGAATTTCAGAAGGAGAGTGTTTGGGCATGAGCACAGGATGAACAAGAGGGAGAGATAAAGGGCAAAAATGATGCAAATACACATGTTTGAAATTTAAAGTAAATAAATGAATAAAACAATTCAAGTAAGTCATGGAGAGCAAGCTGGTACTCTGTATTCATCAATGGTCTTCATTACAGATTCTGATTCAATGTTCCCTCTTTGAGATCCTTCCCTAGGTTTCTTTCATGATGAATTCTAATGGTAAAATGTAATAAACACTTTATTTCCCTATTTGCCTTTTGTCATGCTGTTTAAAAGTAAAAAGAAAAAAATAAAAAGCAGCATGTTTTCAGTTAAAATTATGTTTCTGGTATACAAACAATCGCCTTTCAAATTATTCTGAAAATCTGTATGTATGTAAATGAATATAAAGAAAATGAAAATGTAATGGGGAAAATATTAACATACTGAAATCTTACAAGTTTAAAGATATTTATTGTGGGGGAAATAAAGATACTTAAGAAATCCAGCACTATCTTTTTATTAGGTTTAAGTTATTTTACAATTATACAAAGTATTCACCTTTAAAGTTTCACTTCAGATACTTTTTGAAGATCTAAACTCTTGTTACTATTGTTTTTTTAATGGGCTACCTAAAAATCAACACTTTGTCTACAACCTATGAGTGAGGTGAAGTCACAGGCACACCAGCATACTCAAATAAAGTGAAGGAAGGACAATCTTCCACTATATTCTAGGTGGTTATTTTTTCGTGTATTTGTTTAATCTCGAGTATGGTAGAAGAATTTAAATTGTATTCCTGGAGGTACAGTTGCTAAGATCAAAGAGCAGAATTCAAGGAGAATCAAAGCTGGTATCTGTTACCTTGAAACAGAGGGCACTCACTGGCTATAAATGAGTTTACAAAAAGTGTTGATTTTTCACAAATTGTCCCAGACTTATTGTTTCTGGCATGGATGATGTGTAATTACTGGGACTGTAGTCTTAGAACAGCCTCCACCTCTACCGCACACACACATACAATTTTTTCTACCTTGAGAAATCCACCCAGTTTTGTCCCTATAAAAATAAACATTCCACCATCACTGACAGTAAAACATAAGCATTGTGAAATATGACTAGAATATCCTACAAAAGAAAGAAAGAAAGAAAGAGAGAGAGAGAGAGAGAAAGAAAGAGAAAGAAAGAAAGAGAGTCTGTGCTTTTCTTTTCTTTTTTGAAAAAAAATATTTTCAGAGATTTATTTCACCAAAGAAAACAACAATCTTCCATTATATTCTGGGTATCTTTTTGACGTTTTATTTACTTATTTTCTATCTTACATTCAGTGGATGAAATAAAAGTGTGTCTGAATTGTAAGGTTTCTGTCCCAGCTTGTCCCACTGCCCTTGCCCCAAATGAATACACAGATGTTATATCAATTATTAAACTGTTGGCCAGTGGTTAGGGCTTCTTATTGATTAGCTCTTAATAATTGCCTTTATTATTAACCCATTTCTAGTAATCTAAGAATTTGCACGTGGTCTTATCTTACCAGAGAATGCCTGGGGCATCCTATCTTCCCGGTGGCTACATGCCAACTGCTCCTGGCCTGCCTTTCCCAGAATTCTTTTCTTCTAGTCCCACCTATCTCTCTGCCTCTATTGGCCAATTTGTTTTATTCATCAACCAATAAGAGAAACATATAAACAGATGAAAACACCCATCATGTGTCATTGGGGGAACAGTTTCTAAGATCAAAGAAGATGTGCCTAGAACTAATCAGTAAGAGATGTAATAGGTTCCAGGATATTTCTCAACTTCCTTATTTTGACACATCTCTAGACATGCTACAGTATAGTATGAATGACTTAGCGTTAATCCAAGGGGACGGACTTTAAAAAAAAAAAACATTCTAAGGAGAAGACCACTAAGGCCAACATTGAAGACAGCTCAAGTCTTTGCCAGACTGACATTAAAATCTCACTCCAACAACCTATACTCTGAGTCTTGTTATTTCACATGTAACAAAAAAATAAATATGGCATGCTTAAAAGACAAAAGAGGAGAGGTAACAGGATTAGGATGGGTAGTGGAAACAATGATTAATGAAAGATTATGGAAGACCAGAATGGTAAATGATGATAGATACTGATATGTTCACACACATCAAGAAATACTGTTAATAGTAAGGGTTAGATCAGACCAAGAGAGCTATGAGACATGAAAATGAAGCAACGGACAATGAAAGAAGAGACACTGCAACTCAAGGAGACTATCCTAAGATGATGATCAAAAGAAAAAAATTCAGTAACAGAAGTAAAGTATACTTATTAAAGGCTCATTGAGATGGAAGCTCTGTGCATATAAAAAGAAATTCATTAGGAATTTTCTCAACTGCAAAGAGAGGAGTATGAAAAGAAAAACAATATAATAGAAAAAAATAGCGCATTCTCAACTGGAACAATCTCAAAAGTTATAACAAGCTTCAGTGAAAAAACTAGGAGAAAAACAACAATGCAAGGTATCATATAAAGTAATTAAACATTATTTGTTGGGACTTTTTCAAACTTAATGAAAGATATAAAACTACAAATCCCAGAAGCTCATAGAATACCAAGCAAGATAAATATGAAAAATGTGTGGCATAGTCTTATTAAATTCTATTAAATAAAAGCTAAAAGTATCATTAAAAGGACATGGGTTGTGGGTTGTGGGTAAGTACTTGTTTGACTGTGATGAACTAACAACCGCAAACTTCTCTATGGAAACTGTGAAAGGGAAAAGACACCAAATAAAGCATTTAAACAGAAGGTGAAGAAGTAACAAGGAACACACTGAAAAAAATAGAATTTTTATACCCATAAATTTATTCTCTAGAAAGAAGAAAATAATGATTTTTTCAAAGAAAAATAAAGCAACCAAGACTGTACTATTCTTGCAAACTCCCCAATTGGGTTCATAGTACACATGTTGGATGACTCAGGGCTACTGTATTATTTTTTTTTACATACTAATCCTACTTCCCCCTCTCTCCACTCTTCACAATCCCCCACCTCCCCCTCACCTCACTCCCCTATTTTGCTCCTCAGAGAGAGTAAGGCCTTCCATGGGGAGTCAACAAAGTCTGTCCCATCAAAACTTTGAGGCAGGACCAAGCACCACCTCCCCATGTCTAGGCTGAGCAAGGTATTTCTCCATAAGAAATGGGCTCCAAAAAACAAGTTCATTCACTAGGGATAGATCCTGACCCCACTGCCAATGGCCCCACAAATTGCCCAAGGCACCCACTATCACCTGCATTCAAGGGGTCTAGTATGGCCCTATACAGGTTCTGCAGCTGTCCCTCTGGAGTCAGTGAGCTCCCCATAGCTCTGATCAGCTGTTTTTTGTGGGTTTCCCCATCCTAGTCTTGACCCCTTTGCTTGTATTATTGGTCCTCCCTCTCTTCCACTGGATTATAGAAGTTCAGCCCAGTACTTAGCTGTGGATCTCTGCATCTGTTTCCATCAGTGACTGGATGAAGGTTCTATGATGATAATTGTGCTAGTCATCACTCAACTCAGGTATACTTGTGTCTCTACCTCCAGAGAATCTACTGTGGCCTGCACAGGTACTGGTACTCACATGAACACACCTACCCACAGACAGACATACACATGGAAAAATAATTTAAAATAACAAAATAAATATTTTAACTTCAATGTATTTTATAAGGTATATTGGTGTTTGCCTGCCTTTTTGTCTAGTACAAGTATGCCTGGTACCTGCAAAAATCAAAAGAGTTGTCATTTTTCCTGTTAGTGAAGGTCCAGATGGTGTGAGATATCACTTAGGTGTTGGGAATCTCACTTTGTTTCCCAGAAGAGCAGCTGTGTTCTTTATGGCTGATCAGTATCCCTAGACTCATAGTTGTTACTTTTAACTGTATTTTATAATGACCTTGGAAAAACTGCATGTGCCCATGAGGGCCTTTACAGAAAGTTTAACTGAACAGCAAAGACTCACCATGGAAGTGGGTTTTGCCATTTTTTAGGGTGGAATCCAGAACTGTATAAGAAGGAAAATTATTTTTCCTGTTTTCCTAACTGAAGATACCATGTGGCCAGTCATCACTGTCTGGTCATTCCAGCATGATGGACAATACCCCCTCTTAAAACATAAGCATTTCCTTATGAATTTCTTTTGCCAAGCATTTTGTTACAGGAACAAAAAATATAATAAATATACACATAGCAAAATTGCAATAATTCTCACATGACACTATTCTATCTATGCAAACTGTGCAAGAATTTAGAGACTTTCTCTGGAACTAATCAACATATATGATAACAAAATAAACAGAAGTTAATTATGTTCCTTCTTCTGTCTGATGAACAAATGAAATTTGAAATAAAAATATAGCAACATATGCAATTGTGGCAATATGAAATATATATGAATGTAACAAAACTATTTTATTAGTTGTAATATTTGGATCAGATGATCAAAGATCTAACTACAGAGAAACTCTTGATTTGTTGATTGGAAGACTAATTACTATAAAATTATCTTTCTCAAATCAGTAAGTTGATTATCATACTCTTAATTAAAACTGAAGCAAGCCATTTGTGATTTTGAAAACCTGTTTTTAAAGCATCTGCAAATAACTCAAGGATACAAAAGACCCAAATTCAGAGGTGATGGACTCACACAATGAATAGTTTCTGCATGGAGTCATGGTTGGACTATCCTTTCCCAGACATCTAGAATATGTAGGATATGGGCTTTCTTTCATGGTGTTGGCCTCAAGTTAAACCACACATTGGTTGGCCACTCCCACAAATTCAGTGCCACCATTGTTCCAGCACAAATTGCCAGCAGAACAGTTTGTAAGTGGATGGTTTTGCAGTTGGGTTGGTGTCTAGCTTTTTCTTTTCATAGACTGTAGACTCTTTTTAGAAAAAAACAGACTAGAACATAGATGAGAAGGCTCCCAGGACACACCAGCTTGACCCCTGTATTCAATAAGCTATAGGGAAATTGTCCTTAGCAATGGGATGTTGCTGTCAGTTTTCAGAGTGAACTTCTGTGCTAGTGTCAGCCTGTGTTCTATTTCCACACCTCATCCTAAGCCAACATCTCAAAGGAATGTAACCCAGTCCCACCACTTGCCTGGCAACAAATGGTCACTTCAAACTCCATTACTAGGCGTCCTCATCTAGGGTCACCCTCATAGATTGCAGGAAGTTTCTGCTGCACTTGATTCCCACACCACCCAACAAATTACACCCCCCCAATTTCATCAGTCTCTTCCAGTAGTCTCTCCCTCCACCCATACTACCTGATTCCCTCTCACAGCTGTCTCCTCCTGTCCCCATCCACCTGCAGCACCTATTCTATTTCTCTTTCCCAGGGAAATCTCCGTTTACCCCCACAGCCCTACTCTTTACTTAACCTTTCTAGTTTGTGTATTGTAGCCTGATTATCATTTACTTAACAACAAATATCCACTTATAAGTGAATATATATATTTGTCTTTCTTGGTCTGGGTTACCACTCGGGATGATTTCCTCTAGTTGCATCCATTTGCCTTCAAATTTGACGATGTCATTTTTATGCCTGTGAGTAATACTCCATTGTGTAAATATATCCACTTTTTTTTCTGTTGAGGGATATCTAGTTTTTTTTTTCAGTTTTTAGCTATTAGGAAGAAACTCTTAATGAATATAGTTGAACAGGTGTCCTTTAGCTAGGAAGGAGCATCCTTTGGTTATATGCCCAAGAGTGGTTCAGTTGAGTTTTGTTCTTGATGTTTTCAACTCTTCATGAACGAGGAGACTGTCATGGTGAGAAGTTAACATTCATGTAGGATCTTAGAAGAAAGTTCTCAACTGGAATCATGAACCAAGATGCAGACTGCAGGCAAACAAATAAAGAAGATAGATTTGTGAAGACAGTTGAAACTTTGCAATATAGAATAAAATATTGGGGTGTGTGGATAAAGCTGTGTCTTATATAAGAGGAAATGAAATGTTTGCTACTAAGTGGAGAAAACAAAAGAAAGACTGAAAAAAGAACAAATAACACACCACAGTGCTTTTACTGGGGGTAAGAATTTTTATCTTGATTAGCTTAAATTGAAATAGAATTTTCAGATACAGCTGCAACCAATTAATTCTTAGAAAATCAGTTCATGGTGAACAATATTTTTCTTAATGAAGTAAAATGTAATAGAAAACACAAAAGTTAACCTATATGGGAAAGTGTTGAGATCACCCTAAAGAGAGAGAATAATGTAATGTGTATGTGAGAATGAATTATCACAGAAAGCAAGTAAGAATAGTTACTACCTCCAATAATCCTTCTGGGATAATGGAGATTCCAGACAGTTTCTAAAATGATTGATGAAGGAGCCATGGAAAGATAATAGGGTTTTATGGTGAATAGGGAGTGAAGCTATAATCTCACAGCTGACTGAAAATTCTTACCTCTACTGACTTCTAAAGAAAGAGCTTCCTCATGGGTACCCATAATTGGTGTAAGTGGCAAGTTGGAATTGTGTATATGAAAACTACCAGTGGCCAAGCATCAGCAGCAGCTATTCACGCTTTATGAAACCTTTAGTTCATGAATATGCTGGCAAGTATATATGAATTAGATTCTGCAGTTTGGTGTTGTAGTAAAAAAAATTGCAACAAATTCCAGAAAGCTAAATGTCATTAAGAGTGTATATATTTTTTTATTTCAACTTACAGAAGAGATTAGTAGATACTTTCCCAAAGATCACCATCAAATTATATACAGCAATACATTTTAATGATTTTTCCCAGATACTTTTTATCTCTCTTTTAATTCAGAATATTTAAGAGCTAAGAAACTGAAAGTCAATTCATGAACACTCTTATTCCATGCTAAGCCATTTGATTCATCCCAACCACTACATAGAAGTTATTTAATTTCACCTTGACAGTTATAGTATGTGCTCTGATTCTAGCACAGATTTATATAAACAACCTTATTGAATATGAACACTTGGCCTTCTGTATTTATGTGTTCCACATGTATTCTAGAAACCACTAGATGGAGAAATTTAGTACCAAAAACATGCCAAGTTGTTCTAGCCATTCTCCCCTAAACAATTTAGTAAAATAAATACTTATATAGCATTATGTTGTTGGCCAATAAACAAGAAATTTCTTAATATTTAAAGGAGATTTGCATAGGTAATTCACAAATTTTCTGTGCATTTATATAAGGGGGTGAAACATTCACAGATATTAATATGTTAGGAAATGTTTTACCTTAGATATCAAGGGACAATTGTATTTAAATGTCAGCCAGCATAACAGTCTTCCTCAGCATCTTATAAAAATTCTTAAATTGCACCTATTATGCATCTTTTGGTTAAGATTTTTAAGTCTTCAGAAACTTCAGAAACTATTTTTTGCACAAGCCATAGAATATCTGACTCTTGGTTTGGAATGATAGCACAGTCATTAAAGGCTAGTTTCACAACCCAAAACATAAGACTATCCTGATACTTAGTCTAATAAACTATATTATTAATCCTATTTAATATAAAATTATTTTATTGGTCTGTGTGATTACCTGTTAATTAATACTTCCAATTCCAAAACTGATTAATCCTTTTTTTATGGGGTATTACCTTTATGTAATAAATAAATATTGTTTCTTTTGCTAGAATACATACTTTTATTTTCTTTTTAATTTCTTCAAGACAGGGTTTCTTTGTGCAGTCTTGGCTGTTTTGGAACTTGCTTTATATACCTGGCTGGCTTGAAACTTTCAAAGCTCCACCTACTTCTGCCTCCCAAATGCTGTGATTAAAGAATCTGTGCCAACACGCCTGACTGAGTACTTCCTTTTTTTACTTCAGTAAGGAAATGCTTCTCTGAGATGATGTCAAATACAGAGATATTTATACCCGCATGCACACAATTGAGGCCACATTGCTTTTCAGGCAGATGGAAAATGATGACTAAAATAATATCACTTTTCAATGTTAATTGGACTGAGATCTCACTGTATAATAAGCTTCCATTTTCAAAAAGTCTGCTGTGTAAGGTGTTTGTGAACTATGCATTTTAGATTAGACTCTAACTGAAAATGTAGTCTGTTGCCTTAAAAAGTACAATTATCACCCTTCAAAAGAACAACAGAAGTCACTGAGTGATCTGACACACACGTGGATATTCATCTAAAAGCAGTGTCTCAGGCATTTGACTTGGTGCCCTGTGATTAGAAAGAGAAAAGACATAAATAGGCTTTCCTTTGTTTTTACTTTTCTGTGTCTTAGAAGATGTAAGAGTTTTCTTTGATTCACAGAGAAAATTTTTCATATTTTCCTTTTCTATAATTTTCTTGTCATTTCTTGCAAAATTGTTTGCTTTTCTATTTCTCTTCTTTATGCTTCTGTGTGTGTATTTGTGTGTGTGTGTGTGTGTGTGTGTGTGTGTGTGTGTGTGTGTGTGTGTGTGTCGTGTGTATATGCAGTATGCATATGGGTGTCCTTTGTTCTTTGATTTTTAATAACTTTAATCATGTAAAAGAGAACTATAAACATGTTTTCAGGGAAATTGATTTATAAGAAATAATGTCATTTTCTGTACTGAAATTCTTTTCAACATAGAGTTTTCTTACCTTCATTTTCAGGATTATCTAAGGTTTGTCTGAACTTCTATATCAAAAAAAGGCAGTTTAGGTGCTTACTATTTATTACATATTAGAAGGTTTTAGTGAAATACACATGTCATAAGATTACCAACAAAGTGTAAGATTGTGAAAAACACCTTGAAGATGAACAGGCAGAAATGACATCTACTGTTCTTGACTTACTTTCGACAAAAACTCTGACACAAGGTATTCTAATATAGGTAGAATTTTCAAAGGAAATATTTTGAAATAAATAAGCATTTACCATACTTCATCTTTAAGCTATTAACATTGACTGCTATACACTGTTTAATTAAGTTAAAGGTTTTTCTAAGAAGTATAGCCTATTTATTAATAAAGACATTGTCAATACCAATATAAGCAGTAAAATATGGTTAGGATACATTTTATTTAAACTTGTAGGTTTCACACATTAATCACAAAGAAAACATGGAAAGTGAGTTTAGTAAATAATTAATTACGAAGCTAGTCACATCTTACCTGAAAATGAGTTAATCATTGTATTAACTGTATATGTGATACTTTCTATATAAGTTGTCAATTAAAAATTTAAGTACGAGAGAATAATCTAATACCTTATGGACAACTTATTTATATACTGATGGAATTATAATGAAAAATTTTCCATAATATACTTAATGAAATAATTAATATCTCTCCTTCAGTCCACATGATAGTCAAAACCTAAAAATTTAGTATACTAACAATAGTTAATCCCTGATCAATTGATATCAGTGTTATTAATATCATTTGCAATACATTTGTTGTTAATAGTAAACCACAGGAATTTAATTCTCATTCATTCCCTATGTATGTTAAGAAACTTTCACTAATTCATTTTGGGAATTCTACAAATTAATATTAATCTTACCAATTTTGTTTAGGTTTTCAAAAACAATTTCCTCTTCATTATTTCTTCTATTTACCAGTTGCCATTACTTTGGCTATATTTCCATTATTATCATTTATTAAAAACCATGAAAGAAGCCCACAAGTGAGATAGTTTCAACACATACTTCCAAATCCTGGAATAAATATTAAAACAGGTAGATAAGAAGATCAAGTGTCTTTGAGGTGTCACTGGAAGATGGAAAATTTTGAAGAAAGCAAGATGGCTTTTTATACTCTGTTGCCTTAATCCTGATGTCAAGAGTAAAAGGAGAAATGACATATGGAGTAATTCTTTGGCGATATTGATACTCTGAAACTTATAGAGGGAGAAGTTGTCTAAGAGACATCATGAAGCCATTAACATAATTTCAGAAAGTTTCTTCCATAAGATTCTATCAGGAACAAGGGATTGATTGTCTCTCACCTGAGCAATCAGCAATCTTATACAAGACTGAGCAAATTATATATATATATATATATATATATATATATATATATATATATAAGAAATTTGATATGTACATATATCATAAATAAAAGTACTATAAAATTAAAAAATTGATGTAAACTTTTGCAGTTCTTGCAGATGCAAAAGCCATTTATATGCAACAACTTTGATCAAGAACCTCCTGGACCTCTAATTTTCTTTGCTTGTTAATGTACAATGTGAAGCAGATCTGACTACTCATAGAAATTAAAATTAATCACAATTCAGCCTTGCTCTCCTGACATCTTACTTAAACAATGATGTTGAGAGGAAATATTTAATTTTAATAATATAAGAGTTGTATCATTATACGAATTGTATAATACATATTATGAATTAGATATTATGTTCTGAATTTAAAAGGTCTTTAATATGTATTACTATTAGTAGTCAAAAATTCAGTAATTTGATTAATTTTCAACTATGTAAAAATATTTTCCACTAAATAAGCTTTAATTGTTTTATTTTATGCAATTTTAAAAGCACACAGAGAGCTCATAATACAATGAGTTGCCATGCACACATCACCAACAAGAAAAGTCATCAAGGTGAAACCAGCTTTTTAAATCTAATGTTATATTCAGCTTTATATCAGCAATTCATATATATTATTCAGAGAATAAAATTTCACAATTAAGGAGAAAAATTATTTCTGAAATTATACTTGAATAATCCTGATTTTCTAACATGCAAAGATCATGAGCTTTTCACTGTAGCATGAATGGTTGAGGTAACCTGGATTTTATGTTTAAAGAAGGTTGGGCTTAATTAGATTCAAGTAAGTTTAAACATTTACTACTCTCTTGTCTCCTAATCCATTATGATTTTCTAAAAAGATATTCTTCTGTCTCAGAAATATTTGGGAAGTCATTTCCTTCACAAATAGTAATATGGATATCACCGTATATAATATAATGATGTGATTATAGTAATTGAATACCAAGACCAAAGTAATCAGAACTATGTTTTACTGACCTTGATTGCTTTTTCTATGATAATCACAACAATTTTTAAGTTTATAATAAACTTACATTTTTGAAGAATTACTTGTCAAATATGCAGTCCAGGACTTTTTGCATGGTGGACAAGCACTCTACCTCTGAACAATATTCTTCAGTACCTTTTCTTTTACATTTCATTTGAGCCAATGTCTCACTAAGTAGATCAGGGTTTTCCTATATTTTTAATTTATTTTTATTTAAATTAAAAACAAGCATGCTTCTCATGTCAATCCCAGCTCCCTCCCCTCCTCTATGCTCCCAACTAACTCTCCACCCCAGCCCTCCTCCACTATCTAGGGGATGAGGCCCTCTATGGGGGATCCCAACGACTGTCATATCATCCAGGGCAGGGTGTAGCCCCTCCCCCATGAGTCCAGACTGAGAGAGCATCCCTCCATGTGTAATGGGCTCCCAAAGTCCATTCATACACCAGGGATAAATAATGGTCTACTACCAGAGGTCCCATAGATTGCCGAGGCCTCCTCACTGATTCTCATGTTCAGGGGGTTCTGGATCAGTCCCATGTGGGCCTCCCAGCCATTAATCTGTTTTCCATGAGTTCCCCCTTGTTCAGGTCAGCTATTTCTGTGAGTTTCACTAGCTCAGACTTGACAGCTTGGCTCTTCACTCCTTCCCCTTTTCAACTGGATTCCAGGAGTTCAGTTTAGTGTCTGCCTCTGCTTCCATCAGCCAATGGATGAAAGGCTCTAGTGTGGCATATAAGGTAGTCTTCAATCTCATTATCGGGGAAGGGTGTTTAAGGAAGCCTTTCAACTATAGCTTCGATTGCCAGTTAGTATTATCCTTGTAGATCTCTGGAATTCTCCCTGGTGCCAGATATTTTCCTCCAATATATAATGGCTCCCTCTATTATGATATCTCTCATCCTGCTCTCCTCTATTCTCCCCCAAGTCGACTTTCCTGCTCCCCCATTTCTTCCTGTACCTCCTCCTTTTCCCCTCCTCCTTGCTCCCAATCCACTCAGGATACAAATGGACTAGCATACAAATGGACTAGCATACAAATGGACTTTGGGAGCCCATTCCATATAGTGGGATACTCTCTCAGCCTAGTCGCACAGGGGAGGGTCTAGGCCCTGCTCCAAATGATATGACAGGGTTGAAGGATCCCCCATGGAAGACCTCACCGTCTCTGGCAAGCAGAAAGAGTATGGGATAGGGGCTTAGTGGGAGACTGGGGAAGACAGGAGGGAGAGGGAATTGGGATTGACATGTAAAACAAGCTAGTTTCTAATTTAAATAATAAAATTGGGCAAAAAGACTCTAATCCTACACTTATACAGCAAGCACCTTTTCCTCTAATTTATTTCTTTAGCCCTCAACTTGTATAGTTATGAATTCGGGCAGAACTCAGGAGCCTGTTTCAAGACTTTTGCTGCCCTATATCTTATTATTTCTGCCTGTACACCATTGTTACCCTTTAGTTATTAAAACTTGGTAATAATTTCTGATATAATTTATTTCTCTCTTATTATGGAAATTCTCTTATAGAAATTTATAGGCTTTCAATTTAGTTTGTGTTGGATTTTGATTGAACCACAAATGAATGCATAAATTAAAGCCAAGATAAATGTCAAATTCATAATATTCTGTGTTTTTCATGGTTATATTATGTTCAACCATACAAAATTGCAAATATTGACCTGCCAAAGCAGTAGTTTCATATAGTTCAACCCGATAATTTATCATTCAGTGTATTTGTACCTTTTTGGTATTTTCATTACAAGTTGACTGTTTACTTCATGAAGTAACACCTTATTTGTTAGAATTAATCCATGATACATATATTTGTAGATCAGTAAATGCAGGTAATTAACCTAGATTCATCTTCTATCTTATAACTTCCCTCCAATAATGATGATGATAATGATAAAGATAATAATAAATATCACTCCAATATGATTTTAAAAGAAAAAGCTAGGACCTTTCACTCTGAAAGTATGGAATTAAGTGTATAATTTTGAGAAATAACACAAACATATTTAAGGATATTTTGTTATTCTACTTAAACTTTTTCTCCTTTTTTAAAATTTAAATTAGAAACAATCATATTTTACATGTCATTCCCAGTTCCCTCTCCCACCCCTCCTCCCCTGCCACCACCAAACCTCTATCCTATCACCTTTCTGCTGGCCAGGGAGGATGAGTCCTTCCATGAGGGATCTTTAAAGTCTGTCAGCATTTAGAGTAGGGTCTAGGCCCTCCCCATTGTGTCTGGGTTGAGAGAGTATCCCTCAATGTGGAAAGTCCACTTGTATACTAGGGCTAAATATTGATCCACTGCCAGACACCACATAGATTTCTGAGGCCTCCTAACAGACACCCATGTTCTGGGGGTCTGGATAAATCCTATCTTGGTTTCCCAGCTGCCAGTCTGGGGTCCATGAGCTCACTCTTGTTCAGGTCAGTTGTTTCTGTGGGTTTCTCCAGCCTGGTCTTAATCCCTTTTCTTATCACTCCTCTCTCTCTGCACCTGGATTCCAGGAGTATGGCTCAGTGTTTAGCTGTGGGTGTCTGCTTCTGCTTCTATCAGCTACTAGAAGAAGGCTCTAGGATAGCGAATAAGGTAATCATCAATCTCATTATCAGAAGGGCTTTTATGATAGCCTCTCTACTATTGCTTATATTCTCATTTGGGGTTATCCTTGTGGACCCCTGGAGATTTCTTTAGTGCCAGATTTCTCTTTAAACCTATAATGCCTCTCTCTACTATGGTATCTCTTTCTTTTACTCTCCTCTAAATATTGATTGAATTTAAGCATAAGAGTGATATAACTACATGTTCAGAACTAGGCATAACTTCCCATTATAAATTGTTGTGAATCACCATGTGGTTGCTGGGAATTGAACCCAGGACTTCTAGAAAAACAGCCATTGCTCCTAGTTGCTAAGCCACCTCCCCAGCCTCCCACATAAACATTTTTTCATTTAGTTTGTTGTCCATTATCAAAGATTTTTCTATGGTTACTTGTTGCAGTATCTTTAACTTGATGCTTAGATTTCAGTGATGCCCACAAATAGGTTTCTCTGTTTGTATCTTCATTATTTTTCTTTGTAATTATGATAGAAAAATATTTATGTAAGAATACATTGTTTTCCTCATCCAGTTCCAAATTAGAGAGCTGTTAACATACCAATTTACTTAGTTGTAAGCACTATCATACTGTTCATTAGCAATAGCAAGCTGTGAGTATCTGACTTCTAGGATACCTGTCCTCACATCTAGCCAGTATGTCCATGTATTTTCTAAAGTGCCTTTTACTAATGTACCTTCTTAATTCATACCATAGATGAATAGGAGAGTGCATTTTTCTTTCAATTCCAGGCAATTAATAAGTAAAAATAGAAATATATTGCACCTAGTGAATAAAACTTCTCACTTCAACTACTTTGATTCACTTTAAATAAAGTGAGCATATTTCAAATGACTTACAGTTAGGTTCCATTAAATTGGAGAGAGGCACATGTTGGGGAAGAAAAAATAAAATCAACAAAACTTATCTTCATTGAAAACTGTACCATAAAAAAACAAAAGTGAATATGGCTTTGTCATAAGTAACTGACAGTAATTAAACATACCAAAAGCCTATTAAAATTGTAAAGCAGTCAAATAAACCACTTTGAAGAAATTTTGATGGATATTCTTGGAAAACTAATACTGAATTCAAGTTATTAATATAACTTTCATTAATATAAAGCAAAACATAATAGCTTGAAAATACGTTATAAATACTCAAAATTATTTATGTCTAGAATCTTATATGGGATGGGTGTGGAAGGAGGACAACTTGCAAACACTAATCTTCCAATCTGATATATTGGGGAATAGCCCCTGGGTTCTTATCTTTTTGAAGAAAAGACTTCAGTCAAGACACTAAATTTGAACATTTATTCAGCAATGCATCAGTAACAAAAAAGGCAATGCAATCACTCTTAAAATTGTAGGGAAAAGCAGCATTAGTGGGGTTAAGTATTGGTGATTTTAAAGAGTTTGTGAATATCTATTATGTGATTAGTATATTTATGACATAAAGTAATCTTTTTTCCTATTCCATAATGGTGAACTGGATCTTCTTTTAAAGGTATTTCCACAAAAGGGAGTAATGTCAAATAACAATACATATGTTATGACATCAGATATTTTCAGGAAGTGTGTGTGGAACTTTGTATCAATATTTTTTAAATTTATAGGCTTGTATTAGATGACACAATGTGTATGATCCAGTGGTAGCCACTGCATATTAACTGGAGATTTTTCTCAAGAGCTTGGAACAGAGTTTACCTCCACTAATATTCAGAAGTTAGCTTGTCACTGATTCATGGACAATGAGGAGAAGCATAAAACTCTGAGAAATAAAGGATTTTGTGGCTCATAGAAAACAAAGAAGGACCTTCACACATATTCTTGTTTTCATTAACCTCTATTCCCAAGAAACAATATTGCATGTCTCAGGTGTGAATAAAACATGCATTTTATTTGTATTATATATAAAGGAACAACATAGAAAACCTCAATATTTTAGAAGATTGTTTGAAACAAGCGAACTCTTTTCCAAAACCGGGTTTGTTACCCTCATACTTATGATTATCAATGACAATAAGGACCCCAAATGCCCCTTTGTTCTGTAGAGAGATGCTATCCAATCTTCCTATTGCATTTGTGAAATAAATATCGCAGATAGAAATCAAATCTGAAACAGGTTGTTCTTTAACATGAAAGAATTTGTGGAATCTTGCCTCATACGAATCCTGAGCATTGACCAGGTAAAGTAATTTAGTAGGTTATCAATTTTAAGGAAAGTAATAAGCTTTCTGTATTAAAAGAATGGAGTCACTTTGTATTTAGAGACCAGAATGGCAAGAGACTATGACAAAGATTATAAATGCCCCATGATATCCATCTGTATCCTTTATCCTGGGAATACTACTAGATTATATTTACCAGAATCTTAAGCAAAAATGTGGAGCTATATAATTATTGGCTGATTTTGTTCTAGCACTTGCCAAGCTAACATTTGTGCAATAATGATATATTCGACTTCTGTACATACTGCTCTCTTTTTGTGAGGGATGGCTATATCCATTAGAGATGCACAGATAAGAAAACTTCTACCATCAGTGTGGCTTATTACCACATGAGAAACGGAGTTCTGAAATTAAAAGGGGTATCGAAGTGGAGCTAGCCTGCTGAGCAGTAGCTTTCATCTCTCTGAGATCCCTTATTCAGGATGCAATGTGACCTGTAACTTTTTCACACTCCTGCTGGCATTACTATCCACCATGGTGGAATATATTTCTTTCTAAACCATGAGCTGAAATAAATCCTTCCTTTCAAATGCTTTAGTAGTTTTCATGGCATGGTAACAAGAAGCATAAATAAATTAGAATGTTAGGTATGACTTCAACCTAGTTTTACTGAGCCCAGAACTTTTATTCATAATCATTTCCTGTTCAAAGTCTATGTAACTGTTGGTAAATCAAAAATAGATAAATGAAGACTAGTATGGTGCTGTATACATGTAACACCAGTTGTCAGGGGGCAGAGGCATAGTGAACCTTTGAGTTCTAGGCAAGCCTTATTTGAAGAGTGAATTCCAGGATAGCCAGGACTGCACTAAAATCTCTCTCTTTCTCCTCTCTCTCTCTCTCTCTCTCTCTCTCTCTCTCTCTCTCTCTCTTTTACCCATATATATAGATAGATATGGATACAGATATATAGATAGGTAGATAAATAAATATTATTTATCATTAATTTGAAGTAAAGTAAAGCCATCAACCCACATGTTGAGCAATTTAAACTAGCTCTTCCTTGTTACGATAAATCTTTCTGCTAAAAGCTGCCTGAGCCCCACTGCCATGTGTGAGCTGTATGCCAGCTGCCCGCCTGAGTTATGGCCCAAATGAATACAAAGAAACTTTTATTAGGTACAATGCTGCTTGGCCAATGACTGGGATTCTCATCTGTTAGCTCAGTCTTAACTATCATAAACCTATATATTTTATAAGACTTATCTTATTGGACACCTTATTGGCATCCCTCCTTGCCAGTGGATCACATTGTGCTGCTGGAGCAGGAACGGAAGGGAAAAGAGGGATGCATCCTGTTTTCCTTCATTAAATATGAGTCTCCTTGCTTTGTCACTTCCTGCCTGGATCACCACTTCTCTACGACATTTCCCAGAATCCTCTTTGACTCCTAGTCCTGTCTAACTTGCTGTCTCATTGGCCGAACAGTATTTTATTCAACAATCAATAAGATACAGAAGTACTTTCCCCATCATTTCCTCTTTTCTGTCTAAATAAAAAGAAGGTAACTTATCTTTTATAATAACTGAAGAAAACTATAACCATAACTATCTGTCGTCAATTCTATCAAAGACCACAGAATGATAATATATAAACTCTAGAATTGACAGAGACATCTGCTACTTGGACAGTCACCCAAAGTTCCTCTGTAACGTTGGGGCATCCATCTTCAGCCGATAAGCCACAGTGTATCTGGCACACTTCTCCATTTCAACATGAACCCTTCAGTACTGTCTTATTTTGTAAATTCAGCAGTCACTTTCTTGTGGGTCCTGCATGTCTGGTTTATACAGCAACAAACAGTCCAAGCAAGAGCAGTTTCTTCCCAAATGGCTAATCTTGCCATGTTGGAAGCAAACTCCATAACGAGTTTCTTCGATGCCCATCCTCCTTTGTGACATAATTGGTGTGTCCAGAGCAGTTGTGTCTCACTGCCAAGAAAAACCCTAAACCATTTAAATGCCATATTTCTGTAGGTCTTTGAAAGGTTTGAAGAATACCTAACCATCTCAAATATATTTCTATATATCTAGGAAACCTAACTAACCTAATTATAAGTTCTGACTATTATAGGTAGAAGATATGTATAAACACAATACCTAAACAAGAGGAGACATATACATATCACAAAATTGACCTTAAAGTTGTATCAATGAATGAAAATCTATACCAATGCAAAGTATTCATTCCTATATCCTATTCCCCTTTTCTTTCTTTAAAAACAGATTGACTATGCTCATTATCATTTATAACTAACCCCATTTAAATGAAAACAAATATTTATAAACAATATTTGGGATTTGGGAGTCGTTCCTTCTAAATTGCTTCCTGTTGATTGGGGATGATGTTCATATACCATGGGGATCATGCTAAAACATAGAAACCTGACCAAGTCCTTGTTTTTGTAGCCTGTAAGGCTGTATTGTCTCAGCTTCAGGAGTCTTGCTTGATCAAACCATATTAGTCTGGAAGGAATCCACAGCTTTTCATTTTCTGTGGAAATACAATCAAAACCTTTATTTCTAAGTAGCCTGTCGTTAACCTTAAATTTTGAAGTTAGAGCATTTTTAAAATGTATAAGTTGGATTAATTTAGCAGCATTTATAATCAAATGTATTTTAGCAGCATTAAGTCTTTCCTTGGCAATCAACCTATTTAAAGACAACAATATGGCATTAAGTATCCAGATTCTTTGGGTAGTTTTCATCTTTATGTGGCTTTTTTATTACTTTATTTTTACTTCCTTTTGTTTCTTTTTTCTGAGACAGGGTTTCTCTATGGAAATCCGCCTGCCTCTGCTTCCTTCAGCAAATCCTACTGGGTGAGCCACCATAACCAGCTACTCTATTTCCTCCTGCTATTTTTTTCTCACAAGCCTACATATATTTTTTAATGTAGTGTAAACCTTTAGAGGTTTTTCTTTATCTGAATCTGTCTTTATCATCTTGGGAGTGCCGAGTCTAAACCCCAGAAGCGCCGGGATGGTGTGAGCATATGGAAGCTGCTCCGTTGCCTCTCAGTGGCCCTACAGGGTAGGCTGTGGCCGAAGGTTTCCCTCTTTCTCTGGGAACCTTTGGGCATGGAGTCATCCCGCTCATTGACACCATTCTGTTACGATAAATCTTTCCTCCAAAAGCCTCCAAGCCCCACTGCCACATGTGCGTTTTATCCCAAGCTAACCTGTAGTTTTCCCTCCTACACTTCCTGATTCCCATTTAACAGTAATGTATGCTACGAAACTTAGGGGAATGTACAGCTACCAAAATTTTGTTAATTTTTAGCTACTAGAATGACACAAATTTTACATATTACTGGTATTAATTGATCATACCTAACCATCTTTCTTCAAACACTGCTCTCTACCAACTTCCTGGTATCCTTCTCAAGCCTATCACTTTCATGTACACACTCTCTAGTTTCATGTGGGAGATGAAAAGGTATTTGTCTTTCTTGTAATTAGAATGTCCTCAGTCTCCAGATACTTTTGTGCAAAATAAAGAATCTCATTCTTCTTCAAAGCTATATCATACTATGCTGAATATATGTATACACAATACTTTGATTGTTAATCTGTTGATGTATACCTTGGTATATTCCTTATGACCACTCTTGTGAATATTGTCTCAATAAACTTGGATAGTTGGTCATTAAGTGTGGGTGTGTGCGTGCGCATGTGTGCGTGCATGTGTGTATGTCTGAGTGCACGTGTGTGTGTGTGTAAGTGTGTGTGTGTGTGTGTGTGTGTGTGTGTGTGTGTGTGTGTGTAATATTATTTGTGACTGCATGTGAGTGTGGGCCATGAAGCCCATGTACAGGTTAGAGGACAATCTTGGGTGTCAAAGTCCAGAATCCACCTGTTTGAAACATGGTCTCTGTTGTTTTAACACTGTGTGTAGGATAACTTATTTTTGAGCTTCTCCAGATTTTCCTGTCAACATCTCCCATCTCCCCATGAGTCATAGTATTACTTAGGTGTGTACTATGGGCCTCACTTTTTACATGCTTCTGAAGATTCAAACTTTGGTTCTCACAATTGTCTACCATGCACTTCCAACATCTCCCTTACTCATGTTAAACAACATTAGCTAATTTTTCTTACTGGTATTTTTGTTCATATATAGTATGAACATTTGTATTTTATCAGGTACTGATGATTTCCCTTATTCTATATTTTGGCTCTTATATTTTTAGGATTTTGAGAAACAGCCACACTATTCTCTATAATGGTTGCATTACTTTACACTCTAAACAATAGTGAATAAGCATTCAGCTTTCCTTATATTCCAGACAGTACAAGATAAAGGGTTGTCTATAATATATATAGAACTGAGAAAAACAAAACCAGAACAAAAATAATTGTATCCTGAAACAACTAACTCAATTAAGAAACAGAGTACAGCTCTAAACAGAGTTCTCAAAGGATGAAACACAAATGGCTAAGAAGCACTGTTAGAAATATTCAAAATCTTCAGTCATCAGGGAAATGTCAACTAAAACTACTTTGTGTTTTTATCTTATACTGGCCAAAATAGCTGAGACAAATAAAATAAATGGCATCTCACGCTACCAAGGATATGGAGTAAGAGGAACACATATATTGCTTGTGAGAGTGCAAACTTGTCCGGAGTGTGTGGAAATCATGGTGGTCGTGCATCAGGAAGCTGGGAGTATATCTACTTCAAGATTCAGCTATGCCAGTTTTGAAAATATACCCCAAAGTTTCTACATCTTACCTCAGAGACACTTGTTCAACCATGTTTTTTGATATTCTATTAATAATTGATAGAATTTGGATAAGGAAAATATGGTATTTTTACACAATGGAATATTATTCAGATATTCAAAAAATTATATTCACAGTAAATGGTAGAAAAAAATCATCCTGAGTGAGATACCTCAGGCACAAGTAGAAACAAGCAATTTTTAAAAAGATGGTATTTTAAAAAGACTCAACTTTTGAAAAAATTTATTTATAAAACTCTAGGATTTCTGAAAGTTGAGATGTTTATATTGTGGTGATTGTATTATCACGAGATCTTGGATATAATTAAGAATGGGAAAATTTTGTTAAGTAGTGTTTTATTGTTTTACCTACTTAAAGAATTGCTCTGTATTTGTTTATGGGGATATTTTTATTATCAATTTGATGCAAGCTAGGACTATCTGGGAAGAGGAACCCCAATTAAATATATGCTTCCATCATGTTAACTGCAGGAAAGTCTGTAGGACATTTTCTTTTTTAGATTAAATTTATTTATTAACTTTTACATATGGACCAGTTCCCTCTCCCTTCTCTTCTCCCATTCCTTTGCCCTCTTCTCCTCTCCACCACATGCTCAACCCACTCTTCTGTTTCTGTTCAGAAAGAGGCAGGCCTCTCTTGGGTTTCAACAAAGCATGGCATATCAAGTTTTTGTAATACTAAGCACCTCCCCATTATTAAGGCTGGTAAAGACAACCCAGTATCAGGAAAAGCCAGCCAAAGCATTAAAGATAGCCCCTGTTCCCACTCTTAGGAGAACCACAAGTTGACAAAGCTATAAAACTGTCATGTGTGTGTTTGTGTGTGTGTGTGTGTGTGTGTGTGTGTGTGTGTGTGTGTGTAGACACACACATACACACAGAGAGAGACAGAGAGACAGAGACAGAGAGAGACAGAGACAGAGATAGAGTCATAGACAGACAGAAACCTAGTCAGAGAGAAAGACAGGGTGCAGGTTAGTAAGATGCAGACTCTTCTTGTTGGTTCAGATTCTATGAGCTCTATGAGCCCAGTTTAGTTGTTTCTGTGGGTTTTCTTGTGATGTTCTTGACTACTTGGCTCATATAATTCTTCCTTTGTCTATTCAGCAGGATTCCCTGAGTTCAGCTTTATTGGCTGTGGATCTCTGCATCTGTTTCCATCAGTTACTGGAGGAAGGCACCCTAATAAAAATTGGGGTTGCCACAAATATGAGAGCATAGAAGAATATTGTTGGACCTCATTACCTTGATATTTTTTTCTACTTAGGCTTGGTTCTATCTGAGTCTTTGAGCAATCAACCTCCTGGGTCCTATCACACTAGATAGTGTCAGGGGTAGGCTCATTCTCATTGTATAACTCTCAGTCTAGATCAGTCATTGGTTGGCTTCTCCCACAATCTCATTACCTCAACACATTGCATAGGCAGGACAGACTGTAGGTCAAAGCTTGTGTGTCTGGTTGCTTTCCCAATCCCTCCACTGGAAGTCTTGCCTGGTCACAAGAAATGTCCAGTACAGGCCACTTATCCACTGAATGTGGTAATGTAGCCCCAGAATGATGAACATGGTATCTATTCACTTATAAGTTGATATTAGTTGTAAAGGATACCCATGCTACAATCCACAGATCCAGAGAGCCTAGGTAACAAGGAGTTCCCAAGGGGAGATGCATGGATATCTCTGCAAAGCAGAAATTAAAGAGATGTCATGGGTGGATTGGGTGAGTATTATATAAATAATAAAAGAGCTAGTGAATAATATTGTGGTTCAAACTTCAAGCTTAATGTAAGAAAAGCAAAGCAGCTGGCCTATCTCAAGCTGAATGGGCTGATCCTGTCTCCACAGGCTCTCAACATGTCTCAGCATGTCTGGAGAATGAATGCTTCCTACTGAATACTGAATGCCTTGCTTCTATTGTTTATAAACCCCTAGTGCTGGGATTAAAGCTGTGTGATCTGTCACTCTTTTAAACTGATTCACCATCATGTATCTCAGTATGGACTTGAAGTCAGAGAGATCATTCTACATCTTTTTCCTGAGTACTAAGATTAAATGTGTGTACCACCATCTCCTGGGTGCTGGAATTAAAGGTGTATAGCATCACTGCCTGATTTCTATAGCTTGAGTCTGACTTTGCTTTTCTGAATCTTCAGTCAAGCCTTAATAAATCATACATAATATATCACTACAGGTGAGGGCTAGGATGGGAACATGGAGGATTGGATTTGGGGTATAGGTGTAGGGGAGAGCAGTAAAAGAGATTACTGGAAAGAGGTGAGTTTGAGTTCAGATAGAAAGTTGGTGCTAAGAAAACTCCCACAAACCTGTAAGTATGACCCCAGCTATTTTATTGACCAGAGATCGTTGGGGAAAGGTCTGATTCACTGTGGGTATTACCACCCATGGGTAGGTGGTCCTAAGTGGGTGTATGGAAAGTGAATTGAGTAAGCAAGGGTGAGCAAACCCATAAGCAGCATTAATACATGGATTCTAGTTCAGTTTCTATGTCATGGTTCTGGCTTTGAGTTTCTGTCCTGACTTCCCACAGGAATGGATCATGACATAAGAATAATAGGAGCTACCAAGTTTGTCTGGGTTACCTCACTCAGTATGGTTTCTTGTAGTTCCATCCATTTGCCTGTGAATTTTAAGGGATCATTGCTTTTATCACTGAGTAGTAGTCTGTTTTGTAAATGTATCACATTTTCTTTCTCTATTCTTTGGTTGAGGGTCATCTAGGTTGCATTCAGATACTCACACATAAGTGGATATTAGACAGAGCAAAAGGATAACCACTTTATAATCCACAATCCCAGAGAAGCAGAAAAACAGAGGACCCTAAAAAAGACATTCATGGATTCCCTGAGAATGGGGAAAGGACAAGCTCTCCTGAATAAATTGGGATCACAGCAGGAGAGGGGGAGGGAGGTAGGTTAAAAAAGAAGGGATAAGGGGAGGGTGAAGGAGAACATGAGCCATCACTACGATGGAGTTAAAGGAAGAATGGAGGAGAACAAGGAAAGAGATACCTTCGTAGAGGGAGCCATTTTGGGCTTAGAGAGAAACCTGGCCCTGGGGTAATCTCCAGGAACAAACGAGGATGACCCCAACTAAGAATCTAAGCTGTAAGGATAACTCTTTCCACAAGCTGCTAGAGTCCCGCTGCCATGCTAAGTCCTCCACCCCCAAAAAACACAGAGTATTATGTTAGTTACAATGTTGCTGTCCAAGGACTAAGATTTCTCATATACTAGCTCTGTCTTAAGTATCAACCATAACCATTAATCTATATATTTGATAATGTCTTAACTTATCGAGGATGCCAACCTTATGTGTCCTGTCTTCCTGGGGATCACATGGTGACTCCGTCCCTTTCCTACATTTCCCAGAATCCCCCTTCTCTCCTAGTCTCAGATAGCTTGCTTCCCTATTGACCAACACTACTTTCTTTATCAACTGATAAGACAAATATATTCACAGAAGGACTTCCCCCATCATCTCCTGTTTTCTGTCTAAATAACTTTACATCAATAAATTACCTCAAAATAGTAAAATATATAACAGAACAGCTATCAAGTAAGAACTATAGTTACAATGTTTAGTACATTAACATTTATCATGATTTAAAGAATATATTCTATCATCTATCCTATTTTTGTGACTCTAACGTCTTATATGTAGCTTATCTTTTATAATAACTAAACCAAACTATAACCATACCTATCAGTCTTCACCTCCATCAAGGACCACAGAAGGATAATATATAAACTCTAGAACCAACAGAGACATCTCATTACCTGGACAGTCAGCCAAACTTCCTCTGTAATGTTGGGGCATTCATCTTTAGCCTATAGGCCACAGTGTGTCAGGCAGACTTCTCAATAAAGCAGGAACCCTTTAGACCTGTCTTGTTTTGTAAGTTCAGCAGTCATGTTCCTTTGTTCCTGCATATCCAGTTTATCAAGCAGTCCAGGCAAGAACAGTTTCTTGCCCAAATGGCTAATCTTGACATGTTGAAGGCAAACTCCATGTAGAGTTTCTTCAATGCCCATCCTCCTTTCTCACATAATTGGTGTGCCAGGAGCAGTTGTGTCTCACTGTCATGAAAAACCCCAAAATATTTAAAAATGCCATATATTCTGTAGGTCCTTGAAAGGTTTGAAGAATGTGTATCCATCTCAAGTACATCTCTGTCTATCTATAACACCTAACTAACCTAACTGTAAGTTTTCACTATTATACCTGAATATACATTATCTGTACTTAATTATGCATTACATTTTAAAAGATCTGTATAATCAAATTACCTAAGCAAGAGGAGAAATATACATAAATATCACAAAATTGACCTTAAAGTTGTATCAATAAATGAAAGTCCATACCAATGCAAAATATTAATTTCTCTATCCTATTCTCCTTATTTCCTTTAAAAAGAGATTGACTGTGATCATTACCATTTATAACCAACTCCATTTAGATGCAAACAATGATTTATGAACAATATTTGGGAATTTGGGTATCATTCATTCCACACTGCTTCCTGTTGTTTGGGGGCAATGTCCATTCAATGGGTATCATGATAAAACACAGAAACCCTGGCTGTAGTGGTGTATGACTGTATCATCTCAGCTGTTTTGGATGTAGATCAGTTGGGCCACTGCTTCAAGGAGTCTTGCTTGACCCAACCATATTAGTTTAGAAGGAATCCAAAGCTTTTCATTTTCTGTGTAAACAAAAGCAGTAATTCTTTCCCAAGTAGCCTGTCTTATACTTAAAATTTGATATCAAAAGTATTTTTAAAATATGTAAGTTGGATTAATTTAGCAGCATTTATAATCAAATATCTTTTTGCAGTTGTTGCTCCTTCCCTAGCAATTAAACAATTCAAAGGCAACACAATATCATCCAGTATCCAGACTCTCTGTGTATTTTCCATCTTTATGTGGGTTTTTATTATTCTATTTCTTTTAATTTCATTTTTTTCTGAGACAGGGTTTCTCTGTGGAAGTCTGCCTGTCTCTGCTTCTGGAGTGCTGGATTAAAGGTGTGCATCACCACCCGTTACTCATTCTTTCTTTTATTTACTTTATCCTGTTTCTTTTTTCTTGCAAGCCTATGTATATATTTAAACACAGTGTAAACTTTTAGAGGTTTCCTTCATCTGAATTTGTCTTTATTGTAAATCTTTACCTTTTTCTGGCCATGGAGGCTTTTATGTGTTAAACAGCATTGCTAAAATTAAAGAGGTGGTTTGTTTTAGCCACTGTCTTTCCAAGATGGCAAGGGTATGTATACAGCCAGCACTGAGAACTGTGCTCACTGCCTTGGTCTATACTACCATCAAGGAGCATGCTGCCTGCTTGGAGATGTGGTCACTGCCACTGCCAGCTGCTCACACACACCCTTACATTTGTTAGCAGAGCCTCTTAAAAGATTCTTGTAGTTTTTTTCCACTTATGCTGAGTCAGGAAACCTCCCTTAAGGGAGACACTGGAGTCTCTGCTTGTCTCAAGCAAAACAGATACCACCTGAGAAAATGCTGCCTCTAAGAAGTCAAGCTTGTCTCTGCTCTTTTGCTTCTAATATCACTTTTTAAGCTTTTGTGAAGTTTTTATGTGGAAGTTCATAAAACTATGTGGGATGGCATTTGTAACGATAACTCTTTATGCCAGCTGCCTGAGTTCTCTGCCACATTAGGGGCCTAAAATAATGCATAGCGACTTATATTAGGTACAATGCTGCTTGCCAATGACTAATATTACTTAGATGTTAGCTCAGTCTTAATTATCAACCATAACTACTAATCTACATGTTTTATGGAGTATGCTGGCTGCATGCTTCCTGTCTTGCTAGTGATCACATTGTGACTCCATCCCTTTCCTACATTTCCCAGAATCCTCCTTCTCTCCTAGTCCTGGTTCCCACACTGGAACCCTGAGTGAAAACCAGAATCCTAACAGCTGAGTAGCAGTAGTCCATTGTGTAAATGTACCACATATTCTTTCTCCATTCTTTTGTTGAAGGTCATCTAGGTTGCATTCAGGTACTCACACATAAGTGGATATTAGACAGAGCAAAAGGATAACCACTTTATAATGCACAACCCCAGAAGCAGAAAACAATGAGGATCCTAAAACAGTCATTCATGGATTCCCCAAGAATGGGGAAAGGACAAGCTCTCCTCAGTAAATTGGGAGCTCAGCAGGAGAGGGGAAGGGAGGGAGGTTAAAAAAGAGGTTATAAGGGAAGGGTGAAGGAGAACTTGAGGCCATCACTAAGATGGAGTTATAGGAAGAACAGAGAAGAGCAAGGAATGATATACCTTCATAGAGGGAGCCATTTTGGGATTAAAGAGCAACCTGTCACTAGGGAAACAAGGATGACCCCAACTAAGAATCTAAGCAATAGTGGAGAGGCTACCTTAAATGCCCTTCCCCTATAATGAAATTGATGACTACCTAAAATGCCATCCTAGAGCCTTCATCCATTACCTGATGGAAACAGAAGTAGAGATCCACAGCCAAGCACTGAGCTGAACTCCTGGGATCCAGTTGTAGAGAGTGAAGAGTGATGAGCAAAAGGGTCAAGACCATGCTGGCAAAACCCACAGAAATAACAGATCTGAGCAAGTGGCAGCACATGGACCCCAATCTGACAGCTAGGGAACCAGTATAAGACCAACCAGGGACCCTCAACACAGGTATCATTTGTGGGGCTTAGACATTCTATGGGGCCTTTGGCAGTGGAACCAGCACTTATTCGTAGTGTACAAATGGGCTTTGGGAGCCCATTCCCTATTGGGGGATTTTCTTTCAGCCTATACTTGGGAAGTGGATAAGCTATGGCGTGGGGATTTCATAGAGTTCATAGAGTTCATGGGAGGACATAAGGTAGAGGGAACTTGGATTTGTATGTAAAATAAGATTTTTTTTTTGGTTTTTTGAGACAGGGTTTCTCTGTGTAGCTTTGGAGCCTATCCTGGCACTTGCTCTGGAGACCAGGTTGGCTTCGAACTCACAGAGATCCACCTGTCTCTGCCTCCTGATTGCTGGGATTAAAGGCATGTGCCATCAACGCCTGGCAAGATTGCTTTTAATTTAAATAAAAATTTAAAAAATGAAAATGGTTCTAAAGGAAAAATAATCATGTTTATGACATTTAATAATTCGTGATATACAATATTAAAATTCATTATCAGAAAATAAATAATTGTAGGATAAAATAAGCCCTTTCCTTCCCAACTGGCCTTTATTTATAGTGCTTTATCAAAGGAAAAAAAAAAAGGAAGCTGAGACAATGCCTCCACTTATTCAGTGGTGTATGAGCTCTCATACTTTGAGTTTTTTAGAAGATTCACTCTCAGCATTCATGTTGTTAGAGAATGCTTTAAAATGTTCATAGCCAATTTCATCCTCTTAGTCATTCACATCTATGATGGGTTTCTATTTCTATCCAAATATTTCCATCTGAATCAAGTTCTCATTCTTTACTCTTATTTCCATCCATAAATGTTTTACATAATTTCTCCATTTAACAACTTCACATTTTTATGAGAAGTTTTTCTTATATGAAGTAATACATTTTTTATATTTCTAATTTAGCAAGCTGCTTTAGGTCAGTCCTTTATGCTACCAATATTGTCATGTTTTTCTGATAGTACATAAACACAATCATCCTGTTATAACCTCTCATGTGTCTTCCCTCATATGAATTTGTTAGTGAATTATGAGAAATAAGCTTTCTCGATGAAATTCCCTTCTGAGACCACTTATTCATAGCTTGTTTATATTCACTTACAAAATTGATATTCACTTGCAAAATTGCCTGTTTATCAGGGTCTTCAGAAAGTTAGAATACCACAACTGTGTATTTTTAATTAAAATATATAAATTCTCAATGTGACAAAATAACTTCAAATTTATTTATCATATGTAAGCACATTTAAGTCACATTCAATTTAAGAATAACTTAACTGCTCAATAATTGACTACAGGAAAATTCAGAATGTACAACAGGAATCTCTTAGATAGCTTTTTGTTGTTGATTATTTTTGAGACTGTAATTTAATTACAATATTTCTCCCTTCAGTTTTCTCCCACCAAACCCTCATGTGTATTCTTTATTGCTTTCCTTCATTTCATGGCCTCTTTTTCAATAATTGTTACTGAATCCTTGTAATATACATATTCCTAAATATCACATTCTTAGTCCACATGATATTGATTGTATGTATGTTTTCGGGGCTGAGCATTTGTCACTGGACAACCAGTTAATGTGCTCTTGCACAGGGAAGACCACTTCTCAAACTTGCAACTTGCAATACATCTTTGAGTTGGGTTTTGGCCATGTGGGCTTTTTCCCGTCAAACTTCACATATTCATTGGTGTTTTCTTTTTTAGTTCAAGTTTGTGTGGTCATATTAGTAAGATTCTATTATTTCAGGTTAGTATATTAATAGGAGACAAAAATATGGCAAACTCCCTGATTCCCTCACTCTTCCAATCTTTCCAAAAGTGTAGTGTATCTAATGAGTGTACTGGTAACAAGAAATGATATTTTTTTATTATTAAATGGTCATCCAATATAGGACATACTTCTATTTATTGTCAGAGGGGCTCACTATAGACTCTTCTGTGTTATCATTGCATTTGAGCTGTAATTCCTGGCTGATATAACAAGCTGCATATGCAGCAGAGCATTTACAAGGAAATTCTTGGAAGTATAAAAATTGAAGTCAAAAGTCCTACAGCATTTTTCTTTTTTTTTCTAATTTCATAAATTTTATGAATGTTTAAAACAGAAAAAGAACAAAAATCCATAAGTGGGTGAATGAATGTTCATCTACATCATCAGGGACTTTATCAGGTTTGCCTTATTTTGAAATTACATGTTTTTATAACATTATCCAGCACAGAGGAAACTTTCAAAAAATTCTTTTTTTAATTTTTTCATTCATTTATGTAGCTCATAAATAAAGTCATGCACAATTATGATACACAATACATTATGTTCACAATGGCATGGCTAAATTAAACCAATTAACATGTTATATCACACATATTCATCATTTTTGTTTTGAGAACACTTAAAGTATACTATCTCACAACTTTTAAAATATAGCATATTGTTATCAACAATATTTATCATGCTCTCAGTAGACCTCAAGACTTCACAGAGTCCATGCCTCTTTTCCAACTGTAGTTTTATATCCTTAAACCAATTGTTTCCCCATTGTTAAAAACACACATTGAAGCCTAATAGCCACAATACTGCTCTCTGTTCCCGAAAGTTCATCATTTCTAGGTTACACATAAAATTGAAATTGTGTGACATTTGTCTTCCAGTGTGTCACTTATTTTTTTTTTTTGGCAAGCATATAACTTTACTACTTACTAAAGATGAAATCAAATTTGCATGCACAGGTGAACACTGTCTGAAACACCTTAGATTCATCACATATTTGAGTTTCAATTAGCATATATATATATATATATATATATATATATATATTTATCAATAATGGCAATATGTTATGCATCAATAGCAGCAACAGCTTTTCCAGGTTCTGCAGTCATTTGAACAAAACTGTAGAGACATCCAGTACACTCCATTTAAAAAGCAAAAAACAAAAAACAAAACAAAAAAACAAAAACAAAAAAACAAACAAGTGACAACAACAAGAAAGTAAAAAACAAAATCCCAGAAAACAGCGCACTTCTGTTACTCTTGTGGTACTTGGCACCAT
Source organism: Cricetulus griseus (assembly GCF_003668045.3). Taxonomy (NCBI): domain Eukaryota; kingdom Metazoa; phylum Chordata; class Mammalia; order Rodentia; family Cricetidae; genus Cricetulus; species Cricetulus griseus. The sequence continues at coordinate 158,701,195 of NC_048598.1, forward strand.
TTTTTTTTTTTAATTAGCTGCTCAGTCATCATCTGGAAGGAAGCCATTCTGAGCAACATCATTAAAAACAGCTCTGGTAAAGCAGGGTCACTATTATGTATCATAAAGCAGGACTACATATGAGTGAGTACATATCATGTTAGTGTTTTTGTAATTGGGTTACCTCGCTCAGAATGGTTTCTTCAAGTTCCATCCTTTCCTGCAAATTTCAAGATTTCATTGTTTTTTTATGCTGAGTAGTACACCATTGTGTAAATGTACATTTTCTCTATCCATTCTTCGGTTGAGGGGCATCTAGGCTGCTTCCAGTTTCTGGCTATTACAAATAATGCTGCTATGAACATGGTTGAACATATGTCCTTGTTATATGAATGTGCTTCTTTTGGGTATATGCCTAGAAGTGGAAATGCTGGATCTTGTGGTAGACTCATTCCTATTTTCTTGAGGAGTCGCCATACTGATTTCCAAAGTGGCTGTACAAGTTGGCACTCCCACCAGTAGTGGAGGAGTGTTCCTCTTTCTCTGCATCCTCTCTAGCATAAACTGTCATTGGTATTTTTGATTTTAGCCATTTTGACAGGAGTAAGATGGTATCTCAGAGTTGTTTTGATTTGCATTTCCCTGATGTCTAAGGATGTTGAACACTTTCTTATGTGACTTTCAGCCATTTTAGATTCCTCTATTGAGAATTGTCTATTTAGTTCTGTACACCACTTTTTAATTGGATTGTTTGGTGTTTGGAGGACTAGCTTCTTGAGTTCTTTGTATATTTTGGAGATCATCCCTTTGTCAGATGTGGGGTTAGGCCTCGAATTCAAAGACGGACATTACCTCAGAGTAAAGGGTTGGGATATGATACTCCAAACAAATGGACCCAAGAAACGACCTAGGGTAGTTATCCTTGTATTTAACAAGATAAACTTCATACTAAAATCAATCAAAAGAGATGAAGAAGGTCATTTCATATTCATCACAGGAAAAATCCATCAGGAAGAAGTCTCAATTCTAAATAACTATGCCCCAAATACAAAGGCACCAACATTCATAAAAGAAACATTATTAAAACTGAAATCACAAATAAGGCCTCACACAGTTATAATGGAAGTCTTCAACACCCTACTCTCACCACTGGACAGGACCACCAGACTGAAACTTAATGAAGAGACAAAGGAACTAACAGAAGTCATGACCCAATTGGGATTGAGAGACATTTACAGAACTTTCTATCCAAACACAAAAGAATATACCTTCTTTTCAGCATCACATGGAACCTACAGCATTTTTCTACTAATGTGCTGTTTAAAGGAATCATTTTATTTGCTGTATTTATATAAATTTCCTAACCTTTCTAAGCCAGTTGGTCTCTTAATTTCATGAGAACTATATCCTTGCAAACAATATAGAAACATCTGGATGCTTATGTGCCTCCATACAGGAAACCTTAATGGGTTTACAGGTAAGTACATTCAAATAAACATTCATATTTTCAATGTCTAGTCACATATATATAAATGCATATATATATATATATATATATATATATATATATATTATTCTTTAAACTTGTAATTATTCTGTGCCTTGATTCTCAGATATATGGAGGAACTAATTGATCTGGGATACTGTGCTGGATGAAAAAACTAGGGAAATTGCTGTGGAAGCAACATTTTTCAAAATGTTTCCAAGGTTAAGGGGAGAGCTAGGATTATAAATTACCTCCTTAATAGCTACCTGGTGTGAGCTGATATGCAGTACTCATCCCATAGATAATTTCCTCTCCACCTTCTGCAAGATGTTAGATGTTTTCAAATAGCAATTTTGTACTGTTTTATTGGTGTTAACAGAACCATTATGGCTGTTACTGGCTATCTTTATTGCCCTTTGATAGCTCACATGCATAACATATATGTCTGGCTACCAAGAAAATAACACTGATCATAGTTTAAAGCATCATCTTTAGATGATAAAATTGGTGATATCATTGAATGACAGATTTGAATGTATCTATCTTCAAAAGTCTCTCAAACAGATGGCAAATATACCACTGTTTACATTCTTAAATGAATGCTACAGATGGCAAGATATTATTTTGCCATGTTTAATAGGAAAACCCCATAGCATTTCTACAAAGACACTTCTATTTTTATTGCAAGAAAATATCTTCAGTAATTTAGCTACCAAGCATTCTTTTGCCTTCAAATTTTATATTGAAAGCATATGGAAAAGATATCTAAAGAGCAAGTATTCATTTTTCCCCTTTATGTGACCTTAAATTTATTGGGTAGTAAAAATAAACAGGAATGAGAAAAATGCATGAATGTGTTTATTTTTTAGGGAAAATCATAATAATTCTTTAAGGTATTTTAGATATTTTGCTCATTTATTTACAACATATAGTAAAATTTTGGTTAAAAGAAAAATTTTAAATGTCATATGTTAACTTTCTAAAGAATATTACTTTAATATGAAAGTATAATCTTTCCATTACACACCAGTTTCATGAATATTGTAATAAAACAATGATGCATTAATAGAATATTTTAAATAACAAGAAAATATATAAATTAAATAAGCATCAGGAGTGAAAATTTAAATATAATATCTGATCATAATATAGTATCATAGAATGTCAGGAGAGAATAGTCCATTTAATTCTGTTCTTCTAATAGATACTGTTGGGATGCAAAGATGACAGTGGTTAAGTACACTAACTATTCTTTCATATAAGACCCAGTTTGTTTCAAAGCACACACTTATGTTGGTTCAAAACATCATGTAACTCCAACTCAAAAATGGGGGGAGCTGATAGGCTCCTTTAGACTCCATGTGCACTCGATTTTTTAAAATACAAATTTAGAATTTAAGAATCAGTGGAGAAATGGGTCTTGGTATAATGCAACTCATTTTGTGTACTTTTGTTCTTTAAAATAATAAAATTGAATTCTTCCAGAGAGATTTCTTGTGGGACTTCAAATTAAATTTCCATTTTTCTGATTAATAATAAATATTGGACTGGTGAGCCTGCTCAGGGGATAAATGCATTTGCAGTCAAGCTTGACCTGAGTTTCATTCCAAACAAAAGTATGGTAAAATGGGAGAACTCACTCAGACAATCTGTCCCGTGATTGAGTCATTTACCGACTAAGGAAATCAAATCATTGTCATTAAAGTAAGAATAGTGCTCTAAAAGCACAGTTTTAAATAACAAAAATAACTTACTTCCTCGATTTTATTATAACATGAAAGATGCAGTCAGGAAAAATATTGATTCTGTGATTCCAATACTCACTCTTCAACCAAAAAAAACATCCTCTCAAAAATAAACCTTGTTGAACATAGATTATAATTCTTATGTGCACATCATTACTTTGACAAATATTTCCAGAGAATGCCTGCAATTCTGTTTCACAAAATACAGTACTTCGTTACTCTGCAAATTACTACCTAACAAAAGTATTTTGTTTCCTGAATACAACCCTTGTGAAGATTGCAATTGTTGTCTATGTTCAATCAATTATTGCATTTAAATGGAGTTTTTGGTAAAATAATGAGTATTGGAATACCAGGATCAAATTTTGTGAACTATTATTTTTACAATTAGCTTGCATCATTAAACCAGCTTTGGGTATAAAATTATTAGTGAAGCACCGGTGAAGTTATTGTTCTCAATCCAATGTAGTTAAATTAATACTTGTGACTGATATTTGATAGCAAATTACCTCTAAATTCATCATAGTAATTAAAACTTATAGTAAACTCCATTTTTTATAATTTTTTTTCTTTAAATTAGTAACAAATATGCTTCACATGTCAATCCCAGGTCCCTCTCCCTACCATCCTCCCCCTCCCCAAAACAGGCTGAGAGAGTATCCCTCCTTGTGGACTGGGCTCACAAAGTCTATTCTTGTGCCACGGATAAATACTGATATACTAACCAAAGCTCCATAGGTTGCCGAGGCCTCTGCACTGACACCCACATTCAGGGGGTCTGTATCAGTCCCATAGTGGCCTCTCAACCATCAATCTTGGGTCCATGAGCTCCCTCTTGTTCAGGTCAGCTCTTTCTGTGGGTTTCACCAGCCTGGTCTTGACCCATTTGCTCATCACTCCTCTCTCTCTGCAACTGGGTTCCAGGAGATCAGTTCAGTGAACAGCTGCTGGTGTCTGCCTCTGCTTCCATCAGGCACTGGATGAAGGCTCTAGGATGGCATATAAGGTAGTCTTCAATCTGATTATTGGGATAGGGCATTTAAGGTAGCCTCTCCACTATTGATTAGATTGCTAGTTGTTTCATCTTTTTATATCTCTGGAAATATGCCTAGTGCCAGATTTCTCTTTAAATCTATAATGTCTCCCTCTGTTATGGTATCTCTTATCTTGCTCTCCTCTATTCTTCCCCTGACTCAACCTTCCTGCTTCTGCATGTCCTCCTCTCACCTCATCTTCTCCTCCTCTCTCTCTCCTAGGTCGGTCTCCCCTCCCCCATGCTCTCAATTTGCTCAGGAGATCCTGTCCCATTTCCCTTCTCAGGGGGACCACACATGTCTCTCTTACAGTCCTTCCTGTTTTCCAACTCTCTGGTGGTGGGATTGTAGCTTGGCAATCCCAGCTATATTTGCCAGTGTACAATCCAACATTCCATGTCTGAAATCCATATATAAGTGAGTACATATATTGTTTGTCTTTTTGTGACCAGGTTACCTCACTCACGATGGTTTCTTCTAGTGCCATCCATTTGCCTGAATGCTTCAAGATTCCATTGTTCTTTTTCTCTCAGAGTACTCCATTGTATAAATGTACCACATTTTTTCTATCAACTCTTCATTTGAGGTGATTCCAGGATATGGTTATTACAAATAATGCTGCTATGAACATAGTTGAACAGATGTCCTTATTACATGAATGTGCATCATTTGGGTATATGCCTAAGAGTGGAATTTCTGGATCTTGTGGTAGACTGATTCCCATTTTCCTGAGAAATATCCATACTGATTTCCAAAGTGGCTGCACAAGCTGGCACTCACACCAGCAGTGGAGGAGTGTTCCCCTTTCTCCACATCCTTTTCAACATAAACTGTAATTGGTGTTTATGATTTTAGCCATTCTGAAAGGAGTAAGATAGTGTCTCAGAGATGTTTTGATTTCCATTTCCCTGATGGCTAAGGATGTTGAACACTTTATTATGTGTCTTTCAGCCATTTTAGATTCCTCTATTGAGAATTGTCTATTTAGTTCTGTGCCTGCTTTTTAATTGGATTGTTTGGTGTTTTGAAGACTAGCTTCTTGAGTTCTTTGTATATTTTGGAGATCAGCCCTCTGTCAGATGTGGGGTTGGTGAATACATTTTCACAATCTTTGGGCTGCCTTGACATCTTGCTGACTGTGTCCTTTGCCTTACAGAAGTTTCTCAGTTTCAGGAGGTCCCTTTTAACAATTGTTGATATCAGTGTCTGTGCTACTGGTGTAATGTTCAGGAAGCAGTCTGATATACCAATTATTCAAGGGTATTTCCCACATTGTCTTCTAATAGGTTCAGTGTGGATGGATTTATGTTGATGTCTTGATCCATTTTGACTAAAGTTTTGTGCATAGTGATAGACTTGGAACTATCGGCAGTCTTCAACCTGCCTAGATCCAGTTATGCCAGCACCATTTGTTAAAGATGTTCTCTTTATTCCATCATATAAATTTAGATATTTTGTCAAAAATCAGGTGTTCCTAGGTGTGTGGGTTAAGATCAGGGTTTTCAACTCTTCCATTGGTCTCCCTGTCCATTTTTGTGCCAATACCAAGCTGTTTTCAGGACTATAGCTCTGTAATAGAGCTTGAAGACAGAGATGGTGATGCCTCCAGAAGGTCCTTTATTGTACAGGGTTGTTTTGGCTATCATGGGTCTTTTGTTTTTCCATCTAAAGTTGAAAATTTTCATTTCAAGGTCAGTGGAGAATTGTCCTAGGATTTTGAGAGAGATGGCATTGAATCTGCAGATTGCTTTTGGTAAGATTGTGATTTTTTATTACGGTGATCCTACCTATCTAAGAGCATGGGAGATCTTCCCATTTTCGGGTATCTTCTTTAATTTCTTTCTTTGAAGTATCAAAGTTCTTGTCATACAGGTCTTTCACCTGTTTGTTTCAAGTTACCCCAAGATGTTTTATGTTGTTTGTGGCTATTGTAAATGGTGATGTTTCTCCGATTTCTTTCTCAGCCACTTTATCCACTTTATTGTCCATTGATACTAGGGCTAGTGTTTTTTGTTTTTTTTTTTTGTTTGTTTGTTTTTTTGAGTTAATCTTGTAACCTGCCACATTGCTGACATTGTTTATCAGCTGTAGGATTTCCCTGGTAGAATTCTTTTGGACACTTATGTAGACTATCATATCATCCATCAATAGTGAAAATGTGACTTCTTCCTTTCCTGTTTTTATCCCCTTGACCTCCTTTTGATGTCTTATTGCTCTAGAAAGAACTTCAAGCACAATATTGAAGAGGTATGAAGAGATTGGACAGCCTTGTCTTGTTCCTGATTTTAGAGGAATTGACTTGTTTCTCACCATTTAACTTGACATTGGCTGTTGGTTTGCTATATACTGCCTTTATTATGTTTATGTATGTTGATATTATTCCTGATCTCTCCAAGATCTTTATCATGAAGGGGTGTTGAATTCTGCCAAAGGCTATTTCAGCATCTAGTGAGATGATCATGTGGTTTTTCTTTTCAAGTTATTTATATAGTGGATTACATTGATGGATTTTCATATATTGAACCATCCCTGCATCCCTGCATCCCTGCATCCCTGCATCCCTGCATCCCTGCATCCCTGCATCCCTGCATCCCTGCATCCCTGCATCCCTGCATCCCTGATATGAACCCTACTTGAACATGGTGGATGAGTTTTCTGATGCGTTCTTGCATTTGATTTACCAGTATTTTATTGAGTATTTTTGCATCAAAGTTCATGAGGGAGATTGGTGTGTAGTTCTGTATCTTAGCTGTGTCTTTGAGTTGTTTGATCCTTCTGCTTCTATTGTATGGAACAATTTGTAGAGTATTGGTATTAGCTCTTCTTTGTATTTCTGGTAGAATTCTGTGCTGATACCATCTATCCCTAAACTTTCTTTTTCTTTTAGAAGTATTTTGATGGTGGCTTCTATTTCGTTAGGGATTATTTAAACTGTTTATTTGTTCTTGATTTAATTGTGTTAAGTGATATCTATTCAGAAAATTGTCCATTTCCTTTAAATTTTCCAATTTTGTGTAGTACATGTTTTCAAAGTATGATATGATTCTCCGGAGTTCCCCAGTACCTGTTGTTATGTCCCCCTTTTCATTTCTGATTTTGTTAGTTTGCAGGTTCTCTCTCTGCCTTTTAGTTAGGGTGGAAAAAGGTTTGTCTACCTTGATGATTTTTTCAAAGAACCAACTGTTTGTTTCATTGATTCTTTGTATTGTTTCCTTTGCTTGTATTTTATTGATTTCTTCTCTCAATTTGATTATTTCCTGGCTTCTACTCCTCCTGAGTGGGTTTAGTTATTTTTATTCTCGTGCTTTCAGGTGTTCTGTTAATTCTCTAGTGTGGCAATTCTCCACTTTCTTCAGGAGGGCACGAAGTGCTATGAACTGTCTTCTCAGTACTGCTTTCATGCTGTTCCATAGGTTTGGGTATGTTTTGCCTTCATTTTGAGTGAATTCTAGGAAGTCTTTGATTTCTTTCTTTATTTTTTCCTTTACCCAGCAGTGATGCAATTGAGCATTGTTCAATTTCTCTGAGTTTGTGCGGTTTCTGCAATTTGTGTTGTTGTTGAATTCTGAATTTAAACCATGGTGGTCCTCTGATGAGATATAGCAGGTTATTCCAACTTTTTCATATCTGTTGAGGTTTGCTTTGTTGCCCAGTATGTGGTCGATTTTAAAGAAGGTTCCATGTGGTACTGAGAAGAAAGTACATTCTTTTGTGTTTGGATGGAATATTCTATAGATGTCTGTTAACTTCTGTTAGTTCCTTTGCTTCTTTGCTAAGTTTCTGTCTGGTAGTCCTGTCCAGTGGTGAGAGTGGGGTGTTGAAGTCTTCCACTATAAGTGTGTGGGGTTTAATGTGTGATTTGAGGTTTAGTAATGTTTCTTTTATGAATGTGGGTGCCTTTGCATTTGGGGCATAGATGTTCAGAATTGAGACTTCATCCTGATGGATTTTTCCTGTGATGAATATGAAATGCCCTTCTTCATCTCTTTTGATTAAATTTAGTTTGAAGTCTAATTTGTTAGTTATTAAGATAGCTATAACCAATTGCTTCCTAGTTCTATTTGAATGGAAAATCTTATCTCAAACTTTAACTCTGAGGTATCTTCTGTCTTGGAAGATGAGGTGTGTTTCTTGATTATGGCAGAAGGACGGAGTCTTCTTTGTATCCATTCTGATAGCCTGTGTCTTTTTATAGGTGAGTTAATACCATTGACATTGAGGGATATTAATGACCATTGATTGTTGATTCTTGTTTGTTTTGTATTGTTTTTTGGTGGTGGTATTGTGTGTAACTTTCCCCCCTATTTCTCTCTTTTGGTAAAGTGAGATTATCTATTGCTTTGTTTTTCTTTTTCTTTTTCTTTTTTCTATTTTGAGTGTAGATAACTTACTTCTGTTAGAGTTTTCCTTCCAGAACTTTCTGTTTGTGGATATGTATTGTTTAAATCTGGTTTTGTCATGGAATACTTTGTTTTCTCCACATATAGTGATTGATATTTTTGCTGGTTATAGTAGTCTTGGCTTGAATCTGTGGTCTCTTAGTGTTTCTAGAACATATATCCAGGACCTTCTGGCTTTCAGAGTTCCCATTGAGAAGTCAAGTGTAATTGATAGTTCTGCCTATATGTTACTTGGCCTTTTTCCTTTACTGCTCTTAATATTCTTTCTTTATCCTGTATGTTTATTGTTTTGAATATTATGTGGTGAGAGGTCTTTTATTTCTCCAGTCTATTTGGTGTGCTTCTTGTACTTTCATAGGCATCTTCTTCTTCAGGTTGGGAAGATTTACTTCTAAGATTTTGTTGAATATGCTTTCTATACATTTAATCTGGGCTTCTTTGCCTTCTTCTATACCTATTAACCTTAGGATTGGTCTTTTCATGGTGTCCCATATTTCCTGGATATTATGTGTTATGAAATTTTTGGACTTAAGATTTTCTTTGGTAGATGAAACTATTTCCTCTATTTTATCCTCAGCTCCTGAGACTCTGTCTTCCATCTCCGGAATTTTTGTTGGATAAACAGACTGAGAAAGAAAAGCCACATGATCATCTCAGTAGATGCTGAAAAAGCCTTTGACAAAATTCAACACACCTACATATCTCTTTTTTTTCAAGGTATCAATCTTTATTTTAATAGGTAGGTATTCTCAAAACTCAAATTTACACAGTCATCCAAAAACCTTGTCAATCATTTTGGGAGGAAAAGAAAACCCTGAGAATTGCAAGGGTCAAATATTATATGAACTTTTGCCCTGGAATAACAAAGAATATTCAATTATTAATTCAGTCTTTGTTGTCAAAAGACATGTTATTCTCTGATGGTATGATTCCACAGTCTAAGAAAATAGTTTCATTGCCTTTATGAAATTGTAAATAACAAAGAAAAATTACAAAGAAATGAAAATCATAAAACTGTTACAAACAAATTTGAAACAAGTGAAAAATTCAAAGTACTTAAAACCATCTTTGCATTACAGAACTGTAATCATCATCTTTGCCTTACAGAACTGTAATTGTAGAAAAATATTTCTGCATGTGGAACTAAGTTTCAGCATTTTACAGTGAAAAGGCTCCCACTGTATGTAAGCATATCTCCCACATTTCCAGATATGCTTACCTAAAACTTTATATATACATTTGGTTAGAAGATATGCATCCAAAAATTCCAGCCATAGCCTTCTCCAAGACTACAAATTTCACATGTATGATGTGAAAACATGTCTCAATGTTAAAGAACTATGTAATTTGTGACTTCTGCACCTGTTGTACCTATGTCATATATCAGAGCTGGTTACTCATGAAAACCTGCATCTTAAAGTATTTTAAAAAACTTCATATTTTTTCCAAAGTAGAAGACACTGTGTTGATTGTAAAAACTGCTAGATAGAAAAGATGTTGAACATATATGATTAAACATCTACCCGTGGTCCCTGAATGCCAAGCCTGTATCACAATAATGATCACAGGTACAAATTATTAAAATGCAATAGGTACAAATTGACAGAGAACAGATATTTGAAACTGTGCTCTTTTGAGTAATTCTGGTGGCAGAGGGCTGACAAGATGAAAGTGGAGGTGAAGCACTCTCCAGATGGGGAAGAGAAGCTTGCTTCTGTTGGTCTTCATATTGGCATTCCTGAGGCTAGGTAAAGTGATGATTCATAATACATTCAGTCACAACTTCACAAAACTGTGCAGTCACCAGATGCCAAAATTAAGGAAATTTTGAAAGTTCAGAAAGGAGTAGAACTCATTTTCTGAACATTAGATACCAGTTTCTGTTTGTATATTGCTATAATAAAACCCAACCTATCTTTTTTAAAGAAAAGTTATATGATGCATTTCAGAGCTTCTGAATTTGAAGATTTATGTAATAATACTGAGAATATATAATGTGGACTTACATTAATATAAGCATGTGCATCTGTGTCAAATGCAGCAGGCTAAAACTAACATATAAAATGTCTCTTCAAATATGAGTTAGAGACACTTGTAGCCCCTGAAGTCTTAGTGGATATTGTCAACTTAACCTCATAGTAATATATTTATATATGATGAATATTTTAAAATATGAATCTATGTGAAAATAAAAGCTCTAAATACCATTATTAATGTATATTTTTTTCCATAAAAGTACCCAAAAATAGGAAGCTTAAGTATGGAAATGTACTCATGTTTATTTTAGTTTCCAGGATTTTAATAAGCCAGCTAGTTTCCATGTGCAAATTATTTGCTTGAATAGCACTTGATAGTCACCTTAGAATTGATGTTATCTAAATTAAATCTATTCATCCTATTGAAAAACTTTGAGTTTTCACACATGACTCACTTCTATTGTCTGGAATAATTTGGTCAAAAAGCAAAATATGATCAATATCCTTATGTAAATACATTTTTGCAGTGAGCATGCATTTGAGAATCATGAAGAATAATTTTAAATATTTTAAAAATCCATTTGTTTGCTTCAGTGCATAGTACAATTTTAGTGATAATATGGTGTATCATAATAGAAAAGATTGATCAGCTCTTATTGCCTTTGCTTGGGAAAATGAATATAATTGTATGTGATTTTAATAAAGATTTAGTTTAGAAGAAAAGGTATGTCATTTCTTCGCCACTTTATTAAAATCTCATATGACCATGAGGATATTAAGCTTTGCATTAGAGCATAACTGATATTATAAATTACTTGTCATACTAATGGTCCAATTAATCAAAGAAAATGTCAGGAAAGTATGGAAGATTACTCCACACTTTTGCAATAAACAGATTTTCTAGTATAGAGATCTATAAAAAGATGATAGCATCATCCAGAACATCTTCCATTTCTCTTCCTGACTGATGGATGGTCCTTTTTTAATTTAGATTTATGGTTAAATTAACAAATAAGGGACCCAGCTAGCAAACAGCTGCACAAATACCTCTATATCTGGATTAAAATTGGCTATTTTTAGTCTCTGCTAGTCTTATACTTTCTACATGGTATTTAGGTACTCAGTAATTTCCAGCAGTGTTTCAAATTACACTGACCTAAAATGGTGTTACTTTACATAGCAAACACCTGCCAGCCAATCTCTGACCAAAGTCTACCACAGAGCATTGAATTTTAGAGGTAACATGCTGATAGATTAAATTAACCACTTAGGCATGTATTTTAACTCAATTTTTATTTGTTAACCTACCACAATGCTTATTTAACTATGTTTGGACTTCAAATTATATTTACTAGCAAACTATAAAATTTAGGTTATATGTTATATTTTAGTATTTCTAAGTGTACTGGTTTTGACCACTAAAATTTGGCTTTAATGTAGTATGATTATCTCATGGAAATATCTCACTCTATTGGAGACTTTTACCTATGGATTCTTATGAAGATGATTCCCTCTTAAACTGTACTGTTTAACTGAAGCAATGGTTTTATTTAATAATAGTGTAAGCTTAAATAGAATTTTGATGACTGGGGATTTTCAATAAATATAGTAGGGGATTGTTATAGAGGTTCATTTAATGGGAAAATGAACATAAGTAAAGGCAGGATATGGTTTTTCACCCACCACTTACAAAGTGGAGGCTGCATAGGATAGAATATAAGAACAAGTATTGTCATTCTGCTAGGACGTAGAGTTTTTTAATAATTACTAAAACAATCATATTTCAAAAGCTAGACTAGTTCAAGTTCTTTTAATCTTAATGTTGCCAGATTTGTTCATGGGCTTTGGTGGGCAAAAACAAAGCTTTAAATTATGACTTAAGGTGTGGTTAAGATGTTTTTGCTAATGGTTTTGAGGCAGAAAATTTTGGAGAACAATATAAAATTTACAAAGGTACATAGTTGAGTAAGGGACCCATTGAGGTTAAGAAACAAGAACAAAACAGCCTGATTATTACTAACTGATGTGCCTTTCTTGCTAGGATGGGTTGGTGATCAAGGGTGATGATTAATTCCTTGTACCCATTCCTGCACTCATATTCCTGATATAAAAATAATTCTTGATGAATGGGTATACACCCTGAGAATTTAAAGTAGAGCTGACTGATTATTTTTCATTTATAAAATGTAATATTTGTGATTATTTTAAGACTTATATAAGATTACCTTTTGAGATACATAATGAAGTGATTGATCCTTTCTTTGTAACTATCAAATGCACACTTCTGATAAAAGAATTGGCTTCACCTGTAATATGTAAAATGTTTAATCATATAAAGGAAATAAGAAACATGTTTTTTAGTTGTACTCATTGTAATTATTCTCTTAAATCATAGAATGTAACCACATTGTATTTTTTATATGGATTGAAACACTCTATGGGGGTATATAAGCTGTAGGGGAAAAATAATGATACCAAAGGGATACATCTGGGTAGAGGTAAGAAAAGAAATAAAGAGATGAGAGAAAGATAACAGAAAGACGCTAAAGGTAGGGGTGTATATGAGTGTGTGTGTGTGTGTGTGTGTGTGTGTGTGTGTGTGTGCATGCATGTGTTCCCCTATTTTGCTGACCCCAGATGGCTAAGTTTTCCCCACTCACCAATCCCAGAGAGTTTTACTCCCTCAGTTAGAAAAGTCAAACTGAGTGATTATTTCACCAATTCCATGGCTTCCCCTCAATTTCTGAGCTGCTGAAAGTCAGTCTTTACAAAAACACTGTCTCACTTCTGGAGCACACTTGCTTGTTGTATGGCTTTTTTCCTGCTCACCCTCTGATCATGTGTGGTCAGTTACTGTGTGGAGGCAGGGAGGAGCCAAGCCTCTCATTCTGGGCCTCTTGCCATCTAAGTGGGATGCACACAGGGAGGGGCAAGAGTTCTTTATGGTAAGCATACCCTCAAGTCACATAAACTTGCTAAGCCACAGCAGGGAAGGGGATACATTCTCCCAGGTCATTCCTAGAAGGAACAGAGAAGTTTAACACCTTCCTCTGTCATCACTTTTTAACCTGTGATCCATACAATCCTGAAAAGATAGTTTCTGAAAAAAAATCAGAAAAAAATTATCTGCTGAACTAAGAAGAAAGGGTGCTATAGGGCTTGGCAAAGGCATCACTGTTGGACAATGAAGGCTGGACTGAATAGATTTTTCCCTTCTATCCAACGTTGACCAAGAAGTCTTTAAAAATTTCTACTACAAATATTTCCTTAGTAAGAAGTTATAAAATTTAGAAAAATGTAAAGATATAAGTAGGTCCCAGTTACTGGAGATAGCTTAAAAGGTGTTTAACAACAGAGAACTTTTTGGGATGAAACATTTTGCATAAAATGAAAGCAAACATCACCTTCTCTGATGATGAGGCACAGACTTAAATGTACTCAGTAAACTTTGAGTGTCTTAACTTCTATCAGAGCTGAAAATAGACAGCTGAAAATTCTACTTCAAATCAGAAGATACAGTTGGACTGTCTCTCAGATTGACCAAAAAAGATTCTCGGGGATATGGGTAGAAACTAACACTCCAGTACTGGCCTAACATCAAGCTCCTATAATTGTTCAACTAATAAGGTCAGCTACCTCCATCTAGAGTAAACAATACCCAATGATACTGGAAACAAAAAAAGAAATTACAGTCAATATTGCCTGACTCAAAGACATAGGCATCCTGGCAAACTGCCAGTTATCCTGGAATGTGCCTCCTACATATGAAGAAACCTAGGACTTCTGATTTTCATGAGTCTTATTCTTTCAGAGAAATAGGTGTATACAGTTTTGGATCTGAAGATACATTTTCCAGCCTTCCCTTGGCAGAGATGAGTCAACCTACCTTCCTTCTAAATACGCAGACCCAGTAAGAGATTACACCAGGCAACATAACGGGACCAAGCTGACCAAGGACCTGGAAAAATCAATTACCAACGGGCAACTGAGGGACTTCTACAATAGTTATACACTTTGGGCTATAGAATTTCAACTAAGAAAGCCCAACTTTGTACATTCAAGCTAGCTATCTTGGCTATTAGCTGAGGAGAGGCAAAAGGAGTCTTTCTCAGAGTAGGATTACTGCCATCTCTCAGACCAGAACTCTAAAGACTAACAAACAGGTTTGAGAGTTCCTAGATGTGTCTAGGTACTGCTGCCTCTGCACACCAGAGTTTACAGAAGTAGTAAGGCCTCTATATGCCTGCACAAAGAGGGATACTGAGCCCCTACTGTGGACTGAAACTAAATAAATGATATTTGAGGCTATAAAAACAACTCTGATTTTGGCTCTAGCCCTAGCAGTTACAGATTTTTCTTTTCAACTGGTTGTTCAAGGAATAAAAAAAATCTTAAAATTGGTTTTAACACAAACTTGGAGCCATGGAAATGTCACATGTCATATCTGTTGGACCCTGTAGCCACAAGATGGCCCATCTACCGAAGGACTATCATGGCTTCTTCTAGACAACAAAACAAACAAGTTAAATCTGGGTCAAGATCTTATAACACTCAGCACTGCATGCTTCTGATTGAGGCCCCCCTCTGTGGAACACGAGAACACTGGCTGTCTAATAACTATATGAACCAGTACCTGACCCTACTCCTGAAATACCCACAGGTTCAGTTTGATAAACCCAACACTATCAAGCCTTCTACCCTCTTGCCTGATGATGACCCATGGGTTTTCATCCATGAATTTCAGAGGATGAAAGATGAAGTCAGGTACTTGAGACCTGCAGTAGTAACTTCCGTTGAAAGAAATTAAACCATGCCAGGAACCTCAGCCCAGAAAGGACAACTGGTTGATCTGACCCAAACTCTCATGTTGGGGGTTTCTGGGCGCCCCCTGCTAGAGGTTGGAGAGGGTAGAGTTTAGTATGCCTTCCCTTAAACCCGGAAACAATCAGACGCAACAGGGAGTCAAGTCAAGAAAGATCTTATTTATTGTTTCACAGCAAAGCCCTCTTAAAGTAAAAAACCACAGAGCGAGAAGTATTTCCCAATAATGTTAAAGGTATTCCTATTATATATCTACTGTCCTATCCACTCTGAGGCATAGTCTGATAGTGTGATGACCACATCTGGCATGAGTTTGGGCAGCTAGTTTTCTGTTTTGTTCTTAGTAAACACTTGAAGTCTAACCTCCATAGCTTCCTCACAGTGCCATCTAGTAATGGTGCTAGTCATCAGCTTGGGCCACTCCCCCTCTTGGCAGGACATGATCTGTGCTCCTCTACCTCTCCCCCTTTTTTGTTTGTTTAGACAGATCTTAGCTCATTTTGGGGCATCAGTTAATGCAATTCTCGAGGAGGGTGATGCCTGCTCTCAGAATGGGGAATGACATCCCCCTCTGTGCAAACCTCATTAGCATTTTGAGGTTCAATTTAGGGGAGAGGTGGATAGGGCCTATAATCTGGTGTCCTGCAGATGGTCGTAATGGACCCTCAAAGTCATAAGTTGTACTTCGTTTATCTGTTTTCTTACAAAGGTAACTAACTAATCTATTAAGGGCACAGGGTCCAAGTATCAGGATCATAGTCAACATGAGGAGTAAAGTAGATGTCAGAGTGGTCAGCCACGGAGACATTGAAAGCCATGTTTCAAAGCAGCCCTTGTCCTGTGTATAGTATGTATCAATGTCCTTACAGAGGCCATCTAAATTGTTTCGTGATAATGCTGGAATGGTCCACATAAAAACAACGTTCCTCCCCCAAAGCCTTGCATAACCCCCCTTTTCTAGCAGCAGAAAATTTAGCCTATGCCTATTTCTTAAAGCCACTGTAGCTGGGGAATCCAAAGACTTTTGTAAATACTTTAGGTTAACCTCTATCTTATACAGGCTGACACCTATGAGTCCTTAGTTCTTTAAATACCTTGTCCTGTAGTACAAAAGAAGTAGCTCCCAGAGCAGCGCCTCTGCTCCCAAGCCCAAAGAGAGTTGTTACCATGACAGCAGTTAGGGGCTCTCTCTTTTTGAAGATGGTTTAGCCTTAACGACACTTCATCATCTGTCTTATAAGAGGTGTGGGGCTGAAATGTGACAAGAGCACATCTATCTCCCCTAGCTATAAGTAATGGCCATATACACAGGGGGTGAGCCCTGTCTGCTCACATAGCCAAAAAGCTCCTCCACCTCTGGCCTTAACCACCGAGTGGAGTTATGCACCTGGAAACAGCTATGCCACATTAATGTGCCCCATCTCCCATTGGGATTTATCAGTTAAGCACATGAAATTCTCTGGGAGAAGTGGGAATGTTATCCTGGTGGGCTCTCTCTTAACAGCACCGACAGGAGAAACCGTGTACTTCCCTACCATTGGAATCACCCTGAAGGAAGGTGATTGGGGCTGTAGATACAGCCAGCAGGAGCCACTCAACTCGGGTCTCGTGCTGTTAGGTGGCATAAGGATAGATTGACCATTTGGAGTAGTGAATTAACCATGAGTGGGGAGGGGGGACTCAGATCTGAGTCCTCATCCACAGTAGGTGCAAAGGAGTGAGGGGGGAGACTTGCCAGCAAGGGGGCAGGGCCATAGCAAGCCCCACTGTTATTTCCTTTGTTGGTTGTAAAGGGCCCACCAGGGCCAGGGCAGAACTGAAAGGGGGGTTCCATCTTCTGTCTTAACATGAATATGAACCTTTGATCAGCCCCCGATTGATAGAGCCTGAGCCACCACATATACCCCCCTTCCATATTACTTAGGCCCCCATAGTGATTGTAAACCACATGGGATATTTTGAATATCTCCCATAAATGGCCGCTAGTTGTAGGAGACCCTGGTGTTCTACCAAATCTCTGTTTGTTGGTCTACTTGGTCCTGAGGATAGTGTGACAGTGGGCAAAATCTTAGTATTTTGAGCTGCTAACCATATGGGCAGGCTTTTCCCTATAGGGAAGATGCACCCATATCCCTGTCTCATCATTAGGAGGGGGTCTGGTCCTTTCCATTGTGAAGTCAGAGGTTCTTTCATTGTGCCAACAACTTGGCTCCTTTTGTCCCCAACATTTTTGGAATCTATTTTGTGGTTTATCTTTTTGAAAATTTAAAACATTAATAGTCAGCATTGTTATTTGTAACTATATGGGGGCTCACTCCCCCTTTTTGTTTGTTTAGTTGTTCTGAGAACTTGATTATATCTTTCTATTATGGCCTGTCCCTGGGGATTGTAGGGTATGCTTGCTATATGCTGGATATTCCAGTCCTTGAAACAGCTTTGTAAAGCTTGGCTGGTAAAACATGGGCCATTATCAGTCTTAACTTGAGTAGGTATGCCCAAAACAGCAAAGCATTGTAGAAAGTGTGAATGGGCATGTCTGGCTTTCTTCCCGGTATGAGCTGTGGCTCAACTGGCTCCTGAGAAAGTGTCTATAGACCTGAATATGTATTTTAGTTTCACAAAAAGGGGAATGTTGGTAACATCAGTGTGCCATATTTGACCTAAGCCCTCCGTGATTTTTTTTCCAACCAGTTGACTAGACAGGGTCCAAAGGAAGGAGCAGCATGATTTGGATAAATGTACTATTTTCTTTTGGTCTGAAATAGGTATAGAAGGAAACCTATGTTGTAGGCCTCTCCAGATGATGTGCGTTAGTTCCATGAAGCTTAGAGACTTCCTGAAGGGTAAGTACTCTGGTGCCTGAGGCAAGTTGGTCAGCCAAGTTATTTCCCTTGATTATGAAGTCTGGAAAGAGTTGTGACTTCTTATATGTTGTACAATGAGAGGTTTATCACAGGCCTCCAGGAGGCTCCATGTGGACAACATTAGAGTGGTATTGGGGTTTCTATTCAGCCTTATGTATGCCTGAACAAGGGAAGGGATCAACCCAGTCATATATTAAATATCTGTGAACAAACTGAAGGCCTGTGGGTGGTGCTGTAGTGCCATTTGTACAGCAAAAATCTCTTTGAACTGTGCTGATTCCTTAATCCGCATAAATCCCATTGAGATTGCCTGCTCCTGATCTTTGTGGAAGCTTACAAAGGCTGTTCTTTATCTACCCCATCAGTAAATACAAAGGGAGCTTGGGGAAGAAGGCTTGTGGATATTAGGGCAGGTATTTTTAGTGGCAGGCTACAATACATTTTGAAGATCCATAATGGTAAGAGAGGGTTCCATAAACCCCTCTAGGTCTATGGTCATCCTGCTGTTGTTTCAGAGGAGCCAATCCATATCCTTTAGCCTGAGGGGATTGATGATGGTCATGGGTTTTATGCCATAATGTCTATAGGCAGTAAGCCTCCCAAGGACAATGCAATCTGGCAGCTGATAAGCCATGGAATTGACCCTCAGGCTTTCTGTATAGAGAGATGGAGACATTGTTGAGGTTTTCCTTTTTGCATTAAGACTGAGGTAAAGATGGAAGGCGCCCCAAAACACCCATAGCTCTAGGGGAAGCTCAGTCTAGTACCTTACCAGGGAGGCTGTATCTATCAAGGCCTGAATCTGCTTCAGGATTAGGAAGTGCTCTGGACCTAATTCGAGGGTTTGGGAAGGGATCCCCTGCCAGAGCAGGAAGTATAGGGGGGTCAGATACTCCTTTGGGATGCCTGGCCAGGGCAGTAACTAGTTAATCTCTCCTATTATCTTTTGGAGCTGGTTGATCCATAATGGAATGGGAACATGCAATTGTGGTTTAAGAGGTTGGATATTGATCAGTGTCAGATGGGTCCCCAAGATTTTAAAAGGGGTCATGCTCTGTACTTTTGTCCAAACCACCATAAACCCTTGGCCTGTAAGGTGTCAATGACCTCATTTACTACCCTCTCTAACCCTTTAAGGTGCTTATGTCCCAAAGTAAAATCATCCATGTACATGTACATGCTGTGTTGCCCTGCCTGACAGGTGCCAGGATCTCCATTACATATGTTTAGCAGAAGGCAGGGCTATTATCCATTCCTTGGGAAGTACCAACCATTCATACCTCTCATCAGGCTGGGCATAGTTAAGAGAAGGGGCAGAGAAGGCAAACTTCTCACAGTCCTCTGGGTGGAGTGGGATTGAGAAATGATCCTTTATATCAATAACACATAATGAGAAGTGGAATGGGATGGCAGGAATCCATGGGAGCCCCCTCAGTGTGGTCCCTACCAACTCCATTCTCTCATTAATCTTTTGGAGATCTTGAAGAGACACCAGGTACCTGATGCCTTTTTGATAACAAATACTGGGGTGTTCCACAGACTTGTGGAAGGGCATTTGTATTCCAGAAGCAATTGATCCACCACCACCTCCAGAAGGGTATGGAGGGGGAGCGACTCTGTCTCAGGACCCAATTCTCAGGGTCTATTACACCCCAGAGTTGGGAGGGAGTCTGGGTGAAAGGTGGACTTAAGGGCAGATTATTAATGGATAAAAACCCAAGGGAGGGACTCTACCAAAATATTTTTCCCTTTCTCTCACTAGTTTCATCACTCATTTCTGTCGTGACCCAGCATGTCTCAGCTTTAACCCACGACAACCATGAGGTTCTACCTGAGTGGGGGTGTGTGGACCTGGAAACTCCAAGCAACCCAGGGGCTATTGTTGGACCCCCAGAAAAATTCAGGTCTCCGGAGTCCAGGACTGCAGTCACCCCAATCACCAGGCGGATTCGAAAATTTGCTGCAAACTGCATGAGGCTTTATTGTTTTTTAACGCACTAACCCCATGTTAGCTCGGGTCTTTCATCCACCGCCATGGCGGATGGCTAGCAAAGACACTGTGAAGCGTCTACATTGAGATCTTATAAGGCAGTGTAAGGGGAGTGTCTAGGGTACACACAGGCTCAGGATTAGTGTGCCTCCAGGCTTGGAGGGCTTGCCCTGTGTTGATTGGCCAACTGGTTGTTATGGCCCATAGGCCCTCCCAGGATGGTTACTATGCTCTGCGAGTCATTGCTGTGCACTTGTCTGTAATGTAGATCCAGAGTTGTAAAACATAGCACCACCAGCTAACTTCTGATTGGTTCCTTGTCATGAGGCAGGCACCTAACCTCTAGTGACTAAGGCAAGGTCAGAAAAGCACGTGTTCAGCTGTTAAGGCTGCCAAAAAGGGGAGCTGTCCCTTCAGCGATAAAGATCGAACACAGGCACCTTGTCTTCTTTAGAGAGCTCTCAGATCCATGTTGTAGAACTAGAGTCATTTCTTTATTAGCCATCTTTTCTGCTGTTTCTTAACTGTCCTGTCATGACCATGAGGGAACCATCTGTCTTTGTTCTCCTCCCTGCTCTGGTCGCTCACCCCTAGCCCTGGTCATTCATACACCATGCACCTCGCCCACAGAGATGCAAATAGGAGGCATTTTACCCTGAGGCCATGGTAAACAATAGTAACCCAACTGGCAATTGACAATACAATGGTGAGCCAGAACTTTCCAGTTCCCCATGTTTACAGGAACTGGAGGCTGGGCCCCAAAATATTCCATAAGAGAAATATTTGGTCCCCTACACATTCCCACATGTGGGAGGAAAAGAGGTTGAAGGTCTCAACCCACAGTGCAAGAGTGGTGATATCCTCAAAGGTTTTTTTGTGTCAAAGGGTCTTTCAGCTCCAAGCCATGTGAGTCAAGCATGAGCGTCAGTGCTTTAATTGCTGGGCTGGAGGACAATGTTTGACCCATGCTTAGGGGATCACTCACCTAAAAATCCAATTAGCTCCACCTGAGAATGGGGTCTTCAAGTTCCTGTTTGGGCACCAGATGTTAGGGGTCACTGAGGGTCTGGGTAGGAGAGGGTAGAGTGTACTGTTCGCCTGTTCCACTGTTTCCCCAAAACCCAGAGACAATCAGCTGCAACAGGGAGTCAAGTCAAGCAAGATCTCATTTATTATTTAACAGCAAAGTTCTCTTAAAGTAAAAATCTAGTGAGTATCTACTGTCCTATACCCACTGGTGATGACCTCATCTGGTGTGAGTTTGGGCAGCCAATTGTTTTTCTTAGTAAACACTTGAATCCTTGCCTCCATAGCTTCCTCCCAGATTCAGGATTGGGCCAGTCCCTCTTTTGGTAGGACATGATCTGTGCTCCTCCATACTCTCAGATGAAAAGAAAAAACATTCACAACCATTTACACAGACAGTTGATGTGTTCTTCTTGTCGACATTGTAATCTGTAGGGAATTAGGCTTCTCACCACTGAGGGAAAGAACTTTAAAAACAAAGAGAAAAATCTTGGCATTCCTACAGTCTACTTGGCTTTCCCATAAATTGGGATCCTCCACTGTTGAGCCCTATGACTAGTGGGGCCCATTGATCTTCTTTTGGAATGCCATGACCCAGTGCTATCCATGTGATAACTAAGAGAAGATAGAGAATGCAGAAAGAAAAATATTCACAGCTTGAAGCTACATAATGGTGGAGGACACCAGATTCTGCTAACTGACTTCACCAGGATACTGATCTGTGTTCCACAGAAATTTTCGTGATACTCAGACCAATATAGGTTATACATAAACTGTACAGCATGTCTTTCTTTAGGTTAGGAAAGTTTTCTTCTATGATTTTGTTGAATCATTGTGCTATGATTGTGCTGACTGTCTTGGTACAGGCAAGCAAACCCTTATCATCAGATGCCTCCGAGCAGGGTCATTGAACTGGAACTGGAAACAGCCCCTGGCCCACCCAGTCTGCTGAATGGTGGCAGGACTGGGCTGGTGGATGGTGGTGGAACTGCCCCAGGGACATTGGCAGTGTCAAGGTGTCAACCAAAGAGAATCTTAAGTCCAACTAATCCCTAACACAAATATCTGAGAAATATGGGATACAGTGAAAAGACCAAACCTAAGAAAAATAGATATAGAAGAAGGTGAAGAAATCCAACTCAAAGGTGCAGAAAACATATTCAACAAAATCATAGAAGAAAACTTAACTAACCAAGAGAAACACATGCTAATGAAAGTACATGAAGCCTATAGAACAACAAATAGACTGTATCAAATAAAGATTTCCTTGCCACATAATAATCAAAACACCAAACATACAGAACAAAGTGAAAATATTAAGAGAAGCAAAGGAAAATGGT
This sequence comes from Cricetulus griseus, assembly GCF_003668045.3. Classification (NCBI taxonomy): domain Eukaryota; kingdom Metazoa; phylum Chordata; class Mammalia; order Rodentia; family Cricetidae; genus Cricetulus; species Cricetulus griseus. The sequence continues at coordinate 158,723,856 of NC_048598.1, forward strand.
CAAGTAACACATAAAGCAAACCTATCAGAATTACACCTGACTTTTCCATGGAAACTCTGAATGCCAGAGGATCCTAGATAGATATTCTACCTAAACTAAGAGACCACAGATGGCAGTCCAGATGACTATACTCAGAAAAGATTTCAGTCAACATATATGTAGAAAACAAGATATTCCATGACAAAACCAGATTCAAACTGGACATATGCACAAATCCCTACAGAAAGTTATGGAAGGAAAACTGCAACCCAAAGAATTTAACTACAACCAGAAAAATATAGGCAATAGATAACCCCACTTTACCAATAGCCAAAAGGAAAAAGGATAGAATCCCATACATAATTTCACAACCACCACCAATCCAAAACAAACAAGAACGAACAATCAATGGTCATTAACAACCAAAGGAGATGAAGGAAGTCACTTTCTACTCATCACAGAAGAAATCCATCCGGATGAAATCTCAATTCTGAACATTTATGCCCAAATACAAAGGCATCCACATTTGTAAAAGAAATATTGCGAAAATTCAAATTACGCATAAAACTGCGCACTCTTATAGTGGAGACTTCAGCACCCCACTCTCACCACTAGACAGCAACACCAGACAGAAACTTAACAAAGAAACAAAGGAACTAATAGAAGTTATGGCACAATTGGACTTAACAGATAGAACATTCCATCCAAATAAAATACAATATACCCTTTTCTTAGCGACTCATGAAACCTTCTCTAAAATCGATGACATACTTGGCAACATAGCAAACCTCAACAGGCACAAAAATTTGAAATGAACCCCCGTATCTTATCACATGACCATGCTTTATAGTAAGAATTCAACAACAACACGAATTGCAGAAAACCTACAAACTTATGGAAATTAAGTAACACCCAATTTCACAATTCCTGGGTCAAGGAAGAAATAAAAAAAGAAATTAAAGATTTCCTAAAATTCCATGAGAATGCGGACACAACATACCCAAACTTACAGGACACTTTGAAAGCAATGTTAAGAGGAAAGTTCTTAGCACCAAGCGCCCACATGAAGAAACAGGAGAATAATCACACTAGAGAATTAACAGCACAACTGAAAGCTCTAGAACACAAAGAAGCCAATACACCCTGGAGGATCAGATGCCAGGAAGTAACCAAATTGAGGGCTGAAATCAATAAAATGGTAACTATGAGACCAATACAGAGAATAAACATAATGAAGATTTGTTTCTTCTAGAAAATCAACAAGATAGACAACCGTTATCCAAACTTACCAAACACCAGAGAGTGAACATGCAAATCAATAAAATCAGGAATGAAAAGGGGCATATAACAACAGACACAGGAAATCCAGAGAATCATCAGGTCATATTTCAAAAACCTACATTCCTCAAACTTTGAAAATCTAAAGGAAATGGACAATTTTCTGGACAGATTTCATTTACCAAAATTTAATTAAGAACAGATAAGCAACTTAAATAATCCTACAACCACTAATGAAATAGAAGAACTCATCAGAGGACTCTCAATCAACAAAAGCCCAGGGACAGATGGCTTCAGTGCAAATTTCTACCAGAAATTAAAGGAAAAACTAATAGCAATTCTTTTCAAAGTATTCCACACAATAGAAGAAGAAGGGTCCTTGCTAAACTCTTTTTATTAGGCTTCAATAACTTTGATTACCAAGACACACAAGGCACAACTAAGATAGAGAACTACACACCAGTATCCCTCATGAACTTTGATTCAAAATTATTCAATAAAATACTGGATAATCAAACATAATAACACATCAAAGAAATCATCCATCATTATCAAGTCGGCTTCATCCCAGTGTCGCAGGATGGTTCAACATATGAAAATCCATCATTGGAATCCACCATATAAACAAACCGAAAAACATAAACCACATGATCATCTCACTAGATGCTGAAAATGGCTTTGACAAAATACAAAACCCCTTCATGATAAAAGTCTTGGAGAAATCAGAGATAACAGGCACATACCTTAACAAAATAAAAGCATTATACAGCAAGCTGACATCCAATATCAAATTAAATGAAGAGAAACTCAATGACAGTTTATGCTGGAGAGGATTCGGAGAAAGAGGAACACCCCTCCACTGCTGGTGGGCATGCCAACTTGTTCAGCCACTTTGGAAATCAGTATGGCGACTCCTCAAGAAAATGGGAATGAGTCTACCACAAGATCCAGCAATTCCACTATCAGACATATACCCAAATGAACCACATTCATACAACCAGGACATCTGTTCAACAATGTTCATAGCAGCACTATTTGTAATAGCCAGAAACTGGAAGCAGCCTAGTTTGCCCTCAACCGAAGAATGGATAGAGAAAATGTGGTACATTTACACAATGGAGTACTCAGTGGGAAAAAAAAGTGGAATCTTGAAATTTGTAGGAAAATGGATGGAACTCATAGAAACCAATCTGAGCAAGGTAACCCAATCACAAAAAGACAAACATGGTATGTACTCACTCACATGTGGATTTCAGACATAGAGTAAAGGATTACCAGCCTACAATCCATACTGCCAGAGAAGGTAGTAAACAAGGAATACCCTAAGAGAGACATACATGGTCCTATGGAGAAGGGGAAATGGTCAAGATCTCCTGAGCAATATGGGAGCATGGGAGAAGTGGAGGGAGGGTACTAGGAGAATGAGAAGGCAAGAAGAGGAGGGGTGTGTAGGACATGAGGGAGGAGAAACATTGAGGTAGGTGAAGAATACAAGAAAACAAGAATGGAGAGACCACAATAGAGGGAAACATTTTAGGTTTACAGAAAAATCATGCACTGGAGAAATGTCTGAATATCTACAAAGATGACACCAGCTAACAATCTAAGCAACAGAGGAGAGGCTACCTTAAGTACCATCCCCCAATAATGAGATTGATGACTGACTTATATGCCACCCAATAGCCCTCATCCAGGAACTTGTTGAAGTAGAAGCAGACACCCTCAACTAATCAATGAACTGAACTGGAATCTAGTTGGAGAAAAGGATGAGTAAAGAGCAAAGGGCTGGTGAAACCCACAGAAACAGCTGAACTGAACACCGGGGAACTCTTGGTCCCCAGACTGGTAGCTGGGATACCAGCATGGGACTGATCCAGACCCCAGGAACATGGGTTTCAGTGAGGAAACATTGGAAATCTATGGGACCTCCTGTAGTACTTATCCCTAGCATAGGTGTGGATTTTGCTAGCCCATTCCACATAGAGGAAAACTCCCTGAGACAAGACACATGGGGTTGGATCTAGGCCCTATCCCAAAGATACAATAGACTCTGATGGCACCCTATGGAAGGACTGACCATCCAAGGGGAGCAGAAAGGATATGTGATAGGTAGGGTTTTATTTGGAGGCATAATAGGGGAGGAGGGGAGTGGGAGGGAACTGGGATTGTCATCTAAAACAATCTTGTCTCTAATTCAAATAAAAAAAACATTTGCTACTCACTACCCACATTGACTTGGGCAAATAGTGCATAGTTGGAAATTCTAATTTTCTGTGTAATTTCCATTCTCCACATAATTCCCAGAGTTGATTTCTAGGAAGAGATAACTTCCAACTCCACAGTTTAAAGCACAAAAGTCTGGTGTTAAATCAGACATTTCAGTCAAAGAAACTCAAAAGTTAATTTTTTTTTCAGGTCAGATATAAAAAGTATAGAAACTTCAATGTCATTCATGAGGCATTTCAGTGGATCTCTGGAGACCTTTTCTATATGTTCCCCCAATTTGCCTATGCAATCAGCTACCATTATGGTCTTTAGTTTGATTGAATGAATTGATGCATCAAATGTGTCTTAATATAGAATATTTTATATATAATATTCCAGTCAGCAGTGTCTTAACCAGCAACTTATTTACCATACCATGTGATGAGCTGCAAGTCAGTTTCCTTTTTTTGTTTGTTTGTTTTTTGAGACAGGGTTTCTCTGTGTAGCTTTGGAGCCTATCCTGGCACTCGCGCTGGAGACTAGGCTGGCCTCAAACTCACAGAGATCCACCTACCTCTGCCTCCCGAGTGCTGGGATTAAAGGCGTGTGCCACCAATGACCGGCTGCCAGTCAATTTCCTTTAACAAGAAAAACGGATTCATTCATCTCTTGAAAACTAATCAACTTACAGAACAAAGACTGAAAAACCTGAACTCAGACAATCAATCCTGATTCTTCCATGAACTCCTTCTGCACCCTAAATAAACTTTAATTACAAAATCCTAACAAGTACTAAGAGATTTATTGTCAGAAATAACAATAAGTTTAAAGATATGGCAATGATCTATTTGTAAGTGATCTCAAATAAATGTGTCAAATCTATACCAGATCAAGAAATATAGTTTAGAAGGCTAAGATACAAGGTGAAGCTTTTATTCATAGCTGGAATTTCTTCTTCCTCTGGGAATAGTTCTCTCTATTTTAAAGGTCATATTAGACTTCAAAGGCATATTTCTTAAAATAACCTTCTTTAGTAATATGCAAAACTTCATTCACTGTAATTTTTACCCAGAAAAAGCAATGCACTACAATCTAGCTCAAATTATTACCATAATGGACATGGTGATTTTGAGCTGTAATATAAAGGTATCCATTTGCTGTGGTGCTAATTGTCCTTTTCGTAATTTGAATATGAGTAATGAGAATGCCTTCCTACTACCATAATGAAGTAGGTACTCAGCTTCACTGAATACAGGAATCAGAGACTGAGGAAACTGTTGCCACTTAAATGAGGTCTGTCTTACATCAAAGAACAGCTGTACCATGTAATCCTGAGGAGTGATATTTCTGAGAAAGCCAAAAATCATCCCACAAAAATTTGTCACATGCAGAAGTGTGCATAGTGTTGAAGGTAACTATGCCTCTCTAAATCCTCCTCAATGATGTTTCCAGAAAACCGAAGATGTGCCAAAAGAGGGTGCTGTCACAAACTCCAACATATCTTATATTAAGATGAATTTGACTTTATGTTTTTAAAACCAACTACCAAAGACATCTATAAAATTAGTTGTAATTTATTCCGGGCCTGGAGGCACAGGGAATGCTACATAGAAGGATTTGGTAAAAAGTTAAATTGCTCCCATTTGTACTCTACCAAATGTAGCAGATTCAGTTTGTAAAATTTGGCAGGATGTCATGTTTTATAAGATTTATATTCCTAAACAAGTCTTTAATGTGATTAAGGACAAATATGAAACTTCAGCCAAAATTTGGACTCATTGGAAATAGAGAAAGGAAATAAGGTTCTTATTCATATGGCAAAATTGGCCATACAGAGTAAAAACATTTTAAGATAACAAATATTAGAAAGTAAAGTTCAATGATCTAATTTTAAATACCAAGTATTTATAAGAATATTCATTGGTTACATCTTTAAAGGAAATAGCCAAAACAGAAACGAACACCAAGTTATTAATATTCATTACTTTGAAGATTTAAAAAAGGCAAGGTCAGGGGGACCTTCAGCTCATTTCTGCCCTACAAAGTTATGAAAGTATAGGTAGCATGTGATATTATAGAACCAAAATGTCATTGATCACTTTAGCTTCCTACATATTCATCAAACACTTTCCATTCCCTTGTGGGGCTGATAACTGAACATTTTATATCTATCAATTATGCCTTGATAACTTTAATCAAAAGATGTCCTCCATTGCACTCTGGTCAAAGGACCAATGTTATTTATGAAGCAATAAAGGTTTAGGTACTATAAACACATTTTTTATAATCCCTATTTCTAACCATGTAGCTGAATGCCAAAGGCAGAGTACTAATTACATCCCTGATGTAACTTTCCTGGTTAGAGAGTTGTTTCTGTCCACATAATTGACTCATTCCTTGACTTCTGAGGAGGGTTTACTACTTCTCTGGCAAATAAAGCCCAACTAACAAGCTTTGAATTCCCAATCAAACTGAGGTGGATTTCTTGCTGACTAAATTGATGGTAAACTAAACAGGCTTTTCTTTTATACAAGTAGGCAATTCATGTGAATTGTATGTGGCTTTTAAATGCGATCAACACTTTTCTACGGAGCCATAGTTCAAGAGAAGAAAAGGATAATTAAAGGAAACTTAAATATTTCAGATAATTTTATATAGGTTCCAACATAGAAGAATCTAGGAAAATAATGATTTGCTTAGAATTTTGTCATGAAAAATAAAACCAGCTATTTCCAACATAAATGATACATTCAAGATACTTGAAGATGATCTTCAAAATATGAAGATTAATTATTTAATCATGGCATTCATAAACATACAGAGAGTTGACCACCTTCCTCACACCATTTCTCTACAGCATCTTCTGTTGTCCATCCCTGTTTCACATTTGTGCTCCCTGTATCCCACATTTATCTTTTATATTTTGTTGTTGTTTTGATTTTAATGTAATGGACTTTTGGCTATAGAAATTTGTGTTATTTTAAAATGACTATGTATATCTATGTGTATCAATATCTATATCTATATCTATATCTATATCTATATCTATCTATCTATCTATCTATCTATCTATATATATATATATATTTCTGGGAAGAATGATATTGAAGCTAATTTTTTGTGTTATTATTTATTTCTAAATTGTTTTGTGTGGTTTTGTTATGAGATGGATCTTATTTTATATGTACACAATTGGCCTACAACCACTATGTATGATTTGCTCATGTGAAACTCATGGCAATCCTCCTGTCTCAAATTTTCTTATATAAGCATGATATATCAGGTTGCCTGAAACTTAATCATTGTTTATGCATTCTGTTTCCTCCCTCTACCTCTTCCTAAGTACCCTTCCTCCAAATGCTTTCAAGTTCCCCTCCATTCTAAAAGATACTCTCATTTCCTTTAACTAATATTGTTACAACAAAATGCACATATATATGGGTGCAGAAATATATAAGTGCTACCCACTGAATCCACTTTTTCCTTGTTCCCACAATTTTAGGGCTGTGCATTTTGTATTGTATAATCAATGACGGGGCTCATTCCTGAAAGAGATTAATTCCCCTTGTTTCACTAGCCTTGTTTGACTCTAGTTCTTGTATAAGGGTGGGACTCCATGAGATTTTTTCTCCCTACTCTGTTAGCCAGTCTACCAACAATGCCATTATCTCAGCATTTTTGTACCCATTTATTTCTAGAGAAGACCGTTTCCTAATATTAGGAATTAGGCTTCCTAATATTCTGGGTCTTTTTTCCTGCCCCTCTTCCAAGATGCTCCCTGAGTCATAGGTTCAGAAGCTGTGATTTAGATGAATTGTTTGGGTTTGAACTCCTCATGATACATGTGTATAGTTACAATACTTTATAATTGTCTCATTTGATGTAAAGAGATTTTCATTGATGAAGATGGTAGCTCTATTTGTGAGTATAAAATGTAATTGAGAATTATGCTGGTCTTGCACATTCTATACTAAGGCCATGATCTTACTATAAACTTGGTTGCCTAGGGTGGTTGTATTAAGCATTATGTCCTCACTGTTGTGTGGGCCTTAAGTCCAATTAGACAGCAATTGTTAATCAGCAACATGTAAGTGCAACTTAGTGCACATTTACAGATGTCTTGCCATGGTTGTCACTCTTGTAGTTCATACATATTACAGATAGTTGGGACTATTACTTTCTTCTGTCCCTTAAAGGCTGGCTATTTATTATCTGCTAACATGGAAGCTAGACTCCAGGAAGGAGCCTTTCAGGATAGATCCAGTTTGAATATTTGCTCTTAAGTATGTGATGTTTCCAGCAATAGGGGCTTAATCTCATCCTCTGAGAGTTAACCAAGGGCAATAGCAATACTATATGTTGTTTGGGGACTCATCTGGACTACCTACCCTGACCAATCATGTGAAAGGAGTTTCTCCTTTCCTGGTTCTGGGATTTTGTTAGTTTCTTGTGAGCAATGTTGCCAACCTAAGTGTTGTAATTTCATTTAAATTAAATCCTCTCTCTCTCTCTCTCTCTCTCTCCTTGCTACCCCTCTCTCTCTCTCACACACACCACACTTACATGTGTTATGTAGTGCATAATTTTGCAAAATATGAAATTATCCTCCTTGAGGTTTTAATTAAAAATGTTAAGCCTTCTTTTGGTGATTAGTTTACTATTTTGACCCAAAAAGCTAGATTTTTTGGAATGTTTCAAAAATCCCTTATTGACTAGCACCTATGAACTCTCTGCTCTCTTTCTGTAGCTATCACAATGATATCATGGTGACCCAAGAAGGCAGGTTCATTATGCTTCTATTCACAACATTTTGAGAAGAACTTCATGTCCTGTCTAGGTAGACACCAATGTAACCTCTGTATGTTCAATGAGTTGTGCTGATGTTGTCTTCTGCAATGCTTTCAAAGAGAAACCTATTGTCTTGTCAACATCTTAGAATTATCTGATGATTTCCATGGTACTCTTTGAGTCAACAACTCAATTGAAATTAACCCATTCCCAATACTGGAAGCTTCATTTGGAGACAGGAGGTGGCCAGCTGGGATTCTATCTCTTCCATTATTTGGAAACATCATTAATATTACCTTCATATTTTTTAACAAGTTTCCACTATACTAGGTTTTGATATACACTCTCAAGTGCCCCTTAATTCTAGCTGTCTCTCCCAACATTTCCTTACTTAACACTTTCTTCCATTCTCCTCCCTACTCAATCTTCCTGTATCTGTTCCTCCAACCTCAAGGCCAACCATACAATCCATTCCATTTCACTGTCCAATGTGCTCCAAAACAGTCCCTTTCTCAATACATAACCTCTTTGGATCTATGGGTTGTAGCATGGTTTTCATTTATTTAATTGCGAAAATACACATATTCTAGTGTGTTGGTATGGGAAGGTACTCTGCAAGTTAAAAAAAGAGAAACATATACACCAAACCACAATGAACCTTTTGAACTACAATGCTGTCATGTCTGCAAAATATGCAGGGCATTGGTGGAACAAAGCTTGTGAATAACCAATCAGTGTCTGATTTGACTTATGGCGCATTACATGAGATGGAACCCATACCAAAAACTGTTTGGGTAACCTAGAATCAAAGACTGGAGAGCACAGAGACCTAGAGTAAAAAATAAATACTAATAGAAAAAATGTAGTAATAAAATATTTCCTAATTATATTCTGCTATACTCATTCATCAGCACCTTACACAGCCATCATCGGAGAAGCTTTCTCCTGCAGAAGATGAGAACAAATGCAGAGATCCACAGCCAGACATTATGCAAAAAGTGAGAGGCCATGGAACACACTTCTCTAAATTGGATGTCTCACTCAACACCCCCCCAAAGTCAGATAACCCACACAAGAGAAAGCAGAAAGAGTGTAAGGTCCAGAGAGAAGGGAGGGCACCAAGAGAATAAGTCCCTTTAAATCAACTGAGAAAAGCTCTTATGAATTAAAAGAGACTGAAGCAGAAAGTACAGGACCAGGGAATTTTTGTATGTATTATACCTTTTATTTCAGTGTTTTTATGAAATTCCTGAGCATGTAAATAGTAGGTCTCTGATACATTTTTTTCATTTTTTATAATTAATTTTTTCTATTAGTTCAAGTTAGGAACAAGCTTGCTTCACATGTAAATCACTTCTCCCTTGCCTCCCCTAACCCCCAACTCTCCCCCAAAACCTCATCAAAACTACCAACCTGCCCTCCACCCCATACAACCTCCACTCCCTAGGCAGGTTAGGACCCCTCAACAGGGGCTAACCAAAGTCCACCACATCATCCTGGGCCAGGCCTAGACCCTCCGCCATGGGTCCAGGCCTAGAGTGCATCCCCTCATGTGGGATGGGTTTTCAAAGTCCCTTCTTACAGCAGGAAATATACTAATCCACTACCAGGGTCGCACTATAATGCAGAGGCCTCCTCATTGACATCCATGTTCAGGGGTCTGGATCAGTCCTATGCTGGCCTCCCAGACAGCAGTTTGAGGTCCATGTGCTCCCCCTTGTTCAGGCCAGCTGTTTCTGTGGGTTTCACCAGCCTGGTACTTACCCCTTTGATCTTCTTTCCTCCCTCTCTGCAACTAGGTTCCAGAGTTCAGTTCAGTGTACATCTGTAGATATCTGCCTGTGCTTCCATCAGCCACTAGTATGGCATAAAAAGCAGTTATCATTCTCATTATAGGGGAAGGGCATTTAGGTTACCTTCTCCACCATTGCCTAGATTGTTAGTTCGTGTCATCCTTGGAGATCTCTGGAAATCTCCCTAGTGACAGATCTCTTGAGGGACCTATAATGGGTCACTCTGATATGGTATATTTTATCCTGCTATTCTCTATTCTTCGCCAAGCTTAACATTACTGCTCCTCCATTTCCTCCTCTCCCATCCTCTTCTCCTCTCATTCTGACATCTCCCTCTCCCCTACCCTCATGCTCCCAATTAGCTCATGAGATCCTGCCCCTTCCTATTCTCTGGGGTCCATGCATTTTCCCTTAGAGTCCTTCTTGTTTCCTAGTTTCTTTGTTGAAGAGGATTGTAGGCTAGTAATTATTTTCTATACATCTAAAATTCATGTATGAGTGAGGCTTATCTTTTTGTGACTGGGTGACAACACTCAGGATGGTTTCTCCTAGTTCCATACATTTGCATGTGAATTTCAAGATTCTTTTGCCTTTTTCTGCTGAGTAGTACTCCATTGTATAAATGTACCACATTTTCTCTATGAATTCTTCAGTTGAGGGGCATCTAGGTTGCTTCCAGGTTCTGGCTATTACAAACAATGCTGTTATGAACATGGCTGAACATATGTCCTTGTGCATTATTTGGGTATATACCCAAGAGAGGAATTGCTGGATCTTGAGGTAGAATGATTTCCAGTTTTCGGGGCAACCACCATACTGATTTCCAGTGTGGTCTTATAAGTTTGCACTCCCACCAGCAATGGAGGGGTGTTCCTTTTTCTCCACATCCTCTCCAGCATAGATTGTCATAGGTGTTTTTGATTTTAGCCATTCTGGCTGGTATCAGATGTTACCATAGAGTTGTTTTGAGTTGCATTTCTCTGATGGCCAAGGATTTTGCGCACTTTCTTAAGTTTCTTTCAGCCATTTCAGATTCCTCTGTTGAGAATTCTCTATTTAGTTCTGCACCCCACTTTTTGATTTCATTGTTTGTTGTTTTGGTGGATAGCTTCTTGACTTCATTGTATATTTTGGAAATCAGGCCTCTGTGAGATATGGGGTTGGTGAAGATCTTTTCCCATTCTGTGGGCTGTCGGTTTGATTTACTGACTGTGTCCTTTGCCTTTCAGAAGCTTCTCAGTTTCAGGAGGTCCCATTTATTAATTGCAGATGTCAATGTCTGTGCTACTGGTGTAATGTTCAGGAATCGGTCTCCTGTGCCAATTCTTTCAAGGGTAATTCCCACTTTCTCTTCTAGAAGATTCAGTGTGACTGGATTTATGTTGAGATCTTTAATCCATTTGGATTTAAGTTTTGTGCCTGGTGACAGATATGTATCTATCTGCAGTCCTCTGCATATACGAATCCAGTTGTGCCATCACCATTTGTTGAAGATTCTTCTTTCCATTTTATACATTTAACATCTTTGTCAAAATAAGGTGTTCATAGGTGTGTGGGTTAATATCATGGTTTTCAATTTGATTCCATTGGTCTACTGTATATTTTTGTGCCAATACCAACCTGTTTTCAGAACTATGGCTCTATAATAGAGTTTTAAGTCAAAGATGTTGATGCCTGCAGGAGATCGTATATTGTACAGAGTTGTTTTGACTATCCTGGGATTTTTTTTCCATATAAAGTTGAGTATTATTTTTTCAGTCTCTGAAGAACTGTGTTGGGATTTTGATGGGGATTGCATTGAATCTGTAGATTACTTTTGGCAAGACTGCCATTTTTACTATGTTGATTCTACCTATCTAAGAGCATGGGAGATCTTTCCATTTTCTGGTGTCTTCTTTAATTTCTTTCTTTAAAGACTCATGGTTCTTACTGTACAGGTCTTTCAATTTTTTGGTTAGTGTTACCCCAAAGAATTTGTGGATATTGTGAAGGGTGATATTCTCTGATTTCTTTCTCATTCCAATTATCATTTGTATATAGTAGGGCTACTGATTTTTTTGAGTTAATTTAGTATCCTGGTACATTGTTGAAGGTGTTTATCAGCTGTAGGAGTTCCCTGGTAGAATTTTTCAAGTCACTTACATAGACTATCATATCATCTACAAATAGTGAAAATTTGACTTCTTCCTTTCCAATTTGTATTCCTTTGATCTCCTTTTCTTTTGTTATTGCTGTAGCTAAAACTTCAAGTACAATATTGAAGAGATATGAAGAGAGTAGACAGCCTTTTCTTCTTCCTGATTTTAGAGGAATCACTTGAGTTTCTCTCCATTTAGTTTGATGTTGGCTCTTGGTTTGGTATGTATTGCTTTAATCATATTTAGATATGTTCCTGTTATTCCTGTTCTCTCCAAGATCTTTATGATGAAGGGATGTTGGATTTTGTCAAAGGCTTTTTCAGCATCTAGTGAGATGATCAAGTGTTTTTTTAATTTTTCAGTTTGTTTACATGGTGGATTATATTGATGGCTTTTCATATATTGAACCATCCTTGCATCCCTGGGATGAAGGCTTTTTCATCATAGTGGATGATTTTTCTGATGTGTTCTTGGATTGGATTCACCAATATTTTGTTGAGTATTTTTCATAGATGTTCATGAGGGATATTGGTTTGTAGTTCTCTTTTTTAGTTGTATCTTTGTGTGGCTTGGGTATCAAAGTGATTGTAGCCTTGTAAAAAGAGTTTGGCAATGTCCCTTTTGTTTCTATCATGTAGAACAATTTGAGGAGTCCTGGTATTAGCTCTTGTTTGAATTTCTGGTAGTCTTCTGCAGTGAAGCCATTTGGCCCTGGGATTTTTTTTTTTTTTTGGTTGGGAAGCTTTTGATTACTGTTTCTATTTCAGTAGGGGTTTAGGTCAATTTAAACCTCTTATCTGTTCTTGGTTTAATTTTGGTAAGTGATATCTATCCAGAAAATTTTCCATTTCCTTTAGATTTTTGAATTTTGTGGAGTACAGGTTATCAAAGCATGACCTTGTGATTCTCTGGATTTCCTCAGTGTCCTTTGTTATATCCCCCTTTTCATTTCTGATTTTGTTAATTAGCATGCTCTCTCTCTGCCTTTTGGTTTGTTTGGATAGAGGTTTGTTTATCTTGTTGATCTTCTAAAAGAACCAACACTTTGTTTAATTGATCCTTTGTAATATTTTCCTAGTTTCTACTTTATTAATTTCAGCCCTAAGTTTGATTATCCTGGCATCTACTCCTCCATGGTGACTTTGCTTCTTTTTGCTTTAAAGCTTTTAGTTGTTCTGTCAATTCTCTCATGTGACTATTCTCCAGTTTCTTCATGTCGGAACTTAGTGCTATGAACTTTCCTCTTACCACAGATTTCAGAGTGCCCCAGAAGTTTGGGATTCGTTGTGTCTACATTCTCATTAAATTCTGGGAGGTCTTTAATTTCACTTTTTATTTCTTCCTCCACCCAGGAATGGTGCAATTGGTTTTTATTCAATTTCCTTGAGTTTGTAGGTTTTCTGCAATTTTTAATTGTTGAATTCCAACCTTAATGCACAGGGGTCTGATAAGATAAAGGGTGTTATTTCAATTTTTTTTTGTACCTGTGGAGGTTTGCTATGTTTTCAAGTATGTGGTCAATTTTATAGAAGGTTCCATGTGGTGCAGAGAAGAAGGTATATTCTTTTGTGTTTGGATGGAATGTTGAATAGATGTCCATTAATCCCAATTGGGTCATACCTTCTGTGAGATCCTTTGTTTCTTTGTTAAGTTTTTGTTTGGTGGTCCTGTAGACTGGTGAAAGAGTTGTGTTGAAGTCTACTATAAGTGTGTGTGGTTTTACATGAGATTTGAGCTTTAGTAATGTTTCTTTTGCAAATGTGGGTGCCTTCGTATTTGGGGCACAGATGTTTATAATTGAGATTTCATCTTGATGGACTTTTCCTGTGATGAGTATGAAATGCCCTTCTTCATCTATTTTGATTGATTTTAATTTAAAGCCTAATTTGTTAGATATTAGGATTGCTACACCAGCTTGTTTCTTGGGTCCATTTGATTGGAAAATCTTTTTGCATACCTTTACTCTGAGGTAACACCTGTCTCTGAAGTTGAGGTTTGTTTCTTGTATACAGCAGAAGTATGGATACTCTATTCATATCCATTCTGTTAGCCTGTATCTTTTTATAGGCAGGTTAAGACCATTGGCATTGAGGGATATTAATGTCCGTTGATGGTTGGTTCTTGATTGTTTTGTATTTATTTTTGGTATTGTCATTGTGCGTGGATTTTTGCCCTCCTGTTTCTTTTCCTGTTTGGTAAAGTTGGGTTATCTATTACCTATGTTTTTGTGAGTGTAGTTATCTTTGTTGGTTTGGAGTTTTCTCTCTAGGACTTTCTGTAGTGCTGTATTTGTGGATATGTGTTGTTTAAATCTGGTTTTATCATGGAACATCTTGTTTTCTCCATCTATAGTGATTGAAAGGTTTGCTGGGTACACTAGCCGGGGTTGGCATCCATGTTCCCTTAGTGTTTGTAGGACATCTATCCAGGACCTTCTGGCTTTCAAAGTTTCCATTAAGAAGTCGGGTGTGATTCTGGTAGGTCTGCCTTTATATGTTGCTTGACCTTTTTCCTTTGCTGCTTTTAATATTTTCTCTTTATTCTGTAAGTTTGGTGTTTTGATTACTATGTGGCAAGGGGAGTTCTTTTTGTATTCCAGTCTATTTGGTTTTCTGTAAGCTTCTTGTACTTTCATAGGCATATCCTTTGGTAGGTTGAGGAAGTTTTCTTGTATGATTCTGTTGAATATGTTTTCTGTACCTTTTAGGTGTATTTCTTCACTTTCTTCTATACCTACTTTTCTTAGGTTCAGCCTTTTCACGGTGTCCCATATTTCCTGGATATTTTGTGTTAGAGATATGTTGGGCTTGAGATTTTCTTTGATCAATGACTGTATATCGTCTAGTGAGTCTTCAACAACTGAGCTTCTCTCTTCCATCACTTGTACTCTATTGGTTATACTCACACCCTGAGATCCTGATCTTTTATCCAGGCTTTGTATTACCAGCATCCCCTCATTCTGTGTTTTCTTTATTGTTTCTATGTCAGCCTTAATGCCTTGAATTGTTTCCAATGCTTCCTTCACTTGTTTGGTTGTTTTTTCTTTAGATTCTTTAAGAGAATTACTTATTTCTTGTTTTTTTGTTTGGTTTTTCTTCTATTTCTTTAAGGTATTTTCTTGTTTCCTCTTTAAGGGTCTCGAACATCTTCATGAAGAAGATTTTTAGGTCTGTCTAGTTTTCTTCTTCTGTGTTGTGCTTTTCAGATATTGCTGGTGTGGAGTCCCTAGATTCTGGTGGTATCATATTGGTCTTTCTGTTGAGCATGTTCTTATTCTGCCTTTTTCCCATCTCTTCTTCCAGTTGGTGCAGGTCAGGTCTCTCTATCTTCTCTTGTCACCCGGTGGTGTGTGTGGGCCAAGACTTCAATGTCTTAAGATATGATGGTCTTGCCTTTCCTGGTAGTCTCCTCACTCAAGAGATGTTGGGGTGGCAGAGGGGGAAGGAAGGGTGAGGCATTTTCAGACTCATGGAGCTCATTCCTATCTAGGAGGGTCCACTCTATGCAGGCAGGTCCACTTTCTGTAGCTGCAGGCCCAGAGGGAATGTGTGGAAAGTGGGATTAGGACTCAGGAGACGTCAGGGAAGCTGAGGGAGAAGGAAGAGTGGGGTAATTCCAGACTCAAAGAGGTCCTTCCTGTCTGGTCGGGTACACTCTATGCAGGCGGGTTCACTCTCGGCAGCCACAGGCCCAGAGAGATCCTTGGGTGGTGGGGACCTTGGGCAGGAGTAGGTCTTAGGAGAGGTCGGTCTCTGATTCTTGTCCTTTCTCCTGGGACTCTTTCCTTCTGTTCTATTGGCTACTCTACCTGTAATATGATAGATTTTGCTCTACCTTATTATATTTTATATTGTTTTGTTTCTAATGTATTGATTTGATATTTGACAGAGTAAAGGGGAAAGACAAAGCAAAATTCAGTGTCGGCTAAAACACACAAGGACTTTTAAGGTTCTCTGGAGAAAGTCCAACAGAGGTTATTTGACTGATAATTACATGTTAATTGAGCTCTACAGAATGAAGTCAAACAGAATTTAGTTTATGATACTTTATAATTGTGGGAGTAAAGCAGAAATACTGACTAATTATAACTAACAGGCCCAAAGCCTATGGAAGTGACTTCCCTCATAGAGCACTGCAAATAGCCTCTAATTCCAGGTGTTTTGTTGTTCAACAGAATAGTTGAATGACATAAATTTTTACATGTATGTGTTCAGACACACACACACACACACACACACACACACACACACACACACAAAACATATGAAAAGTTTGTACTTTTTCCAGAAGTTTGAGAACTTGCATTAATTATTTTTCTGTTGCTATGACAAAATACTATGACCAGAATTATGTGATTTATGAATTATTATTTGGGCCTACAGTTCCAGAGGAGGAGTCTATAACAGCAGGGGAGACATGGCATGGTACAAGAAATGGAAAGACAGCACTCACCTCAAAATAACATATAAAATGAAGAGATAGCTCATGGAAAGTGAATCAAGACTACAAACTCCGAAAGCCCACCAGGAGAAATCTGTTGTTCCTACAATGATACTATTTCACATGTTCCATGACCTCTCAAACAGAAGCACAAATTGGAGAACAATTGTTCAAATGCTTGAGCCATTAGAGGATGTTTCTCTTTTAGACCTCCACAAGTATCATTCCAAAAGAGACACACAAGATGTTCCTCTCCATTCTCTACCACAAGTAATTATTAAGATGAATTCTCATCAGAAACAAAGTCTTTTGTATGATAAGGCCAGACCTGTGTGGGTTCTCACAGACATATGTCAGTTGCACATAAACCACACACTGTATAGAATTTTATTACAGACAGTGGGAATGACTGAGATACTAGACTTTCCTCAATAATTATACTTAACCAAAATAGATTTAGATACTATTTAATTTCTCTTGAGAATTAAGAATTTTATCCCCACCTCTGTAGTACTTCAACAGCTGCTGTCCTCTTTCCTCTCTACACCATCTCTAGCAATCACTCAGATCTTCAACCATAGCTTCCTTTACCACACTATACCTTTGTCTCAGCTCCCAGATCTCACAGGCATTACCAGGGAACCCACCAACCAAGGTATCCAGTTAAGCAGAGAGGCCACATAAGCAAGTAGGTGATGTTCAGATCTGCACTCTCACACCTATTTTCTGAAGTCATACACTTAGTTTCATTTCCAGCAATGTATCAAACAATCTGCAGTCACCTTTCCTCTGCCTACATTGCCAGGGAGCCAAGCAGATCCTATTGGTATGTCCTGCTTTCCTTCCTTCAGTTGACTCATCTCCCCTTTATAATACATCTGCATTCCTAAGTCAGATCACACACATTCTATCCAGAAACATCAGGTGCCACACTGTACCAGGTAAGTGAGAGTCACACACACTCTTAAGA
This sequence comes from Cricetulus griseus, assembly GCF_003668045.3. Classification (NCBI taxonomy): domain Eukaryota; kingdom Metazoa; phylum Chordata; class Mammalia; order Rodentia; family Cricetidae; genus Cricetulus; species Cricetulus griseus. Next base: position 158,741,447 of record NC_048598.1, read on the forward strand.
AACAGATAGGATAAAGAAAACTAAGAAATTTAAGACCTACCAAACAAACTCAAGATCAGATAAAATTAAAATCATCCCCATCTCAAATGCCTAGACAGAAGCATAAAAGCATAGTCAGTGACATCCAGGAAAACTGTCTCCACTAGAGCCCAGCAACCCTAATACAGTGAACCTTGAGAAATGTTATATAATTAAAATATAAGAGAAGGACTTCAATAAACATGTTAGAGCTCCTTAAATAAGAAATTAATGAATCCATTGAAGAAATCTATATGAACAAAAACAAAACATGGAATTAAATGAAGAAAACAGTTCAAGACTTGAAATTATTAAAAGAATCAGAAAAGAAAACCCAACCTGAGGGACCAATGGAAATGAAAATCTTAGGAAATTAAACAGGAACTTCAGAGGCAAGTCTCAGAAACAAAATACAAGAGATGAAAAAGGAAGACCAGGACATTAAAGACAAAATAGAAGAAATGGATACCTCAGTAGAAGAAAATGATAAATCTAATACACATAGATGACAGATGGATAGGTAGATGATAGATGATATAGATGACACACAGATAGATAGACAGACAGATAGATAGATAGATAAATAGATAGATAGACAGAGATGATAGATATATAGCCAAGCACAAAACATCCAGGAAATCTGGAACACAATGAAAAGACTAAATCTATGAATATTAGAAAGAAAGGAAAGAGAAGAAACACAAGTCAAAGGCATAGACAACGTTTTGAACGAAATCATTGAAGAAAAATTCCAAAATCTAAAGGAGATTCCTATCCAAGCAAAGGAATCATATGGAACACCCAATAGAATGTACCATAAAAGAAATTGCCCCTGAAACATAATAATCAAAATGCTAACTGTATAGAAAAAGAATATTAAATGCTACAAAGGAAAAAGACAAGTAACATATAAAAACCTATTAGACGAACACCTAAATTTCAATGGAGACTCTGAAAAACATAAGTGTCTGTGCAGATATACTGAGATGCCACAGAGGTCACCCCAAACTACTATACTGATGAAAACTTTTAAACAAAATATATGGAGATAGAAATTCCATAATAAAACCAAATGTAAAGAGGGTATCTCTACAAATCCAGTCCCACAGAATGATACCAGAGGGAAAAATTCAACATGAAGAGGCTAACCACATGCAAGAAAACACAAGGAATAAACATCAGATCAGTAAATAAAAATGAGAATAACAAACAAACCACAGCAATAAAATAAATCAACAAACTGCTCATTGATAGTTGTCAGCATCATAGGCTTCAATTACCCACTCTCAAAAAAAAAAAGACACAAATTGACAGAATTCAAAAGCAGGATTTATCTTTTATCAAAGAAACAAACCTTTATCTTTTATCAAAGAAACAAACCTTTATTTCAAACCTTTATTTCAAGGATAGATATCACCTCAGGGTATACAAAAAATGATACTCCACACAAATAGACCTCAAGGGGAAGCTGGTATAGCTATTTTAGTATCTAACAAACTAGACTCCAAACTAAAAGTCATTAAAAGACACAAGGAAGACCATGGCATACTCATTAAAGAGAAAACCCATCAGGAGGTCATTGAAATTCTTTTCCCATTTTTTATAATAATTAATTGAATTTATTTGTTTTACATCCTGACTACAGTTTCCCTTCCTCCTCTTGTCACAGTTCTTCCCCCATCCCCTACTCTACTCCTACTTCCAGTCCTCCTTTTTTCATTTGTTTCTGTTCAGAAATGGGCAGGCCTCCCATGGTTACAAACAAAGCACAGCAAAACACGTTTCAGGGGGGCTAAGCTCCTACTCTTGTAATAAGAGCAGAAGAGAAATAGATCCCCCAAAGCCAGCCAAAGCATTAGGGACAACCTCTGCTCCCACTGATAGGAGTCACACAAGTAGACCAAGCTACACAATTGTCACATATATGCTGAGGGCTTAGGTTGGTCCCATGCAGTATCCCTGGTTGTCAGTTCAGTTTATATGAATACCTATGAGCCCAAGTTAGCTGTTTCTGTAGATTTTATTGTGATGCTTTTGACCCTTCTGGCTCATACAACCCTTTTATCCTCCCTTCACCTGGATTTCTGGAGTTTAGCCTGATGTTTGGCTGTGCATTTCTGCCCTCTGTTTCCTTTGGTTGCTGAATGAAGTCTCTATGATGAAAGTTGGCTTAGTCATCATTCTCTGAGTATAGCAGAATATCATTAGGCATCATTTTTGACACTGTTTTGCCTCCAATTTTGTTTAGTTCTATCCTAGTGTTCTGGACCATCCAGCCTCTGAGTTCTGGCAATCCAGGCAGTGTCAGGGGTGTCATCACCCTCACATATGGGTATACTAGTAATTAGTTGACCACTACCACAATTTCTGTATCACCACAACTCCCTCTGTACCCCCCACACAAATCACTCAGGTGACTCTGACTGTAAGTAAATGGATTTGTAGCTGCGTTAGTGTCTCAATCCCCCCAAGTGAAGTCTTGCCTACTCAAAGGAGTTGACCAGTTTAGGCCATATATCCCTTATTGCTAGAAGTCTTAGCTGGGGTAATCCTTGTAGGTTCCTGGGAGTTTATATTGTACCAGGTTTATACTTGACCATGAATTGATCCCCCCATTCCAGTCATCTCTTTTGATCCTCTCTCCCTCAATATAACCCCATCATAATCCCTCAAGTTCTCATCTTCACCCACCCCCAGTCCACTCACAAGATCTCTTTTATTTCCTCTTCCCAGAAGACCCCCATTGGGTCCTCCTTATTACATAACCTCTTTTGGCCTGTGGAGTCTGACATGGTTATCTTTTACAGTTAATATCCATTTATAAGTGAGTACAAACCATGTTTCTTTTTCAGGGTCTGGGTTACCTCATTCAAGATGATTTTTTTCTAGCTCCATCCATTTGCCTTCAAATTTTATGATATCATTGTTTTTGTAGCTGAGGAAAACTCCATTGTCCAAATGTACCACATTTTATTTATCCATTCTTTTGTTGTTGGCCGTCTAGGTTTTTTTCAGGTTCTGCCCATGATGAATAAATCTGCTATGAACATAATTGAGCAAGTGTCCTTGTGGTATGATTGAGCATCCTTTGGGTATATGCCCAAATCAGCAAGAATACTTTGCAATTCCTTTATTTTTATTTTTTGTTGTTGCTGTGTTTTTGGAAACAGGATTTCTATGTATTGCTTTGGAGGCTGTCCTGGAACACATGCTGTAGACCTTGCTGGCCTCAAACTCACAGAGATCCACCTGCCTCTGTATCCCAAGTGCTAGGATTAAAGGCATGTGCCACTGGCTGTTGGGAGCTGCAGAGTATGAGACATCGCCAGTTTCTGCCTTCTGCCAGCCCAACGGCGAGTGCTCTCTGTGGTAAACAACTCCTAATTAGGAAAAGGCCACGCATGCTTCTAAATTCTGCTTGGTAACAACCTATCCTAGCGTGCCACCTGGGTGTAGTTGATTGGTAGTTGCAGGATATATATAGCGCAGTCTTCCTTTGTCCAGGGGCCACTCCCTGTAAATCAAGTTTCCTGAGTAAAACTGTGAGAAGAAGATTCCTCGGTGTTGCATCATTCTTGCTGGTCAAGTGTGGTCACGACAAGTGGTGGCCCATACGGGGAAGTCAGAACTCCTCACAGTCGGGGCGGCACCAGTAAGTTCCCAAGGTAAGTGGGACAAGTAGGTCCACGGTGAATTCAGCAATAAGGTCTCTGGGTAGGAGCAAGACCCTTCTCGGCAGAAGCGAACCGAAAGTAAGAGGCCTCACTCCTACTTTAACTTGCAGAGGGAGCAGTGATTGGACCCCGCTGTTATAGTGGTGATTTGGCTGCTTTTTAACATTGCAGTGTGGGCTCTCGTTTTTTGGTGGTGTTATCCAACTTGTATGCCTCCAGAGTGCACAAACTAAAAGAGTAGAATTAACAAAAGCACAATGGGATCATCACAGTTACATCCAATTTTTCTGGCTCTTCAAGAGCTGCTTCATTCTAGAAAATTAAAGTTAACTAAAGCCACGTTGCAGAGGTTCCTCAATGAATGCAATGCCATTGCACCCTGGTTCTAAGTTTCAGGTAATCTCTCAGTGGCTAGTTGGGATAAGTTAGGGAAAGATCTGGATTTTGCCTGGGAACAAGGAACGTTGAAGCAGTGTGTTCAGCCGGTATGGCGACTAGTATGCAGCTGTCTTAGAGGATCAAGAGGGAAATAAGAAAACTATAGCGAGTGGACAAGCTGCCCTTGAAATGCTTCAAGAAGAAAGATCAGAACAGTCAGAAAGTGAGGCTGGAAAGGAAAAATGGAAAGGGAATAAGAAGCGAGTCTATCCTTCTTTGGGAGAGTTGAGGAAGTAGTTAAAAGAACCAGGAGTGCATTCAGAATCAGAGGAGCATATATATGAGGTTGAGGACCTCACAGAGGATGAGGGGGAGATTATTGAGCTCATGGAAAAACATTCCTCAAAAGTACAAGAAAAACAGCGCCCTAAAATGGTGATGGTAATGCAAGGGCACCACCCTACTGCTCCTCCACCCTACTGCTCACAAGAGGAAGTAAGAGTTCCTGGTTGTTCTACCTTCTGTCCGGAAGTGTGGCGGACTGTTCGCACTGAGTTTCAGATTGCTCGACCACTGGCTTATTCAGTTTTCATGGATGGTAACCAACAGAGATATCATGAGCTGCTTGACTTTAAAATAGTCAAGGCTCTGGCAGAGTTGGTGCGCACCTATGGGGTGACAGCAGCTTTCACAGTTGCCCAGGTAGAAGCACTCAATCACTTCTGTATGACACCTGGTGACTGGATGAATTTGGTAAGAGCTTGTTTATTGCCAGGACAATATTTAGATTGGAGGGCTTTCCAAATTGAATTTGCCAATGATCAAGGTGCAGCTAACCGCGCGGCTGGTAATCCAGCCTGGGATGTGGACATGCTTCTTGGTCAGGGACGTTTTGCACAGCAACAAACAGGATACCCCCCTCAAGTGTATTATCACATTAACCAATAGTCATTAGGACTTGGAGGTCTCTGCCCAACAGAGGTGAGGTCAGTGGGAATCTTACAAAGATATTACAAGGTCCTATGGAACCCTTTTCAGACTTTGTGGCAAGAATGGTAGAAGCTGCAGGATGAATGTTTGGGGATCCAGATGCTGCTATGCCATTGATCAAACAGCTGGTTTATGAACAATGTACAAAGGAGTGTTGGGCTGCAATAACCCCATATAAAGGTAAAGGCCTTGAAGTCTGGATGAAGGTCTGTAGGGAGTTAGGGGGACCACTGACCAGTGCTGGCCTAGCAGCTGCTGTGATGCAATTAACTAAGAAAGGCAGAAGTTCAGGAGCTTGCTTTAAATGTGGCAAGCAAGGGCATTTGAAAAGGCAATGCCCAGAAAGAGGAAATACTACAGTCAATAATTCTACCCCACGCCCTAAGCAACCTGGCTTATGCCCTAGATGTAGAAAAGGAAATCATTGGGCTAATGATTGTAGATCAGTAAAAGACATCAATGGACAGCCTCTTGTTCAGGGGTATGGAGGAGCTCATCCAAAAAATGGACGACGGGGCCCAAGACCCCAGGGCCCACAAATATATGGGGCCATGGAGGATCAGAACCAGGAACAGAATCCTGAAACCTGGCCCTCTTTTCGACATCTGAGGGACCAAGGAGAGCCACTACAGGCTCCGAGGGCCTGGACTTATGCTCTACCATCAGACTCGTATTAACTCCCAGAATGGGGGTCCAGCTGGTTGACACTGATTTTAAGGTACCCCTTGAGCCTGGCACAGTAGGCCTGCTTATAAGAAGATCATCTGCAGCCCTGAAAGGTCTACGAGTACATCCTGGGGTTATAGATACTGATTATATGGGTGTAGTAAAGATCATGGTAGAATCTCCTAGAGGGATTACAGCCATTTCTCCTGGAGACAGGATAGCACAGCTACTGCTTTTGCCAAGTTTACATGATAAGTTTCCAGCTCAAACCAGAGAGAGAGGAGAGGGAGGCATTGGTTCCACTGGTTCGAACTTTACCTTCCTAGCTTTAGACCTCAATCAACGTCTGACCCTTGGGTTAATAGTAGATGGCAAGAAAATCTTAGGCTTACTAGATACTGGAGCTGATAAAAGCATCATAGCCACCAAAGATTGGCCCTCTGGTTGGCCTATACAGGTCTCTTCCCAAACTTTACAAGGTTTGGGCTATGCTAAGGCCCCTGATATGAGTGCTAGACAATTGCCTTGGAAAGATCAGGAAGGGCATTCAGGGACCATGCAGCCTTATGTGTTAGACTTATCAATTTCACTATGGAGAAGAGATTTGTTAAAGGATATGGGTTTAAAACTCACAAATGAATACTCGGAAATATCTCAAGATATCATGAGACACTTGGGACATGTCCCAGGTCCGGGGCTCGGAAAACATCTGCAGGGTCGAACTAGTCCTATTATTCTACAACTGAGACCAAAGAATCTAGGTCTGGGTTTTTCCTAGGGGCCACTGGGGAAGGTATTCCTATTACCTGGAAAACAGAGGAGCCAGTATGGGTTCCTCAGTGGCCACTTTCCTCTGAAAAACTGGAGGCTGCTAGGACTCTAGTACAGGAACAGCTGGATCTGGGGCATATAAAATCCTCTGTGTCCCCATGGAATACTCCTATTTTTGTCATTAAGAAAAAATCTGGTAAATGGAGTTTGCTCCATGATCTTAGAACTATTAATCAGCAGATGCAAATTATGGGCCCTGTGCAATGAGGTCTTCCACTTTTAACCTCTTTACCTGCATCCTGGCCTATCATCTCTATAGATATTAAAGATTGTTTCTTTTCCATATTTTTGTGTGCCAAGGATTCAGAGCGTTTTGCATTTATGTTGCCCTCTTGTAATCATGAGCAACCTGATCTAAGGTATGAATGGATAGTGCTACCACAGGGGATGGCCAATAGCCCTACCATGTGTCAATTGTTTGTTGCAGAGGCCATTGCTCCATTGAGAATGGACTTTCCAAAGATTAGATGTGTTCATTACATGGATGATATTTTATTGGCTGCCAAAGATGATAAAACGCTGAACAAGTCATATGTAAAATTGGTAAAACTGCTTGAGATGTGTAATTTAGTCATAGCTTCAGAAAAGGTACAAAAGGACACTGTTATTCACTATCTGGTGGCTAGGATTCTCGCTCATAATATTATACCACAGAAGATAGAGATTAGAAAAGACAATTTAAAAACTCAATAATTTTCAGAAGTTGTTGGGAGATATAAATTGGATAAGGTGTTATTTAAAATTACCTAATTATGAGTTGAAACCATTGTATAATATTCTCAATGGTGATTCATCGTTAGATTCACCTAGGCAGTTAACCGCTGAAGTCGGAGAAGCTTTAAAGAAAGTGGAGACAGAATTACAAAATGCCAACCTTAAATGCCCAATAGAAAGCATGGATATTCTTTTGTGTGTGCTCCCAACATTATCCCAGCCTACAACTTTGCTGTGGCAAGATGATCCGTTACTATGGATTTATTCTAAATCCTCCCCAGGAAAAACTATTGAATTCTATCCTGCAGCGGTTGCTGACTTGCCTCAAAATGGGATACAGCAATGCCTTCAATACTTTGGGAGACTACCAAATAAGATCATAATCTCATATACTGCTCAACAAGTTAAGATCCTTTGTGGAACTGTGAATGATTGGGCCATTCTGCGATGCGTGTTTTCAGGAGAAATAGATAATCATTAACCAAAACACCCTCTAATGTCATTTTTTAAAGAACATCCGGTCATTTTTCCTAAAATGACTGCAGCTGCTCCTATTGCTGGAGCCCCAAACATTTTCACTGATGGATCAAAGATGGGCTGTGGAGCCTATATGATAGAGCATCAAACCCAGTGTGCTTTCAAAATCAGCCTGGCTCCCCCCAGATTATTGAATGTAAAATTGTCCTTGAAGTGTTTAGAAATTGCCCCTTTCCCCTTTAATCTAATTTCTGATTCGGCATATGTTGTGAATGCTGTCAGGGCCCTGGAGGTTGCAGGACCTATCAAACCTAATAGTACAGTTTGCATACTCTTACAGGAGTTGCAAAAGTTGATCTGGCATCGCGATCAGAAATTTTTTATACAACATATTAGAGCTCATACCAACTTGCCTGGGCCTCTATCAAAAGGCAATGAGATCGTAGATCACTGTACTAGAGGGGAATATGTATTTTTTGCTTCCCCTGTGGAGCAGGCACAGCAATTTCACAAACAATTCCATGTATCTGCAAAATCTTTGCAGCAAAAGTTTCAGCTATCCCGAGTGGAGGCTAGACAGATATTATTGAATTGTCAACAGTGTATAACCTTTTGGCACCCCCCTTAGCGTGGGGGTCAATCCCAGAGGGCTATTGCCCCTGAAAATTTGGCAAATGAATGTAACCCATTTTTCAGGATTTGGAACTCTCAAATATATCCACGTGTCTGTGGATACCTGTTCAGGCATCATCCATGCCACCCCTATGAGTGGAGAAAAGGCTCGCAATGTCATTGGACATTGCCTTGAGGCATGGGCTGCCTGGGGAAAACCTCAGCAATTAAAAACTGACAATGGCCTTGCTTACACAGCTCAATCTTTTATCTCCTTCTGTAAGCAGATGGAGGTCCAATTAAACCATGGCCTACCTTATAATCCCCAAGGACAAGGAATAGTTGAAAGAGCTCATTGCACATTGAAAGAATGTTTATTAAAACAAAAAGGGGGAATAGGCCATGGTAGAACACCAAGAGAACAATTATCCTTAGCTCTCTTCACCTTAAATTTTTTAAATTTGGATTCTCAGGGTCTGTCTGCTGCAGACAGGCATCAGAATCAGGCCCCCACCTGAAAGGGATTCGTCAAATGGAAAGATGTAATTACGGGTCTATGGCATGGACCGGACCGAGTTTTAGCATGGGTGAGAAGTTCTGTTTGTGTTTTTCCTCAGGATCGACAAGATCCGGTGTGGTTTCTAGAAAGACTGATGAGACGGTGCAACAAACAAGATGAAGCCTCCAATATTGATCCTGCTGATGAGTCTGATGTCTCTGCTGCTGATCCAAGCCAGTCCACAAACCCTGTGGGCCATAGCTAAAGCATGGCCAATTTCTTTACCTGTTCATCATACGTCTAAAGTCTTACCTGCCTTCTTCTGTACTAGCTGTGATTTGGGTTTACCCTGTGTGAATTTGGATTCTTACACTGCCCAGTATTCAGCCACTAATATTTCTCTCCCTGGGGCATTATGCTTCTCCCTTATTAATAATTCTAATCCATGTATTTGGATGAAAATTTGCTCGATCGGCAATTGGCTTGATTCTCTTGGTAATTCTCAGATATCTGGTGCTATGTTACTAGAGACTCTACAGGCAGTTGTCTCAGGCTTTCCTTCAGGCTCAGATACTGGCGGTAATAGCACCCAGAGTGTTAATGTTACCACGCTTCTGATGCTGATGGAGGGGCTCCGACCCTCAAATTCATGCTTTAGTCAAGAGAACTCCACCACTCAACAAGACTTGCCTTATTGTGCACCCAATCAAGGGTATCCTCCTCATTGGACACCCTGTCAGAGTCCGGACCATAAACATCGACAGATAGCTCCTGGTTTTGAATTTACCCCCCCTCTTGGCAACTATCAGTATAACTTGACTCAGGGATCTAATCAGAAAACAGGCAGTAAAAATACCTGGCCATGGTTTCAATGGGTACTATCCAATGAGTGTGCAGCATTTACTTCCCTTGAACCTTTTGCAGTTCTCCAGAATCTCACCATAAGACTTCTTAATGTTTCTGGTACTAGGGATGAGAAGGGACCTTCTCTTAAGACTCCATCAGTACATAAAACTTTGGATAATTTCACTGTTCCAGCAAGCCCAGTATGTTTAAAAGCTCCCTTTTTCTTTCTGCTCTCTAATGCTACTAATGCTACCAAAGAAGTGATCTCATGTAATTCTCGTGTAACTAATGTCTCCTGTATTGCTAGTCAATGTTGGAATGGTTCTGCTAATACATCAGTAATGATGAGGGTCCCTACATATGTTCCTATTCCGGTTAAAATGGATACAGGAACATTTCCCATTACTGAAATCATCAGAACCAAATGGGATTTTGGCATAACTGCAGCATTGGTTATTGCCATAACCCTTTCTGCAGCAGTGACTATGACTGCTGCCATTGCCATGGCTGCACAGGTCCAAACAGCTGAGACAGTCAATGACATTGTAGAAAAAATAGCCACAACATTAACTACCTTAAAATCTATTGATGGCCACTTAAAAGCTGGCATTCTAACTGTGAACCAGAGTGGACCTGTTGCAGGAGCAAGTAGATGATTTAGTAACCTTAACTTCCATAGGATGCGTTCATTCTCTTTCTTCTTTGTGTATCACCTCCAGATTGGAGAATAATTTCACAGAGAACAGCAACTTAAGTTGGCAGATGAGTGCCTACCTTCAGGGAAATTGGAATCAACAGTTCGAGAACCTGACAGACACCCTAACACAACAGATTGTTGCCGTGAATGCTACACGCCTGAGCCTGCCCACTGTCAATACCCTTTTAACTACTTTTAAGCAAGCCTTTGGTTATCTTAAGGAATGGGCTGGGGTCGGGGTTCTGCTTTCCATGATGTTGTTAGCCATTGTTGTTTGCCTTTGGTGTCTATGCAGGATCAGGAAGTCGCAAAAATCCCAAGCTGCCATGTTGGTGCAGGCCTTTGCTTCTGTGAAAGCAGGACAATCCCCTCAAGCATGGTTATCCATGCTGACAGACAAATAGGTATCTGTCTCGCCCTTGCTGAGTGAGTGATGCGTATCTGAATCTGTCATGCTCAATGACAGGCACCTACCCTCTTGCTGAGTGAATAAGCATACATATGTTCCCTTCGACCTAAGACATGAGCCTGTGAGGGCGACACAGTGACTCTTTGATGGGTAAGATTGGGACACTGGGGTTGAACCTAAGACAGACATGACTGAAACCAGACAACAAACAGATACTGCTACTCCTCTAATATTAAAACAAAAAGGGGGAGCTGTTGGGAGCTGCAGAGTACCGAGCCTACAAGACGGCACTGGTTTCCGCCTTCCGCCAGCCCAACGGCGAGTGCTCTCTGTGGTAAACAACACGTAACTAGGAAAAGGCCACGCATGCTTCTAAATTCTGCTTGGTAACAACCTATCCTAGCGTGCCACCTGGGTGTAGTTGATTGGTAGTTGCAGGATATATATAGCGCAGTCTTCCTTTGTGCAGGGGCCACTCACTGCAAATCAAGTATCTTGAGTAAAACTGTGAGAAGAAGATTCCTCGGTGTTGCATCGTTCTTGCTGGTCAAGGGCGGTCTTGACAACTGGCAACATTGCAATTCTTAACATCTATGCATCCCACACAAGAGCAACCATGTTCATTAAAGAAACACTACTACAGCTTAAATCACAAATTGATTCTCATAGAGTGGTAGTAGGTAATTTCAATAGATACTAGTCAATAGACTGATCATCTTTCCTCAAACTAAACAGAGCTAAATGACATTATTAACCAAATAGGCCAAATATGTATTTATAGAACATTTTACATAAACACAGAAGAATATACCTTCTTATCTGCTCCTCATGGAACTTTCTCCAAAACTGTCCACATATTTGGAGACAAACAAGTCACAGCAAATATAAAAAATGAACTAACACTCTGCATCCTATCTTACCATTAATTTAAGTCAGATATCAACAACGTGAAGCTTGAAAACTCAAGAAATTTTAACAACTCACTACTGAATGAAAGCTTGGCCAATAAATAAATTAAAACTTTTTAAAATTGAAGGGAAACGAAAACCCAATATATACCCAACTTATAAGACATAATGAAGGTGGCTGTAAGAGATCATTTTATAGCAATAAATACCAACATAAAAACTGGAGAGACTTCTTATTGTTAACATAACCCCTGAAGTCTCCAGAACAAAGAGAAGAAATAACACTGAAGCAAATTGCAATAAATAATCATGCCCCAGGCTGAAATCAATGGATTAGAAACAAAAAATCAAATACTGCATAGGAGCCAATGAAACAAAGAGTTGAGTCTTTTAAAAAAATCAATAAGATTGTCAAGCCCTCCACCAACTTAACTAAAAGACAAAAAGAAAGAATATCTTAACTCACAAAATTACACAGGGAACGGTAAACATAACAACAAACACCAAAGAAATCCAGAAAATCATAAGGACATATATTAAAAACAAACACTTCCCCAAATTGGAAAACCTGAAAAAATTGATAATTTTCTTTATATATAACACCTACCAAAATTAATTAAAGATCATATAAATAACTTAAAAAGACCTATAGCACATAGTGAAATAGAAACAGCAATTGAAAGTGTTCCAACTGGAAAATAAAAAGAATAAAAGCCCTAGGCCAGATGGTTTTAGCACAGAGTTCTACGAACTATCCAAGAAGAGTTATTCCACAAAATAGAAACAGAAGTAACATCACCCAATTTGTTTTATGAGGCCACAGCTACCCTGAGACACAAACCACATGAAGGCCCAACAAAGAAATATAATTACAGACTAATTTCTTACAAAAGCTCAATAAAATACTTGCAAACTACATCCAAGAAAACATCAAAAAAATCATTCACTATGAGTAAATAGGCTTCTTCCTAGAGGTGCAGGGATGGTTCAATGTATAGATTGTCATAAATGTAATCCACCATATAAATAGTTCAAAGACAAAAATTGCATGATCGTCTCATTAGATGCAGAAAGCTCTTTTCACAAACAACAGCAACAACAGCAAAAATAATAACAAAATAGTATTTTAATGATATATTCTTTTGCCAATAGATTTGAGGTACCAGACATAGGGTGTGGATTCAGTGTGTGGATGTATCTCTTATAAGGAAAAGAAGGAGCCTTTCTCCCTCTCTTGAGTTACAGTCTGAACATCCTGCATGGCTGAATCCTGCACCTCCAGGAACAGAAGACCTTAACGGCTATTTACCTTCATTGTGTAAGTGCTACCCAAATGAACATCTGTTATTCTGACATTCATGGACTTCCAATAACGAACCTACTTTGACATAATAAAGGCAGTTTCCAGGAAGTCCATAGACAACATAGAGAGACACTCAAGGTAATTCCACTGAAATAAGAAATAAGACAAAGTTGGTCACTCTCTTCTTACCTAATCTATATAGTATATGAATTCTTGTAGAGAAATAAGAATACTGATGGAGAACAGGGGCATGCAAATTAGGAAAGAATGTGTCAAAGTATCTTGGTTTGCAGATGATATTTGTGTGTGTGTGTGTGTGTGTGTGTGTGTGTGTGTGTGTGTGTGTGTGTCTGTGTGTGTCTGTGTCTGTGTGTCAGAGAGAGAGAGAGAGAGACAGAGACAGAGACACAGACAGAGACAGAGAGATAGAGAGAGCATTAAAGTCTCAATGAAAAACTCTTATTGCTTATAAACACTTTCAGAAATTAGCTGTATACATAATTGGCTCACGAAAATTAGTAGCTCTCCTACATAAAAATAACAAATGAACTAAGAAAGAAATCAGGGAAACACCACCATTCATAATAGCCACAAATAATATAAAATACCTTGAGTATCTCTAACCAAGTAAGTAAAAGTCTTGCATGATAAAAAGTTTAAGGCACTGAAGAAAGAATTTGAAGAAGATACGAGGATATGTAAAAATCTCCAATGTTCAAGGATCAGTTGAATTAATCTAGTAAGAATGGTCATCCTACCAATAAAACTCTACAGATTCATTGCAACTACATAAAAATTGCCATATAATTCTTCAAAAATCTTGAAAAGACAATTTTCAGCTCCATGTAGAAATTGAAAAAAAAAACAAAAACAGAAACAAAACAAAAAGGAACAAAAAACACAAGATAGCTGAAATAATCCTGAATTAAAAAAAATACAAACAAAACAATGTTGAAGGTAACACCACCCTTAATCCCAAATTGAAGCACAGTACTACAGTTAAAAAAATGGCATGATATTGCCACAAAACAAACATGTTTACTCTGCTGCTTCTGTTGGGGTTCAAGATATACATTTTTTTAGTTCCTAAGAGGCATAATTATTATATATATGTATATATTTGTCTTTATCCTTACTACATCTATACTGCAAAATATATATTTAGGCATTAAATATTATGCTTAATCCTTATTGAATATAAGATGGTCTTGATCATTTATTTGCCATTCTGATAACAATGTTTTCATTCATTTTAATTTATACTATAATAAGAAAATCATTTAGTAGTTTTCTATTTTGGTTTTACTTCTTTCTCCCTTTCATCAGCTGATGAATCATCTAACCCTAAGCATAATTTGCTGAGACAGACACCTTCAATTCCCTATATGCAAACATGACTGTAATTCTTTTAATTGTCCAGAGAATTTAATGATGCTGGAGTCTCTGTTTTATGAATGTTAGTCACCAAGATTACAATTATTCTTCCCAGACCACAACTTTGAATCCAGACTACCAGCTCTTGTTCACCATGATGTTTACCCTTCCAAATTATCCCACACTGAAATTTTGTAGGTTCTCAGAATAGTGTAGGTCAGCTCATTTGTGTTCTATCCATGATGATTAAAGAGCAAGGGCCTATGTTCCTTTCATAATATGTACCAAATATTATAGTCCCTTAAGTTATTGTTTTCAATGTTCTCTTAACTAATAAAATCATTTGTCACAAATCTCAGGCTAAAGGAGTAAGATATTTTCATTTACACAGCAGTCCTCTTGAAAATAATTACTTAGTTGAAATTATTGTCTTTCATGAAAATAATTTAAGTGGGTCCTTTGAAAAGGTATTATAGGCCGGGCATTGGTGGCATATGCCTTTAACCCCAGCACTCGGGAGGCAGAGGCAGGCTGATCTCTGAGAGTTTGAGGCCAAGCTAGTGTCCAGAGCAAGTGCCAGGATAGGCTTCAAAGCTACACAGAGACAACCTATCTCAAAAACCAAAAAAAAAAAATAAAAAGAAAAAAACAAAGGGTATTATATACATAAAAATGTTTGTGTAAATACAATGTGAAAACAAGCATCTACTTTAGGTTTATAATAGAAACACACAAAATGTACCTCTCTTTCAATTTTGTCCAAGAACAAATAATCAATAAAAATAATGAATTTTTCTGATATTTGTTGATAAACACAGAGAAATTAAAAAAAAATTGTGTTATTCATGAGTTACTTGTAAAAGTTAAATAAATGTACAACTGTACCAAAGAGGGAAATATGCTGATTATTGATGGGGAATGTCCTTCTGTGTATGTTCATCTAATTGGTTGTTGAATAAAGTACTGTTGGCCAGTGAAAAAGCAAGTTAGGCAGCACTAGGAGTTAAGGAGTATTCTGGGAAATGTAGTAAAGAAGTCTTGTGATCCAGGCAGGAAGTGACACAGCAGGTAGACTCATATATAAACAAGGACAAGAAGGAAGTCGTTATCTTGTTCTTCCTCCTGCTCTCTGCTCTGGAGTCACTGTGTGAGCTACCAGCAAGAGAGGGTGCTTACCACCAGCATCCTCCATAAGATAAGTCTTATGATTATGGTTGATAATTAAGACTGAGCTAACAGATGAGAAAACCTAGTCATTGGCCAGCAGCATTGTACCTAATATAAGTCTCTATATATTATTTGGGGACCTTTACGTAGTGGTGGGCAGAACTCTGGCAGCCTGGCAGAAAGTGCCCATGTGGTGGCAGGGCTCAGACAGATGGAGTATAGACATATTGTTGCAGAGTATAGATGTAGCTGATTTCTGTTTTCTCTTCCATTCCATCCTGTTTTAAATATCATCTTTTCCCTTATTGCATACTTTGTGTATGCAAATATTTATTTTTTTATTTACTGTAACTGTAATATTTATTGTCTGATAAAATAACTTTTACATTTTTTGTAGTCTTGAAAAGAGGTCCCCATAATTCATACTCTTAAATATTTATTTCCCAGTTGATGGTTGTTTGGGCAGACTTGGGAAATGGAGCCTTATTGGAAGAAGTATGATACTCAAGGTGTGCATTGGAACTTCAAAAATGTCATACTATTTTAAGTTCAGAGTTTACTCTCTGTTTCCTATTTGTGTTTTGTCACATGATTTCTCAGATTTCACATGCCAGCTCTGGCTAAAATTTGTGTGCCTTGCTTTTTTTACAATATTGACCTGATTTAAACCACTGCAACTCTAATTTTGAAATAATCCCTATATTTTATGAATTTCCTTGATCATGACATTTTATCCCAGCAAGAGAAAATGCAGAAGTTGTTACCAGGGAGTAAGCTATTATTGTAGAGAAACAGATAGGGACACACACACACACACACACACACACACACACACACACACACACACACAGAGAGAGAGAGAGAGAGAGAGAGAGAGAGAGAGAGAGAAAGAGACAGAGAGACAGAGACAGAGAGACAGAGAGAGACAGAGAGAGACAGAGAAAGAAATAAAAACACAAAATGCAAAAGACACGTGAGAAAAAAATCATAACAAACCATTAGGAGATAAACACACTCCCAAAGTGACACTGAGTTTGCTTTGTGATGGCCATCTACTGCTGAGCATGGGGCCTGGCCTGTGGTTTAGATTCTGTACCATATCTGAGAAACTTTAACAATGGCTATGATTACAGGTGCAAATGCAATCTCGTAAAGGGGAGATTCAGAGGCAGGGAAGAGAGCCCATTGGGTCACGGAGAGCACGGGAGAGGCAGTATCTGCATCCTTCCATCAGGGAAACCAGTGGTCACTCACGGTTACCTATGTAAGTCCATTCCCATTAAAAACTGGGTCTGGTGAATTCAAAATATCCACAACTTCAATATTCCCAATGAGACTTGAGAACTGAGTTTTCATTTGTAGTGGTTATCAACTGGAAATAGTTTGTTGGTTAGAAATGGGGTCTTGATTTCAATTCTCCTTTCAGCGATGGTACCCCATCTTGTGCAGACCCATTTAAGTCTTGAGTGTGCTTTCATAGTCTCTGTGAATTTAATCTCTGTGTCAGTTCTAGTACAAGTACCTTGGATACTTAGTGTTTTTTCCCCTCTGTTTCTTCCAATCTCTCCACCTTCTCTTCCACAGGGTATCCAGTAATAGACCCAAAGTGTTTCAGGGTGTATCACTCTCTGCATATTCTTCAGTTGTGGATCTCTAATTTATTTTTTTATTTAAATTATTTAATTACTGCTGATTTTTACATATCCATCTCCCCATTCCCTCAACCTCCAATCCTCCAATGATCCACATGAATACCTCCCTCATCCATCCCACAACTTGTGCCCAGGGACAGTGAGGCCCTCCATCAGGGACCTTCCAAGTGTCATATCATTTGGGGGATGGCCTAGGCCCTTCTTGCTGTATCTAGTTACAATAGCACCCCTAAAATGGGAATGGGATCCCAAAGTCCATTTGTGCTCTATGGTTAAATACTGGCTCTACTATTAGAGGTCTCATAGACTGTCTTGGCCTCCTAGTTGGTACCCTCATTCAGATGGCTTGGTTTGGTCCAATGCTGTTTCCCCAGCTTTATGACTACTGTCTCTATGTTCTCACTAGGTCAGGTCAACTGTTTCTGTGGGTTTCTGGAGCACCGTCTTGGCTCCTTTGCTCATCCTTCCCCCTCTCCACAACTGGATTCCAGGAGTGTGGTTCAGTGATTAGCTGTGGGTGCTTGTTTCAGTTTGGAATAGCTACTGGATGAAGGCTCTAGGAATGGTAACCAAGATAGACATCAATCTCATTATAGGGGAAGGGCATCAATGAAATCTTCCTTCATGAATTCTTAGTTGGGGTCATCCCTGTGGATCCACTAACATTTCCCCTGTGCCAGACCTCTCTCCATACCTGTACTGTCTCCCTCTGCCAAGGCATCTCCTTTCTTCCCCTCCTTTTTTCCTCCCCTGTCTCAGTCCTTTTCTTCTCTTTCTTCACTTCCCACGTCCTTCCTCCCTCCATGCTCGCACTTTGTTCAGGGGTTCTTGTACCCCTCCCCTTCTTGAGGGACTATGGAGTCTTCACTTGGGGTCCTCCCTGTTGATCTCTATTTTCTTTCCCCACCACACACACATGCACACACACTACAGAAATAAGCTGCTTTGATGATGGCTGAGTAATATGCTTATCTATAGTTACAGCAGATAGTCACTAGGGGTCAATTTATTATTACATTTGGTAGAAAAGTTGTGTTTTTTCTTCCTCTATGTCTCTGGCGTATCTAGTCTCAGGTATTTGGACAAAAGAGCAGTGTCAGGGATGGTTTCCATCTCACAGGGTGGGCCTTAATTCCAATCAGAATCCTACAAGTTTTTGCCACTATTTTACTATGTCTTACAGATAGGTCATCACTGTAGATCAAAGAGTCTTTCCCTTTGGTAGCATGTCAAGTGCCTTCCTGTACAATGAACACTAATCAGTAGAAGGAAAGGCTCTTGGTATGCACTAGCTCAACTACTGTTCAATGATTTGTGTAGGTATTGTCTTCAGGAATAGGGTCTTACCATATGTTTTTGGAGACTAACCAATAGTCTGTTTATTTGGGATGTAGGTCACAATTAATTTGATGAAGAGAGATGTCCAGTTGGGGCTTAATTTCCCCTGTTATTTGGCAATTCCATTCATATCACTGTCACATATGTGTATAATTTATGAAGCTATCTACTGCATTAGGTTTCCATGTAACCCTTCAAATTGTCCCTAATACTGGCTGAAAGAATACAGGAATTTGCTTGTATTCTTTCCATAGATTCCTTTACCTCTCTCCCTCTTTGGTAATCCAATTCCAATATTGCACCAACCCCATCTACCCAAACTATATCCCCTTCCTAGGAGGTCCAAATCTTCCCCTCAGTTCTTTATACCTACCTTCGGGGGTTATATGGATTTTAACCTGCTTCTTGAAGACATAACAGAAAACATTCCTTTTTAAGTGAATAGTTTTATTTCTTGTGTTTAGGAGATTGGGTTATCACTGCCAATATGATGTTTTTGTTACACCCATTTACCTTAAATTTCATTTTTCAAAAGCTAAGTAAACATGTCATTGTTTAAGTGTACCAAATTTTCTTCATCCACTCATCTATTGATGGACATCTATTCTGTTTCCAATTTTTCACTATTATGCATAGAGCATCAATAAGCACAGTCAACCAATTGTGTCTGTATTAGGATATAGAATCCTTTGGGCATATATGCTCAAATATGGTATAATTGCATAATGAGATAGATCTTTTTTTAGCTTCCTGAGGACCTGTTAACACTGATTTCCGTAGTGCCTATACAAGTTTGCACCCCCAGCAGCAATGGATTAGTGTTCCCCTATTCTGTATTCTTGCCTAGATGTGTACTCTCATTTGGTTTATTGATTGTGGTTATTCTGACTAGATACATACTTCATTTAGATATATAAACTCCCTATCTTTTTTCCAAGACAGGCATGGTAAAAACAAGGTACTCAAGGATGTGGCCTCTATAGCTTTTCTAAACTAGGTATGAATGAATCACTGTTGACTATGGGCAGAATAACATGTGAAATCAAAAGTTATAGATAGGTCTATAATGTTGTCAGGTGGAGCCAATCTCATAAAGTCATCAAAATGTAATTGCATTTGAAATTATATAACTAAATTTGAAAGTTTGAGACAAACAATTCTGTCAAACTAGCTAGTTGCAGCTTTCCAGTTTTCTTCAATATGAAATGCTTTGTTTCCAGCAAGCATCTATATAATGAGTGACTGTTTCTTTGATATTTTAGAGAACACTATGTATTACCACAGTTCCAGCTCTGTTTTAATATATAATTTCAGCATCTCATTAATGTGACACTGTAGAAATAAAAGAAAAAGGAATTACAAAGAATAAAGAAGGGAAGAGATTAATAGATGTACTGGGTAATTTTGTATGTCAACTGGACACAAGCTAGTGTCATTAGAAGAAGGAGCATCACATGAAAAAAAAAAGATGCCTCTTTGAGAATGAGCTGTAACAGATCTTCTCATTTAGTGTTCACTTGGGAAGGGTGCAGCCCAGGCTGGCTGGTGCCATCCATGGACTGGTGGTCCTCAGTTCTATAAGAAAGCAGGCTGAGCAAGTTATGGGAAGCAAGCCAGTTAGCAGCACCCTTCCATGACCTCCACATCATATCCTGCCCTATTTCAGTTCCTGGCTTCTTTCAGTGATGAACAGCAATGCTGAAGAAGTGTAATCCAAACAAACCCTTTCATCTCCAAATTGTTTTCTTCTTCATCATGGCATTTCACTGCAGCAATAGAAACACTAACTCAGACAGTATATAAAAGATTGTTCTCATTGAAATATATTAGAGCCTGTGGTCAAGTCAGTGAAAATGAAGGTTACTAACAATGAATCAAAACCAATTTGAAAGACACTGTGAGCTCTGATAGTGAAAGCCTGGCTTTATAAAGCAGTTATCAATTTATCATCCATGAGAACAGGCGTTCATTGAAAGATTTGTTGTTACAAAAAAGAATCCTTATAGTGAATTTATAATGGGTCATATAAATTTGGCAACTATACCTTGTAAGAGTGATGTCATAACTATGGAAAACTAGAAGATTATGAAATAGCCAAAAGATAACTAGCATGGAAGAAGGCTGGAAAGTACTGAGTGGCCTGAAATAGAAGTTACATTGCTAGGTCCCCAATTCTTACTGATAAAACTAGGCCTGTTGGTGGTTAAGGGAGATAATATGAGAAAAAAACATCTTAATTATAATAAAAGCATAAGCAGAAATAGATATATGCTTAAGTGAAAAAAGAGGACTCTGGGTTATGGCATCAGTGGTAGAATTCATATTAAGGCTGACACAATAATCCGATGATATTCAAAGCTCATGGTTAGTGTTTCCAGTAATAATGCAGCAGTTTACATTAAGCCAGTCCTCATTAAATTAAAAGGAGATCTGTAAAAATATCTCAACAACAGAAAACTGGAGCCAATCTCTGACAAGAATAAAATATAATAAAATCAATACATTAAAAAGAAGAGCAATTTGAACCTCATAGAGAGAATTACTACCATGGGATCATTGGATAATCAGTGTCCCGCTTACCACTGCACCAGAAGGATCACTGAAAGCTGAGTTTAGAAGAGTCTATGGGAGATAATGACCAATGGATAAAAACTAGGGATGACAGAGGAAAGTGGGGAATGGACAGATTTATGTCAGATTGACCTGAATTGACCAATCTAATCTAGTAAGTAAGCCATTATCCTAGCATATAGTGAATGCATTATGTAGCACATTACTCTGTACTTTTAGTTATGTTATTTCTTTACAATTCCTAATACAGATATTCATATTTTAATTTTACAACCTAGATTATATTGTATAAGAATCAGTCTCCACAGAGTAAGATCACATATAAGTGGTCAGTGTAGTAGTTAAGTTCTGGTATCCAAATTCCAAATTGCAACACAATTTTCACACAGAAAATTTTAAGTGTAGTTAGAATATCAAAATTAAGCTGCTTGAAGCCAAAGATAAGACACAATCTTGAAATCTCTGGGGAGAAAAACAGCTACATTATTATATAAAAAAAAGCAGCATGAATTAAGATTCTTTCATCAGAATATACATAGGTCAGAATCAGCAAAATATCATAAAACTAAATATTTTTAAATAAATATCAACCCCAAATTCTATGTCTACTGGAGATGTTCTTTATGGATGTTATTTTATATTATGTCATTAAAAACAAAATAAAACAAATTTTCTTATAGCATGTGATGTGTAAAACGTGACACAGAAGCCTTAGGTAGAAGGAGATGATTCCATGGTATAACTTGTGTTGTTAAGTAATGAGTAAATTAGAAATGACAAGAGTCAAAGAAATTAAATTACTTCTCTAATTGTATCAAATACATACAAGCATGTGGAGCAAACATTCCAAAATGGGAACTTTCATTTCACATGCTTCTAATGTTTATGACGCTTGAAAGAGAAGAGAAACTGAAGCATGAAGGATGTTTGTATGGTTTCAAACTGTCTACATTTAAAGTGAAGCTAAGTCATATTAACTGCAGCTGAGTGGTAAAGGTTGGGAAGACAGAGACTGAATATTCAATGAAAAGAAAAGGACCATTATCATGCATCCTAAGGGCACACTTTATGTACAAAGATTTGGCTATACTGAAACTAAATAGGGTGAAGCAAATGTACTTATGCTAATGATAAATATAAAAACATTTTAGTGAAAACAATCATATTGAATCAGGTACAAGTGAAATGTGGCCATTAACCCAAATATAACATTGTAATAAAAAGTAACAGTAACAGGTGGAAAGATATAATAACTATAAATGTATTAGTATCTGATAACAAAGTGCTAAATTTCAAAAACAAAAGAGAGGTATTAGTAATCATGCTAGGGGATTTTAACATTCTTCTTTCATGGTAATAGGATAACTAGCAAACACAAAGAAATCAAAACAAAGCAATAAATAAAGAAGAGAAAGATAAGTTTACCAATATCCTAATGGCATTTGGAAAATTTCCAATAATTACACAAACCACCTTCCCCAGTTTCTACTGAATTTCCACCAAGAAAGGCTTCAGGCTGGGCTTCAATTTTTATTTTATTTTATCAGAATACAGAGACTAAATTCTGGCAGAATATCTTTTCTAACACCAAAGGAATTATACTGTACTTCCATAAGAATAAGTCATCTAAGAAAATCTAAGCTGGCTTTGAGAGAGCATGTTCCTAAATGACTCACAGACAAGTAATGACACAACAGAGGAATTCAGATGGATCTGTGTACTGAACCAGAGGAAGATGTATTGATGTACACTACTTTATGAAAGGAACACATGATAGCAAGAAGGCAAAAATAATTTTGTTGATGGTTGATGCTGTATTTTAAATATATAAGAAAAGTGGATATTCAAAAGAATTCCTGTTGGTAAAGGAGTCAAATCATCATGAGGCTCAAAACATATTTAGATATGTGTTTTTTGTATAAGCACAATGTACACAAATATATAGGAGACTGTGATGTCTTTTATATTGACTTGTAAGAATTCTTTCTACATACATTTATAGTAATAAACAAGATAGATAACTCCATTATTATAAAAAAGACAGGAGTCTTTGAAATCATCTTTTATATCCAAACTTATGGTTTTAATTAACTGCAAATAAAACAATGATAGCTCCATTCATAATGATGGAAGATTATTTTTAAAACTAAAAATCCTGCTAGGAGAAAAAACTAAGTGAAGAATTTGTTTTAAACTATTTAATTTTTCCTATAATATTGAGCTCTCAGGATTTCTTTATTCCCTCACAGCAGATAAGTATAAAATTATTTCCTACTTCAAACTCAGATATATGTTCCTTGGCTCCCCATTCTATAATTTTTGTGTACTAATAACTTATATATCCTTAGTATATTTCCTGTTGAATTCTATATTTGAGGCTGTGTTGTAGAGTAGCTGTTTTTTCATAAAGCTTGTCAATGTTTTTAAAACATTCATTTATAAAAATGTTGAAAATCAGAATTCTTTTTCTGTTCTGTAAATATTGTACATTTTTGAAATGTCCTGTTTGTAAAAGGATATCTAGTAGTAGTAGTAGTAGGAGGAGGAGAGAGAGAGAGAGAGAGAGAGAGAGAGAGAGAGAGAGAGAGAGAGAGAGAGAGAGAGAGAGGAAGAAAGGGGAAAGGAGTGGCAGGGAGAGTAGTGAATATAAGAAGTTGAAGTGAGAGCATAAGAGATGAGAGGAGGGGAGAAAAGATTGTTTGAGTAAAGAGAGGTCATCATTAGTAATTAGAATACTTTAAATTATATTTTAATTTGGTATGTGGAAATATTGGTTTTATATTTAAGAGAGCTGATACTATTTCAATAATATGCTACAAAATTTCTTTCTAAAGCTCATCTCGTTCATTTATTACCAACATTCTAAAGTTTGGTATTCTATAATAAGAGACCTTATTTTTTAATTGTTTTCTATTTTGCTTCTGAGACCTCTTTATCCCTGAATTCTTGCCACTCTGATAAACAACATTAATTCTTTTTGTTCTTTCTAAGGTCAGCCAACAGTGTTTTGTAGGATTGTACCTATCATTAAGCAAAGTGAAATGTAAATTATTCATGGAAAAATTTGTTAAGTAGGTAATTATCATCTTAGGGAATTGTTTTACACTTTAGTCCTACACCACTTCTTTATGTGCCTTGCCATCTTATTGAATTTTAGAAATTCTTTATTGACAATGGACCTTTCCCCCACCTATTTTGAGGAAATTATCCACTTTGTAAATCCAATGTGTCCTTTATTTAAAAGAGACTTATTCATTACTCATATAATTATGTTGCTGGAGATCCAAGGAGGTACTTCTGTAAATTTGGTAAGTGTTCTGGTATTTGAATTTAACTTGCAAATGACAAATTTTATCCTGACCTCTTTCTAACTGTACTAAATCTATAAAAACATTATAAATAAAGGATTACAGCAAAGGTTTTCTCAAGTTTTAAATGTTTTTCCTTCAGAAAAAAATGAAGAGGTATTTATTCCATCTCTGTCCCTTGATGTACTTATTTCCTCATTCATATGACTCTATTTTGTCTTATCTAGCAATGTTTTCTCTTTCTTGTCACTCTTTATATTATCATGTAAATGTTTTGAAAATCAATTCAACAGATATTAATTAGATATTAATATTAAGATATACTTACTGGGCATCAATGCAGTGAGCCAGTCTCCAAACACAAGCCTAAGTTCAGCAACTCTGTAGTCGGGGTACATATGAAAGTAAAAGGCAGTTGTAACATAGAGAAGTAGCAACCAAAGTTGTCTAAGGGTTTGAGAGGAGTGCAATTAAAGAATCCATTAAATGTTTCAGAAAGTGCAAAGAAGACAATTGCAGGCTAGTTTTCCCATGGACAAAATTAAAGTTCCCATTTTTCTTTTATTTTCCTTAGGATGACATTTTCCTTGCAAATTGTAATCTTTAGTTACGATGATACAATTAAAACCTAACAGTGTTCATAACATATAGTTGATACACAGGTTTAACCAAAAGCTCTGTTATGGCATGCAAGAATCTAATGCTTTAGAGCTCAATGATAGTTGTAGTGTGATAAAATTATCCACACTCTCTGCACAGACATATAGTTGACCACTACCTTTACAGACATAGCACACAGTTTCATGCTGTTGTGACATCTTGTACACTCAACAGAGATGGATTGACTTGGAGCTAAATCACTCATAAGATTGATGAGTATCTTAGAGTTAGATAAAAGTGTTTCAAGTCTACATCTAATGCAGTACTGTACTAAGAAGTCACCTAACTGGCTTGATGACTGCCCCTATGTGTAAAGCATTCTGACCCATACCTGTCTTCCATTTAGCTATACAAAAATAGTCAATCTAAGATGCAAATCTTCAAATTCACACATAATGAGCTCCAGCCATTAATGTCCTGAAAACATTAGTAAGCCCTCTCCAAGCTACTCCAGAATAGAAACTATTCTAAGATTTTATTATTATTTATTAAAAGGTAAATTTATTTGAAATGGAATTTTAGAAAATCTAAAACTGATATGGATTTATGGCTATATGTCATAATTTTATTCATACAAATTACTAAGACTAAAATAGATATGCTTTTTGAGATTGAGAAATAACAAAACTTGAATTTTATGAATAAACGCAAAAACTAGAGTACTACAGATAAGAATTTTAGTCTATATAAGAAAAGCATACATGCTATATCAATTTGCATTATAAAAATGTTTGGCTTGATTTTTAATGGTAGCAGGATTTCATGGGGTTCAGGCTGATTAAGAGAATGTTTTAATGTGTCTTTTTTAATATGGAACCCAGCATTTCCTATATGCTAGGCAAGCACTGACTCAGTAGAGAAATTTTCTTAGTCTGATATCATCTCTTATTGAGTGGGGAAAAAAAGATATGACAACTAATATTTAGTTTTCCTTTGGAAACTATATTAAAGAATGTAACAGTCAACATCAGAAAAGATAAGTGATACAATATCTTATCTTTTAAAAAACATATGAAGTTTTTTTTTTTTTTATACAAAGCAGAGTTCAAGTATATAGTATATGTAATTTGGTTTTGGGACTTTATTCTGAGGATGTTTTCTGAGAAGCAACTGAAGGAAAATATCTCTAGCAGTGTTAAAACTTGCATAATTGGTGGTAGTTTTTCTGTGTGAACTCTAGTTTGTAAGTCCTACTGTCTTCCAAGAGATACACACAGGCTCCTTCCTGCACAAAAGACTGCTCTGATATTTATTCCTTCTGTGTCTCTGGAAATGAATGGTCATTATCAATAAGTTCTTTCAATTTGGTATATCCTTAAAGACTGTCCCTGGAGCATACTTATAAAAAATTTACAACCAAAACACATGCTATCTTCAGTTCCTGTTAAAATGTCAAAGTTTTACACTTGACTGTAGATAAATGAGATAGTACTAACATTCAAAATATCAGTTGTGCATTTTAAACTTTTGTGACAATCTGATAGCAGAAAAATGATTGCAGTGAGATAACAATTGGCTGGATGCTTCAGAATAAATGGTTCAAGCTTTTTCCAGAAAGCCTGGGGAAAACACAGGTCAAGCATGAAAAGCTGATAATGAGAAAGTGAAATAGTCTGTCCTTATCGGATTCATTATCTAGGCACAAAACCTCATGTGAAAAGCCCTGCTAGCAATCAATGAATATTGGCCTTTTCCCCACAAACCCTTCTTCTGAGAACTGTGGGTGTCTCATTTGAGATTATGAGAAAAGCAAATGTAAAGGTAAGGGACTTTTTTTTTTTAAAAAAGAACAAGAATATGAAGTTCTCATATATATATATTATATATATATATATATATATGTGTGTGTGTGTGTGTGTGTGTGTGTGTGTGTGTGTGTGTGTATGTATATGTATGTATGTATGTTTATGACAGTATACCTCTGTCAGCTTAGAAATATGGCATATATGAGAATAGCAATGGCTAATATGCTCTGGAAGGACCACCCTGTGCCCTTTAAACGAACTCTCTCTCTCTCTCTCTCTCTCTCTCTCTCTCTCTCTCTCTCTCTCACACACACACACACACACACACCTTTTATTGAAAATAGTATTTTTTCAATTTCTCACAGAAATCATGTTGATTACCAATTCCCCTCCATACACACTTCTTACTTCTGCCCTCCCCCCCTTCGCAACCTCCTCAAACTCTTTTCAATCTCTCTTTAGAAAACAAGCAGGCTGTCTTTCCACCTTCTATAATGAGATTGATGACTTTCTTGGTTGCCATTTCTAGAGCCTTCATCCAGTAGCTTATCAAAGAAGAAACAGGCATCCACAGCTAAATACTGAGCCATCCTCTTAAATCCAGTTGCAGAGAGGAAGGAGGGATGAGCAAAGGAGCCAAGACTGTGCTGGAGAAACCAGCAGAAACAGTTGATATGACCTAATGAGAGCAAGCAGACTCTAGTGGTACATCTGGGGAACCAGAATTGGACTGAACCAAGCCCTCTAAATGTCAGTGTCAGCTAGGAGATCAGGGCAGACTATGGGACCTTTGACAGTAGAGTCAGTGTTTATCCCTAGTGTACAAATGGACTTTGGGAGCCCATTCCATATTTAGGGATACTATTGCAGCCAGATACAAAAAAGAGGGCCTAGGCCCTAATCCAAATGATGTGACAGACTGTGATGGTCCCCCTTGAAAGGGCCTCACTATCCTTGGGTAGTGGGTGGGGGGTGGGTTGGGATTGGTGGGGAGCATGGGCACATGGGAGGGCAAGGGAATGGAGAGATTGATATGTAAATAAGAGTGCTTCTAAAATAAAGAAATTAGAAGGCCAAAGAAAGAAAGAAAAAAAGAAAGAAAGAAAGAAAGGAAGAAAGGAAGGAAGGAAGAAAGAAAGAAAGAAAGAAAGAAAGAAAGAAAGAAAGAAAGAAAGAAAGAAAGAAAGAGGCTTCTAAGAGACTGGACAAAGCAAACTGGGGGAAAACAACCCAGGAGAAGGTACAAGGAGCATAACAACTCATTCACACTCTTGGGAATCCCATAAATACATTAAATTGGAAGCCATAATATTTAAACAAAGGAACTGTAGGGTAAAGGGAGGGAAGAAAAATTATGTAAAGAAAATATTTTAATAATAACCAAAATAAAATAAGGAAAAGTCATGACACAACACTATGAGACAAAGAAGCTCAAAAGCTGCATTTGTGTTAATTTTCTCTTGCCATCTACTTCTGAGGTATGTATTCTAACCTTAACAGTTGTTTGTTTCCTGGAAAGACTCCCTTGGGATGAATTAAATATTCATTTGCAAGTGGTTGTCAACTGGAAACTGGTTCTGGGTTGGGCATGATGGTTAGTCATGTGTCCACTTCTTTCATCTCTAAGACTCCCCTAATGCAGATTCATCCAGACCCTGTGCACAATGCCTCAGTCTCTGTGAGCTTCTATATGCTTGATTATATTGTTTTCTTGGTGTCTTACATCCACTTGGCTTTTACACTCTGTCTGCCTCTGTCTGCCTGAGTTCTAAGAGGAGGGGTTTGATGGAGACATTCCGTTTAGGGCTGAGTGTTTCAAGGTCTCTCACTCTCTCCATAATGTTTGGCTGTTGGTCTTTTTATTTGTTCCCATTTGCTGCAGGAGGGAAGCTTCTCTGATTACTGGTAAGCAAGACATAATAGAATGTCAGTAGGAGTTATTTTATTGCAATATTTTTTGTTGTTGTTGTTCTTTTGGTCTGTTTGTTCTAGAACAGTAGCATTTGGTTTTACCAAGGTCCCTAGACTATCTAGTCTGAGGTTCTCAGTTGCCCAGACAGTGTCTGGTGTGGGTTCCATCGAATGGACTGGGCTGTCAGTCAAATTAGATATTAACTGTTACACCCACAACTTCTGTGCCACCAGTGCAATGGTGTATCTCTGAAGCAAGACACCATTGTAGATGGAAGGTTTTGTGGCTGGGTTGTTGTTTATATTTCTCCTTTGACAACATGTAAAGTACTTTCCCACACCAAAGACACTAGCATGTACAAGTAAAAGCTCTATGTAGGCACCACCAGCTTGACCTCTTCATGTTCAATGGATTGTGTAGGTGTTGTCTCAGTCTTATTGTCAGTTTACAGAGAACAACCAATAGACTTAACAATAGTCTGGTTGGTTGGTTTGTTTGTTTGCTTGTTTGTTTTGGAGTTCCCATGGGATTCCTTTGGTCAACAATACAATTAGATGCAACCCAATCCCAGTACTGGAGGCTTCATTTGGTGACAGGAAAGGCAAGTGGGACACTGTGCCCCATTATTTGGAAATTTCAAAGAGATAACCTGCATACATGTATAAAGTTTAGGGAGCACCTAATGTAATATAATTTTTTTGTGTGTTTACATATGAAGTTTAGGATTGTTCTTTTAAGATCTGTGAAGAATTGTGTTGGAATTTTGATGAGGATTGCAGGGGACCTGTAGATTACTTTTGGAATGAAGGCCATTTTTACTATATTAGCCCTAACAATCCTTGAGCAAGGAAGATATATCTATCTTCTGGTATCTTCTCAAATTTATGTCTTCAAAGACTTGGATATTTTGTCATATAAGTTTTTCAATTGCTTTGTTTGAGTTACCTCAATATATTTTATATTATTTGATGCTATTGTGAAATGTGTTATCTCCCTGATTTCTTTGTCAGTCTGTTTATTATTTTTATTTAGGAAGACACTGATTTTTGTGAGTCAATTTTATGTCCTGTTATATTGCTTAAAGTGTTTGTCAGCTGTAGAACATCCTTGATGTAATTTTTGGTGTCATTTTGAACATTATCATATCATCTGCAAATAAAAGTGCTTTGACTTCTTCCTTTCCAATTTTTATCCCCTGGATCTCTTTTGGTTGCCTTAATGCTCTATTCAAGAACTGAATAGCTATGGATAGAATGGACATCCTTGTCTTGTTCCTAATTTTGGTGAAATTGCTTTGTCTCTCACCATTTAATTTGATGTTGGATATAGTCTTACTGAAAATTACTTTTTAATATTTTTAGGTGTGTGCCTTTTTTCCCTAATATCTCTAGGACTTTTATCAACAATGGTATTGGGTTTTGTCAAAGATCTTTTCTGCTTGCAATGACATGATCATGTGTGTTTTCCCCATTTCAGTTCATTTGTGTTGTGGATTTCAATGATTGTTTTTGTATATTGAACCATTCCTGCATCTCTGGGATGATGTCTACATGATTATTGTGGATGATCTTTTTAATGTGTTCTTGAATTCAGTTTGCAAATATTTTATTGAGTATTTTGGTATCTATGTTCATGAGTGAAACTGGTCTGCGATTCTCTTTCATTGTTGGATATTTATGTGGTATGAATATCAGGGTAGAGTAACTGCAGCCTTATAAAATTAATTTGGCAATGTTTCTCCTGTTTGTTTGGGGACAAATTGGAGGAATGTTGACATTAACACCTATTTGAAAGCCTGGTAGAATTCTGAACTAAAACCATCTGGCTCTGTGACTTTTTGTTCTTCATTGAGAGACTCTCAAATACAGTTTCTGTTAAATAGGGGTTATTGGTCTGTTTAATTTGCTTATCTGATCTTGATTTTACTTTGATAAGTGGTACTTATCAAGATAATAAATATTTCTGTTAGTTTTTACCATTTGGCCAAGTATAGACTTTTAGACTGTGTTCTTATGATTCTATGGATTTCCTTAGTGTCTCTTGTTGCATAACATTTTTTGTTTCTGATTTTGTTAATTTGGATATTATCTATCTATCTTTTGATTGGTTAGGAAAATAACTTGTTGCTTTCCCCCAAATAACCAAGTCTTCGTTGTATTCACTGTGTCTCTATTTTATTGCTTCAGCCCTTGTTTGATTTTTTCTTGTTCTTTACTCCTCTATTTCATTTTATTCTAGAGTTTTCAGGTATGGTGTTGAGTTGCTAGTATTACAAAGAGGAAATGAAACTTACTTTCACTTTATCAAAAACATTGATATCCTGTAAGTTCAAAAGATCATTTAGACCATCCAAACTCAAACTACTAATAAAAAATTCCAAAGCTTCCTCCATTGACATTTTTCCCTTTGAAAGTCTCTGATAGTTTTGTTGCCTGAGATTGACCTCTGAAGCTCTTCTTAATTAAGCAAAAAAGAAAATTCCTAAAAGTTTTTCCACTTTATTCATAAGTGAATAGAAATGGGGTGCACATATGATCTTCAATATTTTGGTATCCTCAGTAGTGTCTATTGTAATGCCAAGACAGCCATTGCCTTTTTCTGCATTCAGACATGCCTCCTGGCAGGTGGAAAAGTTAGATAGAATCTGTTGTCCTATTGTTGACAGACAGGAACTGTGGAAGTTCAAAAGAAAATGGCTCCTATAAGCTCAGAGGCACTGCCACTATGAGAAGGTGTGGCCTTGCTGAAGTAGGTGTGGCTTTGCTAGCTGAAGTGTGTCACTAAGTGTGGGCTTTGAGGTCTCAGATGCTCCAGTCTATCCAGTGTGTCAATGACTCTTCCTGGTGCCTGCAGATACAGATGTTAAACTTGCCACTGCCTTTCCATCATGATGTCTTCCTGCATTCCTCCATGCTTCCCACCAAGATGATAATGAACTAATCCTCTGAAACTGTAAGCCAGTCCCAATTAACTATTTATTTATAAGAGTTGCCATGGTCATGGCATCATTTCACAGCAATAAAATCCTATCTAAACTATTACCTAAAACTGGAAGAAGATGATAGAACAAATGGGAAACATCATTTACTAGGGAATTTCCTATACTTCTTGACCCACAGCTGTTTATTTACTCATTGGCTGTGCCTGGGTCCAAGTTTTTTTGTGCCAAGGCCATAATGTAAGGAGAAGCCCATCCCTGATGTTCCAGAACCTTCTATTATTTTTACATAAATTTGTTTATATTGTATCTGGGAGTAGTGCATCTGTACCTGGCAGATGATAATTTGAGAGAGTCAATTCTCTCCTTCCACATGTGATTTCTATGGTTGAAACACTCATTGTTTAGTCTCACCTATCATGGAGCCATCTTGCCTATCACTTTATCTAAATAAATTGCACACGTGAATCTGTGTCACACAAGCAGAAAGCAGACACAAATAACTCACTTTGAATGATGTCTATCAGAGAAACTTGCTTTGCTTAACTTACTTATTTTACTAAAGATTCCTGGGCTGATAACAAGCATGACCTGCTTGAATGCAGTTTGAAAATGGCCAATTCATTTTTTCATTTTTGTTTTCTTTCTTCCATTTTATACCTATTCCTTTTCAATTTTCAATTATACTTTTAGTAGCATTTTAGCTTATTTATAAATAATGATCTTGTATTTAATTCCCTTTCAAATATTTATGATTTCAATGCATTTTATTCTATTTCTTTATATTTCCATTCTTTAATAATGTGCTCACCTTAGATCTAATAGACAATTTTAGGATACTAGCAAGATTCAGAATTAATGCAATAGACCTATGTCAGTACTTTTTCTACATAATGAAAACCAAACCTGCCAAAAAAGAAATCAAGAAAAGCATCCCATTCTCAACAGTATAAAAAGTAAACTAAGGATAAACACAATGAGGAAGTAAATGAAGTCTACAACAAAGAATGTAGAATATTGTAAAAGACATCAGAAGATGGAATGACCTCTCATGCTCATGAATCTCCAAATTATTATTGAAAAATTGGCTACCTCACTGAAATAAATTTGGGGATCCATTGCAAATTCCATCAGAATTCTAATAACATTCTTTCCAAAACTGTAAAAAAAATCTGAAAATTCACATGGATGCACAAAACTCATGAAGACTAAACAATTCTGAGCACAAAGAACAATACTGGTACTTTTCAGTATCTGATTTCAGATTATACTATAGAGATGCAGTTCCAAAGAAGCACACTTTACACAAAACAGATTAGTAGATGAACAAAATATACAAAGGACTCAGAAATAACCCCACAGAGCCTCCTAATTTTGAATAATATGCAGAATGTACATTAGGGAGGACTAAAATCATTTTCTAAAAGGATTCAGGAAGCCAAGAAATCCACATGCAAAATAATTATCCTAGACTCCCCTATTTCACAATATAAAGGATCCATTCAAAATGCATCCAAAGATTTGATATTAGATCTGAAACTGAGATTTCTAGAGGAACAAGTTGGAGAAAACCTCAAGATATAAATTCAGGCAAGCTGTTGTTGGTGCATGCCTATAATCCCAGAACACAGGAGGCAGAAGCAGGCAGATGTCTGTGAGTTTGAGGCCAGCCTGGTCACAGAGTGAGTTCCAGGACAGCCTCCCAAGCCACAGAGAAACCCTGTCTCGAAAAACAAACAAAAAAAGAAAAAGAAAAGAAAAAAATAGAAACTAAAATGTTTCTGCTCTGGAAAAGAAGCAATCTGTGCTATAAAGAGAAACCCTAAAGAACAGGGCTAAACCTTCACTGACTTATGCCCGATATAGAGTTTCTACCCAGAACATAGAAACAGAAATAGCAAAACATCATCCAAAATCATTCACTTTCTAATTATAGTAATGAATACAGGAGGCACTTCTCAAATGAAGAGATATAATTACAGATAAATATTCAAGATACTAGCTACTATTGTCATGAGCTATCAAGGAAGTTCAAACTCAAATGTTTTTTGAGATTATAACTGGCAATCTGATTCTGTTCAGAAAGGCCACTATGAAAAATATCAAAGCAACCAGTGCAGGGGAGCACACTGCCACTTAGCCTCTGGAATTCCCCATAAAGATTTGAAAAAAACTGATTCAAACTCTTATATGATTTATAGCAATTCTGATAATATACTCAAGTGATTATGTGTTTGCCTACCACCCACATGTTTGTACATTTGTGTTTGTGGCTATACTATTCACTACAGCCAAGATATGGAACCTGCCTAAATGTCCATTCACAGGAGAATGAACAAAAAATTTTAAACATGACTGACTTTTATTTTTATTTGACTGTAAAAAAATATAAAATTCCAACATGCATAGGAAATGAGTGGAATGGAGCAGTAGCTGTGCTAAAAAAGATAGACATCTTCCTTTCAGATGTAGAATATAGACATACATAAATGCATATGTGTGTTACATATATTCATGTGTGCATGTGTGTATGTGACAGCATGAATGGAAGAGAGAGAAAAGGGGAAATGAGAGGGGATAAAGCAGCCTAAAGATTGGAGGAGTATAGAAGAAGAGAAAATAAAGGAATATAAATATCATGAGAGCAGAAAGGGTAAATATTTGGTAACCAGAAATAAATGAAGAGGAAAGATGTGGGAGGGCAGTTGGTAGGAGCAGATAAGAAAAAATAAGACAAATATATTTACACATGAACATACACACACACACACACACACACACACACACACACACACACACACACACACTATTTTGTTGTATGTAAAGGGGAATTAAAAATAACTACCTTTCAAAAGCAGCAGTGAAAGTAAAAAGGGAGAAAACAAAAAGAAAAGACTACAGTTCTAATAAATCAATATAGTTACAGTCCAAATCACCCTTATATGTTTACACACACACACACACACACACACACACACACACACACACACACACACACATTTTAAATAATATATCCCAGAATAAGCAGCTACCATAATCATAAAAAATGAACAAACAAGAGGTTTCACATAGTCATTTACTTTGAGACTCCAAGGCATCAATACCATCAGATAGCTTACCACCAAGTAAAATGACAGATAAAATAAATTACTGGTTTTAACATGTCAAAGATAAGCTCAGAAGAGCAATGTAACAATGAAGGCACCATAGGTTGTTAGGTATTCTGAGGGATTGTGGGGGCAAGGAAGCTTTTTTTTTAATACTTATTTTTATACATTCTCAGAACCCACTAGCTGCTCTGTGCTTGTCAGCTCTCTTCCCAGTTAGTTCTTGATGAAAACTTAGCCATTACCTAATGGCAAAAATCCTTAACATTCGACAGGTGAGTGAAGGTCCAAACAGCTGGTTGAGCACTAGCCTCGGAACCTTGAACATATAATATTACCTGGCACAAAAACAACCATCAAAAATATATAAATTCCTAGTGTACCTGGTTTCTAACAAATCCCTCACAAACTGTCACTATAGCACAAGGAACACATATCACATCACATGGATATTTCCAAGAACACCATCAAAATTTTTCACAAGTTGGCAAGGATGATGACAAACAATAAAAAAGATTGAGACAAAACTGAAGAATTTCCAAGCAAATTTACAAATTCTAGAACCACACAACAGAGTACTTCTACTAATGAGTGGGGAGGAGGGGCATTTTTCATCATAGGTAGTAATTTTAAGAAATATATGGAATGAAATCTGTTGATTTTAATTTTGAAAAAATGGATTGACAAAGTTAAAAGAGACATAATTTAGGGGGACCCAGCTCCCAAAGATGGGCCTCTTCCAGGCTGACTGCACATTGTGGGAACAGATCTACTACTACACAAGGTCATCACAGTCCCAGATTTGTCTTTGTACATTAATACTGAAGCTTTATTCCTTTTAATATCACGCTAAGATTGTTCTAATCATTCACATTCGTGACTAGAGGGTGTTGACTTTGTCATCTGTAGACCTATGAATCAATGTTTGTTTTTAAACTAAAAGTTCTATTTCTACATTAAAGAAGGCATTTCATTACAGCATTACAGCCGTCATTCAAGATTTCATGAATATACAGCACTATCTTGACAACTGTTAGTACCAGGTCGATTTCACTGAATGCTCAGCTCTGTGAGTTTTATGGGACAAGTACACCCAGCAGGACAGGACTAGCTCAGCTGTACTTCAGTGTAATTTTTTTTCATGTGTGTTGTTACACACAGTCATGCTGCAGGTGTGTTATGCTGAGTACATCCTGTGGGTTTTCTATCTTTCCTGTTGCTTCTCATGCTTTAGTTTCCATGATCTTTATACAGTTTATCCTAGAGATTCCCTTCATCAACAACTCTTGGACTACTAATAACTTTAGAGAAGTACAAGCAACAAAGCCTCATGGAAGGTTACATCCCACCCAACTGTCCACCATGAAGCCAATTGCCAACAGCTGTGAGCTTTTCTGATTATATGTCCCTTACCTTTCATTGTAGATGTGACTCCCATTTTCTTGAACTACCCTTTCGTCAAACAAATCTCTGTTTCTATGGACTATCTTTATCATCTACTTTGTTAAACCATGAACACATACCAAATAACCTGCTCAGATATAGCTGATTTCAGCAGAAAGCTCCTCAGACCCCCAGCCTGGTAACATCTCCTTTCTAAGTCACTATGTTATCAGCTCAACTTGATGGATACATATGGTGTGTGTTTGTTTGGAGTAATGTATTTAAAAATCTGTTTTCCTTAATAGACAACCAATTCCGGGGGGAAGGGACATATCCTGGCATATAAGAAGAGCCTAATAATTCCTCAGGAATTGTCAGGGGGGAAAAAGGTAAAGGATTGAGGATCCAGGTTGTCAGGGCCCTAACACCATTATATTCATCAATCAGTATTGCCTCATATAAAAGATAGCTGTGTCATATTTTGAAAGCAATTTTGTGCTTTGATCATCAAACCCAGGATCTTCCACCTACCAAGCTATTATTTTTGCTTCCATGATATTTCCTTGCCACAAAAAAAAAGTCTCTCTAGGAAGATTTCTTCAGTAAATCACTTGGCAAACTTTAACTCAGTTGATGATCTAGTTTGTAAAACTTTATGTAAAACACAGCTAGAATGAAATTTGCCATGTCGGCAATTTATATTTATAGAGTAAATAGTGAAAAACAAAATCAAAAACAACAAAAAATAGAATCCATGGGTTTTATACCAATTACAAAGTTCTTCCGTATATTTTTTTCATTTTTATTTGAATTAGAAACAAAATTATTTTACATGTCAATCCCAGTTCCCTCTCCTTCCCCTCCTCCCCTGCCAAACCCCAACTAAAAACCTACCTATCACATACCCTTTCTGCTTCCCAGGGATGGTGATGCCTTCCATAGGGGATCTTCAGAGTCTGTCATATCCTTTGGGATAGGGCCTAGGCAACCCCTGTATGCCTTGGCTCAGGGACTATCCCTCCATGTGGGATGGGATCCTAAAGTCCATGCCTATGGTAGTGATAAGTACTGATATACTACAGGAGGCCCCATGGATTTTCTAGGTCTCCTCACTGAAACCCATGTTCATGGGGTCTGGATCAGTCCCATGCTGGTGTCCCAGCTATCAGTCTGGGGAACAAGTGCTCCCACTTTTCAGGTCAGCTGTTTCTGTGGGTTTCACCAGACTGGTCTGGACCACTTTGCTAATCACTCCCCCTTCTCTCCAACTAAATTGCAGTTCAGTTCAGTGTTTAGCTATGGGTGTCTGCTTCTATTTCCACCAGCTGCTGGCTGAAGGCTCTAGGATGGCGTATAAGTCAGTCATCAATTTCGTTATCAGGGGTGAGCATTTAAGGTAGCTTCTCCTCTGTTGTTTAGATTGTTAGTTGGTGTCATCTTTGTAGATCTCTAGGCATTTCCCTAGTGCCTGATTTCTCTTTAAATCTATAATGTCTCCCTCTATTATGGTATCTCTTATCTTTCTCTCCTATATTTTTCCTCTGACTCAACCTTCCTGCTCCTCCATGTCCTACTCACCCCTCCTCTTTTGTGCTTCTCATTCTCCTAGCTCCCTTTCTGCTCTTCCCATGCTCCCAATTTGCTCAGGAGATCTTGTCCCATTTCCCTTCTCCAGGGGACAATGTATGACTCTCTTAGAGTTCTCCGTGTTTCCTAGCTTCTCTGGCTGTGTGGATTTTAGGCTGGTAATCCTTTGTTCAATGTCTAAATTCCATATATGAGTGAGTACATATTATGTTTGTCTTTTTGTGACTGGGTTACCTCGATCAGAATGGTTTCTTCTAGTTCCATCCATTTGCCTGTGAATTTCAAGATTCCATTGTTTTTTTCTGCTGAGTAAATGTGCAACTCCATTGTGTAAATGTACCACATTTTCTCTATCCATACTTCAGTTGTGAGGCATCTTGGATGCTTCCAGCCTTGTCAGCCGTTTACGGTTATACAGTAAATTGTGAGAAAAAAAACAAAAAATTAATAGAATTCATGTGCATTATAACAACTCCAAAGTTCTTCCATATATTTTCAAATAACTTAACTACTTAAATAATACAGATTAATAATTTCACAGCTTCTGTGTGTGAGAAATGCTATGAAATTTTGCTAGGCTTATATCTTCTTTCCATTATACTAATATAATGCTTAAGTGATTAGCAAGTTTTACTGTCATGTTGATGAGTAACTTAGCATTCATGCCCAGGATCACTTAGCATTATTCATTCTTTTGGAGGATGTTGTTCTTTTTTAATTAGCTCATTTTTATTTTTTATACCATTTTACATTCCTACCACAGTTTTCCCTCCCATCGCTCATCTCACCACTCCA
Source organism: Cricetulus griseus (assembly GCF_003668045.3). NCBI lineage: Eukaryota > Metazoa > Chordata > Mammalia > Rodentia > Cricetidae > Cricetulus > Cricetulus griseus. The sequence continues at coordinate 158,780,006 of NC_048598.1, forward strand.
GCTTTCCCCCAAGCCCATCCCCTCCACCACTCCTCCCAACTGGTAATGATTCCCATGGGGAGTCAATACAGTCTGGCACATTAAGTTGGGGTGGGAACAAGCCTCTCCCTCCTGCATTAAAGCTAAGCATGGCATCCCACCCTAGGGAATGTGCTCCAAAAAGCTAGCTCATACACTAGGGAGATAGTTCTTTATCCTACTGCCACTGGTCCCTCAGGCACTCCAGCCTTTCACAACTGTCTCCCATAAACAGAGACCCTAGTTCAGTCCCATGGAAGCTCTAGAGATGTTGGCCTACAGTTCATGAGTTTCCATGAGCTTGATTTGGCTCTCTATAGATATCATCATCATGATCTTGTCCTCCATCTCTTTGACTGGATACCCAGAGCTCTTCCTGGTGTTTGGCTTTGGATCTCTGCGTCTGGTTCGATCAATTTGTGGTACACCTGAAACTAAAAGGCTTTTGTAAGGCAAAGGACATATTAAATAAACAAAACAACAGCCTACAGAATGAGAAAACCATCTTCACTCAAACCACATCTGATAGAGGACTGATCTCCAAAATTGAACTCAAGAAAGTAGACATCAAAGTAAGAAATAGTATAATAACAATGGGGTATAGATCTAAATGGAGAATTCTCATCAGAAGAATTTCAAATGGCTGAAATTTAAGTAATTGCTCAACATCCTTAGTCATGAGGGAAATGCAAATTAAAATGAGGCTGAGCCAAATTTTTATTTTTGAGCTAAATCTTATTTTCTTGTTTTTCCTTTTTATATTTAAGTTAGAGACAAGCTTCATTTACATGACAATCCCAGTTCCCTCACCCTCACCTCCTCCTTGGGCCCCCACCAACCCCCATCCCCTTTCTGCTTCAAACTCTGTCATATCATTTGTGTCTAGGCTGAGAGAATATCCCTCTATGTGGAATCTGTTCCCAAAGTCCATTCATGTACTAGGGAAAAATACTGATTCACTACCAGAGGCCCTATAGATTAGCCATACCTCCAAACTGACATGCTTCTTCAGGGGGTCAGGAACAATCCTATGCTGGTTTCCCAGCTATCAGTCTGGGGTTCATGTGCAACCCCTTGTACAGATCAGCTGCTTCTGTGTGTTTCCACAGCCTGGTCTTCACCCTTTTTCTCATTACTCCTCCCTCTTTGCAACTGTGTTCCAGGATTCAGTTCAGTATTTATCTGTGGGTGTCTTCTACTGCTTCTGTCAGCTACGGGATGAAGACTCTAGGAAGGCATATAAAGTAGTCATCAATCTCATTATCAGAGAAGAGCATTTAAGGTAGCCTCTAGACTATTTCTTAGATTGTTAGTTGGGTCAACTTTGTAGTTCTTTGGACATTTTCCTAGTGCCAGATTTCTCTTTAAGCCAGTTAGGCTCCCTCTATTATAGTGTGTCTTTTCTTGTTCTCCTCTATTCTTCCCTTGACATTATCTTCCTGCTCTCTCTTTTCCTCCTCTCCCCTCCCCTCCTCCCCTTAACTTTCTTCTAACTCCCTCTCCCCCAAGATCCCAATTAACTTAGGAGATCTTGTCCCTTTCTCCTTTTCCAGGGGAACATGTATGTCTCTCTTAGGGTCCTCCTTGTTTCCTAGCTTCTCTGGTGGTATGGATTGTAGGCTGCTACTTCTTTGCTCTAGGTCTAAAATCTATGTATGAGTAAGTGCATAATATTTTTGTCTTTTTGTGACTGCGTTACTGTTGAGCTATCATCTTCCACCTCTGGGAATGACTAAGATGAAAACTACTGAGGATGTTGTTCTTACTTCCTCATTATCTGTCAGACAGAAATCTCCCTCAGTTCTTTGCAGGTGACCATGTGAACTTTCTTTAAAGGTTTTATCAGAATGGAAAATGTGTGTGTACACGTGTGTGTGTGTGTGTGTGTGTGTGTGTGTGTGTGTGTGTGTGTGTGTAAGATAGAGAAAGGAAAGAGAGATAAATTGCCAAAAAACTAGGAGACATGGTCTTTTGCAGTGACTTACTGCTTTAGGCAGTGAGCATCCGTGCAGCTCACACTCAAAAGTGGGATTGACATGTAAAACAATCTTGTTTGTAATTTAAATTATAAAATGGAGGGGGAAAAAGTGGTTCCTCACAGCATGGATACCAAATGGGAGAAGACCTGTTTCCAAGCCTATACCTCCTTGGAAGCTGGGAAGAAAATTATTTGGGCTGACAATTGTGTGTTCTGGTTTCCCTTCATTAAGCTCTTTATTTTATACCTCAACCCTTGTGTCTACAGAAAATTCAGTGAGGTTGGTCATTCAGTCTGAGGAAGGGAATATTGTGTTTGCTCATAAATAAAACCTAAGTAGCAGTATAGGGAAGATGACCTAGTAATAGCATGACCCTTGGAATACATAATAAAAGTCTGTCATGAAAAAAAAATCACAGTTTAGAAAACCCTGAATCCCTGCTGCTGCTGCCGGACATTTGACATTTTCAGAAATGATGCTTGGATAATTTGCAGTTTTGTTCAATCAGGCTGGACCACGTAAAGTTATTTTATGGTGGTCTTCTATGAAAAGCCCCATATCTACTTCAATAGCTCCAAAATGAATGAACTTGACTTTTGGATATTAATGATTCATTGGATATTATCAGGCTCATGCTGACTGCTTTGTCTCTCAACTCCCTAATATAAGAATTTCAATACTGAGTTCAGATGTTCCCATGGGATAAGCATGACAAGCAGAACCCAGGTGTTTTTAAATTGTGGTTTGATTTCTTTTGAAATTTTAATTTAAAAGTGTACTTAGAACTGGAGTCAGAATTTGCTGAAATATAGAAAGCAGTAAAAAGTGACACACAGCCCTCTTCTCTCCACCAGAATTATTGTGTGGACCTTTGCATTGTTTTGTAGTTTTTAAAAATTTATTCTTCTCTCATGCAATGCATCCCAACAGCAGCCTCCTACAACCTCCCCTCCCTTCCTCCCTCCCCTTATCTACTGCTTCTCAATTTCCCTTCAGAAAAGAGCAGGCCTCCCAGTGATATCAAACAAACATTGAATAACAAGATGCAATGAGAGTAGGTATGCACCCTCATATCAAGGCAGAAGAATGATGCAACCTAGTAGGAGAAAAAAAAAACATAAGCAGGCAAAAGAAAGTCATCCCTACTCCCATTATCAGGAAGGAGTCTAATAGAAACCCCAAGCTAAACAACTACAGTATGTATGCAGAGGGCCTACTGCTGACACATGACTGCTTCCTGAATTATGTAGGTAACAAATAAGCTAGTCAGAAATACTGCCAGATCGTCATCATTTAGAGTTTGACCTTCCACCTGTCTTAAGTTTCAGAAAGGATTGAGAAGACCCTGCCCCTGGAAGTTAATAAGAAAACCAAGTGGCATTAAATAAAAACTAGCTATTCTATACCATATTGAATGGCCATTTATGCTCACTGATTCAGGATGAGCTGTAAGCATTGTCAAAGACCATGGCCTTCTATTACTTTCAAGTATGCATGAAAGTTATCACTATAACTTTTGAGTTGTTTAAAATGATTTTAAAATGAGCCATGACTATAGTTAACTATTAATTTATTATCTGCCTGCATATATGTATGTGAGTGTGTTTTAAAAAAAATAGTAAAGGGCTGTAGGGATAGCTCAACCTTAAAGGCTAAGCTCACAATCAAAATATAAAAATAATAGTAAAATGAAAGACTTATTTTGCGCATAATTTTAAAAAGTACTTCAAACTGGAATTACTGTTACATAGATAGACACTCACAGAGCAGAATAAAATACCAGAGCTACACAATTCATGTAAACACACATAGATGCAAACTTGGAAATTCATTATTTTACTGGGAGATACAGTCTATCTCTACTGCAATATAATTTATACAACTGTTTAGGAGATATAGCTTTCATGTTGTCTAAGGGCTACCAAATCTGACAATTGAAAGACACAGATAAGAGCAGCACATGTATCACAGTGTGTATCCCTCACTATCTCCAGAGCCCCCAGCAAGGACAGTGAGCATATGATCTCTAGCTATGATTCTGACTCTCCCATGTGAAACTGAACAATGAGTATATGTCACCTCCTACCTACTGGCAACAGTGGATGGAGAGAGATTTTGGTACTAGAGACATGAAGATTACTGATGAGCTGACAGCATAGGTAAGAGCATCTGGCCTATTCCCAGAAGTCTAACAAAATCTGTTTCAATAGACTATAGCTTGTCTTCCATTTCATGAAACTTATTTATTTTTATTTTTCATGCAATGTATTTTGTACATATTCTTAAAGATCAACATAAATCTGATTCTCTTTCTTACAAAATTGCAAGTTATTATTTCTTCAATACAAAGAATAACATTTTCAGATGTGTACTATGCATAATAAATACTTCTAAAAATAAGCTATAATTTGTAAATATGCATATAAAATGCATTCTTTTTTAACTTTTATGCTGGGCACTGAATCTGAAATGCTGTGCATGTGAAGCTCCACTACTGAACTATACTTTCAGTTCTTTCAAGTTACTTTTTACATTTGAATTGCTTTCAGACTTTAGTAGCCGTTGTTGAGGACAATCCAACGCTTCTCCTCTCACTCTTGCTGCAACCAATGCCTGCAAGGTGGAAAGAAGCCCCATCCAAGGGAGTGGGTAAGGATTGGTGTTACTATCCACACCAGCCTTTTCCCCAACCTTCCAGTCTTGTGAGCAGGTGCAGGTAGCACATGAAGGAGTCTAGACCAGAAGGCCTAAAGGAAGAGACCGGAGGACTGTTGGGCATGCTGTGTTGCTCTGCTTGAAAAAGTTGAACTGTTCTGTCACCTGTGAGGCCATGTTAAGCTCTCTGGGCCATACTGCTTCTTATGACCATTTCTGAGTCCATTGTCCTATTGCACCTAGGGCCTGTATTCATGCCCATGGCCTGTGTTCCCATCAAAGGCCATGTAGGAGTCCTTGGTCTGTGCTGTCACCTGAAGCCATGTTGATGTCCATGATCCTGTTGCCATTGACTGCAAAGGGCAAGTTGCTACCATTAAAGTGGTATTTATGACTGCAGACTCTCAGCTGAGAAAGATGGACATAGGGGCATAGTTGCAACTCTAACATCCCCTCCAAAGAAAGTAAGCGACTATACAGAAGGCTCCTGAAGAGAACTCTAAAAAATCATGATAATGATGCAGAAGAGTAGCTTTTCACAATTGATGGCTTCTGGCAGGGTGTGGGAGGAGGAAGACTCAGTTTTCTTTAAGGGGCTGGCCACTAGGAGTTTGATCATGCTCCAGTGAGTATATGGGCAACACAGATTAGACTCTTGCTTTTTTTTTTTTTTTTTTTTTTTGTGTGTGTGTGTGTGTGTTTTGTTGTTCTTGTTTGTTTGTTTGGTTTGGTTTGGTTTTTCCCTTTTCTACTTCCTTTGTTTTGGATAGGGAGGTCACAAGTGTGTCAGTGTGGTACAGACCTGGGGAACTGATAAATGAAAGAGTGTAATCAGGGTTTATGATTTGAAATTCCCAAATAATCAATACAAATATATGTTTAAAAATATGAACACATTCAACACAGACCTTTTATTTTCTAACTTAAACACAGATGAGATAGCTATTAAGGACATTTTGAGAACTTGAGAGACATGTCAAGGATCACAGACATTGTACCCTGCTGTACTTACTGGTTTTGTGTGTCAAATTCTCACAAGCCAGAATCACCAGAAACGAAGGAGTCCCTATTGAGGAAATTCTTCTATTAGATCCAGCTGTAAGGCATTTTCTGAGTTAGTGATCAATGGAGGAGGACCCAGCCTATTGCGGGTGATACAATTCAATGGCTGTTTTTCCTGGGTTCTGGAATAAAGCAGGCTTAACAAGCCAGACAATCAAGCCAGTAAGCAGCACCCCTCCTTGGCCCCTGTATCAACTCTTGCTTCCAGGATCCCACCCTGTTTGAGTTCCTGGACTGACTTACTTCAATGGTGAACAGCAATGTGGCAGTGTAGTCTGAATAAACCCCTTTTCCTCTTCAACTTGCTTTGTGGTCATGGTGTTTCATCAAAGAAGTAGAAACCCTAACTAAGACAACTGCCTTTTTCCTGATTCAAAAATAAGGCTTATAATTAGCTTCAGCCACTTTGTTTGTTTATTGTGTCATTTGTAGCCAAATATGACTTTCAAATTGAACCTGCCATGTTACATATCATTAGTGTCTATAGTAACTAATATACCATAACTAATATACTATAGTAACTAATTTACCATTGTTTACTAAAAATCGCTAAGTCATATCAGATATAAGAGCAAACGCTTCATTCCACTTTGTCTTCTTTCAATGATTACAATCCTGAAGACTAAAGTATGAGAAATTGATTTACATCTTCATAATCGCCCTGTTATATAATATCTATGTATGTAAGGATAACTCTTTCTGCCAGCCAACTGAACCCCGCTGCCACACAACCCCACAAAGAACACAAAGAGATTAATATTAGTTACAATGCTGCCGGCCAATAGCTAGGATTTCTTATATGCTATCTCTGTCCTAAGTATCAACCACAATGATTAATTTATATATTTTATAAAGATATATTGAGTATAGCAGGCAAGTCCATCTTTTCTTCCTGGCAATCACATGGTGACAGTAGTCTCTACTACATTTCTCAGAATAATCCTCAACTCCTTGCCCCACCTATCTTGCTTTTCTATTTGCCAACAGTACTTTATTTTTCAACCAATAAGACAAATATATATACAGAAGGACTTCCCCCATCATCTCTTATTTTCTGTCTAAATAAAAAGAAAGGCTTTAACATTAACATAGTAAAATATATAGCAAAACATTTATCAAGTAAGAACCACAGTTACAATACTTAGTTCATTAATATTTAGCAAGACTTAAAGAAAATATTCTATCACCTATCTTATCTTTGTGAGTCTAAAGTCTTATATTTAACTTATCTTTTATTATAAATAAGAAAAATCATGAATATCACTATCTGTTTTCAAGTCCATCAAAGACCATAGAAGGTTAATATATAAACTCTAGAACTGACAGAGACATCTGGCTCCATGGACAGTCACTCAAAGTTCCTCTGTAATGTTTGGGTATTCATCTTTAGCTTTTAGGACACAGTGGGCCAGGCAGACTTCTCCATGAAGCAGAACTGTCTGGTTTTGCAAGTTCAGCAGTCACTTTCCTGTGGCTTCTGCATGTCCAGTTTATCAAACTGTCCAGGCAAGAGCAGTTTCTTGCCCAAATTGCCAATCTTTCAATGTTGCAGGCAAGCTCCAGATTGAGTTTCTTTGATGCCCATCCTCCTTTCTGATGTAATTGGTGTGCCAGGAGCAGTTGTGTCTCACTGTCATGAAAAACCCTAGACCATTTAAATGCCACATATTCTGTAGGTCTTTGAAATGATTGAAGAATATCTATCCATCTCAAATATATCTCTGTATATTCAGAAAACCTAACTAATCTAAGTGTAAGTTTTTACTATTATACCTGAATATATACATTCTGCGTTTAATTATGCATTACATTTTAAAATATCTGTATAAACACAATATCTAAACAAGAGGAGAAATTTACATATAACAAAATAACATTAAATTTGCATCAATAAGTGAAAATCCATACCATTGTAAACTATTCATTTCTATATCTTATTCCCCTTTTTTTCCTTTAAAAAAAGATTGACTGTGATCATTATCATTTATAATCAACACCATTTAAATGAAAACAAACATTTGTAAACAATATTTGGGAGTTTGGTTGTTGTTTGTTCCAAACTGTTTCCTGCTTGTTGGGGGCAATGTCCATACTGTAGGGATCATGATAAAACACGGAAACCTCTCCAAGTCCTTGTTTTTGTAGTCTGTAAGGCTGTATCATCTCAGCTGTTTTATATGTTGGAACACCTGGGACACTGTTTCAGGGTGTCTTGCTTCATCAAACCATATTAGTCTGCAAGGATTCCACAGTTTTCCATTTTCTTTGGAATCAAAAGCAGATATTCTTTTCCTGAGTATCCTTTCCTTAGACTTACATTTTGAAGTCAAGGCATTTTTAATATGTATAAGTTGGATTAATTCAGCCACATTAATAATCAAATGTCTTTTAGTAGTTTTTGCTCCTTCCCCAGCTATTAAACAATTCAAAGACAACACAATAGCATACAGTAGCCACACTCTCTGTGTATTTTCCATCTTTATGTGGCTTTTTATTACTCTATTTCTTCTACTTTTATTTTTTCTTTTTATGAGACATGGTTTCTCAGTGTAACTTTGGCTGCCCTTGAACTCACTCTGTACACCAGACTGGCCTTGAAGTCACAGATATCTGCTTGCCTCTGCCTCCTGAGTGATAGGATCAAAGGCTTGTGCCACCACACCCAGCTACTTTGTTTCTTCTTGTTTATTTAAACACTTTATCCTGTTTTTTTTTTCAGTTACAAGCCTCCTTATATTTTTAAACACATTGTAAACCTTTAGAGGTTTTTCTTCATCTGAATCTGTCTTTACTTTAAATCTTTACCTTTTTGTGGCTACAAAGTCTTTTATCTACTAAAAATCAATGTCCCTGTCTTTGCAAGATGAAGGACTGAGGGCTGTGCTTACTGCCTTGGTCTATGCTGCCATCAAGCAGCATGCTGCCACTGACAGCTGATCATAAACACCATTCAAATGTTAGCAGGGCCTCTTAAAAGAGTCCTGAAGAAAATGGTATGGGATTGGTCACATGTTATTGGAGGACAGCAGAGGAGGGAAGGGAAAGGGAACTAGGATTGACATGTAAAACAATGTTGTCTCTAATTTAAATAAAAATGTAGAAAAATAAAATAAAACCTAGAGTAGATCTATGTAGGGTTTGGTAGTGTGTTCAAGGACAGTAATGCTTTCCACTCAACCATGAGGAACTAAATTAACACCCCAGAGGATACATATATTGAAAGATCTCTGTGGCAAAATGGGAGTTCTGAATTAGGGAATCTTGAGAAGCTATGGCCAGGTATACTAGGATATACAGTGGTCAAGAACTGGAGGCCCTGTCTCAAACAAGTTGGAAGGCAAGGACTGATACCCAGTATTGTCCTCTGTTTTTCACACATACCAATTATTAGCCACATATAACTATAAATTCATACATCTTCTATTTCCTCTCTGATCTACTATTGATGACCAAAGTTCTACTATTCTCCCATTTATTCAAATTTTTAAATCATTGTATATAAGTGAGAGCAAACCTTATATTTTTTCTTTGTGTCCTGATTTTCATTTAGCATAATGTTCTCCACATTCTCCAATGGTATTATATCCTTCTTTCTAAAGCCTTAAAAACCTGGTATAAAACTTAATCGACATACACTATGTGTTTCACTTATTTGTTTTATATGTAATAATATGCATTTCATCAACCATATGTATAACACATATATTGCATTTATCTAGTAATCATTAAAAATATTTACACAGGAAAAAAGAGTCCTGCAGTTTTTTTCTGCTTATGCTGAGTCAGGAAACCTCCCTTAAGGGAGCTCCTCCATGTCTCTACTTGTCTCTAGCAAAACAGAGACCACCCAAGAAAATGCTTCTACCAAGAAGTCATGCTCATCTCTGTTCTTTTGCTTCTAAAATCCCCTTTTAAGCTTTTGTGATTTTTTTATGTGGAAATTCATAAACACATACTCCTGACACCTGTAACAATAACTGTTTCCACCTGCCACACGAGCCCTGCTGCCATGTTAGGATTCCCCCAAACAATACACAGGGATTAATATTAGGTACAATGCTGATGGCGAGTGATTAGAATTTCTTATGTGCTAGCTCATACTAAGTATCAACCATAACCATTAGTCTATATATTTTATAAAGACTTATCTTAATGAGGACACTGGACAAGTGTGACCTTTCTTCTCATCTATCACATGGCTACAGCAGTCTCTACTACATTTCCCAGAATCATCCCTGACTCCTAGCCCCACATATCTTGCTTTTCTGTTGGCCAACAGTGCTTTATTTATCAACCAATAAGACAAACATATACACAGAAGGACTTCCCCTATCACTTGTAGACCCATTAACTAAAGTCAATCATTTTGAAATTCTGATCGAATTAAATCACTAATCTTTTAGAAAAGCAAAGAGAAGTGTTTGACTATAGATTAACACATGATGGGTGAGAATAAGCCCTTCCATTGCCTTTGATCTTCAGAGAGCACAGCTTAGTTAGTTCAGAATGCTGTGATAATGTTGCCCTAAACTTTGAGGCTTATGAAGATGAGTTTTATTTTTCACAGCACTGAATGTTTATATGGTGGTCTGGGTTTCAACATGGTCCAGGTTTGATGAGATCCAATCTTCCTTTCACAGACTAAACACTTCTTACTATTGTAATGTGGCAGGTCAGAGAGAAGATATAAATGCCCTCAAGTTACTTGCAAAGGAAAGAATAATATTCAAGAACACTGCCCACTCATGGTCTCATCCAATTAAACAGTTCTCAAAGGCCCCCATACTTAGTGCTGTCCAATGTGGACATAAGTTATAACATGAAGTTTCAGGAGATACATCATTCTTTAGCATGTACACATATGTGGATAAATATGTTTGTATGCATGTTTTGGAATCCACCTGATTAAGGTTCAGTCATTGCTTCATATTATTCTTAGCTATAGGGTCTATTTTCATTACTCTGAGCATTAGCATCTGCAAGAGATGCTCAGATGAGGTCTTGAGGAGGCCTACCCCAACTGGCCAAATTCTTTTAATGAATATGATGACACCAATCAATCCATCTTTTCTAGTTTATTGCCTAATTATTTGTGGAAGTCTTTGTGTAGGTAATTGTCTTTTTAAGAGAACTTGACAATTTCTTCATGAAAAACTAAAGTGACCATTGTCATTTTTTCTGTTATTTGTAGCCAGACTCTTTGTTGTATAATTTATTCCTACATACTTTTTTACATTTTCAACTTGGTCTTATTCTGAAATTCTTAATTGTTTTCTGACATTGACCAGTCAGATGGCCCAATTTCAGAATTTAACTAACAGCATGAACAGCCCCCAGGGCAAACCCGAAAGCTCTCTTATTAACCTTGTAACTGCAAAGTGTGCCAATGGAGTGTAGGTCCCAATTTCTAATAGTATTTTGAAAAGGCCGTTGGATTCATTCAAGAGTAGCTGCAAATGTGACTCCAGGACCCAACTAGCTGAGTTTGTATTTAGGTTTTCCACATTTTATCTGCCGCACCTTGTGTGAACTCACCTCTCAAATCTGATCTCATAAAACTGATAACCTTTAAGTGTGGTTATATGAAGGTTTATGCTCTCTCTATGTATATATGCTCTTATAATTTAATTACCTTTATTTTAAAAGTAGTTAAATAAAGATCCTATACAAGTTTTTTTCCTTTCTTTGTCTTCCCTGTAATTTCTTCCTTTCATTTCCTTTTCTTTTCCTTCCTTCCTCCTGGCTCTCCCTCTCTCATTTATTTTCTTTCTACCTCTGAATCTTTATGAAAAATTTCTTTTTCTTTTGGATATAGTCACCACTTGCATATGTATGCCCTCAAAGCACACTATTATATTTTGTTTGGGATAAAATACTTAAGTAAAAATGTATTTTTAGTGACTTTATGTGTCCTTTTCATATTGTTTTCAGGGTTCAAACATGTCTATAGTCAATTCAATTTAACTGTTCTATAATATTCAATGGTAAGAATAAGCCACAAATTATAAAATATGGTGTTAAACATTTGGTGTTTCCTCATAGACAGCTTGTTTTTATTACATGAAATGTAACAAATGGTGTGAATAACTTACGTAGAAATTGCAAAAGTGTTATCTAAAATGTCGTATCATAATGTACTCATATAGACAGAATAGGAAAAAATGGCTGATATTTTACTTTTTTTCCCTAAAAGTTGGTAATAGTTGACCTCTTAAATATTGATATATGTTGGGTATGAAATGTCACTGTGGATTACTTTGAATTTATTTACATAAGAAATGGATTGGGAGCGCACTCCACATAGAGGGATAAACTCTCAGCCTAGGCACGGTGTGGGGGGGAGGGTATAAGCCCTGCTCCAAATGATATGACAGACTTTGAAGAACCCCCATGGAAGGGCTCATCCTCCCTGGGGAGCAGAAAGGGGATGGGACAGGGATTGGACAGGGGGAGGGGGGGGGGGCTGGGGCTAAGGAGAGGGAACTGGGATTGACATATAAAACAAGCTTGTTTCTATCTTAAATTAAAACTGGAAAAAATAAATTTAAAAAGAAGTACATTTCAGATACTTGCTTTCAGATAAAATATTGAATTTTAAATTTGTGTTACACTCTTTTAAATCAATAGAGTTCATAATTTATCCCAACTGTGATCTTTTCCTTTATGCTTTATACCTGTTAATACGTTGAGCTTATATTAATTAAAGGACCAACACTTCCTGAAGATATGCTTGAATTATCCCTCCTCACTCTTACAAATGTTCTTTTCCCCATCCTAGACATTTTTAAAGCATAGCTACCAAAAAATGACATTTGTTGGCAGAATCCCTGGGCAATACCAAAGTCATATTTACAGTGATGTACCAAATTCAGACATGATCAATTTCTAAAGAAAATGCCCCTTTTGGATCACAAATATGTGTGTAAAAAAGCATAAGAGATTCTAGTTATATGTAGAGGCCAGGACATTTTGAAGTACTGGTTCTTGCATTCTACCTTACATATCCTAATAATGAAAGACCTCACCATTAGTGGTAAGCACCCTTACCATGGAACAATCTGGCATATGGTACTTAAGTATCAATCTGTGGAAGACAGTCTAGATTAATACTGTAGTGATTAGGAATACAAGGCTCTCAAGATGAATTAAGTTCCTTTCTAAGAATATAGAGACTAAAGAGCTTCTTCTTCCCTCTTGAAGTCCTGCCTTTCTTCTTTCTACCTTGAAAGGATACAGCAGGATCACCGGTTCATAGAAAGATTTATTTCAAAACCCATATTAGCACATACATTCATCATGGCCTTCCACTCATCCAGAAATGTAAGGAACACATACCTGATCTTTACTCTGCTACTCTAAATACTTTGTTATTCTTTTCTTTTCTTTCATTACTTAAAATTAGAAACAAGCTTGTTTCACATGTCAATCACTTCTCCCTCTCCCTCCCCTCACCCTATCCCTCTTCCCCCACCCTGACCTATCCTCCACGCTATCCACCCTCCACTCCCCATGCAGGGTAGGGCCCTCAATGGGGGCTTCATAAGGTGCATCACATAATCCTGGGATGGGCCTAGGCCCTTCCCCATGTGTCCAGGGCAAGAGTGCATCCCTTCATGTGGGATGGGTTCTCAAAGTCCCTTCTTACCCCAGGGAAAAATACTAATCCACCACCAGGGACCCCCCTATAATGCAGAGGCCTCCTCATTGACATCCATGTTCAGGGGTCTGGATCAGTCCTGTACTGGCTTCCCAAACAGCATCTGGGGTCAATGTGTTCCCCCTTGTTCAGTCCAACTGTTTCTGTGGGTTTCACCATCCTGGTACCAACGCATTAAATCTTCATTCTTCCCTCTCTGCAACTAAGTTCCAGAGTTCAGTTCTGTGTGTATCTGTGGATGTCTGCCTCTACTTCCATCAGCGACTGAATGAGGGCCCTAGGATGGCATAAAAAGTAGTCATCAGTCTCATTTTAGGGGAAGGGCAATTAGGTTATCCTCCCAACCATTGCCTGGATTGTCATTTAGTGTCATCCTTGTAGGTCTCTGGAAATCTCCCAGATCTCTCCTCGTACCTATAATGGCTCCCTCTAATATGGTAATCTCTCATCCTGCTCTCCACTATTCTTCCCCCAACTGAATATCCTGCTCCTCCATTTCCTCCTCTCCTCTCCTCTTCTCCTGCTCTCATTCTGGTAGCTTCCTCTCCCCTACCCTCATGTTCCCAATTAGCTCAGGAGTTCCTGCCCCTTCACATTCTTGGGTCCATGAATTTATCCCTTAGAGTCCTTCTTGTTTCCCAGTTTATTTGTTGAAGTGGATTGTAGGCTGGTAATCCTTTGCTCTATGTCTAAAATTCATATGTGAGTGAGTACATACCATGTTTGTCTTTTTGTGACTGGGTTATCTCACTCAGGATGGTTTCTTCTAGTTTCATCCATTTGCCTGTGAATTTCAAGATTCTGTAGGTTTTTTTCTGCTGAGTAGTACTCCATTGTATAAATGTACCACATTTTCTCTATCCATTCTTCAGTTGAGGGGAATCTAGGTTGCTTCCAGGTTCTGGCTATTACAAACAATGCTGCTATGAACATGGTTGAACATATGTCCTTGTTGTATGAACATGCAATATTTGGTTATATACCCAAGAGAAGATTGGCTGGATCTTGAGGTAGATTGATTGCCATTTTTCTGAGAAACTGCCATACTAATTTCAAAAGTGGTCGTACAAATTCCCACCAGCAATTGAGGAGTGTTCCTTTTTCTCCACATCCTCTCCAGCATAGATTATCATTGGTATTTTTGTTTTTAGTCATCTGAGAGGGGTGAGGTGGTATCTCAGAGTTGTTTTGAGTTACATTTCTCTGATGGCCAGGGATTTTGAGCACTTTCTTAAGTGTCTTTCAGCCATTTCAGATTCCTCTGTTGAGAATTCTCTATTTAGTACTACACACCAATTTTTAATTTCATTGTATGTTGTTTTGGTGGCTAGCTTTGTGAGTTCATTGTATATTTTGGAGATCAGGCCTCTGTCAGATGTGGGGTTGAAGAAGCTCTTTTCCCAGTCTGTGGGCTGTAGTGTTGTCTTACTGACTGTGTTCTTTGCCTTTTAGAAACTTCTCAGTTTCAGGAGGTCCCATTTATTAATTCCAGATCTCAATGTCTGTGCTACTGGTGTAATGTTCAGGAATCGGTCTCCTGTGCCAATTTGTTCAAGGGTAATTCCCACTTTCTCTTCTAGAAGATTCAGTGTGGCTGGATTTATGGAGAGATCTTTGATCCATTTGCACTTAAGTTTCTTGCATGGTGACAGGTATGGATCTATCTGCAATCTTCTGCATGTCCAAATCCAGTTGTGCCAGCACCAATTTGAGGATGCTATCTTTCTTCCATTATATAGATTTAGCATATTTGTCAAAAATAAGGTGTTCATAAATGTGTGGGTTAATATCAGGGTTTTCAATTCCATTCCATTGGTCTACCTGTATATTTTTGTGCCAGTACCAAGCTGTTTTTAGAACTATGGCTCTATAGTAGAGCTTGAATTAAAGGATGGTGATGCCTCCAGAAGATCCTTTATTGTACAGCATTCTTTTGTCTATCCTGGGTTTTTTGTTTTTCCATATAAAGTTGAGTATTGTTCTTTCAAAGTCTGTGAAGAACTGTGTTGGGAGTTTGCTGGGGATTGTCTTCACTCTGTAGCTTACTTCTGGGAAGACTGCCATTTTTACTATGTTGATTCTACCTATCCAAGAGCATGGGAGATCTTTCCATTTTCTGGTGTTTTCTTTAATTTCTTTCTTTAAAGACTCAAAGTTAATAATGTACAGTTTTTTCACTTTTTTAGTTAGTGTTACCCAAAGATATTTTATGTTGCTTGTGGATATTGTGAAGGGTGATGTTTATCTGATTTCTTCCTCATTGCATTTATCATCTGTATATAGTAGGACTACTGATTTTTTTGAGTTAATTTTTTATCCTGCTACTTTGATGAAGGTGTTTATCAGCTGTAGGAGTTCCCTGGTAGAATTTTTCAAGTCACTTACATAGACTATCATATCATCTACAAATAGTGAAAATTTGACTTCTTCCTATCCAATTTATATCCCTTTGATCTCCTTTTCTTTTGTTATTGCTGTAGCTAAAACTTCAAGTATACTATTGAAGAGATATGAAGAGAGTAGACAGCCTTGTCTTGTTCCTGGATTTAGAGGAATCACTTGAGTTTCTCTCCATTTAGTTTGATGTTGGCTCTTGGTTTGTTATATATTGCTTTTATCATATTTAGCTATGTTCCTGTTACTCCTGTTCTCTCCAAAATCTTTATGATGAAGGGATATTGGATTTTTGTCAAAGGCTTTTTCAGCATCTGGTGAGATGATCATGTGTTTTTTTTTTTTCTTTTTCAGTTTGTTTACATGGTGGATTACATTGATGGCTTTTCATGTAATGACCCATCCTTGCATCCCTGGGATGAAGCCTATTTCATCATAGTGGATGATTTTTCCTAAGTGTTCTTGGATTGGATTTGCCAATATTTTGTTGAGTATTTTTCATAGATGTTCATGGTCTGTAGTTCTCTTTTTTAGTTGTATCTTTGTGTGGCTTGGGTATCAAAGTGATTGCAGCCTTGTAAAAAGGGTTTGGCAATGTCCCTTTTGCTTCTATAATGTGGAACAATTTGAGGAGTCTTGGTATTAGCTCTTGTTTGAATTTCTGGTAGTATTCTGCAGTGAAGCCATTTGGCCCTGGGATTTTTTTTTTTTTGGTTGGGAAGCTTTTGATGACTGTTTCTATTTCAGTAGGGGTTTAGGTCAATTTAAACCTCTTATCTTATTCTTGGTTTAATTTTGGTAAGTGATATCTATCCAGAAAATTTTCCATTTCCTTTAGATTTTTGAATTTTGTGGAGTACAGGTTTTCAAAGCATGACCTTGTGGTTCTCTGGATTTCCTTGGTGTCCTTTGTTATATCCCCCTTTTCATTTCTGATTTTGTTAATTAGCATGCTCTCTCTCTGCCTTTTGGTTTGTTTGGATAGAGGTTTGTTTATCTTGTTGATATTCTAAAAGAACCAACGTTTTGTTTCATTGATCCTTTGTAATATTTTCTTAGTTTCTACTTTATTAATTTCAGCCCTAAGTATGATTATCCTGGCATCTACTCCTCCATGGTGACTTTGCTTCTTTTTGCTTTAAAGCTTTCAGTTGTTCTGTCAATTCTCTCATGTGACTATTCTCCAGTTTCTTCATGTTGGCACTTAGTGCTATGAACTTGAAGTCCCCTGCTATAAGTGTGTGTGGTTTTATGTGTGCTTTGAGCTTTAGTAATGTTCCTTTAAAAATGTGGTTGCCTGTGTATTTGGGGCATAGATGTTCAGGACTGAGACTTCATCTTGATGGACTTTTCCTGTGATGAGTATGAAATATCCTTCTTCATCTCTTTTAATTGATTTTAATTTGAAGTCTAATTTGTTAAATATTAAGATTGCTACACCAGCTTGTTTCTTGGGCTCATTTGATTGGAAAATCTTTTCCCAACCATTTGCTATGAAGTAATGCCTGTCTTGGAAGTTGAGTTGTGTTTCTTGTATACAGCAGAAGGATGGATTCTGTCTTCATATCCATTCTGTTAGCCTGTATCTTTTTGTAGCAGGTTAAAACCATTGACCTTGACAGATATTAATGTACATTGATTCTTTGTTCTTGTTTGTTTTGGATTCATTGTTGCTGGTGTCACTCTGTGTGGATTTCACCCTCTTGTTTCTTTTCATATTTGGTAGAATTGGATTATCTATTGCCTATGTTTTTGTGAGTATAGCTATCTTCATTGGGTTGGAATTTTCCTTCTAGACCTTCTGTAGTGCTGGGTTTGTGGATATGTATTGTTTAAGTCTGGTTTTGTCATGGAGTATCTTGTTTTCTCCATCTATAGTGATTGGAATTTTTTGCTGGATACAATGTTCTGGGTTGGCATCCGTGCTCCCTTAGTGTTTGTAGCATATCTATCGAGTACCTTCTGGCTTTCAAAGTTTCCATTGAGAAGTCGGGTGTGATTCTGATAGGTCTGCCTTTAGATGTTACTTGGACTTTTTCCTTTTCTGCTCTCAATATTTTCTCTTTATTCTGAAGGTTTGGTATTTTGATTATTATATGTTGAGGGGACTTCTTTTTTTTTTTTTTTTTGGTCCAGTCTGTTTGGTGTTCTGTAAGCTTCTTGTACTTTTATAGGCATATCCTTCTGTAGGTTGGGGATGTTTTCTTCTATGATTTTGTTGAATATGTTTTCTGCACCTTGAGTTGGATTTCTTTACCTTCTTCTATATCTATTATTCTTAGGTTCGGCCTTTTCACAGTGTCCCATATTTCCTGGATATTTTGTGTTAAGGAATTTTTGGACTTCAGATTTTCTTGGGTCAATGACTGTATATTCTCTAGAGAGTCTTCAACAACTGAGATTCTCTTTTCCATCTCTTGAATTCTATTGGTTATACTCACATCTTTAGTTGCTGATCAATTATCCAGCCTTTCTATTTCCAGCATTACCTCATTCTGTGTTTTCTTTATTGTTTCTATTTCGGATTTCATGCCTTGAACTGTTTCCAGTGCTTCCTTCACTTGTTTGGTTATTTTTTCTTGTCTTTCTTTAGATTCTTTAAGAGATTTGTTTACTTCTTGAATTCTTTTGTTTGTCTTTTCCTCCATCTCATATAATTTTTGCTTGTATTTTCTTCTATTTCATTAAGGGATTTTCTTGTTTCCTCTTTAAAGGACTCTATCATCATCCTAAGATAATTTTTGAGGTACATGTCTTCTTCATGCTCTTTGTTTGGCTTTTCAGATCTTCCTGGTGTGGAGTCCCTAGATTCTGGTGGTGTCATATTGATTTTTCTGTTGTTGAGTGTGTTCTTACTCTGTCTTTTTCCCAGGGAGGGTATCTCCCTCTCTCAGGTGCCTGTTGGAGGGCTCAGCCTCTGGCAGGTTGGTGGACAAGGGTACCATATGTCTGGACTCAGGGAGGGCCTTCTCAGTCTGGGTAGGTCTGCTCTTGCCTGGGTGGGCTCAGGCAGAAGTGAGTAGGGATTGTTGGAGAGGTTGGGAAACAGAGCATCTCCCAAATTCACCTCAGGCTCCTGCCACAGGACAGAAGGCAGCAAGTAGATAGTGGTGAGGTGTGTCTGGCCTCAGGATGGGCCTTCTGGTCTGGGCTAGTCCACTCTTGTCTGGGTGGGCTCAGACAGAAGATAGCAGGTGTTGATGGAGGAGGTTAGGGGGTGGGCAGAGCAGTGGCCAGAATCACCTGAGGCTATGGCAGCCACTTCAGGACAGAGGGCAGAGTGCAGATTGGGGTGAGGTATGTCCAGACTCAGGGTGGTTCTTCAGGTCTGGGCAGGTCCATTTTTGTCCAGGGGGAGTGGGGTGTGTTTCAGGCAGAAGCAAGCATGGGTTGATGGGAGAGTTTGGGAAACAGAGCAGCGCCCAGACTCTCTAGAGGTTCGGGAACCCACTGCAGGATAGAGGGCAGGATTTAGACAGGGGTGAGGTGTGTCCAGATTCAGGGTGGGCCTTCGTGTCTGGGCTGGTCTACTCTTGTCCAGATGGGCTCAGGCAGAAGTGAGCAGGTGTTGATGGAGGAGGTTGGGGGATGGGCAGAGCAGCGCCCAGACTCACTTGAACCTAGGTCACCCACCACAGCACAGAGGGCAGGGTGTAGATAGGGGTGAGGTGTCAATACTTTGTTAATGAACCACAAGCTAATACATGTTTTTGTATTGTGCTGAGTTTGATCAAGTTTTAATTTCCAACTACATATTGCTGGGATTATTTTTGTCCATGTTCTAAACATACATAACCAAATGCCTTACTTTATATACATACATATCAACTCTGAGCTACATTGCTATTCTATATGTTTTAAAACTTTTGCATATGAGTAAATGTATCTTCAGCCTCCAATCTATTTTACTGAAAACCTGCTCTTTGTGGGAGTTTAGCCCTTTTCAATCCTTTTCTTGGTTTTGAATATTTTATGATACTATTCCTCTCTGCTTTTTCATATTAGTTATCCTTCTCTTTAAAATATTTATTGCTTGATCTCAGGTTTGTAATATATATTTATATCCAACTAAGCCTTCACATCAAACTATAAGGTTCATGGTGTAGGTAGCATACCTTATAAAAGAAAAAGTTACACCAAATAATGAGAGAAAGAAAGGTAATGCAAAAAAGAAAGAAAATTTAATCCCTCTTTCTCTTGTATCATTGATGTTATTTTTCATTTTTACATAACCATGCTTAAGTATATATGCATAATGCATGGGAAAATATAATTGGGTGTTACTGTTTTAAACATACTATTATCTGTTAGATTAATTAAAGAATAATTGATCCATATAATTCTGAAGAATTTTATCTTGACTGTCTGGCTCCTTTGGACTTGTTTCTTTATTCTAATCCAAATGCCTCTCCTGTGTTAATTTTCTTCTGAAAATGATTCTTTTAACATTTTACAGAAGTCAAGTCCAGTATTAACATTTATTTTCTAATATGTAATGTGAGAAGTTCTTTGTTCCCATTTGTGTTTGAAGCATGTTCAGACAGGGTACAGAGTTCTAGCTTAAAGCCTTATTTGTGATTCCCTTTCTGAACATTAAATTTCTCACTAAATTCTTTTCTTGTTTGCCACATGTAAGTTCTACCTGCTCCTCAGCTACGAAAGTGTGTTGTTTCTTGTAGCTTCATTAAAGATGTTTTAGTATTTTTCTTTCTATATTATTTTAGTATAACACCTTCAATCGTTGCTCTTTTGAATATATAACCTTTTTGCTTTTAGGACCTAGGTATGATGACTGAGATGTGCCCTTATTTAGAATTTTCAATCATTACTTCAAATACTTTCTGTGTTCCTTATGTTCTAATAATTGTGTTGTACATAATTTCGAATATTATAGTGGGCCCATAGTTATTAGACCCCATTTTTGTCATGTTTTAAAACCTTTTTTTAAAGAAAATCTTATTGCCATATTTCCAAAGTCTCCAGTTAGTTATTTAACTATGACAATTTTGCTAAGGAAACTCCAGTATCCTTGGTATATTTACATATGGTTATAATGGTTTTTCTTTTTATTCACCACATTTGTTTCTTTGTTTGTGTTAACCATTTAGTATATCCCTTTTCTCTAGATAACAAAATTCATGTATCATGTAAGAGGCACTATACTAAACAGGAGTTTGGTGGTGTTAGCAAAGCAGAAGAAAGAAATCCTAGAGTATTATAATTTGGCTTTAGTCTGCCAACCTGCCTGTGCATTGGGATTGTGATTTCCACATGTGATCCATAAAGTTAGTCCTTGTATGGTGTGGTCAAGAGTAAACTTATATAATTCATGCTGAAATATTTACCCTATTTGGTAATCTATCTCTTGACATGTAAATAATGTCTATAAGAATAGAATTATTCATTTTACTCTGAAAATAATATGGCTTTAAAATTACTTATATTATCAGGATTTTGGGATCCATACTACTTACAATTTACTCATGGTCTCAAAGTTTCAACTCATTTCAGTTACCTACACCTACAGCTTAAATTTTACTCTTACTCCTCCATTTACTTTATTTTTAATTAACATAGAATTCTCTGTGCATCAATAACAAATTTTAACTAGCATTGCTGGTAATAAGACATTTCTACATAGTAAATGAGCTTAGAATTTTGGAGATAATGATTATTAATAAATCTAAAGATTTAACCATTGTTACAGGAAGCAAAATAAACTAAAAGTAGACAGTTTTTGTATGGTAAATGTGGTGACAGATGATGAAAAATAAATTATTTGTACACTGACAGTTATATAATTATATCTGTAAGAAAGGAGAGCTTTTATATATGGATATCCATCAAGTCCCCGATGAACTGCAACCAGGCATTTAACACATATTGGAAATTGTCACCAATATATAAAACCTGCACATTTGCCCATATTATTGTTTTAAATTTTATTATGTAATATTGTTACTTTTAATTACTGACTAGTCTGACAATTCATCAATAAAAGTAAAATATGATTATTGAAAAACTATCAATGTGTCACTTTTCTTTAAGATCATTTTCAATTTGTTTACATACTTTTTACTATATCAAAATAACACCCAAATAATCTGAATTCCAAAAATACTGCAGTACTTGCTTGCCTGTAACTTTTCTTGAGTAGTTGAACTTACTGTGCATTTCATCAATTATTTGTTGAAGAGCATAAAATAGTAAATCATTTAGGTATTTCTGAATTTATAATATCAGAAATTTTAAAAATATCTTGTAGTCTCAAATATTAACAATAATATAGACAATCTATTACAGATATTTCTTTGAAATTGAAATTAGAAATTTCAGCAAAAGACCCATTGCTCATCCTATCACCAGTTATCAAATCATGCAGAAAAAAACTTTACTACCATCAAACATAAGACATCATCATAAATAGAAAAACTGATGGTTTCATAAAATCTCTTTTATTGATTGTTGGACCCATTCCATGAGCATCTAGAGGCTTTTTCAAAAAGTTCTTATCTGAACCTATATCCCAATGTGTACTTACTAATCTTTCTTCTACACATTTCTAACATTGAGGTATTTGATATATTTGGAAATGATTTCTGTGCAGGATGAGAGAGAAAAATCAGGTATTTAAATACTTGGTGGTGTCACTGGGGATTTTTTGAAATTATTAGGAAGTCCAAGCTTGTTGAAAAAGTAGTCAGTGGAATGGGATTTGAGAATTTGAAGCCTGGACCAAATTCCAGTTAGCTCATTCTTCTTCTTGCCTGCAGTGGAGAATATACTTTTTCAGCATCCTGTATCAGTTTCCTGCTGCCATCCTCCAAACATTATGGACTGTCTTTATAGAATTGTAAACCAAAACAAGGTCTGTCTTCCACAAGATCCTTGGTGTCATGGTGTTTTATTACAGCAACAGAGAAGAAACTTCTATAGAAATGTTGGTTTGCTTTCGTTTTTTTTTTCTTGTTTTCTTTTTAGAACTTTGATAGTTTCATACAGTTTTTAACACATTCATGCCTCTCCTCAACTCCTCTAAGATGAACCAACTTTTTCTACACAACTAACTTTGTATACTTCCTTTTTCTTGTACCAGCAAGTCTGATTTGTGATTCCCTATGACAAGATATTGTTTATGATTTATTAAAGCTTGCCTAAGGATTCAGAAAACAAAGTCAGCCACAGGCCATGGATGTCTGGCCCACATCTTTAATCCCCAAACAAGAAGTTAGAAGATGGTGGTACACACCTTTAATCCTAGGACTCAGGATTAAGAGATAAATGGTTCTCTGTCAGTTCAAGGCCACCCAGATCTATACAAGCTTTGAATATGTGTTTCTCTTATTGGTTGATGAATGAATGCTGATTGGCCAGTAGCCACACATGAAGTATAGGTGGGGTTGCCAAACTAGGAGAATTCTGCAAAAGAAGAGGCAGGGAAGCAATGTCTAGAGAGAGGCACTATTTAGCTTCCAGGAAGATAGGACACTGGGCATTCACCTGTAAGCCAAGACTATGTAAAGATACTTAGATTAATAGGAATGCATTAATAATTAAGAGAGAGCTAGTCACTAACAAGCGTCAGCCAACTGGCAAAGAGTTCATAATATAAGCCACTGTATGTTTATTTGGAACCAGCTAAGGAACCAGGTGGAAAGAAACTCCATCTACACTTGCCATATATTCTTAAATAGGAGGCTTTTCACTTGAGCTCAGGAAACTTACCAGAATCTGTACTCTTAAAGAGGACTGATGCTTGGGCACTCATCAGCTCCCAATTTCTAGTATCTCCTTTGCTATCTGTTGAGTTGAGACTCCATGACAATATTTCTCTCCAGGTTGGGATTTAATCAGCCTTGATCTTACACAGAATTTGTAAATACTGCCACAACCTTTGTGAATTCAGATGTTTAACTGTCTCATTTTATCAGGAAGATACTATTTCATTGAAGTCATCTAATATTTTTGGCTCCTATATTCTTTCAGCCTTGTCTTCTATAAAGTTCCATGAAACTTGAACTGAAGGGCATTCTATATATACACGCGATTCATGACTGATCATACTGCATTTTTATGTTCTCTGAAACTTTATCAGATTGTTTCTCTGTGGAAACCACCACCTACTACAAATAGTTAGATTCAGAAAAATGTTTTCATCTATAGGTTTAATGATAAGAGCTGGTTTAATACAAGGCCCATTTAGCAGAATAATAATAGAAAATTGTCACATTAGGCTTATGACATGTCTATTGATAGGTACTTGACCTTAATAATTCTGCCAAGAATGGGTTTCATTAAGTGGAGAAAGTCTTAAATCAATTCAGAAAGTGGTTGGTTACTCTTATGATGCCTGTGCTACTGCTGCATCAGTGTTCATGTCTTGCTGAACTGGTTGCTATTATAGCTGGCTGTGTTCATAATCACAGTTACTTTTCTCTTTTGGCAGCATGAAGAGCACATTGAAGCAATCTGAAGTGTATCTAGAAGAGATGAAACTTCCAGGTCACTTCCAGTTTAATATCACCATATACTATTAGTCAAGTATGTGGTGTTTGCAATACCATCAAGTTGTGGAAGGTAACCAATAACATTGAAAATAGCTAATAATATTTGGGGCATATATGATACCTCATGGGTCAACAACTCCAAAAGCGGTACCCAGTTCATGGCAACTGGATTTTTGTTTGTTATCCTATGTTGTATAGTAGGGGCAATGTGATCTGTTACAGGGTAACCCCACTATAACTACACACACACCTACACACACACACACACACACACACACACACAAGAATCTTCCACAGTAATAGGCAGAATTCTATCCATATGACTTCCTTTTCTATTTTATGTGTTAATCCTTCTTTAAAAATCTGGTAGAATTTTGACACTGGAAATTGTTTACTTAAGAAATGTTTAATTACTGCTTGTATCTCATTGATTTTTATTTATCTGTGTGAAACTTTGACTTCACTTATGTTTTGAATTTGGCAATCATATGCATCTAGAAACTAACACTTTTTAAAAACATATTAGAATATAAATTATTAAAGTATGTGCCTGTGAAATCAGATTATCAGATTATCACAGGCACATAATTTAATAACACATTCTAGTAAGTTATAATGTTTCCGTTTTTCATCTCTAATTTTGTTAATGTGGGTCTTTCTTCTGTTAATTTTGCTTAATTTGGCTAAGGATTTGTCAGTTTTGTATATGTTTTCAAAGAACCAACTCTTTGATTCATTAATTATTTTTTGGGAGGGTTCTCAAACTTCAAGCTGAATACCAGAAAAGCAAATCATCTGGCTACTAGATTCTTATCTCCACCTCAGTCTGAATGTGCTGATCCTGTCTCCACAAGCACTCACCAAGCCTCAGACTGTAACCTCTCCTCAGAGTGGCTAAACAATAAATGACCCTACTGAATCATAATACTGTCTTATAAGTCAGTATCATTGATTATTTTATTTATTTCTTTTTCATTATTTTTCTTGATAATTATTATTTATCTTATGTGTATGGATGTTCCTGTCCTGCCCAGTTCTGTAACTATTTAGTCCCAAATAAACACACAAAGGCTAATATTAATTATAAATTATTTAGCCAACAGTTCAGGCTTCTTATTGTCTAGACCTCTTTAATTGTTAACCCATTTCTGTTACTGTAAGTATCTCCACGTAGTCTTGGCTTATCAGAGAATGCCTGAGTGTCCTATCTTCCAGGTAGCTACATGGCATCTCCTTGACTCTCCCTTCTACATTTCTCTATCACCATTTGAATTCCCCACTTGGTTAAACCCTACCAGTCCATTAGCCAAAACAGCTTTATTCATCAACCAATAAGAGAAACATATTCACAGCAGACAGAAGGACATATCTCATCAATACAAACCTACTCTATTTGAATTTTTTCTTGAATGGACATAGATTATACTCCCCTCTACATTTGTATATTTACATTCATAAAATAATTTAGATTTCAGCCCTCATCAGAGAAATTTCATCATTTAGTGGATGATGGTTGTAACAGAGGCTCACTACTGATTAATTGTAGAGAATAAGTGTTTGTGGAGTACTCCATCACAAGGCACAGAGATTATCTCAGAAGATGGGTGGAAATTTTTATAAAGAAGAGGTAGGCAAGGAGACTAAGTATTTTGCTAGGTTCCTTTTATCCTTGGAACAAAACAGAAACAGTGCACTCAAGAACTCATGGAAACTGAGTTCATCCTCACAAGATTTGGATAAGATTAAGCCAGGAAACATTCCAGAATGCAAGGGGAAAGGGTCAATAAGACCCACTTTTAGCTGAGGAGACATTAACAATTGATGGATTTTGGGGGAAGTAGAGTATACTGTCTTTAAGAGTTCAGTCCTTTGTTGTTCTTGGATGGCTTCTTATCCATGGGCATCACTAATTGAGCATCCCAGGCTTGTTGTTTGTTTTTTGTTTTTGTTTTTTTTGGGTTTTTTTGTAAGAAATACAAGATGTTAGGGGGATGTAAGTGACGGAGAACTGGGATTGTTATGTACAATAAGATCGATTTTAATTTAATTTTTTTTAAAGTTAGATGATAGTTGCAAGGGTAGGACATAGATATTGGAGGAATTAATGGTAACAGTGGAGTTAATATAATCAAAACACTGAACTTGTAAAACAAGACAGGGTGCACCTGCAGGGTTCTTGCTTCATTTGTCTTTTCCACTTAATGTGCTTCCTACAAACAAACTATATAAAGAGACATTTTCAGAGAAATCTTATATTGTCTAATTGTCAGCATTTTATTATCAACTATATAACTTGAGGCAGGATCATAAAAACTAGACCTCCAGAAATGCCTGATAAAATGATGATTATTCTGGTAAGTAAATGTGCATTTGTTTAACTGTTAGTAAGTATATAGAGCATTATTGATATGGTCAAAGACAAACATAATAAAGTCAATCGATTCTTGAAAAATATACTTGATATTCAATTTTTACACACATTACTAATTTCCTCATTCAGTAAATCTAACAGACTTGGTAACATGTCTATTAGCATACTATACATCAATTGAAAATAAAATTTAGAAGTAAATAGATAGTCATAGATTTTACCTGAATAACAGAACAGTGTACTATGAATCACTCTGGTTTGGCAGAGTGATATATTGGTTATAGCTATAATGTTAATTAATGTGAACCATTTCTTGTAAAGATTTATTAATAAGAAACAAGCTAAATTGAACTCTTAATTAAATGGAGTAATTTGAGTCTCAGTTTAATCCTTTTGAAATAATTTTAAAAATTATAATAATCCTAAATAAATAAAGTTTGAAAATTTGGATAATGAAATAAATTACCAGTCTGTAGGTTTTGCAAATTAAATAAGAAGATTCAGTAAGTTCAAGCAAGACAATTGTACGTAAAAGATTATTTTTTATTTACTTGACTTGATGTTTGAAAATCTTGTTTGAGCATTCTATTGCAGAAAATATATCATAGATCCTTTTATTTCTTCTCCTGTCTGCCAAGGATAATTGTAAACATTGAATATAGTGAAGAGAAAATCAAGGAAGAATTCTGAAATGTAGTGAGAGGAATGTGAAATGATTTGTTATTCCTGGGCAGAAATATCATAACACAAAATTTAACAAGCCACAATCCAGCAAGGAGTAGCCACCCCACATCTAGCATTTCCGGGCACCTAGTGTAAAAGCAAGGTAAACTGGAAAAGATGGAACTCCATTCTCAGAAAAAGCCACCCTGAGAAAATCCCCGTATGGTATAAGGTGGAATCAGCTCCAGCAAAGGAACCGTAATAGTTCCAAGGAGCACCCAAACTGTGCCAACCCCAGACAGGGTGATACCCTCTGGGTGGTCAGACAATGACTAATTTTAATAAATATCATCTTTTGTCACAACTATCCTTCTGGGCAACTGTTAGTAACAATTTTGAAATTCCCCAAGGCCCCATGTCAATGAATCTAAAGGTTACATACATACTCTTACCCAATCATGAACAGCCAAGGCACATACCACCCTGTTTGTGGGCTTTTCCTTTTAAAACACCTCACAATTGAAGCCAGACACCCTTTTCCTGAAACTATCATGCCACTTTGTTGGACAGAGTCCTTTACGAGGCTTTTAACATTAAATCTTATGTGTTTACATCAGTGAGCGGGCTTCTTGGTGCTCTCTTCTTTGGGTATCTCATGAACTTGGAATAACACCAGTTGATCAACAAAACACATCCCCAATAGTCTAATTGCTCCCACAGACCAAATGTGAACCCCTGTGATATCCAGACAACCTAAAATTAATATCTAAGGCAGTTAATTAAAATCTAAAAACAAACAGCAACAAAAATATTTCTGTTCGGTTGAGGAGTTCTTGCCTAGTTATGCAGCAGCCTCAGAGCCCCCAAATAACACAAAGTCTTATATTATTTATAATGCTGTTGGCCAATGTCTAGGGCTTCTTATTGGCTAGCTCTCACTTAATTTCTAACCCATAACTACTAATCTATATATTTCCACATGGTCTTTTTTTTACTGGAGAAAGGTCCAGAGAAAAGTTACTCCTCTTACACTCTACATCATGACTCAATGTGCCTACAACTCACAAAAGCCTCCTTTTCCCTAGTTCTGCCTATCTTGCTTCCCTATTGGTCAACAGTGATTTATTCATCAACCAATAAGAGAAACATGTGTACAGAAGACCCATCTCCATTCTACCAGACCTAATCTTTCCTTTTTCCACAGAGGTGTATTAAATCATGAAACAAATTACACAAGTGGCATAGGCCACATATCCTTTATCCCATAGAACCATATACAAATACAGAGAGTGGTTGGGAGTATAAGGATAATACTGATGAAAATAGCACATTATACTAAGAGGTCTAGTCTAGGAAACCTCTTTATATTTGTGGACCCAAGTCCCTTTTACCAATTCAAAGGCACACAATTAAAATGTTAGAAATGTTTATATATGTTGGCTTAGTTATGAGCCAAATTTGTCCTTCTGGGTGACAAATTTTGCCTGCCACAAGTGTTTAGTCATTAAAAAAGGCAGTAATTACAGGGATCTCATCATAATTTCTGCTGTGAGAGATGTCAAACAGACAGGTCTGGAAAATAATGCAATCTCACCACTCACACAACATACTTCAAACAGAATCAACAAAGTATAGTAGAAACAAAAGTAAGACAAGATATAAGAAGCCAGCTAAAGAAACCTATAGAGTTTTATAAATCAATGTGTTACTCGGCATGGAGTCCAAAGGGGAATATGAATATATATGACATACAATATCAAAATAAATTTACTAAAATAAACTTAAACAGGATTGAACATTTGCCTAAAATGCATTAAAAATCACTCCTTATCCTAAAATCACTGTGTATATTTTCCATGTGAAATGACATTTTCATATCAGTTTTTTTTTCTTTTTTTTTCCAAATTCAAGAAAGTCATAACCCAGTGGTGAAAGAAAAATAGTAACAACACATAGGATCCAGATATTGGAATTATGCAACAAAGAGTGTAAGTATAAGTATTAATACTTAAGCAGTAAATTGAAATTCCTCTTAAAACAAGTGAAGATAATCAGGAAAATATCATCTTACAAGGTTAAAATTTTAAGAAAGTGCCAAAGTGAATTTTTAGTACTGAAAAAGTGTAGCAGTCTTTTAAAAAAGTTATGATTATGGGCAATAGTACACTGGACAGAGAAAACTTGAGATTCTGTCTGAATAATGGCAAATGCAATAAAAGTAAACAAGGCCTTTAACTTTATAGGGAAATACTATCTTAAGGAACCTTGATTCGCCAGGCAAAGAGAAGAAGCCTAAACTTTAGATGCTAAAGAAATTATTGCAGAAATGATGACTATAAAGTTCCTAATTGTCAAAAAGGAAAATAATAAGCAAATCTATAAGAACTCATAATGTGATAACCCCAACTTATAAAGCATCTTAAGTAAATGGCAGCTTCCTGAAACCATGGTGCTCTATAGAAAGTCATCACATTCACACTATGCAAAGTAAACTGAAAGTGATTCCTCTAAAGTCAGGAACAAGACAAAGTTATTCATTCTCTCCATATCTATACAATATAGTACTTAAATTTCTAGCTAGAGAAATAATACACCAAATGAAAATCAAGAGGTTACAAATTGGAAATGAAGAAGTCAAACTTTCACTATTTGCAGATGGTATGATAGTTTATATAAGTGACCCCAAAAATCTACCAGGGAATATTTACATCTGATAAACTTGTTCAGTAATGTGACAATGTATAATAAGATTAAACTACAAAAAACCCAAACAAACAAACAAACAAACAAAAAAAAACAGTAGCCTTCCTATACACAGATGATAATCAGGCTGAAAAAGAAATCAGGAAGCCGGGTGTTGGTGGTGTATGCCTTTAATCCCAGCACTGGGAGGCAGAGGCTGGTGGATCTCTGTGAATTTGAGACCAGTCTGGTCTACAAGAGCTAGTTCCAGGAGAGCTTCCAAAGCCACGGAGAAACCCTGTCTAAAACAACAAAAAAAAAAAAAAAAGAAAAGAAAAGAAATCAGGAAAACATTATCCTTCACAATGGCCATTAACAACATAAAATATGTACAGGTATCTCCAACCAAACAAGTAAAAGACCTGTATGACAAGAACACTAAGGTTTGAAGAACAAAATTAAAGAAGTTATCAAAACAGGAAAAGAACTCCTATGTACTTGGAAAGGAAAGTTTAACCTTTAACATAGTAACAATGCAATATTACCAAAAGTAATCTACAGATTCAATGCAATCCCAATAAAATCCCACTGCAATTATCCACAGACCTGGAAAGAACAATACTCAACTTCATACAGAAAAACAAAAACTCTAAGATAGCCAAAACAATCCTGTAAAATAAAGGAACTTTGGGAATCACCAACATCCTTGACTTCAAGCTCTAATATAGAGTTATAGTAATGAAAACAGCTTGGTATTGGCATAAAAACAGACAAATGTACCAATGTAATCAAGTTGAAGACCCTGATGTTAATACACACACATAGGAACACCTGATATTTGACAAAGAAGCTAAAATTATACAATGGACAAAAAAAAATCTTCAGCAAATGGTTCTAGCATAACTAGATGTCAATCTCTAGAAGAATGCAAATAGAACCATATTATTAACATTTACAAAATCCAATTCCAAGTGGATCAATAATCTCAACATAAATCCACACTAAACATCTTATAAGAGATTGAGGGAAGTAGATTTGAAAGTATCAGCACAGGAGACCACTTCCTAAATATAACACCAGTAGCACAGACACTGAGGGCAAAAACTAATAAATGTGAATACCTGAAACTGAAGAGCTTTGTAAGGCAAATGACATGTTTAACAACACAAAACAGCAGCCTACAGAATGGAAAAAGATATTGACGAACCCCATATCTGACAGAGGACTGAGCTCCAAAATATATAAAGGACTCAGAAAACTGGACACCAAAATGTCAAATAATCCAATTTAAAAATGTGGTACAAATCTAAACAGAGAATTGTCAACAGAAGAAACTCAAAAAGCTGAAAGACATTTAAGGAATTGCTAAAAATCCTTAGCCATCGGAAAAGTGAAAATCAAAACATCTCTGAGATACCATCTTACACCTGGCAGAATGGCTAAGATGAAAAAAACTGCTGACAGGCTGTGCTGGAGAGGATGTGGAGTAAAGGGGACACTCCTCCATTACTGGTGGGAGTTTAAGCTTATACAGCCATTTTAAAAATCAACATGGTGTTTTCCAGGAAAATTGGGAATCTATCTACCTTAAGTGCCACCAATACCACTATTGGGCATATACCCAAAGGATGCAAGCTCATACAATAAGAACATTTGCTCAATTATGTCCATAGCAGCAGCAGTCTTAATAGCCAGAACCTGAAAATAGCCTAGATGTCCTGCAACTGAATAATGAATAAAGAAAATGTGGTATATTT
Organism: Cricetulus griseus; assembly: GCF_003668045.3. NCBI lineage: Eukaryota > Metazoa > Chordata > Mammalia > Rodentia > Cricetidae > Cricetulus > Cricetulus griseus. The sequence goes on from NC_048598.1 coordinate 158,811,751, forward strand.
ACATAATGGAGTACTACTCAATGATAAAAATAGCAACATCTTGAAATTTGCAGGCAAATCAATGGAACTAGGAAAAATAAACAAAAATAAAACAACAAACAAAAAATATAATGAGTGATGTAACACAGACCAAGAAAGACGAATATGGCATGCACTCAATCACAACTAGATATTAGGCATAAAGAAGATGCTAAGAGAAACATACATGGATCTGCCTAAGAAAGGGAAACAGACAAGATCTCCTGAGAAAATTGGGAGCCTGGCAGGTACAGTGATAGTGGAAGGGGCAAGGGGGGGAGGGAAGAGAAGTGGCAAGGTAAACATGAGGAAACAGGAAGGTCAAGTTGGGGAAAGAACAGGGAGGGAGAGCAAAGAAAGAATTATCATGATAGAGGAAAGAATTTGAGAATTAGTGAGAAAACTGTCATGAGGAAAATTCCCAAGAATACACAGGATGAACTCTAGGTAAAACTCTTAGCAATAGTGGGGAGGGGTACTGAACTTGCCTTCCTCTGTAACCAGTGAAAATGGAGTTTTTAATTGGTCTAACTAATAAAAACCCAGAGTCAGATATAGATGAAAATGTTGAGAGGTCAGAGAGAAGGAGCAAACCACCACCACATCTTACCGCATTAGCATCTCTGTAGACAATAGAGTGAGTTCCTTTTTCTTCTTGCTTACATCCTGTTTCTGTCCAACTACCTCACTTCCCATTTATCTGTACCCACCTAGAGACCTCTATGATTAGTTAGTGGCAACCTCCATTATCTGACGTTCAGATAGGCTTTATTTGTACAAGCAAGATATTACCACAAATCAGATTGAGGACTATAATAGTTGTCAAACCTTCATCCAGTAATGGAGGGAAGCAGATGCAGAGATCCACAACTAAAGCATTGGTCAAGTTCCCTGGAGTCCATTCAAAGAGAGGAAGGATTGAAAATATGAGCAAAGGGTCACAAACATCATGGGAAAATCCACAGAAACAATAGACTTGAGCTAGGGAGAGATCACTGACTCTGGACTAACAGTTGATGAACCTTCATAGGACCAAATTAGGGCCCCCTGAATGCAGATGACAGTAGATGAAATGGGCAGTTTATGAGGCTACTAGAATTGCTCCAGGATCTATCCTAAGTGCATGAATCGGCTTTCTGGAGCCCATTTTCTATGGAGAGATACCTTGCTCAGCCTCAACACAGGGAGGAAGGCCTTTGTCAGGCCTCACTATGATGATAGAACAGAATTATTGACTCTCTATGGAGGAGCCATACCTTCTCTGAGGACTGCAAAGCAAGTGGGGTGAGAGGAAAGTGGGTAGAGTAGGATGAGGGGAGAGTGATAATGCAATCTAATATTATAAATAAAATCATATCATTTGTACAGGGGAGGCATGAGGGATTTACATAGGGTATTTTAGAAGTGAATGGAACAATAAAAATTGAAATACAAAAATTATACACACATAAACAAACTTGATTGGAAATTATAAGTTGACATTTCAAATAAACACGTTTTCAAAGTAATATTTTTTAAACTGGGTTTCCCATCAAAATTGTAATGCATTATGTGACAAACTGTTTCCCCAAACCTAGATTGAATATAGTCTTTGACACCTCAAAATAAGAATGTGCTTATTAATAGGTGGTTTAAGGATTTGGTTATACTTAAATGGTAAAAGTAGACATATGCTACTCTAATCTGACACATAAATTTAAAAGACAGGGAAATTTAGATATACAAGAAAACACCAATACCCTGTATCCACAGAGAAAAGTGTGAACTTGAAGAACACAGCTGATTGATGACAACTGCTCAGAAAAGATCAATCCTGCCAACAGATAGATATTAACCTTCAAGAATTTAAAACTGTTAGACAATAAAATTCTGCTGTAAGTCACTCACCCTGTGGAATAAATTATGAAACCTTCATCAAAGTAATACAGACTTGAATGTATTTTACCCAAAATGAAAAAATAAATGGATACATAAATGGTTCCTCGTGGGGGAGCTTAAAGATATGGAAAATAAGTTAGAATTATCCATGTAATAATGATTAAAATTGGATGCAGTGTTGAGATCTCATTTTAGTTTAGTCAAAATTTCATTTAGAAATGTTTGTATTTATATGTGCTGTTGTGTTTTATCTAATTAAATGACTGTTGCTTAAGCACCTACTGTCTTTGTCAGCAATAGTGACTCTGCTGCCACAAGCAGCAATTTGGCTGCAAGGGCTGCAACCAGTGGGTATTCTATTCCTTCACATGCTGGCTCTCTCTATGCCACTAGGCACAACTTTATCTAGATATCTAACCCACTATAGCACTCATGACTCAAAAGTTGAGGTGAAATTCAGCTAACTTAAAGGGGTTGAATTGTATGTACCTAACCTTCGCTACTTGCTCCCATCTCCTTACAAATCCACCAAAACTTCTGATCTGTTCCCAGTTAAAAATATTCACTAAACTTGATTCCTCCCTACCACTTCCTGTCAGCTAGCTGCTTACTCAGCCTCCAGGAGCCTCCTGGATAATTTTACTTAATTAAACAAAAGGAACATGTTTTTCTAAACAAAAGCAGTAGGAAGAAATGTAACACACTTTAAAATAATATTTCACAACATCTCCCCCTTTTTGTCTAAATAGAAATGAATGATTTTAACTTTAACATAGTAAAGTGATGTACAAAAAACACTTATAATGTAAGAATTAATTTACAATACTCAGTCCATCTGCATTAAGCAAATTCAGAGAAAATATTACATTAACATCTTAGTGAATCCAATGTTTTAAACCTAACTCTTTTCATAATTAAAGAAACTGCAACAGTTACTATCTAGTCTTCAACTCCATACAAGACCACAGAAAGAATATTACTGAAATAAATAGGAACCACATTGCAAGCAACTTCCAAGACTCTAGAAATGACAAAGATATGTAGCTGACTGGACACTCTTCAAAAGTTTCTCTGATATGTTGGGGTATCCACATTCAGTCTACAGTCCTAGAGTTTCTGGCAGACGATTCAGTGAAGCAGGAAATTTGAAGGACTCACCTTCATTGTTTTGGCAAAATTCAGCAGTCACTTTTCTGTAGGTCCTGCATATTCAGTCTGCATAATACATAGTCAAAAAGTCAAGGCAAAAACAATTTATAAGAATATAACCAAGAAAAAACAGGAACTCACTCTATTGTCTGTAGAGATACTAATGAAGTAAGGTGTGGTGGTGGTTTGCTCCCTCTTTCTGACCTCTCAGCATTTTCATCTATGTCTGACTCTGGGTTTTTATTAGTGAGACCAATTAAAAACTCCATTTTCACTGATTACAGAGGAAGGCAATTTTAGTACCCCTCTCCACTATTGCTAAGAGTTTTACCTAGGGGTAATCCTGTATATTCTTGGGAGTTTTTCTCTTGTCAGTCTCATTGTCATGAAAAGCTCTAAGATAACAAAATATTTTTATTGTATATGTCCTTGAAGTGTTTGAAGACCACGTATCTATCTAAATTATACCTCTGCATTGTCTAAAAACATGCCTAATATATCTACAAATTTGACTGTTATAAATGACTAGTAACTTATGTTTCTTGATTGTCCTAAATAGTTTAAAATATTAAATTTCAAGCCTTTACCATACTCAGAGACACCTGAGGCACACTGCAGATCCCATCCCTGCTAGAACCAGCCCACCCAGAGACAGCAAGGGTCCTAGTCCCTTCCTCTGCCCATGGGACTAGGTAAGCTTGGGACTGTTTCCAGCCTACCTTTCTCTGCCCTGCTCAGAGACAACTGAGACCAGGGACTGTGAATTGTATATCCCATCCCAGCAGGATTTGGCCCACCCAGAGACTGCAAAGGCCCCAGTATCATTCCTACCTACATCCATGGGAAGAGTACAGACATCAGAGTATTGGAACTGTTTGCACCTACCATATGGGAATCTTGGTCCCATACTCACCAGGAGAGGAAGAGACTCCTTTTATACCACCAGAAGAAGGGGTGGGAAGAAGACAAATATAAACAGATTCAACAACAGAAAAAAACAATATGACACCACCAGAGTCTAGGTACTCCACAATAGCAAGACCTGAACATCTCAATCCAGAACAATCATCTGAAGCAGAAGAAAATGATCTTCAAATCACCTTCATGAAAATGATAGAAGACCTTACCATCAACTTCATGAGAATGATAGAGGCCCTCAAAGAGGATATGAGAAAATTCATTAAAGAAATGTAAGAAAAAACTTATGATCATCTAGATACTTAAAAATCCTTTGACAAAATCCAACACCCCATCATGATAAAGGTCTTGGAGAGATCAAAGATAACAGGAACCTACCAAATATAATAAAAGCAATACACAGTAAGCCAATAGCTAGCATCAAACTAAATAAAGTGAAACTCAACATGATTCCCTAAAATCGGGAACAAGACAAGGCTGTCCACTCTCACCCTACCTCTTCAATATGGTCTTTGAAGTTCTAGCTAGAGCAATAAGACAACAAAAGGAGATCAAGGGAATACAAATTTGAAAGGAAGAAGTCAAGCTTTCACTAATTGCAGATGACTGATACTAACATAAGTGACCTTCCCACAAAAACTCTACAAGGGAATTCCTACAGCAGATAAATACCTTCATCAAAGTGCAGGATAGATCAACTCAAAAAAAAGACAGTAGCCCTACTAAATATAGATGATAAACTCACTGAGGTAGAAATCAGAGAAACATCATCGCTTACAATTGCCACAAAGAACATTAAATACCTTGGGGTAATGCTAACCAAACACATGAAAGACCTGTATCACAAGAACTTTGAGTCTTTAGAGAAAGAAATTAAAAAAGATACCAGAAAGTGTAAAGATCTTCGATGCTTTTGGATAGGTAGGATCAACAGAGTAAAAATGGCAATCTTGACTAAAGCAATCTGCAGATTCAATGCAATCCCCATCAAAATCCAACCACAGTCCTTGATCCTGACTTCAATCCCTATTATAGAGCTGTAGTCATGAAAACAGCTTGGTATTGCCACACAAAAATAGACAGGTAGACAAATGGAATCATATTGAAAACACTGATATAGATCCACATCACCTGTGAACACGTGATTTTTGACAAAGAATCTAAAATTATAAAATTGTAAAAAGAAAGCATCTTCAACAAATGGTGCTGGCTTAACAGGATGCTTGTGTGTTGATGACTGCAGATAGATCCATATCTATCACCATGCAAAAATTAAGTCCAACTGAATCAAAGACCTCAGTATTACTCTAGCCATACTGAACCAGTTAGAAGATAAATTGTGAAGTGCCCTTGAACGAATTGGTACAGGAGACTGCCTCCTCAACATAACGCCAGTAGCACAGACATTAAAATCTAAATTAATAAGTGGGATCTCCTGAAACTGAGAAGCTTTTTTAACGCAAAGGACTCAGTCAATAAGACCAAATATCAGCACACAGAATGGGAAAAGAAAGTCATCAAACGCATATCAGACAGAGGGCTGATTTCCAAAATATATAAAGAACTTAAGAAGCTAGTCTCCAAAACACCAACTAATCCAATGAAAATGTGGGATACAGAACTAATTTAATTTTTAAAAAGGAAAATAAAAACAAAAAAGGGAAAGTAAAAGCAAGTAGATTTCATAAGGTAGAATTTTAACCTACATTCAAAATGTACTACATAGTTACAATAATTTAAATAAGAGAAAAAGCACATATACCATATGCTGTAACAAAAATAATCTGAAATTTGTACCAATGGCAAACCTTCCAAAAGTAATCTAGAAATTCAATTCAATTCCCTTTAAAATCCCAACACAATTCTTCACAGACCTTGAAAGAACAATACTCATCTTCATAGGAAAAAAAACAAATGAGCAAAAACCCCCAGGATATCCAAAACCATCCTGTACAATAAAGGATTATCTAGGGTCATCATTTTCCCTGACTTCAAGCTCTACTATAGAATTTTAGCAATGAAAACTTCTTGGTAATGGCATAAAACTCACAGGTAGACCAATGATATTGAATTGAAGACACCAATACCAACCACACACCTATGAACACCTAATTTTTAAGAAGATGAAAGTATAAAATGGAAAGGAGAAAAATATTCCACTAATGGTGCTGGTATAACTTGCTGTCAACATGTAAAAGAATACAAATTCATCCTCATCTATCCCTATGCACAAATTCAAGTCCAAATGAATCAAAGACCTCAATATATCTCCATCCACATTGAACTTCATAGAAGAGAAAGTGGGAAATACATTTGAACGCATAGGCACAGGAGACCACTTTGTAAATAAAACACCAGTAGCACAGACACTGAGAGCACCAATTAAAAAATGGGACCTCCTGAAACTGAGGATCTTCTGTAAAGCAAAGAACATGGTCAACAAGACAAACCAGCTGTCTGCACTACTGGCAGATGCTGGTCTCCAAAATACACAAAGAACTCAAGAAAGTCGACATCAATCTACCAAATAATCCATTTTAAAATGGGGTACAGATCTAACAGAGAATTCTCAACAAAACAATCTCAAATAGCAGAAAGACACTTAATGAAATGTTCAACATCCTTGGTCATCAGAGAAATGAAAATCAAAACCACCCTTATATTCCATCTTAACACGAATCAGAATGGTTAAGAGCAAAAACACCAATGACAGATTATGCTGCAGAGGATGTGGAGAAAAAGGAAGATTACTCCATTGCTGGTGGGAGTACAAACTTCTACAGACACCGTTTAAACTAATATGGTGATTTTCTTAGAAAATTAGGGATGCATGTACCTCAAGACCCAGCAATTCCATGGTTGGGCATATATCCAAAGGATGCACAATCACACCACAAGGACATTTGCTCAATTACGTTCATAGCAACATTATTCACAATAGCCAGATCTTGGAAACAACCTAGATGCCCCTCAACTGAAGAACTGATAAAGAAAATGTAGTATATTTACACAATAGAGTACTACTCCCTGGTAAGAAACAATAACATCCTAAAATTTGCACACAAATGGACAGAACTCGAAAAAAAAAATCCTGAGTGAGGTAACCCAGACACAGAAAGATAAACGTGGTAGCAACTCATTCATACGTCAATACTAGACATGAAGCAAAAGATACCCAGCATACAATCCATAACACCAGAGAATCTAGAAACCTCTTCCAGAAACAGATGGAAGCAGATACAGAAATCACAACTAACCAATGGGCCAATCTTTGGACTTACAATAGAAGTAAGGGAGGAATGATAATATCAACAAAGGATTCAAGACCATGATAGGGAAACCCAGAGAATCAGCTGACTAGAGCTAGTGAGAGATCACTGACTCAGGTCTGACAAATGAGGAACCTGACCACCACCAAGCTAGACTCCCTTCATATAGGTGACAATGGTAAGACTGGGAAAATATATGAGGCCACTGGCAGTGGGTCCAAGAATTTACAGTAATGTACAAACTGACTTAGTGGAGCCATTCTATATGGAGAGATACCTTGCTCAGCCTAGACACAAGGGTGTGGGTGTGGAGAGGTTCATTAGTCCTGCCTCAAAGAGATGATAGGACAGACTTAGGAGACTTCTTAGGGGAGGCCTTACTGTCTCCAAAGATCATATGGGAGTGGGGACAGGAGAGTAAGAGGAGAGGAGAGAGGGGGAACTGAGAGTGGAATATAAAAAATAAATTAATTTTAAAAAATTTAAAATGAAGTCACATTGCATCATGTATTAGCTATTTGGGCCTGTTCTTTTTACAGACATATATTAAACTGATCCATTCCTTCTGCATTCATTACTCTCCTAATTGTTACCTAACAGCCTACAATTAGCAAGTTAATGGAGAAAGGAATTGTTCTGCTTCATGGTGTGAGGATACAGACCATTACTGCAGAGAAGACATGTTAAGTGAAAAGACTCACAGTATGGTACCAAGGCACAAGGCTGCTTGCTACAATCTGAAGTTCCAGGAGCTAGAGATAGAGAGATCTGGCTGGAAACTTGTGACCAAGTTTTCAAAGACATACACCTATTGGAAACAACTCAGTCAAACTATAACATCTACCTATCTGTTTAAGACCAAGTGTTTTAAGAAAGTGGGCTGTAAAACTTAATTGCATACTCACTGGATTAGAACAAATAAATATTAAAAACAGGGTCAGATATATTAAAAAGTTTAATTGTCACTTATGCATTTGATAGCTTCATTTATATACATGAATTTGTTAAACAAATATGTATACTCTGCTAAGAATAAATTTAAATAAAAAACATATTTAAAATAAATAAAAATTTATTTAATAGATATATACCATATAGACCTTTAGAGTTAAGAAGAGTTTAGATCAAATATGTGAGCACATTTTACTCTAAGCTTGTCACAACCTGAAATGTGTACATGTACTTTTGTGAAGTATCAGTTTCACATGTTGTACAACAAATAGATGTGGAAGCATTCTCTGGTACTCAAGTTACACTCTGACAGAAACTGAAGATAAAAGAAGAGAATATTCAATCTTTTAGCTCTAATTAATTTTGATAAAAGTTTTCAGATACTAGGAGAAGCTTCTTTTCCTGCATTGAGATGCGTGAATGAAAAGGCACAGCTTCTCCATGTGATAAGAGTAGTTCATGGTAGAGTGCTCAGACCTATACAGTACATTTACAGCACTTCCTCTCATGCTCAGGGATCACTGAAAAGGAGCAAGCACTCCAAAATGTTGCCCTCTGGCCATGGCACCATCAATGCAATCATATTCTCACTGTGTAGCAACACCTGCAATAAGCTTCTACAACACCTAGTCTATTAACATTTAACTGTGAATCAGGAGGTGCTTCATGGGGGCTTAGTAGTCTCTGTTGAACAATTGGCTCCTGATAGACTTTCCTTGAGAAGGGTAGCCATTGTTTTCTTTTCTGTATGCACTTATGAAGCCCACCAGATTCCAATGGATAGTTTCAAACTGGTAGTAATCCAAAAGGTCCTGGTTCTCTCTTAGGTCCTATGACTTTCTGTACCCATATATCTTGACCATAGCAGAGTTAATATTTTCCAGTGGAAAAAGGTCTGAAAAATGCTATCTTCACTACATGATATAGTCATTGCAGACATGATCTCTCAATGAGTTAAGGTTGCTGTCACTGGGACTTTACAAGATCAGATCCTTCAACAGTTCAGTCATGGACCATGGAGGAACTCAAGGGGCCCTATTTCTCCCTACTGAACTATTAGCAACTGATGAATTCATGGGAAATAAAAGCTATTGTGCTCAGCTGTGTAGGAAGTGGTGAACAGACCAGGCTCTAATGGATAGTTCCAAACCCTGACCACATATGATAATGTGGTACTGCAAGTTCTGTTCATTTTCCTTCACATACTTAGTAATTTTTTCTGATTAAAAAACATGCATAGAAAATCACAAAGATGGTATATTCTTCTCTGAAATACTTCCCCTAAATCAGTCATTTTTATTTTATAAGACAACTATTCTATCTTACTGTCCATCTCATGATGATGTTGTCAAAAGGTTGTATCTCCTCCCTGCTTGGCTATGTCAATTACCAGCATCTTTCTCTGGGTTCTCTCTGTATATTGCTTTATGCAGGTACCATTTTGAGGTCAACTAACAAACATGGAGAAGAGTTTATACAGAGGGTTTTAGAACTCTAGTTCTGTTTCTTCCACAGGAATTAGATATATTCCTTGACCAGTGACACTATGGCTGCATTTATTATAGTTACCACTTCATAATACTGTAAAACAGTGGATTTGTTTTCTTTATTTTGTAGAATATAATATAACTGCATAACACCTCTCTTCCAAGTTCATGAATTCTGTAATGGTTTGAATAGAAATGGCCACCATAATCTCCTGTTTTTGAATTCATGGCCTATAGGGAGGGGCATAATTAAGATGTGTGGCCTTGTTAAAGTAGGCGTGGTCTTGTGGGAGAAAGTGAATCACTGTGGAGGTGGACTTTGAGGTCTTATACTCTCAAGCTACTCCCAGCATGGCACATAGCCTCCTTCTGCTGTCTATGGTTCAAGATGTAGAACCCTCCACTCCTTCTCTAGCACCATGCCTGCCTGCATACTACCATGTTCTGCCATGAGGATAATGGACTAAACCTGTGAAACTATAAGCCAGCCCCAAATAAATGTTTTCCTTTATAAGAGTTGCCAAGGTCATGGTGTCACTTCACACCAATAAAGACCCAAACCAAAACAGCCTCATTTACATTAATTCTTACATGCCTGAATGCCTGAATATATATATATATATATATTATATATATATATATATATATATATTCTTAAATTTAACATCTTCATTACTATATACCTTTTCCTTAAGGAACACTTTTTTCCACATTATTTCTTTTTCTTTTAGCTTTTTTCTTTTTATTTTAAAAGTTCTTGAAAAATTGGTTACCACCAATATATTTTTGTGCTGACAAGCATCCTTCACCTTGGAAACAGGCCAGAGCTGCCTCCATCTTTTTCCATAGGGCATATGCTTCTCCAGAGGCTCTTAGTCACATGGTATTATGAAACAGAAGAATTAAAAATACCTTTCTACAAAACTATGATCCATAGAACATTTTATTATAATTTAATTTCAAAATTTATGTCTAACTTTTAACGTAAATCCTTAGAGCTTTCATTATATTCATTTTTCAAAACTAAAGTGAACAATTTAAATACCAATGTCTGATGTGTATTTGGGATCTTTTATGTATTGATAAAATGATGCTCGAGGGCATAGATTATAGAAAATTATAAATTTTGTCTGAAAGGTTTGACAATTTTTCTAACTTTTAAATAGTATAGGCTGTTAGAAAATAGTACCCATTGACAGGAAAAGATACAATGAAAGAAAGTTTTGCCCTGTGTCTCACATGTACAACCTCGTGATGGTAATGCATTTTCTGGCTAAATCTGACTTTTATAAAGGTGTTTTGGTTCCTGAATGTAAGTAGATTGCAAAACTATGACATTGACTCTTGCCAGGAAAAAAAATGCTCATTTGGGCAACTCTTGTAGCACAGGTGTAGCTTTTACTTATTATTATAACTTTGTAAGAATCCTCATTACTGTACTCTATAAAACATGGATTACAATTCCCACTCATCTATCTGCAACATTATTGTCATTTAGTAGAATGAAAGCATAGGATTTAGGGTCTCATAATTTTTTAAAAGGCTTCTTAAATGCTATATACTGCTCACTCTTATAAAACATAAAAAATCATTCAATGATAGAGATTAGAATGCAAAAATGAAGGGTTTGAAAAGAATGGAGCTGCGTTATATTCTCTTTCTATTCTCTTCAATCCTACCTTGACTTCCTTAAGAATCCTTATCAGTTTTTTTCTTTTAATCATACTACAAACTCTCCATTAGTTAAGATTAAGATTTAAGATCTGAAAGCAGACAGGTGTAGAGAGTTGGAATCTGAAGGCCACATTAAAGTATCATAGGGGTAAATAAAATCAAAATATATCAATCATATTTAATAAAAGATCAGAAAAATACAGTGCTATATGTAAATAGCATAGGATAGGAAACAAGCTAGGAAACATGCAGTACCCTGAGAGAGACAGACAGACATGGACTCCCAAGAAAGGGAAAGGGACAAGATCTCTTGAATAAACTGGGAGCATGGGGGTAGGGAGGGGGAGGTAGGAGACAGAGCAGGAGAGAAAGGGAGGGGGGAGGAGAACATGTGGGATAAGACATGCCCCAATTTGAGAACATAAATATCCCATATCTCTTTGCCCTACAAAAATAAACAAGGGACATAATTGCTAATGTTATTTAAACAAGATTCTGTTTTGACATAATGTCTCACAGTATTTTTTCAAGAATTTTCCCCATAATATTGTGTTCATTTTTTTCATGGATATCAGTGAGTAAATATCTACTTAAATAAATTAGCTTTCAAATGTAACTGTCAGCCAAGTCAGTTCAATGACTTAATAATAATAATAATAATAAAAATAATAATAATAATAATAATACACTTAGAGATAAAAACCACCAGGTGAAACAGGTTAAACAGAATTTTCTTTGCTGGTTATGAGTACATGCTCTAAATAATCTAATTTCCCATCTGCCACTTGACAGCCCCCAAAGTTCTATGTTTACTATTTTTTTCTCCTGCATACTATAGCTTTTGGTATATTTGGGCATGACACAAAACCTCAGTATATTTTTATGAACATTGATATTGCCAAGCAGTAAATGGTAATAAAATACATATGCATTTGTGATGACTGTTTATGTCTGTTGAATATGAACCAGTACTGTAGAATTTAGATCACGTGTCCTTGATGGCTTCTGTAATTAGTGATTAATTATGAAGTTCCCAACAGAAAGCTTAGATGGTATCACATTTGAAAAACTCTGAAAGTACAGTGATCTAAATCACTTAGAATCGCACAGCTGTGACTACCTGCTTTTTCTTAATTTATCACACTCATTAAGAATATGCTTTGTACATATAAAACTGAGAAGAATCCTCCTCCACACTTTTACAGTTCTGATACTCCAGAAATTAGACTTGTTCTGCTGAGAGTCGAGTGCCTGTACCATGGCTCAGCCATACCAATTTTCCTTGACCCTTCTTTATCACTTATCCTTGATTCTGTTATTTTATTTGGAACAAACTTAGAAACAAATACGAAAATATATGCTATTAAATTTTATCTTCATATTAATCACTAAATAAAACAAATCTGCCCCCCAAAGTACATGCCTATTGATTTTGTGATCTAAACAACTACATTTACTTGTCAAAGAGTTCATAATTATCACCAGTGTAAAAAATACATCACAGGATATATAGCTTCGTGGAAATTTTTCACACGTGGCTGCCTTATATTTGCTGCCTTTGATAGCCAACTTTAAATTGATGCAGCTATTATTCTTATTTTTTTACCAGAAATGGAAGTACTACAAAATCAATAAATAACTCTAAATTGAGTGAATAGTTTCACAGTCAAGATTGTAAACATAAATGCACCACTTGAAGGCCAAAAAATTTAGGTCATGGCCTTGCTTTCCTCCCTCAATCCCAGGAACTGGTCACTAACTCTGAAACTGTACAAAGAATCTGCTAACTTACTTCAAACTAAAATGAAAGTTTTAACTGGAAGCCCATATAAAATGAGGAATGTACATATTTTGATACAAATCACTTTAATGGATCATGCCCAGTAAATGTCTCTACTCATGTGCCAGAAGCCTGGATGGTAGGAAATGCTGCCTTAAAAATACAATGGCAAAGAAAGTGTTGCTTGACAGTACAAGAGATGAGGATGTAAAGCCACTTCATGTCATTAGCAAATACAGATAAAATAGATATTATAATTCAGCATATTAAATGCTCATAGGAAATCCCGACATGTTGCTTTTTCAGGTATTGTTTTCCACTCTCTGTCCCACCTGCCTCTTCACCAGGTGGCAGTACAACAGCACCCATTCTTGAGCTGTTTCAAAGAAAGCTGCATTGAAAGAATATTTGCATATAGCCCAGGTAGAGCTGTTAAAGTTTTAAAGATTTTAAGTGTTACTTTGACAGCTTTAAAATAGCCTTGCATACAAATTTCCACAATTGCCTTTTGCTTTGAATGCTATGTAGATAGTTCTGTTCTCTAATTTTCTTAACAACAAAAGTAGAATATATATAATCTAATGGGTCTTTGTTGTCTCACAGTGCTAAATAAGAACCTTTTCTATCATAGTAAAAAGTGCAGTATTTTTTTAAATAAGCCAACTCTTCTCAATAATTGGATTAAGCAAGGTTTCCCACAAATTCAACAGAAGCATATGCCAGCAGACTACAGGCCCTAAGAGAAGAATTCTGACATTTCATTTTTCCTTATCTAAACTTCTCCAGCTGTCATTATGCCATCTGAGACTGGATTTCAGTTTACAGAGCTATTCTGCTCTATCCAGTCCTTTGTGTTTATACAATGTTCATTCTACACTGTAACTGGGACAAAAGAACCAATTTCAACATTTGGTTTCCAATACCTGGGCTTTATTATGTGTTAAAGAATGTCTGAATTCTACTCTTTTGAAGATGGAGGTTCAGAGAAGAAATGAAGATTCTGTCATTGGATCCAACACAAAATCATGAGAACAGGTCACCTCCTATATATTGTAACTGGTATGATTTGTTCTCTGAGTTTAATGTCATATTAACCTAAAATGTTTCTTGGTGCAATTGGAAGTAGCTATTTGAGAACACATCCTAAATTATCTTTCCTTAGGATTCTCTTACATTTAGGGTCAATTGTGGAGGATATTTTCTTTATCTGAAGCTACAAGGTAGTAGGTGACAATAAGGGAGCCGAGGCAAGGGTATTTTTATGCTGAACTATAGCAAGAAACTAATGTTTCTTGAATAGTTGACTACAAAAAATCAGATGAAAACAAAGACAGCCCTGAAGAATAGCTAGGGTTCTAGTAACCTGACTTCAAAAACAGTTAAAATTCAACTTCAAAATTTACTTTGGTAGCACACTCATTTTTACATACAAACTACCTTTGTGAACCTAGTAAACTTACTAATTATTTTACCTCAAGACATAGTAAACTTCCATGACAGATTTTAAAATGCTATAATCACAATCCATGCCAGGTGGTCTGCAGCCATTTTTTTCTATTAACTTGTCTATAACCTTCTATGTTTACATTATTTACATTTTATACAGCATGTTAAAATTAACATACTCCAAAATTGGGGGGATGCAAGATTGTAAATTTCAAATAATTCTCTACAGTGAGAATCTGTTTGATCATATTCTAAGATATAACTGTACCAAAATTCCAAATTTGTTATGAACAAGGCTTTACTCTATGTATTATATTTAAAATTTATGTAGCTATATTTAGGATAAAAATGGTTAGAAATGCCAACATTTTCAAAAGATGTTTAATGAATAGGAAGATATTCTAATTTCTTCATTAAAAATGTTCTTTTGTAATGTTTCAAATAAAAGCCCATGGAGTATAAAAATAATTTTATTTAATTATGTTGTTCAGCTTGTGGTCACTGTCATAAACAGTGCAAGATAATGAATTTACAAATAGAAAAGTCTTATTTTAGTGGTTGGCCATGGAGGTAAAAGTTTAAAAGAAACCACAAGATTCTTTCTCCAAGAATGTGTAATGGAACAGACCATGCAGGTAACATTCACAGAAAAAAAGAAGAGCCTTGACTCCCTCAATAATCTCATTTGGACTTTTTCTATCAATCTAAGACTTCCTACCAGATCTTTCAACTTTAAAGTTATACTGCCTCCTAGTAACACTACCCTAGAGAAATATATCTTAACACATGGACATATAAGCGTCTCTTAACATTAAAACTATAGAACATTATAGAAAATATAAGTTAACTTGTCAATAACTCTATGTTTATAAATAATCAGGATTTATCCATAACAGATGATCCAATTATTTTAATACTTAGTAGCATTTTTAGAGACTCAACTTTAAGTATTCCATATTTAATGGATTAATAAGTCAAACTATTCTTCCAAGAATACAAAAAATTTGGGTCTCCCCAAGGAAGTAGGCAGTAGAACTTGCTGTGAATCATTGTAAAACTTAGTACCCAGCCAAAATATGCTGCACTGGCAAGCACAGTTGTAACTGCTGGAAGGTTGTTCTTTCCTAACAAGCTGTGCCAACAAGTAGGGAAAAAGCTAACACAGCATGTGGGAGGCCTATAAATGTCTGTGGGAACTAACAAGCAACAATTTAAAAATCTCTACTCCCCCCACACACAAACTGCCATGGAATACAGTGAAATGTCTGATCAAGTCATGGACTACAACATTCCACTGCTCCACATAGCAGTGGACTAAGCTAAATCAGGAGTACACAAAGGAGGAAAATATTTGCTCAACACAAGTATGCCAGAAATTCATTGCAAAATTTGTTGAAATCAAGGGACAATATTTATTTACTGATTAAATTCACACTAATAGACTGGGCATATACAAAAGCTGTGATTGCTCTTATTTGCAGTTAGTATTCTTCTTTGTGTTTCATATATAGGCTGAGTATAAAAAATAAAAAAAAGCTTACTGAGCAATGGATCTTTTGTAAAATACTTAAATTCTTCTGTTTCAAATTAGGAAATTTTGTATTATTATTCAATAGAGTTGAATGTAATGATCCATTTATGTATGAATCTGTTCAAGATAAGTATATTTTAAGTGTTAAATAACTGAGTATCATAATCTTTCTTTCATAGTAAGCTTATTCTATTACATGACAATTCTTCTTATGAATGTCTAAGAGTTCATAAGAAGGAAAATCTCAGCATTTCATTACTTTTTTTCAATCACCCCAGTGTCAGGGTTTTTATCAAATAAATACCATAGAAAATATAGATTGATGTGTGTGTATATGTGTGTCTAATTATTATTGATATGTGTTACTTAAAAATACACAATTTATCAAATGTCTCACTCTAACTTCAATTACTTCTGAATTCTTGTGAAAAAATAACCTAGAAACCCTAATGAAATAGAAACAGTCATCAGAAGACTCCCAACCAAATAAAAGCTCTGGGCCAGATGGCTTCAGTGCAGAATTCTACCAGAAATTCAAGGTACAGGTAATACCACTTCTCCTCAAAGTATTCCACACAATAGAAGCAGAAAGTCATTACCAAATTCTTTTTATGAGGCTTCAATAACATTGATACCCAAGCCACACAAAGACACAACTAAGAAAGAGAACTACAGACCGATATCCCTCATGAACTTTGATGCAAAAATTCTCAATAAAATACTGGCAATTCAAATTCAAGAACACATCAGAGAACTCAGGCATCCCCATCAAGTAGGCTTTATCCCAGGGATGCAAGGATGGTTCAACATATGAAGATCCATCAATGTAATCCACCATATAAACAGACTGAGGAAAAAAAAATCACATGATCATCTCACTAGATGCCGAAAAAGCCTTTGACAAAATCCAACACCACTTCATGATAAATGTCCTGGAGAAATCAGAGATAACAGGAACATAACTCAACATAATAAAAACAATATCCAGCAAGCCAACAGCTAACATCGAATTAAATGGAGAGAAACTCAATGCAATTCCTCTAAAATCAGGAACAAGACAAGGATGTCCTCTCTGTCCATACCTCTTCAATATTGTCCTTGAAGTTCTAGCTACAGCAATAAGACAACAAAAGGAGATCAAGGGAATACAAATCAGAAAGGAAGAAGTCAAATTCTCACTATTTGCAGATGATATGATAGTCTACATAAGTGACTGGAAAAACTCAACCAGGGAACTCCTACAGCTGATAAACACCTTCAGCAAAGTGGCAGGATACAAGATTAACTAAAAAAATTCTGTAGCCCTATTATAGATGGATGACACATTGGTGTCGAAAGAAATCAGAGAAGCATCACCCTTTACAATTGCCACAAACAACATAAAATACCTTGGAGTAACACTAACCAAAAAAACTGAAAGACCTGTACTGTAAGAATTTTGAGTCTCTAAAGAAAGAAATTAAAGAAGATACTAGAAAATGGAAAGAACTCCCATGCTCTTGGATAGGCAGGATCAACATAGTAAAAATGGCAATCTTGCTAAAAGCAATCTATATATTCAATGCAATCCCCATCAAAATCCCGACACAATTCTTCACTGAACTTGAAAGAACAATTCTCAACTTTATATGTAGAAACCAAAGACCCATGATAGCCAAAGCAACCCTGTACAATACAGGAACTTCTGGAGGCATCACGATCCCTAACTTTAAGCTCTATTACAGAGCTATAGTCCTGAAAACAGCTTGGTATTCGCACAAAAATAGAAAGATAGACAAATGGAATAGAGTTGAAAACCCTGATATTAACTCCCACACCTACGAACACCTGATTTTTTGTGAAACAATCCAAATATATATGCTGGAACAAAGAGAACATCTTCAACCAATGGTGCTGGCATAACTGGATACAAACATCTAGAAGACTATAGATAGACCCCAGCCTTTCACCCTGCACAAAATTTAAGTCAAAATGGATCAAAGACCTCAACATAAACCCAGCTACACTGAACCTACTAGAAGACAAAGTGGGAAATACCCTTGAATTAGTAGGCACAGGAGATCACTTACTGAACATAGCATCAGTAGCACAGACACTGAGATCAATAATTGATAAATGGGACCTCCTGAAACTGTAAGGCAAAGAACACAGTCAGAAAGATAAAACGATAGCCCACAGACTGGGAAAAGATATTCACCAACCCCACATTTGACAGAGAACTCAAGAAGCTATTCTGCAAAACACCAAACAATCCAATTAAAAAAATGAGGTACAGAACTAAAAAGACAATTCTCAATAGAGGAATCTAAAATGGCTGAATGACACCTAAGAAAGTGTTCAACATCCTTAGCTATCTGGGAAATGAAATTCAAAACAACTCTGAGATACCATCTTACTCCTGTCAGAATGGCTAAAATCAAAAACACCAATTACAGTTTATGCTGGAGAGGATGTGGAGAAAGTAACACTCCTCCACTGCTGGTGGGAATGCCAACTTGTACAGCCACTTTGGAAATCAGTATGGTGACTCCTCAAGAAAATGGGAATGAGTCTACCACAAGATCTAGCAATTCCACCCCTAGGCATATACCCAAAGAATCACATTCATACAACAAGGACATCTGTTCACCCATCTTCATAGTAGCATTATTTGTAATAGCCAGAAACTGGAAACAGCCTAGATGCCCCTCAACTGAAGAATGGATAGAGAAAATGTGGTACATTTACACAATGGAGTACTACTCAATAGAAAAACAAAATGGAATCTTGAAATTTGCAGGAAAATGGTTGGAACTTGAAGAAACCATTCTGAGCGAGGTAACCCAATCACAAAAAAGACAAACATGATATGTACTCACTCATATGTTGATTTTAGACATAGAGTAAGGGATTACCATCCTACAATCCACACTGCCAGAGAAACTAATAAACAAGCAAGACCCTAAAAGAGACAAACTTTGTCCCCTGGAGAAAGGGAAAGTGTCACTATCCCCTGAGAACATGGGAAGAGGGGGGTAGAAGCTATGAGAGTGAGAAGGGTAGAAAAGGAAGGATGCAGAGGTCATGATGAAACAGAAATTTTGAGTCAGGTGTGGATTAGAAGAAAGGACATATGACCGGTAGGATTTTAGTTGGGGGAGTGGTAGAGGAGGAAGGGAGGGAGAATGGAACTGGGATCGTCATGTAATTCAATTTTGTTCGTAATTCAAATATAAAAAAAAGAAATAAGGGAAATTAAAATATTCTAAATCAGCCTATTGGTAACAGTTTATAACATATTTGTCTTTTTGTTGTCACAATGTCACAATGTTTGAAGCTTTTTTTTTTCATAATACCTTCTTTGTCTCAAAACTGCTTGTCAACTAGTAGGGGTAGGAAGCCTCACTAGCAGCCGGTGTCTGAAATTCACAGAAGAGATAATGCTATAGTCTCTTGTGCTCCTGTAAGGGAGTTCAGCACATTCACCGTAGCAAATAGATAGCTAAAAGACAGATATTACAAACACCACAGCCTAAATACAAGAAAGGCAACTGCTAGAAACAGAAACAGAAAACTGCTAGACTGTGCAAACAACTCAGTGATGATCTTTTTACTCACAACAATCAATGGCATTTATAATTTGTGAAGTTCTTCAGCCATTGGTTTCTGTGATTGCAATGATTACAGCCCAGCGACATGATGTGAACTCAGGAAAGCAGAACTCTTTGGATAGTTATGTCTCACCACTGATATGAATGCTTCGATTGAAAGATTGACTTGCTAAGGCTATGTGAAAAGTGCCAATATTGTGGCAATATAGACAATTTCCTTAAGGTATTGACCTTATCCTTACTTAATTTTTCATCTTTTGCAAGCTTAGGAAAATTTTCTATGTAAGTATCTGTCACATTTATCTACCTATGTTCTTCTCTGTTGATAACCCCATAGACCAAGTCATTACATTATTATAACAATGGACAGTCCTGTGGGACTTGACTTCTGCAAAACTTTCTATGCTTCCTAATCTTTCTTCAATATCACAGCTGCTTCTGGCTTAAGAGTTACATGTTCTAAGACCACTTCATATTGTTATTCACAATTATATACACACAAATTACTTGCATATTATTTCACACTCAAACATGAATGGAAAGTAACTTTGAATAAAATGTAACAGTTATGATTCCAATAGAACTGAAACTGACATTATGATCTCTAATTGGGTTTACATATTGGATATCTAGAAATTATTCTTGGCTGAAAGAATGGGGTCCTTATTAATTAGAGAATATTTCTGTAGAAGTATAGTAAATTACTACAACCAAGAAATAAATACCAGAGAAATTTCCCACATTATGAATTCATCCTACAAACTCATTTTATTTATAGAACAACACAAGAGGATCAAGGTCAAGTGGATATTATCTTTATTGATACTGATGTTCAGTATACAAGATTACAGGACTCTAATAGCTTAGAGAATTTTAATATTATCTCTGGGGTTTTGATTACCTTTTCTGAAATACTTGAGAGATTCTTCATTAAAATGCAGAGGAAACTGCCTAGGAATTTTCTCCCAAGGTTTCAATTAAGTTATACATGCAAATAATCTAGTTGGTGATAGACAACCATAACTTTGTATCAATTTCAGAGTTATTTAAATAATATTCCCATATTAACTCTCTAATCTTTAGCTTTTTAGTCACATTATAAAATAAAGAAAATAGTAAAAATATACCAAGAAACCAGAGAGACACTTGATTCCTTATAGAAAGATACCAGCATACTTAGCAGAACCTAACAAGAAAAAAATTTACATTCTGAAAGGAAGAAAAAATTTTGTCTTTCTTTATTAAACTATTTTTGATATATTAAACAGAACTTCATGAAAACACAGAAGTGTAATACCATGAAATTTTACAGAGTATTTGATTTCCTAAGCAATTGATTTCTTGCATAAAGTCCAACATGATATAAATCATATTTTGAGGAAAGTAATTAAAGTGAATTTGGTAAGAGTGAAAAGTGATGAGAACATGATTATCACATAGAAAATCCATAAAAGCATAAAACAGTTTTAAGGGAAGAAGAAATACTGAGATGTTTATGAAATTGATATGGAGTAATAAACTGCCAAAATAAAGCTAACCTCAGTGAGGTTATAAAAATATTTTACTTTAGTTACAACTATCGGTAGAGATATTATTAAAGAGGCTTTCCATATTTCTTTCTTTCTTTTTTTTGTTGTTGTTTTTTTGAGGCAGGGTTTCTCTGTGACTTTGGAGACTGTCCTGGAACTAGCTCTTGTAGACCAGGCTGGAATCGAACTCACAGAGATCTGCCTGCCTCTGCCTCCTGAGTGCTGGGATTAGAGGCATGTGCCACCAATGCCCGGCCTAAAGAGAGGCTTTCCAATGCTAGTTCTGGTTAAATGAGGCCCTTTGTAATGAAATAAAATTACTAAATAGCATCTATGTTGCATGAGGAAATTTTTTCAGCAACTTCCAATTGAACCAAAAACCTTGAATACAGTGTAATGGCTGACCTCAATGATTTGGTCTTGAAAATATTTCAATGAAATACTGGGCTTCTGTTCCATTTGGTTTTCTCTTATTTTAAGTTTTCCATGACAATACGTGCTTGGGCATATATAGTTGCTTATTTCAGTTAGGTCAACATTCTTCCATTACACTAATTTCTATTGTGCTTCTAATTGGTAGATAGCACGAGCTGTCAGACATGATTTCTCAAGCTGTTAGAATAATACAGTCTTCAATATTCCTACTCAAAGAAAATCCACTCTTTTTTTAAGGATAGAAAATAATTATTTTAAGATACAGAATGAGGCAAAAGAACAAAATGTACAGTGACAGACAAATTCTCTGAGGAAAAGGCAGGGAGAGAAAATGGTCCAACAAAAGAGATAGTTTTAGAATCTGCTCTCATGAATTTCACAGATAGTACAAAAAAATGACCTGGAGTTTCTTCTCTTATTTGTTTAGTTTCATTTCTATGAGTTCAAAGTTCAAAGTTTTCAACATTTTTTCATTTGACTCATTTTAACTAGAGTAGAAAAATGCAGTTGCCTTAAAATACTCTTTTTACATCATAAATTGGTCCCTGTTAGTGACAATACTCTCAGTTCCTTTAATATTTATACTTTCATTTGATACTTTTCATAAAATAATCCATGTCTCTTTGCTTGTTATACAAACTTTTAATAACAGGGACATGAAATTAGTTTGAAAATAGAAATTAATAAACATATACAATGGTCACTTGAGTGGAAAATTGTTCTGTTATTTATTGCCTATATGCAAATGACATTATGAAAACGATGACAATGTTATGAAAGTGACTAGATTTGAGCATATACCACCTGTGTGCCTCATGTTCTAGGATTCACTCCATTGTGTCAGGCTTTTCAGTGGCAACATAGTTTTGTCAACCAGGGACAAACATTTTCTCTACAAAGTTTGGTCAGGTTAAATTGCTTACTTTATTTCATCTTTAGCATCTTTAGCATAATCAGTTATATAAATAAAAAGAGGCTCTATCAATAATGAATTTGAAATATGTAGGTTATATAAAATAACCAAATTCAGAAATAAGGATTGTTATTGGTGTTTAGGGAGGCGGGGAGGATCTGGAAGGAATTGGGGGAGGAGAAAACATGATCAAATACACTATCTAAATTGTTTAAATAAAATATTATAAAACCAAAATGATTAGGTAAACAATCATAGAATATATGCTGTCTTTATTTTTGTTATGTTTTATTTTGCTTAAAATTTCCAGATAGTATCATAAATTCCCCAATTAATTTCTTTGTAAGTATATGAAGTTGGTTGTATCATTCCTCCCTGGTGTTTCAACCCAAATTTATAGAGACCCAATGACTACCCTCTTGTTCAATCCTCAAACAATCAAGGTTCAACCAACTCCACCTTCAAAGCCTATTGATTATGTGTAGATCTTCAGATCCATGTCTCTTCAGATTGATGGCTACCTCTAACCAACATTGCCTTTGTGATGCCATTACTTTAATGGCATCCTAACTTCTACAGATGCCTTGCTAAAAACCCTCCTACTAAAGCAGACTAAAACTACTCTCTGACTACTGATATTTCAAAAGGACCGCACATAAAACTCCAAATATTTTACATTGCACATAAGACTGTGTATAGTTTATCATCTTTTGTCTCACATCTACACACTGTAACACACTACTCTCTTACAAAACTAGTCTTTTTTTGTGTCCCCATTGTTACCTCAAGTCCTCTGCACTTGATGGAACTTCTGTTTATATATCCTTCCAGACATGTTCATGTGATTGGCCATTTTACATTCAGTTTACATTACATTCTCACTCTTATCAGAGGTCTCCTCAGCAAATCTTAACATCTGCCACCATCATTAGTCTCTATTGCAAGGAATAACCAGTTATGATTTAAAGAATTACTGTTCATTATTATAAGTATAGATTTAGTAGAACACAATTATGTTATATACAGTTAAATTTTTCATTCATTTTATATATTTTGATTATATTTCTTCTCTCTCATCTTCTGCCATATCTTCTCCACCTCCCTACTCATGGAACTTCATGAACATACTATCATTTTTGTCTGTCTGTCTATCTACCTACCTATCAGCTTATCTATTCATCTATCTAATCTATGTTTTATCTATCTATTTTTCACCTCAACAAAAGTATCAAAACAATCAGCTATGCTCCTATTGTTAGGTTGTTTTTCTTTAACACTTGCTTGGAATAATTTCAAATTATATAATATGACCACATTACCTGAACTGCTTACTATTGGGTTCCTAAAAAATGCCAAGAAGTTATCTATCCTGGTAATGATTCCATGTCATATCTGAGTGTATTTTGTTTATTGACTGATTTATCAACATCTGGAATTTTCTGTCTACAGAGTGTTAGTCTCAGCATCAGGCCCACTTTCAGAAATGTAGCAGGCTTAAGTAAATACTCTTAAACTTGGTTGCACAATATTACAAATATTTTTATATTTAATGGTACATTCAGTCAATATAATCAGATCTTTGTTCTAGGGAGCACATAATGTTCTATTCTACTTCTTCAAGACTGGCTAGCCATGTGATTTGTATGTACTGTGCTGGGAAAGGAGGAATCAGCCTGCTTTCCAGTGTTTTTGCTGTGGAACAGAGGAAGGCCAGTGAAGTGAAAAACCTGGGAAGAAATAGTAAATGTTAATTCGTGATCAGAAATTATTCAATTCCAAATTCACTGGCTATTTCTTTTTCCTGTATTCTAAAACCCAATGCCTCTACATATTGGGTCATAGTGCAAATAGCTGTCAGAAGAATTTGGAGTTTTTATTGGGAGAAATAACCTGTGTTATCCCAAGGTGCCAAAATGTGGGGATGTACCTTACCACAATCCAATCTAAAATTTGCAGATATGAATAGTGTGTGGAGTATGGCATTGAAAAATAGAATGGTTTCCGGGTCAATGAAGAAAGTCTTCTCTTTTCCTTCACACCAGGGTCACTGCCTGTCTCATGTCACCTATGATTGGGAACCGATGGCTTTGATGATTTTCAGACGATGCTCTGATGATCTAGGAAATACTGAACAAGCTTTAATCATCTTCTTATTCTTAAAAATAATTTCATATTTTTTGAAAATCTCAGTGGAAATTTTTTCAAAGAAGGCTTATCATAGATACTAGCTGTGATTAGGATTATCAAGTAAGATGGAGCAATTCAAATGCTGATTTCAACTTCATTTCCTTTCCTCTTAGATGCAAAACCTATATAGAAATAGCAATTACTGAGGAAAAGAAGACAGGCTAATACCTTAAAACATAGCCCTTTATTTTCAAGTGCAATATTTTTATTATTATGTAAATAATGTGTGGAAGGAATTTAAAATACAAAAAGAGAAGTAAACATTATCAGAATATGCTCAGTCACAAGCATTTGATCTCACTTGCTTTTGGGGATAAAACTCTCAAGCTGACTGTAGGTGCTGACAATGATGCAGGGCTGTAAATTGTAGTGAGCTTCACATCTTGGTTTTCTTCTAGCTTTATAAAAGTTTGTGTCCTATATATCCCTAGCAGATACATTTTTACTATCTCATAATAATTGGTGGTAACCAAGTTTACTGAATTTTTTCATCTGCCAGACCAATTTATTGCTGTTATTTTGGGTTAAGTGCTATTTGAAGAACTCCTCCCTTTAGTAACTTCAGGAAGGCTATTCCTACTCATGAACACATCGGTGTATACTTGTAAAATGCTTCCTAGAAATTTGTACCGATTTTCTACCTAACTTAAATATACATGTGTTTACTTTAATGCCTACTAAGCAAAGATATATTTATTGTTTACCGTTATTTTTAATGAGAAAATTGTATTATTTTTCAGTACATTTTGTTCTAATATGTGTTCTGCATTCATCAAAATCAAATATTCTTTATAGTAAGTCAAATTTTGTAAGGTCTTTTGTTTACTCAGTTATATTATAGCAAATCATTTTCCTTAAGAATTCTCTATGCTTAACTGGAGGTGCAGTTTTCAAATAAAAATGATAATAAGTGCTGAAGGTACTTAGATTCACAGTATACTAGGTACAGGTACACATGTATTGGGTACAGATCTCTAAAATTTCTAGTTATGCGTACCATTTCCTACTAGTAATGCTTTTATATTATATAATTGGTATTCTTCTTAGTATTTGCTTGCATGTTAAATTGTGTCCAAGGCTGACATAATTTTCAGAGTGTTCTTTTTATTTTTTTTCATTTTGGTTCCTTTTTTTCAACTTTTTAAATTTGAATTAGAAACAGGATTGATTTACATGACAATCCCAGTTCCCTTCTCCCACCTGTCCTCCCCTACCAACCCCCCAAATAAAACCCTATCTATCACATATCCTTTCTGCTCCCCCTGAACGGTGAGGCTTCCATAGGGTATCATCAGTGTCTATTGTATAGGGCCTAGGCCCACCCCCATGTGTGTTGGCTCAGGGAGCATTCCTCTATATGGAATGGGCTCCCAAAGTCAACACCTATGCTAGAGATAAGTACTGAACTTCTACAGGAGGTCCCGTAGATTTCCGAGGTTTCCTCACAGAAACCCATGTACCTGGGGTCTGGATCAGTCCCAAGCTGGTATTCCAGCTATCAGTCTGGGGAGCAAGAGTTCCAGGATGTTCAGGTCAGCTGTTTCTGTGGGTTTCACCAGCCTAGTCTGTACCCCTGTGCTCTTTACTCGTCCTTCAGGAGCAGAAAGGTTGAGTCAGGGGAAGAATAGATGATAACAAGAAGGGAGATATCATAATAGAGGGAAACATTTTTGGTTTATAGAGAAATCAGGCACTAGGGAAATGTCTGGAGATCTATAAAGATGACACTAGCTAACAATCTATGCAACATAGGAAAGGCTACCTTAAATGCCCTCCCCTGATAATGAGATTGATGACTAATTTATACGCCATCCTATAGCCTTCATGCAGCAGCTGGTGGTAGTAGAAGCAGACACCTACAACTAATCACTGAACTGAATTGAAACTCAGATTCAGAGTGTTCTTCTTTTTTACCTAATGTATATTTCACATTTCATCATTTGCAGATTTTGCTCTGAAAATTTCTTTGTTCCTTTGCCTTATGAACATACTTTGGAGTCAATGCAAAACTAGATTTTAAAACAGTCTGATAATCTCCTTCTGTATCAAAACATTTAATTTATCTGCATTATTGCTACTTATATTCATAGACGCATTACACTATGCCAGTTTGATTCAACATCATTCCATTGTTTCTAAGACTTGCTTGACATTTACAAGGTTTTTTTAACTTTCTATTCTGTGTACTCATTAGGAATACATATAAAAACTCTACTCACAGCATATTTATTATTTTCCTTAGAGTCAAATAAATATCATATATAATATGCAACACTTCAACTTTTTTTCAAAGTACTAATCACAGCTGCAGATGTATAGTGTTGTAGCTGCTGGTTGTTCGAAATCCTTTTTAGTGACAGAAACTTTAAATTCTGAAAGAAATCCAAGTTACAATTTTTTTTATACATATTGTTGTTTAAATGTCACATTTTAAAATTCTCTGTCTAGATCAAGGTCACTTACAGGATCTCCTCCATGTTCTTCATGGACCACTTAAGTTTTTCCATAGTTGTTTGTCCACCTATTATCTTATTTCATAACATCATTCTCACACTTTAAATTTTACTCAGACCCATTTTCCCTTGCTGAGTATCCTTATGGGGATATATATATATATATATATATATATATATAATATATATATATATATATATATATATGTCTTTGTGGTGAATGCTTATTCATTAGCTTCCATTGACATCTGTTTCACATTCTTGAAAAATTGAGGTCTCCAATTCAATTCAGATTATTTTGTATTGACTTACCCCATATTCTTCTGGTATCCTTTCTTTTCTGTAAGAGTCCCTTAACTGTTAACTCTTTGATGCAGCTTGCCTGCTTTAGCTCTACTTTGCCTTACTATAACATATCTACAGAAATTTTAATAATGTATTTGTATGGTGCATCAGACTCAGTAGTTTCTGGATTCTATCTTGTTTACTAGCTCAAAAATGTCAGGTCAGTAAGATGTAAGGACATGTATGGACACTTACTGGCAAGCTCATGACCTGTATTTGATCCATAGAACCTAAATGTTAAAGAGAGAAAATAAGTCCTGCAAAATTTCCTCTGACCACCACTGTGAACTCTGTTTTGTGTATAGATGCACACACACACACACACACACACACACACACACACACACACACACTACAAAATATAATCCTTGAGAAAAGACAACTTGATAGACATTATCTCTTTATATACATTCTTTCAATAATCTGTCAAGTTCTCATTCAATTCCTTTTATTCTGTGAGTTATTATTAATACAATTTCCTTTCAATTTTTTCAAATAAAGCTTTGTTTTCAATTTTTTTTCTGCTAAGCTTTGTCTAATTCAGTTATTCCTGCTACCTGTTACACAACTGCATTTTTCATACCTATGTTTTCTATTTATACCATAAAATATTATACTTTCATATTTTAATGACTCTTTTTATTTATATTTTTCATATATAATTATCATTGAATTTGTCTATCTATTCTAGTATTTCATAGCATTGTAGGTTTGGACCCTAAACCTCATTTTGGTTGTTTTTGTTTGATATTCCTATTTATTGTAACTCTTCAGATGTTATTGTGAAATACACAGTAACAGGTATCCTCAAAATTTTCAGTTACATTACCAACCATTTGTGATTCTTTCAAGTCTCCTTGTGTTCATGGCTGTATCCTAAAGCTCCAATCTAGGATTCCAGCTCTTCAGTTTTCTTCATGGTATCTCATCCTGGAATCTAAGGGTAGATTTAGGCTGCTTTATTCTCAGGGACACCTGACAAGGCTTGGGATTGTGGTTGACAGTGTAAATCACAGAAATATATAATGCTTCCCCAACAAAGACTTAAATTAGAATAAAAACTATCAGTTTGTTTACATACTTCTGTCCAATGCGAATTCTATGTCTAAGCTCAGAACCAATATAGAAAATAACTATTCTACTTTCTTTTCTGTTGCTGTGATAAATATCATGATCAAACAGTACATTAGGGTAGGAAAGGATTTCATTAACTTACATTTCCAAGTCATAGCCCATGATTGAGAGAAGTCAGGACATAAAATAAAGTGAGAACCTGAAGCAGGAATCACAGAGGAACACTGTTTTCTGGGCTTCTTCTCTGGCTCAAGTCTAGCTAGTTTCATTGTATGAACACCTGTCCAAGAAACACTGTCCCTCAGTAAGGGCTATACACTCCTGTATCAAGAAATACGGATTCCCACAGACTACCATGATAAAGACAATTACTCATTTATACTCTTGTTTGGTTCAAAGGTGATTATAGCTTTTGTTAGGTAGGGAACAATTACTAACCAGAATAACTGTCCTGAATACATCAAAACATACCCAAAACTTTCATATCTGCTATAGTGCCATATGTCTTTGTTTTGTAAACAGTAGATACATATATCTACATATAGCTACTACATTCTGTTTTCTTTTCAAACCTTGTGTTCATTTTTGAAAACTCAGTACTGTTGACTATAACATAACATCATTTGCTTCCTTTTGCCTTTTATGCAAATCACTATCAAATGTAATGTGAACTTTGTTCTATAAAGGATATCATGCAGTAACCATTGTGTGTGTGTGTGTGTGTGTGTGTGTGTGTGTGTGTGTGTGTGTGTGTGTTTGTCCTGATTGCTTTGTGATGAAGGTGAATTGAATCAGTCAATACCTTCACTAAAACAACAAATTCATCAATGACATCCAGAAAAATGTTATTTTGATTTTTTGAAACTTACAAGTTTACACATCTGTACAAATATCAATGAAGAGCCTGAGGTCCACTAGATTTTTAGATGCCAGATGATAATGCAGTAATCAATGTTGCTTCCTCTGCTTCTTTTTATAAAAATTAAAGCTCATTAAGCATTTCA
Organism: Cricetulus griseus; assembly: GCF_003668045.3. Classification (NCBI taxonomy): domain Eukaryota; kingdom Metazoa; phylum Chordata; class Mammalia; order Rodentia; family Cricetidae; genus Cricetulus; species Cricetulus griseus. The sequence continues at coordinate 158,841,382 of NC_048598.1, forward strand.
ATTATTGAGACTACTATAGCTAAAAGTGTCTCAGACCATTTTGATGTCTCAGACCAAATATATTTCTTGGAATTCATGAAGTTACATTTCAGCAAACATTACCCTCATTGTACTCCTGAAGTTAAATAAATGAGATTAACATGAAGAAGTGATCTAAATATTTTGGATATTATGATTCTGTATTAAATATTCATGTGTTGAATACTTCTACTGAATGTTAGTTCTGTAGTGAGAATTATGTAAACTGCTTGAAACTCATCTTGTACTCAATAAAGACATAGATGGCTGCCATAGAGCATACTCAATTGTAGTAAGTGAAGTAGCAATTAGTAGCCATACTTAGAATTATTAGTCAAATGCTGCATCTAGGCTTTCAAATGCTGCATCTAGCCTTTCCAAGTCTTTAAACAGTATATTTATTTCTTGCCTATGCCTGTATTTCCTTGTCTACACTTTGGTGGTATAAGCATTGTTTTCTTACAAGATTAATTATTTTCACTTAGGTTCAGAAAAAAAAAAAACACTGGGCATATGTTAATTACTGAACTAATTTGTCACAATGGTCATTATTTTCCAAAGCACCATCTCTCCTTCTTTTGTTATTTTGGTTTTTCAAGTCAGGGTTTCTCTGTGGCTTTCAAGGCTGTCCTGGAACTAGCTCTTGTAGATCAGGTTGGTCTTGAATTCACAGAGATCTGCCTGCCTCTGCTTCCAGAGTGCTGGGATTTAAGGTGTGCACCATCACTGCCCAGCTAAGCACCATCTCTTTATCATGGAAAGTTTTGTGAAAATTATAACCATGAACACAGCTTCTTAGCATTCATCAGCCTAATACTAATAGGGATCTGTCCTAGCTTAGTTAGGATTTTATGCTATTATTATTTTAATCAACTTAAGAGGCTAAAGACAATCCAATAAAATGACAGCATACCTCAAAGTAAAAAGTTCTTGAAATTCCTCAGGCTGTACCCTTAATAGTACCAAGTTCTGTGGTTGTATTTAGAGAAACTGATTCAGTCATGTCACCTGTATTCTACTTGCTCAAGTCATGCACAGATACGATCTCTCTTCTAGATCCTATGTAGTTATCTTTCCCTCGTATTTGAAGTAGCACAATTTGATTAAATCAAATATTTAACATTTTTCATATATATATATATATATATATATATATATATATATATATATATATCCTCTCATATTACCCAAGAATGAAAATATTTTAAAATAATAAAAAATAATTTAATTTCAGTAATTATAAAGCACTAGAGGTGAATTATATTCTCTAAACATCTTTCTTCTTAAAGTTTTAGCATTCCACAGAGATGCATTGAGCACATATAGAGAGGTGTCCCACAAAAATGCAGTGAGAATACATACAATGGTGTTCCACAGAGATGCACTGAGCACATATGTGTAGATATTACACAGAGATGCAGTGAGCACATGTGGAAAAGCATTATACAGCGACGCATTGAGCATACCTACAAAGGTGTTCCACATATGCATTGAGCACATATGAAGAGACATTCCACAGAGATGCATTGAGCATCCTTGAAAAGGTGAAGAGGTTATTTCAGTGTTCAAGCTTTCCATTAATCACCAAAGTTCTATTCATTTTTCTATCCCTATTACACAAGAAACTTTATATGGGAAAATGACGAATGGTCTAAATGAGGTATCAAGTGATTATTTCTATGCTAAGTACTCTAACAAAGAAAATAGAAATAGAATTCTGTAAAGAAAAAAAAAAACAAAATGGAAATAGAAGCACCAATATGGCCTATTGACCTCTGCTTACATTTGAGGTACCCATGGTGCTATCAAATTTAAAGTAAGATTAATATGAATATGGACATGTGCACAGTACTACTACAACAACACCATGATCAAGACCTAGACAGTTTGCTGCCTAGGTATATGTTGTGATCTTCTGAGCTCTTACATGCTGAAACAAGACAGATTTTTAAGTGACCCTGTCTGTCTCATAGGAATCTTTGGTAGGCTTTGGCATCACATTAAACAACAGCTGCTAGTTATAACTGAATGATCGTACATCCTAAGGGAATAGGTTCTGGGGAAGATATGAAGGCAGACTTTACTCATCAGTGACTCTGCAAGGCAGGCTCTTAAGTCATCTGAAGAGAGAAGGAGGTACCAAATTTTCCCACTGTTGCTTATCCTTTCTTAAACCTCTCAGTGGATTGGCATCCAAAAGATGGTGGGGAAAACAGAAACCACTACCTTCCAACATCTAGAAAGAATATAAGATAATAAAAGTTTCATTTTTCATCTGGCACCACTCTCCTTACGTGATTTTTGTGCTGATGGATGAATTTTGTTATATCATACAAGTAGTTAGGAAGCAAGTGAACACATGATCACACCATTCATCACAGTGGGCTAATCTATAGAAAATACTCAAGTGGGCTTTGTGTGATTTTTTTCTAAAGACCCTTTTAGACATAATTTAATTAAAGTGAAAGATTGCACAGATGTTGCATAGAGCAGCATTTTGAGAAGTTCACACTTTTGCCTGATCAGCAATTAAACACAGGTAAAGAGAAATGCCACTTCCTTATTACTGGTGATATATTCACAGGGATAGTTCAACTTCAGTAACTATGGAGATTGTACTCCTGTTGCTTTGTTCAAATTCACTAGCATCACACAACTTTATTTTAAATATTCTAATAACATTCAGAAAGAATGTATATTATATATTACAATAACTTATGTGATTTTTTTCATTGAAAATAGAAATTTTCAAACTGTTTCAGATGAAAGTACCCTGAGTCTGATCTTTCTGAGAAATATTAAACTAAATGATTAACTTTGTTTCTCCTGCACATGGCTTTTCATAGTTTTAAGTTTGGGCCTCTGAGAAGATAAGACAGTAGGCATTCCTTCCAATAGATTTTTAGAATGAAATTTTTCATATGTCATAGGGAGATGTTAAAAAGAATAAAAGCACATTTTATGAAACGTAAAAAGAGACATACATGGTCCCCCAGAGAAGGGGAAAGGGACAAGATCTCCTGAGCAAATTGGGAGCATGGTGGGGAGAGAGGGAGCTAGGTTAATGAGAAGGAGAGGAGGGGTAAGAAGCACATGAGTGACCAGTAAGTTTGAGTTGGGGGAAGAATAGAAGAAAACAAGAAAGGAGATACCATAATAGAGGGAGAATATTTAGATTTAAAGAGAAATCAGGCACTAGGGAAATGTCTGGAGGTCTACAAAGATGGTACAAACTAGCGATCTAACCAACAGAGGAGAAGCTACCTTAAATGCCCTCCCCTGATAATGAGATTGATGACTGACTTATATGCCATCCTATAGCCTTCATCCAGCATCTGGTGGAAGTAGAAGCAGACACCAACAACTAATCACGGAACTGAACTGGAATCCAGTTGCAGAGAAGGATGAGTGATGAGCAAAGGTGTCCAGACCAAGCTGGTGAAACCCACAGAAACAGCTGACTTGAACAACTGGGAGCTCTTGGTCTCTAGACTGATAGCTGAAAAACTAGCACTGGACTGATCCAGACCCCAGGAATGAGCATGGCAGTGAGGAGACTTCAAAAATCTAAGGGGCCTCCTGTAGTAGATCCGTACTTATCCCTGGCATAGGTGTGGATGTTGGGTGCCCATTCCACATAGAGGGATACTTCCTGACACATGTCAAGACACATGGGGGTGGGCCTAGGTCCTATCCCAAAGGATATGAGAGACTCCGAAGACCCCCTGTGAAAGGCCTCACCCTCCCTAGGGAGCAGAATGGGTATGGGATAGTTATGGTTTTAGTTGTGGGGAGTGTGGTAGGGGAGGAAGGAAGGGAGAAAGAACTGGGATTGACATGTAAAACAATTTTGTTTCTAATTCAAATAAAAAATGGAAAAAAAGAAGCATAAAAAAATCAAAAGTGCAAAGTAGATTTCATGGAGTCTTTAAGTTTACCACAGTATGTTTAGAAACACTGTAAGGATTGCTTAAATCACATAGTCCAAATGCCTCTTTTCCTCAATTATGGTGACTGCACATGTAATAATCATTGATATAATATGTAAACAAATTTACCATGATAAGAAATGGTCAATTTAAAGCCCTTGAATGCTGCCCAACATACATGTATATACATAGGGGAAAGATTCCATGCTGCTTAATAATTTTTTTTCAAAAGATGAATAAAGAGTACTGCATCGAGAGGAAATTCTTTAAGTACAAAAAAGACCACAATTTAGACAATGAAAATCCAGGTTATGATGAGAACCATTAAATATAGGATAGATAGTTTGAATTTGGGGATATTTTTCTCTGTGGGTAGAAGTAGCTTGAACACTTGTCTTGCAAATCTGATTCTGCATTACCAGTGAGGGCATATCTTCTCTCTGCATATAGAAAATGCATTCCCCATAGGATTTATGAAAAAATCCTTTATAAGTGACCTAAGAAACTTTAAAAGAGGTCAAAGAGCCTAGTCTATTCCAAGAAATCTTTCTACCATGTTCAAATCCTTTCTATGAGAAAGCTGTTCCTATTATAAACCTTTTAATAACTTTTATACCACCATTTTTGTATAACATGATAAAACCTTGCAATATTCAGGTTCTGTAGTCCACACTAAAATAGAGGGACTCTTTTACATATTAACATACATTATACATAAAATTACAGAAAATATAAATAGAAGATGCACTCATAGAGGAGGCTTTTGATTTTAGGACTATGGACTTTCAGGAAGCAAGGGGTGAGAAGTCATACTTTAAAACAGTCTAGCCCAAGAGTATTTTAAACCATTGCTTATCTTTCAGTCACTGCTTTTCAACTTTGAACGTAGAATGTAAGTGTGTTAGGAAGTAAAAAGCATGTGCCCTGTGAAATTGGCTGCAACTAGAGGATTTAGAGAATGTATTCAAATTTTACAGCTTTAGCCAGCATATGTGAAACCTTGGGTTTGAAACCTAGCACTGAACAAAAAGAGAAAAAAAATGCAGTAACAGGATATAAATGTAAAAGACAAGGCAAAAATAGCCATAACCAAAATAAAGGTTTTTTTTTTCAAATAGGTTTGAATTCAATATAAAGAAACAGCAATGAATATATGAAATAATACTGCTAAGGTCATATAGATTTTTTTAATTATCTAAAAATTATTTCTCCAGGACAATCTCAGTCCTGTCTTGTCCTCCCAGTGCCTCCTGACAACCTCTGTCCCATCCCATCATTTCTTATTCTTTCCCTTCAGAAAAGGGCAGGCCTCCCATGTATGTCAGTCAGCCATGTAATATCAATTTGCAGTAAGACTAGGCACCTCCTCTTCTATAACTCTGAAAGAGGCAACCCAATAGAAGGGAAGGGTGCCAAAGCAGGTAACAGAGTCAGAGACAGCCCATGCTCTCAGTGTTACGAAAACCCACAAGGAGATCAAGCTATGTAATTATAATATATTTGCAGATGATTTGGTCACCCCCATTTGAGTGAGCTCTCTGGTTGTTTGCTTAGTGTCTCTGTCAGACACTATGAAGCCACATTCACTGATTCTGTGGGTTTTCCTGTGATACCCTTGACTCCTCTGGTTCCCTCAATGCCTCCTCTCCATCTCCCACAGGATTATCCAAGGCCCACCTAATGTTTAACTGTGAGTCTCTGGATCTGTTTCCATTAGTTTCTGGGTGAAGCCTCTTTGATGATAATTGGATTATGATCTATGAATATTGCATAGTACCATTAGGAATCATTTCCTTGACTTTTTCTAGTTATATTTGCTTCTATCACAGATCTCTGGGCTGTTCAGCTTCTGGGTCCTGGTTCTTCAGACACTATCAAGGGTAAGTTTCCTCTCAGGATAAAGGTCTCAAGGAGTACCAATCTTTTGTTGGCCACTCCCATAATTTCTGAGCTAATTTTACTCCAGGAAATCTTGTAAGCAGAGCAATATTAGGTCAAAGATTATGTAGCTAGGTTGGTGGTATCAAACTCTACACTGAAAGTTTTGCTTGGCTACAGGAGATGCCCAGTTCATCCTCTCTTTCCCCCATTGTTAGGAGTATTAGCTAGTGTCACTCTCACAGGTTCTGAGAGTTTCCACTGCACTGGGTTTCTTTCTTTCTTGTCCCAGACATGCCAGATTCTAGTTGTCTCTACTAGTACTCTCCCGCTCCATCCTCCTCCAACCCATTCCCTCCTATCCCCACACACAACTCTGCCTCCAGACCCCAATTCACCTGTGAGGTCTATTCTATTTTCCTTTCTCAGTAGGATTTATGTATCCCCCATTGAGCCTTCCTTGTTACTTAGCTTCCTTGAATCTGTGGTTTGTAGCATGGTTATTCTTTACATCACAGCTAATATCCATGTATAAGTGAGTAAATATCATGTGTGTCTTTCTGGATCTGGATTACCCCACTCAGGATGATCATTTCTTGCTTTATCCATTTGGTGAAAATTTGATGATGCTATTTTTAATAGAGGAGTAATACTCCAAACTGAAAATCTACCACATTTCTTTTATCCATACTTCAGTTGGTAGACATCTAGGTTATTTCCAGTTTCTGGCAACTATGAATTAAGGTGCTATGAACAAAGATGAGTAAGTGTCTTTGTGGTTGAATGCATCACCCTTGGGGTATATTCCTAGGAGTGGTAGAGCTGGGTCATGAGGTAGGTCAATTCCCAATTTTCTGAGAAATCGCCATATTAATTTTCAAAGTGGCTGTCCAATTTTGGACTCCCATCAGCAATGGAGGATTTTTCTGCTTGCTCCACATCTTGCCAGCATCAGCTCTTACTTATGATTTTGCTATTAGCCATTACAACAGATGTAAGATGGATACTCAGAGTCATTTTGATTTACATTTTCCTGATGGCTAAGGATGTTGAACATTTGTTTAACTGCTTCTCAGCCATTTGAGATTCCTCTTGAGAATTTTCTGTATAGATCTGCACCCCATTTTTCAATTGTATTATTTGGTTTGTTGATGTCTAGTTTCTTGAGTTATTTATAAATTTATATTGGAGCACAATCTTCTATCTGAAGATATTGATGAAGATATTTTCTGATTCTATAGGTTTCTGTTTTATTATTTAATAGTGTCCTTTACCTTACAGAAGCTTTAAAGTTTCATGAGGTCCCATTTACCATTAGTTGGTCTTAGTCCCTGTGAGATTAGCATTCTGTTCAGAACATTGTCTCCTGTGCCAGTGTATTTAAGGCTATTTCCCCACTTACTGTTCTATCAAGTTCAGTGTATCTAGCTGAAGTCATTGATCCAGTTGGATGCGTTTTGAGCAGGGTGAATGACATGAATCTATTTTCATTATTCTACATACCAATATACACTTAGACATGCAGCATCTGTTGAGGATGCTTTCTTTTTTCTGTTATATAAATTTGTATAATATTGTATAATTTTGACTTCTTTGTTAAAAGTCAGATGTCCAAAGTTATGTGGATTTATATCTGGGTCTTCAATTCAGTTCCATTGATCAATATGTCTAATTTATGCAAATACCATGCAGATTTTATTGTTATTTTTTGAGGTACAGCTTGAAATCAGGGATAGAGTTACCTCCAGAAATTTTTTATCATACAGGATTGCTCTAGCTATCTTAGTTTTTTGTCTTTCTACATGAAGTTGAGTATTGTACTTTCACGTTCTGTAAAGAATTGTTTTGGAATTTTTATGGGAATTGCATTGAATCTGTAGATTGCTTTGGGAAGATGGACATTTTTACTATGTTAATTCTATTGATCCATGAACCTGTGAGATCTTTCAATCTTCTGATATCTTCTTTAATTTCTTTCTTCAGAGACTTGAAGTTCTTACCATACAGGTCTTTCACTTACTTGGTTAGAGTTATATCAAGATATTTCATATCATTTGTGGCTATTGTAAAGGATATTGTTTCCTGATTTCTTTCTTATCCCATTTATACTTTTATAAATGAGGGGTGCTGATTTTTGAGGTTATTTAGTATACAGTCACTTTCCTGAAGATGTTTATCAGTTGTTCCCTGATAGATATTTTGGGTTGTTTTTTCTTTTTTCTTTTTTTTTTATTCATGAACAATTGTTATATTTTATTGTTTTTTTAAACTTTTTTATTTGAATTAAAAACAAGATTGCTCCACATGACAATCCCAGCTCCCCTCTTCCACCTGTCTGACCCTACCACCCCTCCCCAATAAAACCCTATCTATCACATATCCTTTCTGCTCTCCTCGGATGATGAAGCCCTCCATAGGGTGTCACCAGGATAGGGCCTACACCCACCCCTATGCACCCCTGCTCAGGGAGCATTCCCCTATATGGAATGAGCTCGCAAAGTGGGTTTGCTCATGTACAGTATCATATCATCAGCAAATATACTTTGATTTGTTCCTTTTCAATTTGTATCCCCTTGATCTCCTTCATGTGTCCTGTTACTCTAGCTAAAACTTACAATACTATATTGAATAGATATGGAGAGAGTGAAAAGCCTTGTGTTGTCTCTGATTTTAGTGGGATTGTTTTATGTCTGTTTTTCCATTTAATTTGATGTTGGCTATTTGCTTTCTGTATATTGCATTTATTGGTTTACATATATTCCTTGAATAACTATCTCTCCAAGACTGATATCATGAAAGAGTATTGGATTTTGTCACAGACATTTTCAGCACCTCATTATATGACTATGTGTTTTTTTCTTCTTTCAGTTTGTTTATATGGTAAATTACATTGACAGACTTTCATGTGTTGAACCATCCTTGCATCTCTGGTGTAAAGCTTACTTGATCAGGGTAGATGATCTTTTTTGTATGTTCTTGGATTTCTATGTGAGTAACTTTATTATTTTGTAGCAATATTCATGAGGGAAATGGAATTGTAATTCTCTTTCTTTTTTGAATATGTGTTTGCTTTGGGTATCAGAGTAACTGTGGCCTCATAAAATGAAACTGACAATAATTGAAAATTTTACTTCTGTTTCTAATTTGTGAAATAATTTCAGGAGTATTGATAGCTCTTCTTTGAAAGTCTGGTAAAATGTGTTAAAATCATCTGGCCCTGGGCTTTTTTGGGGGGGTGGGGTTCAGGGTCTTTTAATGACTGCTTCTATTTCTTTGGGGCTTATAGGTCTACATGAATTGTTTATTTAATCTTGATTTAACTTTGGTAAGTTGTATTTATAGAGAAAATTGTCCATCTCATTTAGATTTTCCAATTTTGTAGGGTACAGGCATTTGAAGTATGACCTAATGATTCTTTGGATTTCTCAGGTGTCTATTGTTATAGTCCTCTTTTTCTTTTTGATTCTTGTTATTTTGGCCTTCTCTCTGCCTCTTAATTAGATTGGATGAGGGTTTGCCTATCTTCATGATTTTCGCAAAGAACCAACTCTTTGTTTCATTGATTCTTTGTATTGTTCTCTTTTTTTCTATTTTAATGATTTCAGTCCTGAGTTTTGTTATTTCCTGCCATCTACTCCTCTTGGGTGCATTTTCTTCAATTAGCTGTAGACCTTTCAGGTATGCCATTAAGTCACTTGTATGAGAATTCTCTAATATTTTTATGAATGCAAAAATCAATGCTATGAATTTTTCTTTCATCACCACTTTCATTGTTTCCATAAGTTTGTATATATTGTGTGTTAATTTTCATTGAGTTCTAGTAAGATTTAATCTTTATCTCTTCCATGACCCATTTGTAACTCAATAGAGTGTTGTTAAGTTTCAATGAGTCTGTAGATTCTCTGTTGTTTCTGTTGTTGTTTAAATCATATTTTAATCCATGGTGTTTTATTAAGATACAGAGAGTTATTTCAATTTTCTTTTACCTGTTGAAACTTGTTTTGTAGCTGAGAATATGGTCAGTTTGGGGAAAGTTCATCAGGTGTTGGAAAAAAGTGTTCTTTCCTGTTCAGGTGAAATGTTTTGCAGATTTCTGTTAGTCTCATTTGGTTCATAAGGTTTTTTTTAGCTCCATTAGTTCTCTGTTTAGTTTTTGTCTAGATGCCTTCCCTTTGGTGAGAATTGGATATTGAAATCTCTCACAATTAATGTATGAAGTTTGATGTGTGATTTAAGCTTTAGTAATATTTTCTTTACAAATGTGGGTATGCTTATATTTGGGGCATATATGTTCAGATGTACAATGACCTGTTGGTGGATTTTTCCTTTGATGAGTAAAAAATTTCCTTCTCCATATCTTTTGATTAATTTTGGTTGAAAGTCTATTTTGTTATATAATAGTGTAGCTTCACTAACTTTCTTCTTAGGTCTATTTGCTTGGAAAAATTTCTCCAACTCTTTACTCTGAGGTATTGTTTATCTTTGATGTTGAGCTGTGTTTCTTATATGCAGTAGAAGGATGGATAACGTATTTGTCTTTCTTCTTTTAGTTTGTGCCTTTTTATGGGGAATGTATTTCATTGATATTGAGAGATATAAATGACTAATGATTGTTAATTCCTGTTACTTTATTGGTGGTGATAGTCTGTGTGTGTGTGTGTGTGTGTGTGTGTGTGTGTGTGTGTGTGTGTGTGTGTTGCATTTCTCTTCTTTAGAATTTGCTGGTGTGAAGGGTTATTCATTCCCCATGTTTTCATGGGTGCAGTTAACCTTCTTTGTTTAATTTTTTTCTTCTAAAACCATCTTTAGAGTTTTATTTATAAATATTGGTTAAATTTGACTTTGTCATGGAATATCATGTTTTGCTGCTATATTTGTTTGGGCTGGCATATGTGTTCTTAGAATCTGGAAGACATCTGTCTAGTTAGTCCCTTTTGACTTTTAGAGTCTCCATTTAGAAGTCAACAATAATTCTAATAGATATGCTTTTATATATTACTTGATGTATTGGCTTCTGTAATCTCATAAGAGGTGGGGTTTTCTTGGAGTATGGCCTTGATGAAGAAAATGTATCACTGTTGGGGTAGGCTTTCATGTTTCCCATGCTTAGGATAACACCCAGTGTCTCAGTTGATTTCCTGTTGGTTGCAAGATGTAAGATTCTCATCTATTTAAGCACCACATTTCCCAAAATGTTCCCATACTCCCCACTATGATGACAATGGACTGAACCCCTGAAATTGTAGGCAAGCCAGCCCAATTCAATGTTTTCTTTATGAGAGTTGTTTTGGTCATGGTCCCTCTTCGAAGCAATAAAAAACATAACTAAGACAGTACACCATTTTCTAATTTCATTTTTTAATTTAATTTCTTTAATTACTACTCATATTAACTTATCTATACATTCATTCCCCCACCCTCCCATCCTCCCATGTCTTCCCTCAACCCCCCAGACCTATCCCCCAACTCTTCCCCAAGGATAGTGAGGCCCTCCTCCAGGGACCTTCAAAGTCTGTCATACCATTTGGGGGAGGGCCTAGGCCCTCCTTGATGTATCTGGGCGTCAATAGTATCCCTCCATAAGGAAAGGGCTCCCAAAGTCCACTTGTGCTCTAGGGTTAAAGACTGGCTTCACTGTTAGAGGTCCCATAGACTGTTTTGGTCTCCTAGCTGGCACCCTTCAGAGGGCTTGGTTCAATCCACTGCTGTTACCCCAGCATTATAACTAGGGTCTCAATGCTGTCACTAGGTCAGGTTAACTGTTTCTGTGGGCTTCTGCAGCACCGTCTTGGTTCCTTTGCTCATCCCTCCTCCCTCTCCACAACTGGATTCCAGGAGTATGGTTCAGTGCTTAGCTGTGGGTGCCTGTTTCTGCTTCAAATAGCTACTGGATGAAGGATCTAGGAATGGTAACCAAGGTAGACATCAATCTCATTATAAGGGAAGGGCATCAATGGCATCTTCTCCACCACTGCTTACATTCTTAATTGGGGTAATACCTGTGGATCCCCTAATATTTCCCCTGTGACAGACCTCTCTCCATACCTTTACTGTCTCCCTCTATCAAGGCATCCCCTGTCTCAGTTCTCCTCTCTGCTCCCCTTCTTCACTTTCCGCCTCCTTCCTCTCCACCCTCCCCCAGTACTCCCACTTTGTTCAGGGGTTCTTGTTCCCCTCCCCTTCTTTGAGGGACTATGCACACTTCTCTTTGGATCCTCCTTGTTTCCTAGCTCCTCTGGCAATGTGGATTGTAGACTGGTAATCCTTTGCTCTATGTCTTAAAATTATATATGAGTGAGTACATACCATGGGTTTTTTTGTGTGTGTGACTGGTTTACCTCAGTCAGGATGGTTTCTTCTAGTTACATCCCTTTGCCTTTGAATTTCAAGATTCCATTGTTTTCTTTTTTTCTGCTGAGTAGCACTCCATTGTGTAAATGTACCATATTTTCTCTATCCATTCTTCAGTTGAGGGGCATCTAGGTTGCTTCCAGTTTCTGGCTATTACAAATAATGCTGCTATGAACACCAGGTTCCCCATCCCCCTTCTTCCAGCCCCCAAATCTTACCCCCTTTCCACCTCACATCCAGTCCTCACAAGATATAACACCTTCTTAAACTTTAACAAAATCTCTCATACCAAGTTGAGTCAGGACCAAGCCCCCCCCACCCCAGAATCAAGGCCGAGAAATATATCCCACCATATAGAATGGGCTCTAAAATGCCCTTTCACAAGCCTGGAATAGGTACTGGTGCCACTGTCTGGAGCTTCCCCAACAGATCAAGTCACATAACTGTCACCCACATTCATAGGTTCTAGTTCAGTCCAATTTAGGTTCTCCATCTGTCATTCCATATTCCATGAGCTCCCACAAGCTCAGGTCTGTTGTCTCTGTGATTTTCCACATTAAACGATCCCTCCTCCCTCTATTCCACTGAGCTACAGGAGCACAGCCCAGTGCTTGGCTGTGGGTCAATGTATTTGCTTCCATCAGTTACTAATACAGGTTCTATGATAACAATTAGGGTAGTCACTATTCTGATTAAAGGGGAAGTCCCATTCAGACACCCTCTTCATTATTGCCAGGTGTCTTAGCTTGGGTCACCCTTGTAGATTGCTGAGAATTGTCTAGCACCAGGTTTTTTCATGACCTTTTAATAGCTCCCTCTATCAAGATATCTCTTCCATTGTTCTCCCCTCCATAACTGCCCCAACTAGGTCTTCTCAATTCCTCATGTTTCCACCCCCATCTCATCCTTTCCATTTGCCTCCCATTTTACCCAGGAGTTCTTAATTATCTTCCCTTCTTAGGGCCCTCAATGTGTGTCCCTCTTAGAGTCCCCCTTTTAACCTAACTTCTCTGTGGTTGTTGATTGTAGCCTGGTTATCCTTTGCTTTACATCTCACATCAACTCCTGAGTGAGTATATACAATGGGTCTTTCTGTGTCTGAGTTACCTCACTCAGGAGAGTTTTTCCTCTAGTTCCATCCATTTGGTAGTCCTTATTCTTTGGCTGCTTTTAATATTTTTCTTTGTTCTGTATATTTAGTGTTTTGATTATTATTTGGCTCAGGGACTTTTTTTCTGGTATAATTTTTTTAGTGTTCTGTAAATTGCTTTTGCCTTTATAGACATGTCCTATGGTTTTCTTGAACATAATTTCTGAGCTTTTTAGCTGGTATACTTCTCCTTCTTTTATTTCTATTATTTTTAGCTTTAGTCTTTTCATAGTGTCCCAGATTTCCTGGGATTTTTCCTTAGTAATGTTTTAGATTTAACATTTTATTTTACCAATTAATTTATTTTGTCTAGTCTACCTTTTATGCTTGAGATTCTCTCTTCCATCCTTTTATTGGTGATGGTGGCATCTGTAGTTCTTGTACTCTTACCCACGCTTTCCATTTTCAGAATATCCTTACTTTGTGTTTTCTTTTGTTTCTATTTCCATTTTCGGGTGTTGAATAGTTTCCTGCAACTGTTTCATATTTTTTTTTTGGCTTTCTTGGCATTTTTTAAGGGATTCATTGAATTCATCCAAATTTTTGTTTGTCTTTTCCTTGATTTCTTTAAGTAATTCTTTTTCATTTCCTCTACAAGGATCTCTATCATCTTCATAATATTGATTTTAAGGTCATTTTCTTGTGTTTATGTTAGGTGGAATGTCCAGGTCATGTTGTTGTAGGACAGCTCAGCTTTGGAGATGCCCTATTGCCCTTTTTTATTGTTGATTATGTTGTTACGATAGTGTTTATGCATCTGGGTTTGACATGATTATAAGTCTAAGTGTTGATTCCTGAGTTTGTCTTTGTTTGTTTTATGTTCTGTTCCTTGCTTTCTGTTGTCCTCTCTCATCTTCTGGCATAAGTGGCCAGGAATTCTTACGGCTAGCAAGCCTGAGGTGAATTGTTGTGAGTCTGCTGGATTTTTTGCAGCCTACAGGATCTCTGGGGTTTTGTATGTCAGTTTGATTCCAAGTACCTGTGTGACTTCTGGAGTTTAGGCTCCCTGCTTGGTCTCTGGTTCCCAGGATGACATGACATCCAGTAAAGCAGAATTTTTCTGCTAATGTTCTGAGTTGGTATATGGATCTCAGGGGTGAAATTAGGAGTTGTTGGGACAGTTTTAGTCAGTGTGTGCTACTAGTAGGCAATATCTTAACTTGGACACCTAGAACTGGCCTGGGGCTCTGCTAAAGAAGAAATCTACCAAAGTTGTAGGGTGTAATATGGAGCCCAGAGGAGACTGTGCAGTTTGGGGCTGTTGAACCTTCTTTGATGAGAGTTTGTGAGCACTGTGATAGGTAGTATATTTTTATCTCACATAGTTAATTTTTTTTTAAGAAAGAAATATATTCTTTCATTTGTAAATGATACTAAAAATGCTGCTTTTCAACTCCAAGTGTATAAATTCCTGTTGTATAAACATTGACCATCACAGTGACTTTGTTAATTAACCTGGTACTTCTGAGTTGCTTCATATAGCATAAGGGAATGAGAAACACATATCCAACACTTAGAATGTGAATCAAAATACAATTCAAATTGCTGCTTATTAAGCAGAAGCTGGTTGTGTCTGCATTCCCTGCTTGTAATTGCACTTTTTCCCACTAGCAAATGAAGTTATATTTATTTTCTTTTTTCTTTTTTTGGCTTTTCGAGACAGGGTTTCTCTGTGTCACTTTGGAGCCTATCCTGGGACTTGCTCTGGAGACCTGCCTCAGCCTCGAGAGTGTTGGGATTAAAGGCATTTGCCACTAATGCCTGTCTAGATTTATTTTCAATGAAAAAAATCTCTTGTCAAAATATGAACTGCTGTCTATGTATATTTGGGCACCATGGGTTTTCATTTACCAAACTGTGCTCTTCCATTGAAATCATTATTGTGCACCTTAGTGTATGACAGTATTTATCTTCAGTAACAAAATTCTAACTATACTTGAGGCATCTGTGAATATTGATGTGACAATTTGACAGTCTACTCCAGTGGTCTAGATGTAAAAGCCATTGGGATAAAATTCTCATCAGCTGTGGACTGGCCTGGCTTATTTTAGGTATCTGACAGCAGAACTATCAGATAAAATATTGCTTTGTTATTATATGGTTCAACATGTAAATTTTAACTCAATACATTAGAAAATGAGCTAGATAAATTCAGAGTACCTACTTTAAGTTTCAGGAGTCAGAACAAGATGGTACCATCAGCATAACTAGTATTTGGGAAAGATGGACCCTGCAGATTCTATGTGCATCTTGGTTGAGACCATGACACAAGGGGCAGTTTGAGTCCTGCTTGATGATGTTCCAGCAAAACTTCACCAAGACACTCAGTCACCCACATACTCGCTTCTGCTTTCACTTTTGGGAGTAGTTGTTCACAAAATGGGGTTTCTGCTTATGTGTCCCCCAGGAAAATGTATTCATGCTCCCAGAGAAAATTTGAAGACAGGGTGTCTTGGCCTGAAAAGGGAATCACAGAAGGAAGAGTTTTCCTTGTGTCCCAAGAATCATGGCACCAATTTACAAATTTCTTGCTCAGTTCTGAATAATAGATGTCACATCCATATTTCATTGCCATATACTAGAGACTATGTAGTAGGAATAAGAATAGTGTAGGCTGATGGAAAAATAATAAGATACCAGAATCTTTTTCTTTCTTGGAATGCTTGAAAAGAACAGGTGCCTATTATAAAACTGAGTAACTAAAAAATGCTATAATCATCAGATGTTTATTATGAGATATATTGTAAAGCTTATGTTTTAGAAAACATCAAATGATTCTACAATTAACTCAGTTAAGATAAAAATAAGTTCAGACTGTCTAACATATTATAACTGCATAAACAGCCAGCCAAGACAGAGGCCTCAAAAATAGAAGGTCCTAATATTTCCAGACCATGAGAAATGTATAACTTCCTGATTTGATAGGCACTGGCCAATGATATTGTTTCAGATAAGACAGTCTCTTTTATACTTTGCTTTTTTACATGGACATTTCATGGGGGAAGTCAAAGAGGGGTCCAGGGCTCTGATGATTCCCAAATGACTTATGTAGTCAATATACTATATAAATTGAGAGTCTCTCTGGTTGAGATAGCAGCCAAACTCTGAAATGTGCCTTTGTCCCTTTCCTCACCACAAACTCCATAACTCCACTTTGGAACCCGAACTTCACTGAAGCTGGACTTTAATAGCATCACATTCCAACAACTGATATAAGATCATAAGATTAGTGGAAATGTCTTAGTTGATATCAATGACAAACGGTGTGTTCTAGTTGAATGCTCAAGTCTCATCCATGCAATAAGTCATTATGAGCAAAAATTCTCACCTGTTTCTGGTTTCCTGTTAGGCCTAGAAACAATGGTGACCATGGGAATCCTGCTTTATTAAAATGATTAGTAAATTAATCTGTGCCTGTGGGATGGTTAAATCCTGGCCAATGTCAAGGACAGTGTAGTGTCTTTGTACTAAGAAAATGCCAGTCTTACCTTGATAGTAAGGAAGTTAACATTAAGTTACCTGATATCACATTGGAAGATGCCGAAATCCAGGAAGACAAAGTATTCATGATATTTTTTTTTGGAGGGGCTGAATACATAAAAAAACAATGAGATAGATAGTCTGCTTTTGACTATTTTGATTCTCTGATCAGAAATAGAATCCTTGGGCCCAACTTCCGCCTGCCTACCCTGGCAAATCCCACCCTGGGATCTGCAGGCATATTGAATCAGTCCCTGAAGACCCTGGGATCCTGACACTGCTGAGATCTCTGGGTTATTCCAGCCCCTACAGAGTGGAGAGAGTGCAGAGGCAAACTGCTTCAGGCCCTGCCTTGGGCCCAACTTCCGCCTGCCCACTTTGAGAACTCCTGCCCAAGGGTCTGCAACAGGACAACTCAACCCCTGAGGACCAAGCAACCCAGAGTTTGCTGAAATCTCTGCACCAGTGCTGTTCTCACCCACCTGGAGAGTGAGTGCCTCAGACCTTCCTGCACCCACCTTGAGACCCATCAGAGTATCAAAGTCAATTGAACACACCTGAAGAGAACAACAGACCAACACACACCAGGAAAGGAAGTGACACCAACTGTACCCACTGGATAAAGAGATGGGAAGATGACAATATAAGAACACATCCAACAACAGGAAAACCAATATGATACCACCAGAGTCTAGGGACTCTACACCAGCAAGAAACGAACATCCCAATAGAGAAGAAGCAGAAGAGAGCAACCTTAAAAACAACTTCATGAAGATGAGAGAAACCTATGAGAGGAAATCAGAAAATCCTTCAGAGAAATGGAAGAAAAGACGAACCAAAGGATGCAAGAAATCAAGGAAAGCCAAAAAAAAATACAATCAAGCAGCTGAAGGAAACAGTTCAGGATCTGAAAACTGAATTAGAGACAATAAAGAAAACACAAACTGAGGGAATGCTGGAAGTGGAAAAGCTTAGTAAACAATGAGGAACCACAGATGCAAGCATAACCAACAGAACACAAGAGATGGAAGACAGAAGCTCAAACACTGATGACAAACTAGAGGAATTAAACTCACCAAGCAAAGAAAATCTGAAGTCTAACAAATCCATAACACAAAATATCCAGGAAATATGGGACAACGTGAAAAGACAAAACCTAAGGATAATAGGGGCAGAAGAATGTGAAGAAACCCAACTCAAAGGTGCAGAAAACATATTCAACAAAATCATAGAAGAAAACTTTCCCAACCTAAAGAAAGACATTCCAATGAAAGTACAAGGAGCCTACAGAACAGCAAATAGAGTGGACCACAAAAGAAAGTCCACTTATCACATAATAATTGAAACGCCAAACATACAGAATAAAGAAAAAATATTAAGAGCCGCAAGGGAAAAAAGCCAAGTAACATAAAGGCAAACCTTTCAGAATTACACCAGACTTCTCCATGGAAACACTGAAAGTTGGAAGGACCTGGATAGATATTCTACCAACTCTGAGAGAACAGGGATGCCAGCCCAGACTACTATATCCAGCAAAGATTTCAATCACTATAAATGGAGAAAAGATATTCCATGAGAAAACCAGATTTAAATAATATGTAACCACTAATCCAGCCCTACAGAAAGTACTGGAAAGAAAACACCAACCTAAGGAAACTAACCACACTCACATAAACATAGGCAATAGATAATCCCACTCTTAAAAACACAAAATAAAAAGCATGGTAAATGAACATACAATACCAGTATCAACAACAAATCAAAAACAAACAAGTATAAACTCTCAATGGACCTTAATTTCCCTCAATACTAATGGCCTAACTCACCTATAAAAAGGCACAGGCTAACAGATTGGATACTAAGACAGAATCTATCCATCTGCTGCATACAAGTAACAAACCTCAAATTCAAAGACAGACATTACCTCAGAGAAAAGGGTAGGGATAAGATACTCCAATAAAAGGGACCCCAAAAACGAACTGGGGTAGCTATCCTAGTATCTAACAAATTAGACTTCAAACTAAAAATCAATCAAAAGAGATGAAGAAGGTCATTTCATATTCATCAGAGGAAAAATCCATCAGGAAGAAGTCTCAATTCTAAACATCTATGCCCCAATTATAAAGGCACCAAGATTCGTAAAAGAAACATTATTAAATCTCAAATCACAAATAAGGCCTCACACAGTTATAGTGGGAGACTTCAACACCCCACTCTCAACACTGGACAGGACCACCAGACAGAAACTTAACAAAGACACAAAGGAACTAACAGAAATTATGACCCAAATGGGATTAACAGATATTTATAGAGCTTTCTATCCAAACACAAAAGAATATACATTTTTTTCATCATCACATGGAACCTTCTCAAAAATCAATCACATTCTCGGCAACATAACAAACCTCAAAAGGTACAAAAAAATTGAAATAATCCCCTGTGTCTTATCAGACCACCATGCTTTGAAGTTAGAAATCAAAAACAAATCAAAGCACAGAAAACCTACCAGCTCATGGAAATTGAATAACATGCAATTGCAACATTCCTGGGTCAAGGAAGAAATAATTAAAAAAAATTAAGACTTCTAGAATTCAATGACAATATTGACACAACATATCCAAACTTATGGGACACTTTGAAAGCAGTACTAAGAGGAAAGTTCATAGCTCTAAGTGCTTACATGAAGAAACTAGAGAAAAGCCACACAAGAGAGTTGACATCACAGCTGAAAGCTATAGAAAAAATGGAAGCAAATTCACCCTGGAAGACCAGATACCAGGTAATAATCAAACTGAGCGAAGAAATCAATAAAGTAGAATCAAAGAAAACAATTCAAATAATCAATATAACAAAGAGTTGGTTCTTCGAGAAAATCAACAAGATAGACAAACCATTATCCAAACTAACCAAATGGCAGAGAGAGATCATTCAAATTAACAAAATCAGAAATGAAAAGAGGGAAATAGCAATGGACAATGAGGAAATCCAGAGAATCTTCAGGTCATATGTTGAAAAACTGTACTCCAGAAAATTGAAAATTTAAAGGAAATGGACAATGTTCTGAAGAGTTATCACTTACCAAAAATGAATCAAGAACAGATAAGCAACTTAAACAGAGCTATAACATCTAAGGAAATAGAAGCAATCATCAAAAGTCTCCCAACCAAAAAAAGCCCGGGGTCAGATGGATTCACTGCAGAATTCTATCAGAAATTCAAAGAAGTGCTAATACTAACACTCCTCAAAATGTTCCACACAATAGAAGCATAAGGGACATTGACAAATTATTTTGTGAGACTACAATAATCTTCATACAAAAGCCACACAAAGACACAACTAAGAAAGAGAAATACAGACCAATATCCCTCATGAACATTGATGCAAAAATTCTCAATAAAATACTGGCAAATCAAATACAAAAACACCTCAGAGAAATCATCCACCATGATTAAGTTGGCTTAATCCCAGGAATGCAAGGATGGTTCAACATACAAAAATCCATCAATGTAATCAACCATATAAACAGACTGAGAAAAAACCCCACATTATCATCTCACTAGATGCGGTAAAAGCTTTTGGGAAAATCCAGCACCCTTTCAAAATAAAGGTCTTGGAGAAATCAAAGATAACAGGAACAAATGGCAAAATAATAAAAGGAATATACAGCAAGCCAACAGCCAACCTCAAATTAAATGGAGAGAAACTCAATCCAATTCCTCTATAATCAGGGACAAGACAAGGCTGTCCACTCTCTCCATACCTCTTCAATATTGCCCTTGAAGTTCTAGCTAGAGCAATAAGACAACAAAAGGAGATCAAGGAATACAAATCGGAAAGGAAGAAGTCAAACTTTCACTATTTGGGGATGATATGATAGTCTACATAAGTGACCCAAAAAACTTTACCAGGAAACTCCTACAGCTGATAAACACCTTCAACAAAGTGGCAGGATACAAGATTAACTGAAAAAAAAATCTGTATCCCTACTATATACCGATGACACATTGGTGGAGAAAGAAATAAGAGAAAAGTCACCCTTTACAATTGCCACAAACAACATAAAATGCCTTGGGGTAACACGAACCAAAAAACATGAAAGGCATGTGCCAAAAGAATTTTGAGTCTCTAAAGAAAGAAATTAAGAAGATACCAGAAAATGGAAAGCTCTCCCATGCTATTGGACAGGTAGGATCAACATAGTAAAAATGGCAATCTTGCCAAAAGCAATCTACAGATTCAATGCAATCCCCATCAAAATCCCAACACAATTCTTCACTGACCTTGAAAGAATAATTCTCAACTTTATATGGAGAAATAAAAGACCCAGGATTGCCAAAACATCCCTGTAAAATAAAGGAACTTCTGGATGCATCACTATGCCTAACTTCAAGCTCTATTACAGAGATATAGTCCTTGAAAACAGTTTGGTATTGACACAAAAATAGATAGGTAGACCAATGGAATAGAATTGAAAACCCTCATATTAACCCACACACCTATGAGCACCTGATTTTTGATAAACAATCCAAATTTATACAATGGAGCAAAGAAAATATCTTCAACAAATGTTGCTGGCATAACTGTTTGCAAACATGTAGAAGACTGCAGTTAGACCCAAGCCCATCACCTTGCACAAAACTTAAGTCAAAATGGATCAAAGATCTCAACATAAATCCAGATACATTGAACCTATTACAAGATAAAGTGGGAAATACCCTTGAATTAATTGGTACAGGAGACCTCTTCCTGAACATTACACTTTTAGCACAGACACTGAGGTCAACAATTGATAAATGGGACCTCCAGAAACTGAGAAGCTTCTGTAAGGCAAAGGAGATTGTCAGCAAGACAAAATGGCAGCCCACAGACTGGGAGAAGATATTCACCAAATACACATCTGACAGAGGGCTGATCTCCAAAATGTACAAAGAACTCAAGAAGCTATTCTCCAAAACACCAAACAATCCAATTAAAACGTGGGTTACAGAAACAAATAGAAAATTCTCAACAGAGGAATCTACAATGGCTGAAAGACACAAAAGAAAGTGTTCAACATCCTTAGCCATCAGGGAAATCCAAATTAAAACAGCTCTGAAATACCATCTTACTCCTGTCAGAATGGCCAAAATCAAAAACACCAATGACACTTCATGTTGGATATGATGTAGAGAAAGGGGAACACTTCTCCACTGCTGGTGGGAGTGCCAACTTGTACTGCCACTTTTGAAATCAGTATGGCGACTCCTCCAAAAAATGAGAATCCGTCTACCACAAGATCCAGCAATTCCACTCCTAGGCATATACCCAAGAAGCACATTCATATAATAAGGACATCTATTCAACGATGTCCATAGCAGCATTATTTGTAATAGCCAGAAACTGGAAGCAGCCTAGATGCCTCTCAACAGAAGAATGGATAGAGAAAATATTGTACATTTACACAATGGAGTACTACTCAGAGGAAAAAAAAACAATGGAATCTTAAAATTTGCAGGAAAATGGATGGATCTAGAAGAAACCATTCTGAGCGAGGTATCCCAATCACAAAAAGACAAACATGGTATGCACTCACTCATATGTGCATTTTACACATAGAGTAGGGATTAGCAGCCTACAATCCACACTTCCAAGAAGCTAATAAACAAGGAGGACTCTAAGAGAAACATCTATGTTCCCCTGGAGACAGGGAGAGGGTCAAGATCTGCTCAGCAAATTGGGAGCAATAGAAGGGGGGAGTGAACTAGGAGAATGATAAGGGGAGAAGAAGAGGGATGCAGAGGACATGAGGGAGAAGAAAGTTTGAGTCAGGGGAAGAATAGATGATAACAAGAATGGAGATATCATACTAGAGGGAGATATTTTTGGTTTACAGAGAAATCAGGCACTAGGGAAATGTCTGGAGATCTACAAAGATGACACCAGCTAACAATCTAAGCAACAGAGGAAAGGCTACCTTAAATGCCCTCCCCTGATTATGAGATTGATGACTGACTTATATACCATCCTATAGCCTTCATCCAGCAGCTGGTGGAAGTAGAAGCAGACACCCACAACTAATCACCGAACAGAACTGGAATCCAGATGCAGAGAAGGACAAATGAAGAGCACCAGGGTCCAGATCAGGCTAATGAAACCCACAAAGAAGCTGACCTGAACATCCGGGAACTCTTGCTCCCCAGTCTAATAGCTGGAATACCATCATGGGAATTATCTAGACCCCAGGATCATGGGTTTCTGTGAGGAAACCTCAGAAATCTACCGGACCTCCTGTAGAAGTTCAGTACTTATCCCTAGCATACATTTGGGCTTTGGGAGCCCATTCTTTATAGAGGAATACTCCCTGAGCCAAGACTCAAGGGGGTGGGCCTAGGCCCTATCCCAAAGGATAAAATAGACTCTGATGACACCCTATGGAAGGCCTCACCATCCAGGGGGAGCAGAAAGGATATATGATAGATAGGGGTTCAGTTGCCAGGATCGGGGGTGGTAGCAGAAGAAAGGTGTGAAAAGGGAACCAGGATTGTATGTAAAACAATCCTGTTTCTAATTCAAATAAAAAAGTTGGAAAAAAAAGAAAGTAAAAAAATAAATTAAATAAACTTCAGTGTTTTCTCATCTATCACCTACTTCTCTTTCCTCACTAAAATTTCTCTTTCATAATATATAAATACCATGGCCTGAAGTTGCTGATCCTCAAAACAATAAAAGCATTTACATCAGTGGTTTTTTTCACACATATTCATCATGGAACCAAGAAATTATGTCTATTCTTGCTGTGTGGATACTTAACAGGGGAAAGTAGATTCTGTGTTAATCAGATAGAGAACAGGTATCTACATGATCAGCTTTTCTTTGCCACTTTTGACATTAGTAAAAATAGTAGTAGTTACTCTTATTTTTAAAGATTTTATATATTTATTATGTATACAACATTATTCTGCTTCCAGGTATATCTCCACATCCGAAGGGGGCACCAGATCTCATTACGGATGGTTGTGAGCCACCATGTGGTTGCTGGGAATTGAACTCAGGACCTCTGGAAGAACAACCAGTGCTCTTAACCTCTGAGCCAACTCTCCAGCCCCAGTAGCTACTCTTTTAACTGGAGAGTTCCATTAGAATCAGAGGTAAATTTACAACCATCTGTGTACTCAGCATTTATATTTGTCAAACAGTGGGACGGTTTAAGGTAATTCCAAGGGTTTTCTCTTTTTCTATGACCATTTAAATTACACATGGTTGAGAGTCATTGGCCTAATCTCTAAATCTTACTCAGAGTCTCCTACACAAAAAAACTATTACATCGCATGAGGTTGCTTGCATTTTATTCTATACAAATATAATCAAGAATTTAATGCATACCCAAGAACAAATAATGATAAGTATTTGTGTATGGATCTCTAACAAATTTTAATTTTTCTTGTTTTGTACATTTTCCTTTCTTTTGGGGGGGTTTTATTCATTTAATTTAGAAAGAACCTTATTTAACATATAAATGCCAGTTCCCTCTCCCTTCCATCCTCTCATACCACTCACTAACCTTCCATCCCACTCCCATCAACTCCCCAGGGTGGGTGAGTTCTTCCATGGGTGTCATCAAATTCTTTCACATCATTTGGGTTCAGGCCTAGGCCCTCCTAAATGTATCTGGACTGAGAGAGTATCTCCATGGGGAACGGGCTCCCAAAGTCCATTCACACACTAGGGATAAATACTCATTCCGCTGTAAGAGATCCATAGACTTCCCAGGCCTCCTAATTGGCACCCACATTCACAGGGGTTGGTTTTGTCAAATGCTGGTTCACCAACTTTGTGACTGGAATCCTTGTGCTCTTACTTTGTCACGTCACCTGTTTCTGTGGGTTCCTCCAGCAAAGTCTTGACCCCTTTGCTCATCCATCCTCCCACTCTATTACTGTATTCCAGGAGTATGGCTCAGTGCTTAGCTGTGCGTATCTGCTTCTACTTCCATCAGGTACTGGATGAAGGCTCTGGGATGGCATTTGAGGTAGTCATCAATCAAATTATAGGGGAAGGGCTTTTAAGATAGCCTCTCCACTATTGCTTAGGTTCATCCTATAGGTCTTTGGGCCTTTGCCTAGTGCCAGATTTCTCTTTAAACCTATAATGGCTCACTGAATTATGGTATCTCTTTTCTTTCTCTCCTCTATTCTTCCCCCAACACAGTCATCCTGATCCCTCATGTTCTCCCCCCCACCTCTTCCCACATTTTATGTTTCCTCCTTCCTCTCCCCCATGCTTCCAATTTCTCAGGAGCCCTTGTCCCTTTCTGCTTCCCTGGGGAGAACCATGTACTTCTCTCTTAGGGTCCTCCTTGCTTCCTAGCTTCTCTGAAGGTATAGATTGTAGGCAGGTAGTACTTTTCTCTATGTCTAATATCCATATATGAGTGAGTACATACCATGCTTGTCTTTCTGTTACTGGGTTACCTCATTCACGATGATTTCTATTTCCATCCATTTGCCTCTGAATTTCAAGATTTCATTTTTTCCCCACTGAATAATACTACATTATGTAAAAGTATGTAAATGCCACATAGCATTCCATCCATTCTTCAGTTGAGGGGAATCTAGATTGCTTCCAGGTTCTGGCTATTATAAACAATACTGCTATGAATGTATTTGAACAGCTGTCCTTGTTGTATGATTGTTCATCCTTTGGATTTATGTCCAAGAGTGGAACTGCTGGATCTTAAGGTAGAATGATTCCCATATTCCTGAGAGACAGCCATACTGATTTCCAAAGTGACTGTACAATTTTGCACTCCCACCAGCAGTTGAGGAGTGTTCACCCTTCTCTACATTCTCTCTAGCATAAACTGTCATTGGTGTTTTTCATTTTGGCCATTCTGACAGAAGTAAGATCGTATCTCAGAGTTGTATTGATTTGCATTTTGCTGATGGCTAAGGATGTTGAGCATTTTAAGTGTCTTTCAACCATTTTAGATTGCTCTTTGAGAACTCTCTACTTAGTTCTGTACCCCAATTCTTAATATATATATTGGAAGGCTGAATACATCAGGTGGCTTCTGTCAGCTCTATTCTTTGACTTGTGCATGAATAGAAATACTATGTTGTGGCTATGTTTATATGTCTGTATTGTGAATGTGAATATGTGCATTCCTAAGATACATGCAATTTTCATGTTCAAACTTTTAATGATTCCAACATTTTATTCAGGATATTGTTCTGCACTAGCTAACTATTTTTGCTACTATGTAATCTATGTTTCTAAAATAAAGAGCACTTTAATTCACTAGCTAGTGTTCAGTATTCTGTTATACAAACAGTGGTTTGTTTATTCTTCTACCCATTGATGTTTAGCACTGATCATTTATTCACTCAAATTTAAAATACCTCAGTATTTTATTTTAAGTCATATTGTTTAATTCCACACAAGTTCTTAAAGGGACAAACCCAGAAAGTGAACTTGTGCTGAGGTGAAAGCATACCGTAATCTTCCCTTCTCCCTTTTTCCATCTGCCAGATTGCTCATGAAATGAGTGCAGGAATCCACAAAATTGCCAGCTTATGATGAGGACTCTTTCTGCCAGGCACTCTCAGTGACATTTGTTACTGTCAGCTCTTTAATTTTTCCATGAATCAGATGGATGTAAACTAATGCCTCATTGTTTTAATTTGCATTTTATGGGTGGATATTAAAAGGAACATCTGTTCAACTATTTATAAGCCATTTGGATGTTCATGTCTGTGAAATGCTGTTAATATCCCCTGTATTTTCTACTGGAATGCCTCAGTCTTTGTTATTGCTTACTGATGTTCTTTACATATTTGAGATATCTACTATGTATTTGTTATGAAAATATCTGTTGTGAGTCAATTGTTAACATTTTCATCTTGTTCATTCTGTGTATATCTTGGGATCATGAGAAATTTGGTGTTTTTTAATTTTTATGTTGAGTCCATCAGTATTTTTCTTTTTTGGTTTATAAACACTTTTGTTTGTTAATAAATCTAATCCAATATATACAAATTCTATAATGGATTTTTTTGTAAAATATGAAAATATGACTTTCCAATGAAAAACCGACTCAAGAATTTATTTATAGTATGAATTTGGTTCTTGTGTTAATTTTTAATTAATACATGACATGGTTCCCCTAGCATTTAGCTATTTTTCACATGTATTATTTTGTCACTAAATTTTCATGTTGCTTAGTGAAATGTATAATTCTGAAAACAGAAAATACTCTGTTAGCATATAATTTTCCTCCATGTAATGCAGCTTTCATAACATTAAGAGTCTTTATTAACTTTGTTAATTGATTTATTTTAAGTAATTGACACATTGGTACCTGATGTAAAATGTATGTTCAGAAAAGTATTTATGGAATAACATGTGGATACATCATTCCTCATTTGCAAGTTATTCAATATCTCCAACCCCATTCAATGTCCTTTTTAAATTTTTTATCCATGAAGTAATTTGCTTAACTTCTGTGAGCCATAATTGACAATTGATAATTCTATGAGAAATGCACTGCATACTCAGGAAATGTGGAGCCAAAGTCCATTTTCATGGGATGTGTGCATTTACCTAAGAACAACACTTGTTTTTTTTTTCCATCCTAACAGATGTTATTCATTTTTTGCTTTTGTCCTGAAGAAAAGCAGATTTTTATGCCACTCATACATTACAGAATTTTTAGGTTACCTTTTAAATACATTTTCTTTCTTTGCAATTTGTTTGAGAATTTTATACCTGCATAAAATTGTGCCTCTCTTTTGAAAACAAATAGGAACCACTACATATATAATATTTTCTTTGTGATAATACTGCTATATCTTCCAGTCACCCTTCCAACAACTTCTTGTCATATATGTGCTCTGTTAGTGCTGCCTGTATGTGCATGGGTTGGGGGACATCCACCAAGCCTACCAGTGGCTACAACCTCAAACACAAATAACTTCTCATTTAAGGGCAGGCTCCATAATCTCCTCCCTTATCCATGCAAAATTCAAAAATTTAAATATTACTAATTTTTAAATGGGATATTTAAGAACAAACTAATTTGATGTAACAAATGTTGTCAGATTTATTATTAGCTGGTAATTTTAATTATTTTGAATCATAATTCTCCTGAGTTTTCTACAGGGACAATCAGGTGTGTGTGTGTGTGTGTGTGTGTGTGTGTGTGTGTGTGTGTGATTGAGTATTGGAATGTTTTTTCATACAATGCATTATGATTACAGTTTGTCTTCCACAACCCATCCCACATTTTCCCCATTTTCACATGAATCAAATTCCCTGACCTTTGTGTCTCTCTCTCTCTAGAAAGCAAAAAGGAAAACAAACAAGTATAAACAAAGAAAGAAAGAAAGAGCCCAAGAAATGTACATCCTCACAAAATGTAAATCCACAAAATTCTAAATTAGGTACCATAATATACAAGCATAAGGCCATTAAGACAAAAATGCCCAAACACAGCCATATGACTGAAAAAGCCTACCAAAATACTTTGGCTAATTACATACCAAGTAAACAATAACTTGTGTGTACTTTTCTTTCAAAATGTTGGATACTCATTTTGATGTCTGTGTAGACTGACACATACTGAAATATTTTTGAGAAGCACAGCAATACATTTTATATCACATATTTTATTATATTATTTTCACTTATTTCCTCAAATATGTAACTATTTTTATATTTTCTCTCGAGAAACAGAAGTATTAAAACTATTCTGGTCCTACTAATCATTACTTGGATTATAATCCATGAATTATATTTTTATTTAGTGCTAAATGCAAAAAAATGTTTAATTATTGTGTGTTTAATTTTTTAGACTGTAAGATACTTAGAAACTTGTTCTATTTTCAAATAGTCTATAGCTTATATTTTAAGAAACATGCATTAACTCTTGTGTTCAAAATGCATACATGAGAGTCCTGAGCTTCAAGGAATGTGATGGTCACATATGAGCTCACAGTTGACATGCCACACACGACATCTTGTATGCTATTCAAAAGTGTTTTCCCTGGTTCCTCCTTTAAGTCCACCTTCTTTGAAGAGCCCCAATCTCAGACCTCCATTTCAACACTCTTCTACTCATATCCCAAACTTCCTGATTCCTACCAATAGGAATATATTATTGAGACCGGAAAGAAAGAAGAAACATCTAAAGGGTGTGGATCTAATAATATGCATTTTTCAGAAAATAAATTATTCAGCATGCTTGAAAGTATGTGTAACATAGAGGAACACTCCCTGAAGCAAGACACAGAGGGGTGGGCCTAGACCCTGTCCCAAAGTATATGATAGACTCTGATGAGCCCCTATGAAATGCCTCACCCTCCCTGGCAAGCAGAGAGGATATGTGATAGGTAGGATATTAGTTGGGGGGGATGGCAGGGGAGGCAGGGAGTGAGTGGGAACTGGGATTGACAAGTAAAACAATCTTGATTCTAATTCAAATAAAAGATAAAATATGTGCAATACATTGAAAGGTTACCAGATAGGTTTTTATATAATACAAGCTCCATAGGCATATTTTCCTGTTATATTTGAAAGACTAGAAAATAATTTAGCAAAACTAGCTAATGAACATATTTTTTCTGTATGTAGAAACTTTCCTTTAACAAACAGCATGGATAACTCAGGCTTTCAGCCAGCAAGATGATTCAGTGGGCAGAAGGCACTTGCTACATAATCCTGAAAACCTAAGTTCTAGGCTCCTAACACATGTAAAGACAGAAGGAGAGAATTCACTCTTCCAATATTGTACTCTTACCTCTACATGTGCATACCCACATATATCCAATCACATAATGAATACACATATGTGTGTATACACACAAAAATAAAATAAAAAAGTTAAAAATAAATAATCTTCGGGCTTGGGTAACCTTAGCAATGAGATAGCATTAAGACAATAAGACTCTGAACTGCATATACACAGTCCTGATGTCCTTATATTAGCAATATTTCTGTAATGATCAACCATGCAGACAATAAAGCAATCAAAGATAATGAATCAAGTGCTAGACAGAGAGGCAGATGAATAAGTGCAATTTTAGAGCAAAGAAATTGTAATAGTCTAAAAGTGGATACATGCCATTATATTTTGTTTAAAATTTTGTAATATTTAATGCCAAAAGAGAGCCAACCCTGAACTACAGGTGTTGGATCATCAGGAAAAGTGAATATAAGAATGTCAACTCATGCAAACATACCAATCCATTTGGAGATGTTGGGACTAGGAGAAGCTGTGCTCACCTGGGAACAGGGACAGGAAGGAATCTAAATATTTGTCTCAGTTGTAATTTGAGTATAATTTTGTTTCATAATACAAAGAGTAATAAAATAAATAATGGGTGAATTTATTGCTTATGAAATTAATTTTAACTCAACTAAGTTGATATTTGTGGTGATATGAATGAGAATGCCTCCCCCCATAAGCTCATGTACTTGAAATCTTGGTCACTAGTTAGTGGAACTGTTTGGAAAGAATTAGGAGTTATGATTTTGTTGGAGGTAGTGTATAACTAGGGGTGGACTTTAAGATTTAAAAAGCCTACATAATCCCAAGTTAGTGTTACTGTTATTGTAATTCTCTCTCTCTATCTCTCTCTCTCTATCTCTCTCTCTCTTCCTCCCTTGATCTCTCTTCCCACGTCTATTTTTTTTCTCTCTGCTTCATGCTTATCAGTTATAAACCTTTAGCAAGTGCTCCAGGTCATGCCAGTTGGCCTGATGCCTTGCTAACCTCCATTATTGTCATGGATTCTGGAAATGTGAAACCCCGAATTAAATGCTTTCTTGTATAAATTGCCTTATAAGTTGCCTCATGATGTTTTGTCATGAAAATAGACAACTAAGTAGTTCAGAGGTCCAGTAGTGTGCCAGGCATGACCATGATATTTTGTTCTGTTTTGTTTTGGTGGGGAGGAGTGAAATGGTTGGGACTCTAAATTAGGAAGTCAGTTGAAAGCAGGGTTTAATGTGCCAGTAACATCTTAGAAGACAATAGTACTAAAAGTAATGTAGACTATGGATCCCAAGCTCAAGAGGTTTCCAAGGCAAACATTCCCAACTGGATTAGACATTATTCTTGTGTTATTTCAGACAAAGAATCTGGTTTCTTCTTGCCATTGTCTTAAGAATCTGTCTGAGGCTACAGCTGATGGAAGTAGAAGCAGACACCCACAGTTAAACACTGAACTGAATGGAGACCACTGCCATAGTGATCATGGATCACTCTGAAAGTGTAAGCCACAACAAATTATTTCATCTGGAAGTTGCCTTTGTCCTGTTTCTCTACCAAAGAAATTGAAAATAACAAAGATAAGCACAGACAACTC
Source organism: Cricetulus griseus (assembly GCF_003668045.3). Taxonomy (NCBI): domain Eukaryota; kingdom Metazoa; phylum Chordata; class Mammalia; order Rodentia; family Cricetidae; genus Cricetulus; species Cricetulus griseus. The sequence continues at coordinate 158,872,530 of NC_048598.1, forward strand.
AGGAACCAAAGCCCTAGAAAAGTCATCCTCTGTGTTCAGTAGTCAATATTTTACTGATAGATAAAGAAAAGAGGAATAAATGAAGGAATGATCTGAACCAACTCAATCTGAACAAAATGAGTACCACACAATGAGCTAATGAGTCAAAGTGAAGGAAAATGGCCCCTAACCAGAAGGTTATTAACATGTTTGTCTATACTTTAACTTTCTTTCCATACCCTAAAGCATGTCAATTGGCAATAACTCTGAAAATAATAATAGTAAATATCATGAATGTCAATTGTGCTTTGAAAATTTCATAGATGTAAATGATGCATTATAATGACTTTCCCCTTCTTCTCTCTTATATCATTCCTCTTATGCAGGCAAGCTTCTTTTCTTTCATAAAAATCCCTGTCTGTTGTTCATGACTTTGTATTCTGTTGAGTTTATACCTTGAGTTTATACTTTGATGCCTGTGCAATTTCACCTTTGGACATGTCCTCTGCAGTCAGAAGGGTTCACCAGGGTGCACAATACCAGATACCATGCTTCTGCCTTCCAGAATCTGTAAGTTGCCAATAGTTCAGAAATAAGTGTTAGCAATCTGTGAATTCCTACACCATTCATAGTATGGCATTGTTAATAGAAGGGAAAAAGAAGGAAGGAAGGAAGGAAGGAAGAAAGAAAGGAGAAAGAAAGAAAGAAAGAAAGAAAGAAAGAAAGAAAGAAGGAATGAGAGAAATTTCAAGATGTAGTAGAAAAATCTGCAAAACAAAAAAATAGTATTCATACTAAACATATAATAATGTGAGTATGCATGCATCTGGAGGCAAAAGAGAGAGAGAGAGAGAGATGCAAAGTGCCTTCAAGATGCTGAATGTCTTCATCTATTATTCTACACCATATTCCCTTAATGCAGAATTCCCAGACCATATTCCCAGAACCATTCACTGGAATGGAAGATCACCATTTAAGCCAAGTTGACTAGCTAATGAATTTCTGACATCTGCCAGTGTCAGCCCCCTAACACTGAGGTTACAAGGAATAAGCACATCTTGCCATAGCTATTATTCACAGGTGAGATGGAGATTTGAATGCAGGCCTTCCTATTTGCATAGCAATTGACCTTACACACTGTCCAAGTTAGGCTTCTGTTGCTATTATAAAAATCATGACTTTAAGCAAAGAAGAAAAAAGGTTTTATTTGACTGAAAGGCAACAACAGTTCATCCCTATCTAGGGAATTGAGGGTAGAAGAGCAAGGCAGGAACTGTAACAGAGACATGGAGGAGTTCTGTTGACTGGCTTGCTTTTCCCAGCTTGTGAAGATAGCTTTCTTATATAACCTGGACCCACATGTGCAATATAAACTAGCAATCACAAAAAATATCCCGTATAGATACCCACAGATCAGTCCGTGTATTGGAGACAATCCTTGCTCAACTGAGGTTATAAATATAAGTAAGGAGGAATTACTAAGAAACAAGATTAGACAGAGATAGCTAAAAAGCATTTATTGCTTGTGTGTCCAGTCCATCTTGGTTAGTATTATAAAAATGTTAATGCCTAGAGATGTTGCAGATAGCTGAACCACAGTAACTCAGTCCAGAGTAATAAGTACAAAATTTTTAAAAACTCGGCTAGAAACACCTTTAATCACAGCACTTGGGAAACAGAGAAAGGTGGATTTCTGTGTTCAAGGCCAGCCTGGTCTACAGAGTGAGTTCCAGGACAGCCAGAGCTACACTGATATATCCTATCTCAAAAAAAAAAAAAAAGAAACAAACAAACAAAAAAGGAAGAGGAAGAGGAAGAGAAGGATAAAGAAGATAAGGAGAAGAAAGGAGGCAGAGGAAGAAGAGGAGAAAGCCCATTTTTCTAAGATACACTATTGGTAGATAGCAACAAATCCTATGCTACTTGAGTCCAAGTTTGAAAGTCAAAGGATGACTCTCTTTCATGGCTCTGCAGTTGTCCCAAACAAGAAAAACAAATCCGAAAGCAAAGGCAGTGACTGTGTGCAGTCACTGTGGTCTCTGCTTGTGCAAGCTTGTAAAAGCCATTGTTAAATTTTCAAGAATACTACAGAGAAGTTGTTTGGCAACTAAGTTATATAAAATTATAATTAAATTATATCTAAAATAAAGCTAACTATATCTTCCAGAAAAAAATCTCGGCTAGAACTCATTTTTTAAAAATTCTAAAAAATTCGGATGTTTTGTTTTTTGATTTTTGTTTTCTCCTTTGGATGGATATGTAATGCATTTGTTTTCATAGATTATAGAAACTTAAATTCAGGGGCAGCACACTTCAAAATATCCTGATTTTTTGATGCTAGATAAAAAGAGAAGAAAGACTCATTTTTCAATAAAAAAAGTAAAAAGGGATATCACCATTAATAAAGGTTGATGGTAACCAAGAAAAATAATTAAAGTATAAATAGGTTTTAAAAGCTGAAGAGGAAAAAAAAAAACCCTGCTGCAGAGTTTAGAATTTGAAAATGGCCAGAATCAATTCATAGTTTCTTGCATGTAGACAGTATTGAGCTGTCTGCTACTTAGTGGTGGAAGGAGAAAGCAAATGTTGAGAGTATATTTAAAAAAGAGTAAATCAGAAGGACACAGAGCGTTATCTCTCTTCTTCCCACCCTTCTTTCTCAAAGTGTTTTGCAAGTAAGTTATCACCACAAGCCAAAAAGAAAATGGAAATAAAAAAGCAGTACAAGGCTTCATTAAAAATCAAACAAAATGCAATTCCTCATACTGCTCATGACAAAACTGGTGATTAACTGCAAAGTCACTCAAAACTGGGATGACCTAGCCAGGAATAAATGTGTTAGATGGCAATCTTATGGAATAAAGTGCCAACTAGATAAACAGCTGTCATTCTTAATTTAAGTGACATGTTTAAAAAGAATGCTGTGTCAAAAGAAATTGTTTTCCCTAATAAAGTGAGAAGAACTGTGCTATTTATCATGGTTTATATGTTATCTACTAATTTATTTCCCTGTACCCTCAGAATTTGGGCAACCAATGATGATCAAGCATGCATCCAGTGGCTTACATGAAGATACTGTGTATCAGAGAGAATCACAAAGAAGGAAGGTTTGTGCCAAGTATAAAGAAAAATAAACTATTATAATCCTGCACAAAAATATATTTAATGTCCAGAGGCATTGCACATCACTGTGTTAAGAGTAGAGGTTCAGGGTTGTTATTAGAGTCCTATATACATAACCAATTATAATGAGCCAAAGATTCCTTTCCTATTTCAGTGTCTGTTCAAAGTCCTCATCTGCCAGCATGAAGATGGAAAATGCTAAAAGAATGAGGATGCTTCAGAGATACAGACATGCATAAATTACATAGTATTGGTTGTAAATGTTAGTTCTGCTTATTTATTTGCTTTTATTTATTTTCTGTAAATGTCAAAATGTCAATGGAAAATAATTGCACATACTAATCTCTTAGCCAACAGAAAGAGCAGAAGAAACATTTATTTCCAACATAAGTTTTCCACATATGCCAGACTTACTTGTGTTGTGCACCCCAGAAACTAACATCATACGAGTAAGTAATACAAGTTGAGACAATCCGTGCTTCTGTTTCTTTTTTTTTTCTTGTGACTGTTAAAAGTTTCTATAATCTCACTATGCTTTATGTATGTAACAGAATACAGATTCCACAAGGTAATTCCAGATGTCAAATATAGTGGCTTTGAAATTACAGTGCAGAAGATAAATTAGGCCAAGCTGTCTTTCCATTGCAATTTATTAATGCTATTGAGTATGCAGTGCCTGGCAGATTTACAGGTGGCAGAAATAAAAGATTAATTGTTTTACTTTATTTATGCCTAGGATGTAACTGAGAACTAACTAATTTGATTCCCATCAGTAATCTGTTTCCTTTTGTCATTTCCAACACCTGTCCTTCTACTAATCCATCCTTCTGTTTAAGATTATTTGGCACTTGGAAAAACTCCTACATTTTACTCACATGTGTGGTACTAGTAACTTTTGAAACTTTCCCCTTTGCCTTGATTTACTCTTAGTTAAAAAAATACATGCTTTCTAAAGATGTTAGTGCTTTACCATAACTGTATATTTTTTCTTTCTATTCCTTTTAAAGAGAAAAGCAAACCAAGGAGAAAACACAGAACAGTTACTACTGCAAATACTTTATCTCTTTCACCTTCAATTGTTAGTTTAGACCTTGTAAAGATTTTACACACCTTTTTTTCTTTCTTTCTTTCTTTCTTTCTTTCTTTCTTTCTTTCTTTCTTTCTTTCTTTCTTTCTTTCTTTCACCCAGAGAGAGGAAAGTCAATGGTGACCACATATCTGTTAAGTTATTTACATGGGACTATAAACATATTTGCATTTATTTATCTAATTTTTATTTCTTAAATCTCTAACATTTGAATGAACCTATCAAATATCAGTCAAGAAACTTATCATACGTGCTCATGCTAAACCTATGCCATCATTGTAAGAAATATGAGATCCCATATTTGAAAGGGAGAAGCTGTGTATATTGTGTGCGAATGCTGAAAGGTCACTACTGTGTACCTGTGAATTTTCACCATTTGCCTGATAATCTCGTTATAATTTACAGGTATAAGTTTTTTTTAAATGATAAATACCAGTTAGGACTCATCAAACCCTCCTTTAGAAACATGACAAGAGTCTTATTCAGGCTCCAGCAGTATTTAGAGTTGAATGAATTAACAAGCCAATAATGGAGGTCTCCTCCTGAGAACAAAGGCTATCCTGGGACCTGCATCCACCTCTTCTTTAGCTTTCATTATGGAAGTTCTGCCTATGTTCACTCTATGTTTGTTCTATTTCAGTTCATATTTGACTTTTAATCATGGAATGTGGCACAGGGATTGAATAAAATTGGTAGAAAGTTGGGAATTATATCACAGAGTGTCTGGGTGATAAAAACTTGAACATTACGCCTGTGTTAATGAACAGAACTATTTTGAAATAAATGATAAAATTTAATATGTTGCTACTATGGCCAGCAAGTATAAGGAAAGTTTGGAAGACAATAACAGAAGCTCTAAAACATCCACAACTGGGGATTGTTTTCCGGTATCAGGCTATATGCAATCATTATATTCAGAAAACCATATCAAGAGAGAGAAAAGGATAGACTCTAATCATGTTGAGAGTGCAGATCTGAACTGGTCAGTGATAAACAGATGGGGAAGGTGTGAATTATAAACAACCTCCAATAGTCTTTTCATGGAGGTTGATCAGTTTGAAGAGTTCCAAAATAGGAAAAAGTGAATGCAATCCTCAGCTGGGCTGAGAGGCACATGTGGCATGGGCAAAAGGTAATGAGTGACTCTTTAAAGAAATGTTATCTGTCACTTGGACTATCTAGAGTTGCAATAACAGAAGAACAAAGATGACAGAGATAGGATCTAATCTTATAAATAAGTTTCATGGAGGCAACACAAGTCACAACAAAATTTACTTAAAAGACAAAATAAATATGCAGAAGTATGGGAAGAACCCATGGAAAAGAAAACAATGTATTCAAAAGCCTCATAAGGCTGTATGTTTCCAGTAGAAAGAGTGGGTGAGAAGGTCTAAAACCTCTAAAACTGCCACGAGAGTAGTGGGAGTATTATGCCCACACAACATTTACTGAGGTGCAATGAGGATGAAGAAGTACAAAACAGAGACCTAAATGGTACACTAGGTCTTTAAGAATTCTAACTTCAGGAAATATGCCAGCTTTGGCAAGACATGACTTGGAAGACAATTTTTTTGTTGTTGTTGTTTATGAGCAACCCCACTCCAAATTTGCAAGTTAAAAGAAAGGGTGCTCATACACTACAGTGAAGAAAACTTGTGTATACTGGAAAGGAAGGCAGGTTCAAGAATATAAAATATGGGCAAAAGAGACAATACATATGTCCTCTCCCTGAAAGGGTTTGCTCAGGGACATTCAGCTATGACCCTCTCACAGAACCCTCTTGGCTAAATTTACCCTTTGACCAAGACTTCATAATAATATAGAGTAGGATATCATTAACACAAGAAATGGAGAATAAAAATGAAGCTATCATTTCTCACAGAGGTGTTTAAAAATAGCTTTATCATTCATCCAGTTATCACACGGAAAAAAAGATCCTTTGCTTTGGAATCACATGCCTTTGTGTTGAGTTCTGCCATTGTGGCAGTGAAGTTTGTGGTGCAGTTGTGTTTTAATTAAGATTATACCCCAAGCAGACAGACTTTCTTTAAATGTCTTGTTTTTATAAAATGCCTGTGTTTCACTGATTCTGAAGGAATCTATGGATACAGTACTGGGTTTTCTTTTTTAAAAAATTGTCTTATCATGAACCTCATTAAGCTCAAATCTTGTCCCTGTTGGAATTTATTTACTATGTATAATTATTCTTGGAACCAAAGTGCTACATAAATAGTAAGGACATTTGAATTTTTCATGTTTATTTACATTTAGTCTTTTAGTGATTATTGTCCTAATGCATTGTTTATAATTCTTTTAGATGAGAATTAATGAGCTTTCAGCAAAGGTTTGGGGATTTAAAACTTCATTTAAATGTTTTTTACATTAGTATCCAGAATGAAAAAAACAGTTTTTCTAAGGCTTCTCATACTGTAATTTTGATCGATGGTCAGAAATTGAATAGTTCTTTTTCATTTAAACTTCTTTTTCATATTACCTCAATATATTTAAGAGTTATTTTATATTTCAAGGATTCTAATTCACTTTATCACTTTAAACTTTATGCAAAATTGGTGTAGCAAAGTTTATTTTATTATTGTGTTATTACAGAACTGATTCAATGACACAAAAGTAAGATTACTCTCCCAAATCAAAAGAAATGGTGTTAGATTTTATATAAGAATAAAACATCTTTAATCCATAAATATTCTGTCTTATTCTGTAGGAATGTACGTGGTGCCATGGTAAAGACAACTTAAACACATAAAATTAAAAAAATAAAATGGGATCTGAATATGATGGTATTAGCTAGAATCCCAGCACTCAGAAGGTAGAGTAGGGGGATAATACATTGAAAGTCAGCATGGACCACATAATAATACCATGTTTCACTCATGAAAATTAATCAATCAATAAATAAAAATAAATAGATGATATTGCAGTGTAGCTCAATACAGGTAAAGTTAGGGATGTTTCTCTAGATTTAATTAACTGTCCTGGTCACTTTATAAGCATACTTGAGGTTCTTCTCAGAACACTTTACACTCACAGTGGCAATTTTGAGGTGATTTAGAAGGGATTATCATTTTAGGGACAGACATTGAAGAAATTTGTTTTATGCTATAAGCTATCATCATCAGTATTATCATTATCATTAATTGGCAGAGAATTAAACCTAGGGCCCCGGTGCTGCCTGGAAAGCTCTAAGTACCTGAAGCAGCCTCTTTGTATCTTTTTCCCTCATTTATTTTAGTACTTTGGGAATTTTATACTTTACACTTTGATAATATGTCTGTCCTTCCCCTATTCCTCCCTGACCTTTCCAACACCTTCCCTGTCCACCCAAATCTGTGCTTATTATGAACCATCAAATATAACTTGTGTTCTTCATGGGTCCTTGGATACATGGCCTTTAATGGATGGGTCCCATTTTAAAGAAAACAGATTGTCTCTCTTCTAAAAGCTATCAACTCTCAACATATCCTTAGTTAGGGGTGGAATTTCATGCTAGAATTTGTCTGGCTTGATACTGTATAAATCTTATGTATGCTGTTTTGACTGCTGTGAAATCATAGGTGTCACTGTCCTTCTGTGTCCAGAATTTTCTTTTAGTCATTCACTGCTCTTTTCTTATAGCCATCCATCACTATATTAACATATTCCCCAAACTTTTCATTTCATTACTGAGTCTTGAGGTGAGAGGGTATGATACAGATGTCACATTTAGGGCTGAGAATTCAACCTCTTACTCTGCACCTTAACCTGTTGTGGGTCTTTGGGTTAATTGGCCTCTATTGTAAAAAGAAGCTTCTTTGGTGTGGGCTGAGTGAATCACTAATATACAAAGTTCTCTCTGATACTTATGGGAAACACCGAAGTTGGTTCAAAACAAGCCAAGAACAAGTTCTCAGCACAAAGGTAATTTATTTGTCCCAGAAGGGACAGAGAACAGGGATAAGAGACAAAAACATGAGATAGAGGAAGAGGGAGAAGGGAACAATGAAGGGAGGTTAAAAGGACTAGAGGAGAGAGCAGATATTTGTTTTAGAGGGAAGGAACAAAGGACTGCTTCTGGATAAAGAGGAGACAGATATGGCCCATAGGCAAATGGTGCTTTATAAAAGTAAAAGGGTAGCCCTGTGTTAAGATAAGATGTTTAATGTTAATTGAGCATGATAGTTAAGTGAGCAAAAGGGATCTTTTGATTTCTGGGCCACAATACTTCAATAGCTGAACCCTGGTACTTATCCTTGGGAGGAGTAAGTGAACAAATAAGGAAATATATCTTGGTGGCTAGCTTTAAGATTGTAATCTAGGATTCTGGCTTTGCCCTTCCATCCTCCAGTTGAGAGATGAGTCCCCAGGGCTATCCTAGGCCACCTCCCCCTCTGAACTCCCTGACTTGAGGCTCTCAGATGCTTCCTGCCACCAAACCCTCAAAGAGGGATGTGGAGGCAGAGCAAAACAGCCAGTTTCATCAATAGCCATTATGATCTTGCCCTCCATCCTCTAGTAGAAAGTCTTTCTGGAAAAACTCACACAAAATACCACCACAAAAAAGGATAATGGATAAAAAAAAAAATCAACAATCAATGGTCATTGATATCCCACAATATTAATGGTCTTTACTCACCTATAAAAAGACAAAGGCTAACAAAATGGATACAAAAACTGGATCCATCATTCTGCTGCATGTAAGAAATGCAACTCACCTCCAAAAAGAGTGGTTACCTCAGAATTAATGGTTGGGAAAAGATTTCCAATCAAATGTGCCTAGGAAGAAAGCAGGTGTAGTTATCCTAATATCTAACAAATTAGTCTTTGAACTAAAATCAATCAAAAGAGATGAAGAAGGTAGTTTCATATTCATCACAGGAAAAATCCAGCAGTATGAAGTCTCAATTCTGAATACACCGGCACCCACATTCATGAAAGAAACATTACTAAAACTAAAAATCACACATTAATTCCCACACACTTATAGTGGGCGACTTCAACACCCCACTCTCACCACTAGACAGGACTACCAGACAGAAATTTAACAAATAAACAAAGGAACTGGGGCTGGAGAGATGGCTCAGAGGTTAAGAGCACTGACTGCTCTTCCAGAGGTCCTGAGTTCAATTCCCAGCAACAACATGGTGGCTCACAACCATCTATTATGAGATCTGGTGCACTCTTCTGGTTGCAGATATACATGGAAGCAGAATCAATCAATAAATAAATCAATACAATCAATCAATCTGTAAATAAATAAATAAAATCTTTTAAGAAGAAACAAAGGAAGTAACAAAAGTTATGACTCATTTAATTTTAACAGATCTCTATAGAACATTCCATCCAAATACAAAAGAATATAGCTTCTTGTCAGCACCACATGGAACCTTCTCTAAAATCAACCACATACTGGGCAATAAAGTAAACCTCAACAGGTACGAAAAAATTGAAATAATCCCCTGTATTTTATTGGACCACCATGGCTTAAAATTAGAATTCAACAACACCACAAATTGCAGAAATCACACAAACACATTGAAATTGAACAATGCTCAATTGCATCACTTATGGAAGAAATAAATAAAGCAATCAGAGAATTCCTAGATTTCAATGAAAATGAAGGCACAATATAATCAAATCTATGGGACACTCTAAAAGCAGTTCTAAAGAGAAAGTTCATAGCACTAAGTGCCTACATGAAGAAACTGGAGAATAGCAACAGTAGAGACTTAACAGAACACATAAAAGCTCTAGAACAAGAAGAGATAAACACACCCAGGAGGAGTAGATGCCAGGAAATAATCAAACTGAGTGCTGAAATCAATGAAGTAGAAACCAAAAAAAAAAACATACAAAGAATCAATTAAACAAAGAAATGATTCTTTGAGAAAATCAACAAGATAGACAAACCTTTATCCCAGCCTAACCAAAAGGCAGAGAGAGAATATACAAATTAATAAAATCAGAAATGAAAAGAGGCCATAACAACAGATAGTGGGGAAATGCAGAGAATCATCAGGTCATAGTATGCAAACCTGTAATCTACAAAATTGGAAAATTTAAAGCAAGTGGAAAATTTTCTGGAGAGATATCATTTACCAAAATTATAACAAGAACAGATAAACAATTTAAACAGGCCATTAACCGCTAAGGAAATAGAAGGAGTCATCAAAAGTCAACCAAACAAAAGGAGCCCCAGGACCAGATGGTTTCAGTTTAGAATTCTACCAGAAATTCAAAGAAGAGCTAATACCAGTGCTCTTCAAATTGTTCCACACAATCGAAGCAGAAGGATCATTGTCAAACTCTTTTTATGAGGCTACAATTACATTTGTACCCAAACCACACAAAGATACAAATAAGATATAGAATTATAGACCAATCTCCTGAATTAACATTGATGCAAAAATACTCAATAAAATACTGGCAAATCAATTCCAAGAACACATCAGAAAAATCATACACCATGATCAAATAGGCTTAATAGCAGGGATGCAGGATGGTTCAACATAGGAAAATCCATCAATTTATTCCACCATATAAGCAAACTGAGAACGAAAGACAACATGATCATCTTACTAGATGCTGCAAAACGCTTTGACAGAATTCAACACCACTTGATGATAAAGGTCTTGGAAAGATGGTGGATAACATGAACATACATAAACAAAATAAAAGAAATATACAACAAACCAACAGCCAATATCAAAATAAATGGAGAGAAAGTCAAGGTGATTCCTCTAAAATCAGGAACAAGACAAGGTTATTCAATCTCTCCTTACCTTTTCAATATTGTACTTGAAGTTCTTGCTAGGACAATAAAACAAGAAAAGGAGATCAAGGGGATACAAATTGGAAAAGATGAAGTAAAAATTGCACTATTTGCAGATGATATGATAGTATATATAAGTGACCCTAGGAATTCTACCAGGGTACTCCTACAGCTGATAAACACTTTCAGCAAAGTATCAGGATACAAGATTAACTCAAAATATCAGTAGCCCCAATATATATGCAATAAAGGGGCTAAGAAGGAAATCTAAGAAACATCACCCTTTAAAATTGCCACAAACAACATAAAATATATTGGGATAACTCTAACCAAACATGAAAGACCTGTATGACAAGAGCTTTGAGTCATTAAAAAAAAGAAATTAAAGAAGATAACAGAAAATGGAAAGAACTTCCATGCTCTTGGATAGCTAGGCTCAATATAGTAAAACTCCCATCACAATTCGTCACAGACCTTGAAAACACAATTCTCAACTTCACATGGAAAAACAAAAGACGCAGGATATTTTTGGTTGTGAGTCTTGCCTAGCCTTTACACCTGTAGCAAGTCACTGAGTTCACCAATTGATAAATGGGACCTTCTGAAACTGAGAAGCTTCTGTAAAGTGAAAGACACAGTCAGTAAGACAAAACGGCAGCCCACAGACTGGAAAAAGATAGTCACCAACCCTACATCTGACAGAGGGCTGACCTCCAAAATATACAAAGAACTCAAGAAGTTGGTCTCCAAAAAACCAAACAATCCAATTAAAAAGATAACTAGAGAACTAAATAGACAATTCTCAATAGAGAAATCTAAAATGGCTAAAAGACACTTAAGAAAGTGCTCAACATCCTTAGCCACCAAGGAAATGCAAACAAAACAATTCTGAGATACCATCATGCACCTGTCAGAATGGCTAAAATCAAAAACACCAAGACAATTTATGTTGGAGAAGATGTGGAGAAAGGGGAACACTCCTCCACTGCTAGTGGGAGTACCAACTTGTATAGCCACTTTGGAAATCAGTCTGGTGACTCCTCAGGAAAATGGAAATCAATCTACCATAAGATCCAGGAATTCCACTCTTAGGCATATACCCAAAAGATGCACATTCCTACAACAAGGACATGTGTTCAACTATGTTCATAACAGCTAGAACCTGGAACCAAACTAGATGCCACTCAACTGAAGAATGGACAGAGAAAATCCAGTACGTTTATACAATGGAGTACAACTCAGCAGAAAACAAAACAATGGAATCTTGTAATTTGCAGGAAAATGGATGGAACTAGAAGAAACAATTCTGAGGGAGGTAACCCAATCACAAAAAGACAAACGTGGTATATACTCATATGTGGACTTTAGACATAGAGTAAAGGAATACCAGCCTACAATCCACACTGTCAGAAAAATTTGTAAACAAGGAGGACCCTAAGAGAGACATACATGGTCCCCTGGAGAAGGGAAAAGCGACAAAACATCCTGAGCAAATTTGGAGTAAGGGAGGAGGGAGCCAGAATAATGAGAAGGGGAGAAGAGGAGGGGTCAGGAGGACATGAGGGAGCACAAAGGTTGAGTCCGGGGGAAGAATATAAGAAATCAAGAAAGAGATACCATAATAGAGGGAGACATTATAAGTTCAAAGAGAAATCAGGCACTAGGGAAATGTCTAGTGATTTAGAAAGATGACACCAGCTAACAATCTAAGCAACAGAGGAGAGGCTACCTTAAATTCCCTACCCTGATAATGAGATTGATGACTATCTTATATGCCATCCTATAGGCTCCATCCAGCTGCTGCTAGAAGTAGAAGCAGAAACACACAACTAATCACTGAACTGAACTGGAATCCAGTTGCAGAGAAGAACAAGTGATGGGCAAAAGAGTCCAGACCAGGCTCGTGAAACCCACAGAACATGCTGACCTGAACAAAGGTGAGCTCTTGGTCCCCAGATTGATAGCTAGGATACCAACATGGGACTCACCAAGACCTCAGGAACGTAGGTTTCAGTGAGTAAACCTCAGAAATCTACAGGACATCCTGTAGAAGTTCAATACTTATGTCTAGCATAGGTGTGGAATTTAGGAGCCCAATCCACACACAGGGATACTCCCTGAGCCAAGACATACAGGCGAGGGCCAAGCCCTATCCCAAAGGATATCATAGACTCTGATAACCCCCTATGGAAGGCCTCACCCTCACTGGAAGCAGAAGGCATAAGTGATAGGTAGGGTACTAATGGTGGGAGGGGTGGTTGGGAGGAGGGGAGGGAGTGGGAACTGGGATTGACATGTAAAACAATCTTGCTTCTAATTCAAATAAAAAGAATATATATGAAAAAAACAGGATAGCATAAAACAACCTGATAAAATAAGGGAACATCTAGAGGCATCACCATTCCTGACTTCATGCTCTATTATAGAGCTATATTCCTGAAAACAGTCTGAAGTTAGCACAAAAATAGACAGGTAGACCAATGGAATCCAGCTGAAAATGCTTATGTTAACCAGCACACATATGAACACCTGATTTTGACAAAGAAGCTAAAGCTATACAATGGAATAAGGAAAGCATCTTCAACAAATGGTGCTGGCATAACTGAATGGTGGCATGTACAAGACTGCAGATACATCTGTGTCTATCTCCATGCACAAAACTTAAGTCCAAATGGATCAAATATCTCAAGATATATCAAGCTACACTGAAGTTATTAGAAGAGAAAGTAGGAAATACCCTTGAATGAATTGGTACAGGAGACCACTTCCTGAACATAACACCAGTAGCCCAGACACTGAGATCAACAATTAATAAACAGGACCTCCTGAAACTGAGAAGCTTATGTAAGGCAAAGTGCAGAATCAACAAGACAAAACTATAGCCTACAGATTGGGAAAACATATTCACCAACCCCACATTCAACAATGGGCTGATCTGCAAAATTTTAAAAAACTCAAGAGGCTAGTCTCCAAAACACAAAATTATCCAATTAAAAAATGGGCTAGAAAACTAAGTAGACAATTCTCAATAAAGGGATCTAAAATGGCCGAAAGACACATAAGAAAGTGTTCAAAATCCTTAGCCATTAGGGAAATGCAAATCAAAACAACTCTGAGATACCATCTTACACCCCTCAGAATGGCTGAAATAAAAAACACCAATGACAGTTTATGCTGGAGAGGTTGTGGTGAAAGGAGAACACTCTTCTACTACTGGTGGGAGTGCCAACTCAGTATAGCCACTTTGGAAATCTGTATGGCAATTCCTCTGGAAAATGGGAATCAGTCTAAAACAAGATCCAGCAATTCCACCCTTAGGCATATACCCCCTAAAAACACATTCATATAACAAGTAAATCTGTTCAATGATGTTCATCGAAGCATTATTTGTAACAGCCAGAACATGGAAGCAACCTAGATGCCCCTCAACTGAAGAATGAAAATGTGGTACATTTACACAGTGTATTACTACTCTGCAGAAAAAACAAACAACCCCCCCAAAAATAAACAATGGAATCTTGACATTGGAAGTGAAAAGGAAGGAACTAGAAGAAACCACCCTGAGTGAGGTAACCCAGTCACCAAATACAAGCATTGTATGTACTCACTCATATGTGGATTTTAGACATAGAGTAAAGGATTACCATCCTACAATCCACACTGGCAAAGAAGCTAGTAAACAAGGATACCCTAAGAAAAACATGCATGGTACCCTGGAGAAGGGGAAAGGGAAAGATCTCCTGAGCAAATTGGGAGCATGGGAGGAGGGGAGAGGGAACTAGCAGAATGAGAGGGGAGAATGGGGGGAATATGATGGGTCAAGGAGGTTGGGTTGGGGGGGAACTGAAGAGAGCAAGATAAGAGATTTTATAACAGAGGGAGACATTATAGGTTTAAAGAGAAATCAGGCACTGGGGAAATGTCTGGAGAGCTACAAGGATGACTCCAACTAACAATCTAAGCAACAGAGGAGAGGATACCTTAAGTTCCCTCTCCTTAAAATGAGATTTATGACTAATTCATATGACATCATATAGCCTTCATCCAACAGCTGGTTGAAGTTGAAGCAGACACCCACAGGTTACCCTTGAACTGAACTGAAATCTAGATGCCGAGAAGGAGGACTGATGAGCAATGGAGTCCATACCAGGCTGGTGAAACCCACAGAAAGAGCTGACCTGCACAAGGGAGACCTCTTGTTCCCCAGATTGATAGCTGGGAAACCAGCATGGGACTCATCCAGACCCCCTCAATGTGGGTGTCAGTGAGGAGACCTTGGAAATGCATGGGACCTCTTGTAGTGGATAGGTACTTATCCCTAACATAGGAATGGCCTTTGGAGCCCAATCCATATGGAGGGATACTCCCTGAGCCTAGACCAAAAGGGGTTAACCTAGAGCCTATTCGAAAGAATAAGACAGATTTTAAGACCCCCTATGGAAGGCCTCACCCTCCCTGGGGAGCAGAAAGTGTATGGGATTGGTAGGGTATTAGTTGGGGGGGAGGGGAGGAGCGGAGGGACAGGGACATGAGATTGACATGTAAAACAATTTTCTATCTAATTTAAATAAATAAATAAATAAATAAATAAATAAATAATCTCTCAAGGACAAAAACAGTCGTTCAAACTACATAGAGAATTCTCAGTAGAGGAATCTAAAATGGCTGAAAGACACTTAAGAAAGTGCTCAGCATCCTTAGCCATCAGGGAAATGCAAATCAAAACAACTCTGAGATACCAACTTACACCTGTCAGAATGGCTAAAATCAAAAACACCAATGACAGTTTATGCAGGAGAGGATGTGGAGAAAGGGGAACAATCTTCCACTGCTGTTTGGAGTGCCAACTTGTACAGCCACTTTGGAAATCAGTATGGAATTTCCTCAGGGAAATGAGAATCTGTCTACCACAAGATCCAGCAATTGGAATCCTAGGCATATACCCAAGAGATTCACAGTCTTACAATAAGGACATCTGTTCAAGAATATTCATTTCAGCTTTATTTGTAATAGGCAGAACCTGGAAGCAACCTAGATGCCCCTCTACTGAAGAATGGATGGAAAAAATGTGGTTCATTTAAACAATGGATTACTACTCAGTGAAAAAAAATGGAATATTGAAATTTGCCAGTGAATAAATGGCACTAGAAGAAACCATCCTGAGTGAGGTAACCCAGTCAAAAAAAGACAAACATGGTGTGTATTCACTCATACATGGATTTTAGACATGGAGCAGGAGACTGCCAGCCTACAATCCACACTGCCAGAGAGTCTGGGAAACAGGGAGGATCTTAAGAGAGACATTCATGTTTCCCCTGAGAATGGGAATGTTAAAGGATCTCCAGAGCAAGTTGGGAGCATGGTGGCATTGGAGAGGGAGCTGGGAGAAAGAGAATGAGATTGATGACTACCTTATATGCTAACTTAGAGCCTTCATCCAGTGGTTGATGGAATGAAGGCAGACACACACAGCTAAATATTAAACTGAACTCCTGGAACCCAGTTTCAGAGAGGAAGGTGTGATGAGGAAAGGGGTCCATACCAGACTGGTGAAACCCATAGAAACTGCTGACCTGAACATGAGGGAGCTAATGGACTCCAGAGGGATAGCTGGGCGGCCAGCATGGGACTGTTCCATACCCCCTGAATGTGGGTCAGTGAGGAGGCCTAGTCAATCTCTGGGGCCTCTGGTAGTAGATCAGTATTTATCCCTGGCAAATGAATGGTATTTGGGAGCTCATTCCAAGTGGAGGAAGGCTCCTTCAGCCTGGACACAAGGGGGAGGGCATAGCCCCTGCCTGGGATATGACAGACATTGAGGATCCCCCATGGAGGGTCTCACCCTCCCTGGGGAGTGGAGGTTGTATAGGTTGGGTGGTTGTTTGGGAGGTGGGGCAGGATTGGAGGGAGAGGAAGCTGGGATTGACAAGTGAATCGAGCTTGCTTATAATTTAAATATCAATAAATTTAAAAGAATGTAATCTATCAGTTTTTATCAAGACAGAGGGAATGGGAAGAAAGGCAAAGACTACTAGAGCCATGTTCATCAGGCCCAGACTGGCTTAGTACTAAGATATAATGTTTATGAGTCCTTGGTCTTCAACTGTCTGAGTCTTCTAGTAATTTATTTCACATTATTTTGTTTGCAGAATCTTCATCTAATTGTCTCTTCCAGTATTTTCCTTATCCATTGATTTTAATTACTATATTTATATTACAAAATAAGACTAAGTTGTTTATACAAACTAAGCTAAAAAAAGGGGGGAAGCAATTGCAGAGGGTAAATCACTGGATACATAAATAACCATACTTCTTTTAAACGAATGAAAAGCATTTCAGAAACACTAGAAAAGCTCTTCTTCCCGCATGGCCAACTAAATTCCCACCAGATCCTTCCCTTATAAATCAAACTGCAAACCCTGAACACAATGCAACACTCAAATTTGCAGGCTCAAGAGTCAGAATCAGCAGAGAACACATTCTAGGGAGGACTTAACAGTGGGGGTGAATGTTCACATGTGAAAAAAATTCAGTGTTTTAATTTTAACATAGTTTACAGCAAACCACAACCGTTGCAGCATAAGGAAATTAGGAAAGCAAATTTATTTACACAAAAGCCTTCCAATTCTTTGTATTCTCTGCTCTATTCTCTTTATAGTCTCAATGCCACATAGATGACATGCAATACAGTGTGAACAATCACACACACACACACACACACAGAGAGAGATAGAGAGATAGAGAGAGAGACAGAGACAGAGAGAGACAGAGAGACAGAAGCAGAGAGAGATAGAGAGAATTACAATTAAAGAAAAAGAGGCATGAATTTTGAAAGAGGGCAAAAGGATCTACACTGGAAGGATTTTGATGGAAAAAATGGAAGGGGGAAATGACATAATTACAGTATAAACTCAAAACTTAAAATGATATTTAAAAAATACCTGAAGCTTTAGCCATTAGGTAGCTAGCAGCATAGCTGTCATCAACTATACTCTCAAGCTATTATTAAAATTTCATAATTGTTTTACATGTCTCCTATATCCTCCTCCTAAAGTCATCCCTAAACATGTAGTCCTCCAGGTTTCTGTTTATAAAATTATGTATTTTGTAATATCATTTTCATTGTATTATTATTATTATTATTATTATTATTATTATTATTATTATTTTGTGTGTCTGTGTGCAAGTGGCACTCAGAGAGCAGCTTTCAGAAGCTAGTACTCTCCATCCACTGTGGGTTTGGTATTTGAATTAATATTACATTGACAAAACATACATGTATTTTGAAATTACATGACTTTATATTGCAATTTGTCTTTGAGGCAATGGGGATTAGGGTGCAGTTGTGGTTTTCTTAAGATTTGCCCTAAGCAGGGAGATTCTTTTTACATTTCTTGCTGATATAAAACATCTGTGATTCACTGATCCTAAAGGAATATATAGATACAGCAATGTGTACTGGTGTCCCAGTACTTTTATCTCCTTAGCCATCTTGGTGACCCTTATTCACGTATCTTAAAACATGCTGATATTGATAAGGCTGTATAGGTATTTGCTCTGTATTTTCCCTGGTCTTATAAAAAAAGACAACTAAAAAGGGACCCTAATTGAAATGCAAATTCCAAAAAGAAGTTCTAGTTTTCTTCATAACATCAAGAAACTACACCTTAAAAATGAGGAAAATGAGATGCATAAAATGAAGTTTGTTTTAAAAATACCAATCAGGGCACCAGGTGTTGGTGGTGCACACTTTTAATGCCAGCACTCAGAAGGCAGAGGCTGGTGGATATCTGTGAGTTCGAGGCCAGCCTGGTCTACAGTGAGAGTTACAGGACAACCTCCAAAGCAATACAGAGAAACCTTGTCTCAAAGAAAATCAATTACTACTAGAACTGTCTAAATCTAATGTGCTGTCATAATAAGTGCCCTTTGACTTTCTCCAAGGCCATATAATGAAAGAATATGCTAAATGCCTACAGATGGAAAGATTGTATAGCTAGCATCTGTGAGATAGTGGCAGACTTCGGTATGTATACTTAAAGACAGATAAACATTTGATTAACTGACAGAAACATGAACTACACATAGGTCTTTTGTGAAAAATAATTCTCAAAAACATGAAGAAAGAAAACTAAACAGGTTGATGGCTACTTTCTCCATGCTAAAAGATGTAGTGAGTCAGATAATATAAGGAGTCAAAGAATATATAAATGGGTTTTTATTTTAAATTAGAATGCAGTTCTAGTGCTTGTATATTAAACAATACCAGAGACATGATAATAAGCAGAGGTCAAGCGTTCTAGGTAGTTCCTACAAGTGTTTCATTACATGCTATATTTAAAGCACCCCTCATGTAAATGCAGAGGTCAACACTATCAAGTCAAACCCACCCATTCTCAGCATTGGGAGAAGGTAAGTATGGGAAAAAATGATGATCGTAAGCTAGCTCTGAAGAAGCTACATAAAAGATAAAGATATATCCTCTAACACAAGACAGAAAAGAAAGGTAAGCACAAAATAGTTTGACATACAGTACTAGGAGTTCTGTAAAGTGGCTAGGAATGCTGCTGAAGAATAATTCAAGAGGATTTAGCCTCTGAAGTTACAGAACTCAAAATCATACAAGCTACTAATTTTGAAGAGCTATTATTTTCATTGTTGAATATACTGTTATTGTTCTATATAGTGAGTTGTTATGGAACTCATTTGTTTCTATTACTGTGACAGTAATTCCCACATTGATCTGTTTCATTAATCTGATTAGGAATTGCGAGGAGTAAGGCTGTGGATATAGTTTTGCAGTAGTGTTTGTCTATCAAGTGAGGGGTTTCATGGATTTATCCTCCCACACAGATGTATAAAATGAAAAAGAAATACATGAATCAGATTTCATGAAAATTCATACTTGGTTTATGAATTAAAGATGCATTTGCCCTTAAGTGCTTACTGTACATTAGAGTTGGCGTTCTTCTGATACCAGCAACAACTAATAAGTGACTGATCATCTATCTGCCCTCTGCCTTGACAAGCATGATGCGTGGCAACACAATTCCAATTGATTAAAAGTCTTCTTGTTATACTTGAATTAAATATGCCTCTCATGACCACATTCAACTTTTCTTACAGTTATTTGAGTAAGTACTATCTAACAAATATGTAAGGCAAGGAAAACAAATTCACTTAATCTTCTTTTCTATTCCCAGGAAGCTAGCAACTCATGTACTATGCTGATTAACTCTGAATGGATCATGAACCACGAATACTGGGATTTCCACTTTAACTCCCTAATAATAATCATCCAGAGAGTGATTAATAATGAAGACTCTAAGGGGCCAATTCTAATTCCTTTATTCAATACCTGTAGTATATTTGAAAATTAAGTTTTCCCAAAATATGATTCAGTCATTTGTTTGATAAAACAACTTTTCTATTAACATTATACTCATTTTGATATGGACAAAAAGGTAACAATATTTATTTGTTCTATTCTAGTACTGCATTACAAAGAGAAACTACAATGCCTTTTTTGCCAGCTATTTGTATTCACTGAAAAAGAGTAAGGTTTGAAGGGTACCAAGAAATTTCTTTTAAATGTGTTAACATGTAGGATTATATAAAACTTCTATACAGAAATTTAAATACTATTTATGCTAAGGTAAAAACTAACAATTTGCCCCATAATATTTATCTCAAAAAAGTATAAAGAAAACATACTTTTGTTTTATTTTTAGATCCTTGATGTAGGTTAGGAATGTTATAAATGAAAAGTAGCCTTATTGGAAAGCAGTTTTAACCATATTGTACTCTCCTATAAGTAAAGAAAAAAAGCTGACTTAATATAAATGAAAACATCTGTGTCTCAGTAGAAACTCCCTGAGCCACGAATGAATATTTATATTAAAATAACAAATACACACTTTTGACATAGAGGGCCAAACACCCACCTTTTGACTTTCCACATTAGATAATTGAAATATCTCCCTTCTGAATTGCAGAAAGCCTGCATGGCCTCTTTTCAGGAATGTAGCTTTCATACTACACAGTCTCAGTTAGTTAGTCTGTGATCACAAGATGAACGGAATTCTGTTTGCTGGTCTAGGCTTGCCTTACATATTGAATCATGCAAGTGCCTGAAGAATCCACTGTTGCCCATTTGAATTCATGAAAGAATTTGGATTGATGAGCAAAGGGGTCCATACCAGGCTGGTGAAACCCACAGAAACAGCTGACCTGAGCAAGGGAGAGCTCTTGGTCCCCACAGTGATAGCTGGGAAACCAGCATGGGACTCATCCAGATCCCCTGAATGTGGGTGTCAGTGAGGAGACCTTGGAAATTTATAGGGCCCCTTGTAGTGAATCAGTACTTATCCCTAGCATAGGAATGGACTTTGGGGGCCCATCCCACATGGAGGGATATCCCCTGAGCCTAGACACAAGGGGCTGGGCTAGGCCCTATCCCAAAGGATATGACAGACTCTGAAGACACCCCTATGGAAGGCCTCACCTTCCCTGGGGATCAGAAAGGGTATGGGATAGGTAGGGTGTTAGCTGGGGGGGGGCAGAGGAGGAGGGGAGGAATAGGGACTTGGGATTGACAGGTAAAATCATCTTTTTTCTAATTAAAATTAAAAAATTAAAAAAGTATTAGAGATTTTTACTCTATGGGCTGGCTTACAAATTTGTAAAATTATGATTGACACAAGTACACTTCTTGGAATGAGACACATAAAATTTATCTATCCACAGAATACGGAGGTGCTACAGATCTACAGATTAGTCACTCCTTGCAGTGAAATCTTCATTAAAGACAAATAGTAGGAATTAATTATAAAGAAACTTTGAGCCATTATTTCATAACAAAACAGAAATTTCATGCTTAATACATTGTTCTTATGCATTTTCTTAATCTATAACAATATTTCAAATTTTAGGTAAATAATACATATGTAAAGATAGTTCTTTTAGAAAATGTGAGCTCTGAATTTTTTGAATGTTTTCCATTTATATTTGATTGTATATGACAATATTGTCCTTTCTGTTTATTTATTTTTATTAGTTAAAATTAGAATCAAGCCTGCTTCACATGTCAATCTCTGCCCCCTCTCCCTCCCCTCCATCCCCATCTCCCCACCGGTCCCCTACACCCCTATCTTCTCACCAGGGGTGTTAAGGCCCTCCATGGGGGATCACCAAAGTCTGTCATATCCCAGGCAGGGCCTAGACCCTACCCAACGTGTCTAGGCTGAGAGATCTTCCCTCCATATGGATGGGCTCCCAAAGTCCTTTCTTACTCTAGGGATAAATGCTGATCCACTACCAGAGGCGCCATAGAGTGCCAAATCCTCCTCATTGACATCCATGGACAGGAGTCTGGATCAGTCCCATGCTGGCCTCCCAGCTATCAGTGTAGGGGTCCATGCACTCCCTCTTGTTCAGATCAGCTGTTTTACCGCCCCTGTCTTGACCTCTTGCATCACTCCTCCATCTCTGAAACGGGGTTCCAGAGTTCAGCTCAGTGTTTAGCTGTGTGATGTCTGTCTTTGCTTCCATAAGCTGCTGGGTGAAGGCTCTTGGATGACATATAAGGTAATCAGTCTCACTATATGGGAAGGGCATTTAGGGTAATCTCTCCACAGTTGCTTAGATTGCCAGGTAGTGGCATTATTGTAGATCTCTTGAAATCTCCTAGTGCCAGATTTCTCCTCAAACCTATTATGGCTCACTCTATTATGGTATCTCTCATGCTGCTCTCCTATTGTGGGAAATTACCAATACGGAGTCAGGTAGAAATATAAGGGTATTTAATAGGGAAAAGCCTTACTTACAGAGCGACCTAGTGAGCTGGTGTGGCAGCAGTCTGTATGCAAGCCCAATAGAGAAACCTAAAGTGAAAACACAGTCACCCTATGTCCCCTGACCATGCCCTCGCAAGCTTGTGAGCGTGTGGTCAGGCACATCTGTAGCCAGCCCCTAAGTAGGCGTGGCTACAGCTTCCCCTACAGCTCTCCTCTATTCTTCCCCTGACTCAAACTTCATGCTCCACTTCGAATCATCTGAGATACCATCTCACACTGGCCAGAATGGGTAAAAACAAAAACGCCAATGATAGTCTGTGCTGGAGAGGATATAGAAAAAGAGGTATAATCCTCCATTTGCTGGTGGGAGTGCAAACTTGTATGACCAATTTGGAAATCCGTATGGTAGTTTCCCAGGAAAATGGGAATCAGTCTATCTCAAGATCCAGCAATTACTCTCTTGGGCATATACACAAAGAAAGCCCATTCATACAATAAGGACATATGTTCAACTATGTTCATAGCAGCATTGTTTGTAATAGCCAGAACCTGGAAGCAACCTAGATGCCCCTCAATGGAAAAAAAATGGAATCTTGAAATTCACAGGAAAATGGATGGAACTGGAAGAAATTATCCTGAGTGAGGTAACCCAGTTACAAAAAGACAAACATGGTATTTACTCACTCATATATGAATTTTAGACATAGAGCAAAGGATTACCAGCCTACAATCCAAATCACCAGAGGGACTAGGAAAAAAGAAAGACCCCAAGAGAGGAATGGATAGTTGCCCAAGGAAGGGGAAGGGGAAGGGGACAGGATCTCCTGAGCTAATTGGGAGCATGGGGGATAAGGGAGAGGGTGTTGGGAGAAAGAGAAGGGGAGAAGAACTCTGAATTTTTAATATGATCCTGTTTATAAATGAGCAAATACTTTCATCTTATACCAAGACTGAAATGATTGATGTCCTCTGTCTATTGAATATTCTGAAATTAGCAAATACCCACTTTCAACTCATCATCACTCTTTTCCATAAAGGTGTGCTCATTGTCCTATTGTAGCCAGGAGTCACAGTCATCAGCAGGAAGTATTTACAGAAGAAACTTGGTTAGTCAAGAATTCATGTTGTGACAAATATGTTTGTTTTCACCATATTTCTACACAAATATAACACCAGGAAAAATAGTGAATTAATCAGAATTTTTACGTTGAGAATTTGTTTCTAGTAAAAGGTGTTCTTATTTCTTCGTATGACCTTACTTTACTTATATATTCATTAGTGTCTCTGGTTTACCCTAAAAATAAATGTTTGCCTTTTTGTGACTCTAAATTTTACTACAAATTCATTTTTCTTGATCCTCATAAAAATCATGTATGCATCATCCAAGTCTGCTTTTTAGACATGAGTAGCCATTGCACCCTCTTTTCAATGGCCCTTAAACACTATCAATCCAGATTCTGAATTCTCCCCCTGCCCTGGATTTGTGGTACAGCAAGTATGACTGGTGAGGATACTGTTTCATCCAATTCAGAGAGTTTCAGGAATAGGTCTTTATCTGTGGCATGATTGTCATGGATGTGATTATTTTCTCAGGGCTCTGTCTAGCATGTTTCAAGTTGCAGCACAAAAATGAACTCCTGCTTCCCCTAGCTTTAATCTCATGCTGCTTTTTCCTTTATAATAATAAATGCTGAGGAAACAGACAGCCACCAAAATGCCAATCAATTAAAAACTAAGTGTCTATAGCTGGGGAAAATTTGATGATTATTTTTAGAGACAAACTATTATTAAAGAAGGGAAGAATTAAATAACAAGCTTCCATACTGTATGGAAATTAGTAATGTTGATAAAAGAATAAATTATAAGGAAGGAAAGAAGCTCAGTGCACATTCCACATCTTGTTAAATTTCATGTTATAAAGATTGGATTAAATGGAATTAATTCAAAGCAATGCTAGACACAACCCAAGGTATACCCAAGTTTTCATAGAAAAATGAAAATAGCATTGAATGGAGAGAATAATCTCTATTATATATGACTAAATATTGGAGTGCCCATTCTCACTGTGGCAATCAAGTGATAGCAGAAACATAATCATAAACTCTTAGGACAGAAATCCAAATGGGTAAAAATGACACTTCCTAGGCAGGGGCAGTAAATTTCAAAAGCATGCTTCAGATCCTAATTGTGAACCTCAGAAATACACACATTTTCACACATGAAAACACAAAAATCCACAGACACACACAATTTGAAATAATTGGAATATCTAGAAGAAGGGGCTAAGCTAACTTAATTTCTTCTCATTTTTATTGTTTAATAATCCATACTCACACAAAAATAAGAATGACTAATTTTAGGAATATTTCTAGAAAAATATAACAAAAATCAGAAGTTTGTAAAGAATTTAGGAAATGTCATCCCATAGTTACATTTATTTGTACATATATGCACATGTGTATACACTATATGTAAGTATATATTTGTCTGTGTCATTAGATAGCAAATTTGCTTAAATTATAATTTATTTCTACTAAATCTGGAAATAATCACATCCTGCTTTTATGGAAGGCAACTTGAGCCACATTTTATTAAAAAATGTATTTAATGAAAACTGCTTGCTGACTGTCAGGACACACCGTCAGTGGTTTCTTAGATTTGTGATTATCATGAATGCCACTATTTCCCCTTCTTTCTTCGCAGGTGGAAGGTCTTAAACATCTTATTTCCTAAAATATCCTGCTGGACAAATATATTTATGGAAATTTCTACACTTCTAGATCTTATGCAGTGGCAATGTGCACTGAATGACAGAATGGAAACATCTGAAATGCGAAGTGTGAACTCAGGAGACAGGAGTATTTCATGTCAAGGATATGACAGATGTTGCTGCTGCAGGAGGAAACCTCTCAAGAGTTTGCAAAGGGGGAGTTCTTTATTATCCCTACTAAAATGTGAAATGAAATAATCTCTTTTCAAAAACTCTGGGACTTACACAATTGTCTCCAGGAAGAATAAAAGCAGTGATTCACTGGCATGTGCTGGTGTCAATGGGATTATATTTTATTTACAAATATTTTTTCCCTTTGGGGGTAGAATGTAAAGGAAGTCCTTTGAAATTTATTAACAGGAATTAAAATAAGATTTGCATCCTCTCTATCATACCTGTACTGTCTCCCTCTATCAAGGTATCTCCTTTCTTGCCCTCCTCTGTTCCTCCCCTGTCTCAATCCTCTTGTTCTCCTGCCCCTTCCCCTTCTTCCCTTCCCACCTTGTCCTCCCAACTCCCACTTTGGTCAGGGGTTCTTGTTTCCATCCCCTTCTTCAAGGAACTATGCAATCTTCTCTTGGGGTCCTCATTGTTTCCTAGCTCCTCTGGCAGTGTTGATTGTAGACTGGTAATCCTTTGCTCTATGTCTAAAAATTATATATGAGTGAGTACATACTATGTTTATGTTTTGTGATTGGGTTACCTTGTTCAGGATGGTTTCTTCTAGTTCCATCCATTTGCCTGTGAATTTTAAGATTCCACTTTTTTCCTGCAGAGTAGTACTCCATTGTGTAAATGTACCACAATTTCTCTATCCATTCTTCAGTTGAGGGGCATCTAGGTTGCTTCCAGGTTCTGGCTATTACAAATAATTCTGCTATGAGCATAGTTGAACATATGTCCTTATTGTATGAATGTGCATCTTTGGGTATATGTCCAAGAGAGAAATTACTGGATCTTGAGGTATACTGATTCCCATTTTCCTGAGAAACCACCATACTGATTTCCAAAATGGTTGTACAATTTGCACTCCTGCCAGCAAGGAAGGAGAGTTCCTCTTTCTCCACATCCTCTCCAGCATAGATTGTCATTGGTGCTATTGATTTTAGCCATTCTGACAGGAGTAAGATGGTATCTTAGAGTGGTTTTGAGTTCCATTTCCCTGATGGCTAAGGATGTTGAGCACTTTCTCAAATGTCTTTCAGCCATTTTGGATTCCTCTGTTGAGAATTCTCTATTTAGTTCTCCACTCCAACTTTTAATTACATTGTTTGTTATTTTGGTGGCTAGCTTCTTGAATTCATTATATATTTTGGTGATCAGCCCTCTATCAGATGTGAGGTTGGTGAATATCTTTTCTCATCCTGTGGGCTGCATTTTTGTCTTGGTGACTGTGTCCTTTGCCTTACAGAAGCTTCTCAGTTTCAGGAGGTGCCATTTATTAATTGTAAATCTCAATGTTTGTGCTACTGATTTTATGTTCAGAAAGCAGTCTCCTGTACCAATTTGTTCAAGGATACCATGAATTTTCTCTTCTAGGAGGTTTAGGGTGGTTGAATTTATGTTGAAATTTTTGATCCATTTGGACATTAGTTTTGTTCATGTCAATAGATATGGATGTAACTGCAATCTTCTACATGTCCGAATCCAGTTACACCAATACCATTTGTTGAAGATGCTTTCTTTTTTCCATTGTATAACTTTAGCTTCTTTGTCAAAAATCAGGTGTTCATATCTGTGGGGTTTAATATCAGGGTTTTCAACTCAATTCCTTTGGTCTCTCTGACTATTTTTGTGCCAAACCAAGCTGTTGACATGACTATGGCTCTATAATAGAGCTTGAAGTCAGGGATGGTGATGCCTTTGGAAGTTCCTTTATTGTACATGTTTGTTTTGGCTTTCCTGTGTTTTTTGTTTTTTTCATATGAAGTTGAGTATTGTTCTTTCAAGGTCTGTGAAGAATTGTGTTTGGATTTTGATGGGAATATCAGATGCCATTGATGCCCTTCCCATATAATGATATTGATGCCTACCTTGGTTACCATTCCTACAGCCTTTATCCAGTAGCTGTTCCAAAGTGAAACAGGTACTCACATCTGAGCACTGAACCATACTAGTGGAATCCAGTTGTGGAGAGGGAGGAGAGATGAGCAAAGGAGCCAAGATGGGGCTGGAGAAACCCACAGAAACAGTTGACTTGACCTACTGATATCATGGAAACCTAGTCATAAAGCTGGGGAAACAGCTTTGGACCAAACCAAGTCCTCTGAATGTGGGTGCCGGCTAGGATGCCAAGAAAGTCTATGGGACCTCTAACAGTGGAGTCAGTCTTTATCCCCAGAGCACAAATGGACTTTGGGAGCCCATTCCTTATGGAGAGATACTATTGCAGTCCAGATACAGCAAGGAGGGCCTAGGCCCTCCCCCAAATGTTATGACTTACATTGGAGGTCCCCCGTGGAGGGCCTCACTATTCCTGGGGGGGAGGTTTGAGGGAGGTTGGTGGGGAACATTGGAGGATAGGAGGGCAAGGGAATGTAGGAGATGGATATGTAAATATGAGTAGTAATTAAAGAATAAAAAAGTGATTTGCTAAAAATGATAGGAAATATTGAATTTTAAAAATAAAGTTTAAAAAACAAAAATGGCAATTGGAAGAGTTACCAACTGTAATCAAAATAAATTTAAGTAAACATAATATAGACAAAATATTATTTGTAGTATTTATTATTTAGTTACCCCAAAATTTAATACAGTGACTAAATTCCACGGGCTTTAAAGGTGGCTTGATAATTATAGGCATCATTGCCCTTAAATTGGACCAAAGCTGGTGTCCAGTCCCCATGTCAGGTGACTCAAACTGCAACTGCATATCTAGGGCATACAATACCTTCTCCTGCCCTCTGCACATGCTTTGCACATGGGTCACATTTGTTACATGCACATGCATGCATACCTGCATACACACACACACACACACACACACACACACACACACA
The DNA here is from genome assembly GCF_003668045.3 of Cricetulus griseus. NCBI lineage: Eukaryota > Metazoa > Chordata > Mammalia > Rodentia > Cricetidae > Cricetulus > Cricetulus griseus. The sequence continues at coordinate 158,901,049 of NC_048598.1, forward strand.
CACACACGCTTAAAACTCTGAGTTCCAAAAGGTAGCATTTTCTACAGAGAAACATTTCTATACATTACAGAAGGCCAAGAACAGATATGAATAACAATTTTGAATAGCCAAAGCTGAACCCAGTGGTACTGCAGGGATGTAGTGAGACTCATAATGTAATATAAGTCAATTTGAGAATGATAAATTGTGTAGATGGGCCAATATAAAACAGGTGTGTTGGAAGTAATTAAAAAGGAGCAGAGCATGGTGTTAGATACTGTTACCTGAACACTGGGAAATCTGACTGAAGCAGAAGGTTTCTACCTAACTCCAGCCACAGGTAAATGCTCATAAACTGCCACATGCATTCATGAAAAAAAACAACAAAAACAAAAACAAAACAAAACAAAGCAAAACCCTGCTTCTCCTAAACCAATAATAACACTTAAAACATATTTTGCTCATGTGGTAGGTAAGGTTTCAGAACAACATACTGTGATCAGTGGGACTGCTTTTCTCCTAATGGGCAGCCTTGTCCAGCATGAATATAAGGGCTTTTGCCTTCTCCTATTGTATCTTGTTTTGTCATGTTCAGTTGTTTTCTTTTGGAGACCTGCTCTTTTCTAAAGGCAAATAGAGGAGGGGCAATGGATCTGGGGGAGCTGTTAGGAATGGAGGGAGGGGAAACTTCAGTCAGAATATATTGTATGACACAAGAATCTATTTTCAATTAAAAATATGAGAATCAAGTCCTCTGTTGTAGATAGTTCTGCTAATGCTACAGTAGAAACCAAATGGATTCACTTATAATACATTAAAATATCAGAGTCAAGAAAATTCTCATCATAGTTTGTTGGATTACCTGGCAGGAAAAACGTTAACTATAGAGTTAGGGATCTCTGTGATTTCATTTGGTGACCCTACTGAATTTACAGCTCAATAATTGCACACCAGGTCCCAAGGTATTGAATAATAGCAGCTACAACAAAATCACTTTAATTTTCTGTCTTGTCTGTATAGCTATGTTAAAAGATGGCAAAATTCTGAGTATATTTCTAGATGATTCTAGTGAGGGGTTTATTGTTGTTTGTTTGGTTGGTTGGTTTGTTGGTTGGGTTTTAGTTTTGTTTTGTAATTAAAAACATTTTAATCCCTAACATTAATATTGTAATCAGTAAACTTTAGTGGAGATCTGCCATTCCAAATGTGGCTGGACTCTATTGTGCTGATTTGAAAAAGAATGGTCATATGTTCATATGTTTGAATATGTGATTCTCCAGTTAATGGGTCAGCTTGAAAAGGATTCAGAGGTATGGACTTGTTGGAGGAGTTGTATCACTAGGGGTTTTGATCAGAAATTCCAAAACCTTCATGTCATTTTCCTGTCTTTTTGAGTTTTCTCTCTCTAATGCCCATTCATGAATCCAGATGGAAAGTTTCTCCTGGTCCTGCTGCCATGCCCTTGCTTTACCATCATAGACTTTAACCCTCTGAAACCAACAGCCAAATGAAACACTTTCTTTTATAAATTGCTTTGGTCATTGTGTTTTATCACTGTGGTAGAATAGTCATGAATAGAATTGCTAATTCTTTTAGTCACAGAAAAGACAGATGATGAGTGAGATTCTTTTATTCATGGATGGAATTCATATACTTTTTCTGTGCTCACTTTAACTCTTGATTCTCAGGATTTCAGGAACAGATTGAGGTTATTCTGCGAGATATCCATAGTCTCCACAGAGTAGATTTCTTCATACAATACATTCTCCTTTCCCAACTCCTCCAAGACTTCCCCCTTCCCTCCATATAAATCCACACTTTCTGTCATGATTTACAAAAATAGAATTGCTAATGTGTCTGTTCAAGTGATTCTTTTTTAACATGTCATGAATTCCATTTCTGAGTAAATATACACATATATGCATATGAACTTGTACGACTCCCACCCAAAACATCAACCCCCCCACCCCACCCCACCCCCGCCTGCCCTGCGGGCTTGGGTTAGACATGCCCAGGCAGGGAGTATCTCCGTGCGCCCCGAATCTGCTAGCACCCCACTCTTCCATTCCGCCAACCGACCCAGGAACTAGGAACTAATGAGGAGACTACCAGGAGCATCATGACCATCCAGACTGGTGGACATTAAATTCCTGGCCCCCACACACCACTGCATCATAAGAGGGGATAGAGAGACCCCACCTGAACCCACTAAAAGAAGATATGGAGAGAAGACAGAATAAGATTTCACTCAACAACAAAAAGACCAATATGACACCACCAGAATCTAGGGACTCCACTCCAGCAAGATCTGAAAAGCCCAACACAGAGCATGAAGATGAGATGAACCTCAAAAATTATCTCAGCAAGATGATAGAGACCTTTAAAGAGGAAACAAGAAAATCTCTTAAAGAAATAGAAGAAAAAGCAAACAAAAAATTAAATGAATTGGAGGAAAAGACAAACCAAAAAATTCAAGAAATAAATAAATCTCTTAAAGAATCTAAAGAAAGCCAAGAAAAAAACATCCAAACAAGTGAAGGAAGCTCTTGAAACAGTTCAAAGCATGAAAGCTGAAATAGACACAATAAAGAAAACACAGAATGAGACCATGCTGGAAATGGAAAGGCTGGATAAACGATCAGGAAAGAAAAATGAAAGTGTATCCAATAGAATTCAAGAGATGGAAGAGAGAATTTCAGCTACTGAAGACTCGCTAGAGGATATACATTCATCAACCAAAGAAAATCTCAAGTCCAACAAATCCCTAACAAAAAATATCCAGGAAATATGGAACACCGTAAAAAGGCCAAACCTAATAATAGGTGTAGAAGAAGGTGAAGAAACACTGCTCAAAGGTACAGAAAACATATTCAACAAAATCATTGAAGAAAACTTCCCCAACCTACAGAAGGATATGCCTATGAAAGTACAAGAAGCTTACAAGACACCAAACAGACTGGACCACAAAAAGAATTCCTCCTGACACATAATAATCAAAACACCAAATCTACAGAATAAAGAGAAAATATTAAGAGCAGCAAAGGAAAAAGGCCAAGTAACATATAAAGGCAAACCAATCAGAATCACACCCGACTTCTCAATGGAAACTGTGAAAGCCACAAGGTCTAGGATAGATACCCTACAAGCACAAAGGGAGCATGGATGTCAACCCAGACTACTGTACCCAGCAAAACTTTCAATCACTATAGATGGAGAAAACAAGATATTCCACAACAAAAACAGATATAAACAATACATATCCACAAATCCAGCACTACAGAAGGCTCTGGAAGGAAAACTCCAACCCAATGAACATAACTACACCCACAAAAACACTGGCAATAGATAAACTAATTTTACCAAACACAAAAAGAAACAGGAGGGCAAAATCCACATGCAATGATACCACCAACAATAAATCCAAAACAAAGAGGAACCAATGAACAATGGACATTAATATCCCTAAATGTCAATGGTCTTAACTTACCCATAAAAAGATATAGGCAAACAGAATGGATACGAAGACAGAATCCATCCTTCTGCTGTTTACAAGAAACACACCTCAACTTCAAAGACAGGCGATACCTCAGAGTAAAAGGATGTGAAAAAATTTTCCAATCAAATGGGCTCAAGAAACAAGCTGGGGTAGCAATCCTAATATCTAACAAATTAGACTTTAAACTGAAAGCAATCAAAAGAGATGAAGAAGGGCATTTCATATTAATCATAGGAAAAGTCCATCAAGATGAAGTCTCAATCCTGAACATCTATGCCCCTAATACGAAAGCACCCACATTTGTAAAAGAAACATTACTAAAGCTCAAACCATACATAAAACCACACACACTTATAATAGGAGACTTCAACACCCCCCTTACACCATAGGACAAAACCACTAGACAGAAACTTAACAAAGAAACAAAGGATCTGACAGAAGTTATGACACAACTGGGTTTAACAGATATCTATCGAACATTCCATCCAAACACAAAAGAATATATCTTCTTCTCAGTGCCACATGGAACCTTCTCAAAAATTGACCACATAGCTGGCAGCAAAGCAAACCTCCACAGTTACAAAAGTATTGAAATAACCCCCTGTATCTTATCAGACCACCATGCATTAAAGCTAGAATTCAACAGCAATATGAATTGCAGAAAACCTACATTTGCGTGGAAAATGAATAACACCTAATTTCACCATTCCTGGGTTCAGGAAGAAATAAAAAAAGAAATTAAAGACTTCCTAGAATTTAATGAGAATGTAGACACAACATACCCGAACTTATGGGACACCCTGAAAGCAGTGCTAAGAGGGAAGTTCATAGCACTAAGTGCTCACATGATGAAACTGGAGGAAAGTCACATTAGAGAATTGACAGAACAACTGAAAGCTTTAGAGCAAAAAGAAGCAAACACACCATGGAGGAGTAGATGCCAGGAAATAATCAACCTGAGAGCTGAAATCAACAAAGTAGAAACTAGGAAAACAGTACAAAGAATCAATGAAACATAGAGTTGGTCCTTTGAGAAAATCAATAAGATAGACAAACCTCTAGCCAAACTAACCAAAAGGCAGAGAGAGAGCATGCTAATTAACAAAATCAGAAATGAAAAGTGGGATATAACAATGGACACTGAGGAAATCCAGAGAATCTTTAGGTCATACTTTGAAAACCTATATTCCTCAAAATTGGAAAATCTAAAGGAAATGGACAGCTTTCTGGATAAATATCACTTACCAAAATTAAATCAAGATCAGATAAACAGTTCAAATTGACCTATAACCCCTAATGAGATAGAAGCAGTAATCAAAAGCCTCCCAACCAAAAAAACCCCAGGGCCAGATGGCTTCACTGCAGAATTCTACCAGAAATTCAAACAAGTGCTAATTCCAGTACTCCTCAAACTGTCCCGCACAATAGAAGCAGATGGGATATTGCCAAACTCTTTCTATGAGGCTACCATCACTTTGATATCCAAGCCACACAAAGATATGACTAAGAAAGAGAACTACAGACTGACATCCCTCATGAACATCGATGCTAAAATACTCAATTAAAATATTGACCAACCGAATCCAAGAACATATCAGAAAAATCATCCATCATGATCAAGTAGACTTCATCCCAGGGATGCAAGGATGGTTCAAAATACAAAAATCCATCAATGTAATCCACTATAAAAACAAACTGAAAAAGAAAAACCACATTATCATATCACTAGATGCTGAAAAAGCCTTTGACAAAATCCAACATCCCTTCATGATAAAGATCTTGGAGAGAACAGGAATAACAGGAACATATCTAAACATGATAAACGCAATATACACCAAACCAACAACCAACATCAAAGTAAATGGAGAGAAACTCAAAGCGTTTCCTCTAAAATCAGGAACAAGACAAGGCTGTCCACTCTCTCCATATCTCTTCAATATTGTACTTGAAGTTTTGACTATAGCAATAAGACAAGAAAAGGGGATCAAAGGGATTCAAATTGGAAAGGATGAAGTAAAACTTTCACTATTTGCAGATGACATGATAGTCTACATTAGTGACCCGAAAAACTCTACCAGGGAACTCCTACGGCTGATAAACACCTTCAGCAAGGTAGCAGGATACAAAATTAACTCAAAAAAAATCAGTAGCCCTACTATATACAGATGATAAATCCAATGAGAAAGAAATCAGGGAAACATCACCTTTCACAATATCCACAAGCAACATAAAATATCTTGGGGTAACACTAACCAAAAAATTGAAAGACCTGTACAAGAAGAACTTTGAGACTTTAAAGAAAGAAATTAAAGAAGACAGCAGAAAATGGAAATATATCCCCTGCTCTTGGATAGGTAGAATCAACATAGGAAAAATGGCAATCCTGCCAAAAGCAATCTACAGATTCAATGCAATCCCCATCAAAATCCCAACAGTTTTTCACAGACATTGAAAGAACAATACTCAACTTTACATGAAAAAATAAAAAACCCAGGATAGCCAAAACAACTCTTTACAATAATGGATCTTCTGGAGGCATCACCATCCCAAACTTCAAGCTCTACTATTGAGCCATAGCCTGAAAACAGCTTGGTATTGGCACAAAAATAGACAGATAGACCAATAGAATCTAATTGAAAACCCTGATATTGACCCATGCACCTATGGATACCTTATTTTTGACAAAAGTGCTAAATCTATACAATGGAAAAAAGGTAGCATCTTCAGCAAATGGTGCTGGTACAATTGGATTCGGACATGCAGAAAATTTCAGATAGATCCATACCTACCACCATGCACAAAACTTAAGTGCAAATGTATCAAAGATCTCAGCATAAATCCAGCCACACTGATCTTCTAGGAGAGAAAGTGGGAATTACCCTTGAACAAATAGGCACAGGAGATCACTTCCTGAACATTACGCCAGTAGCACAGACACTGAGGTCTGCAATTAATAAATGGGACCTCCTGAAACTGAGAAGCTTCTGCAAGGCAAAGGACACAGTCAGTAGGACAAAATGACCACCCACACAATAGGAAAAGATCTTGACCAATCCCACATCTGACAGAGGACTGATTTCCAAAATATATAAAGAGTTCAAGAAGCTAGCCACCAAAACACCAAACAATGAAATTAAAAAGTGGGGTGCAGAACTAAATGGGAATTCTCAACAGAGTAATCTGAAATGGCTGAAAGACACTTAAGAAAGTGCTCAAAATCATTGGCCATCAGAGAAATGCAACTCAAAACAACTCTGAGATACCACTTCACGCCTGTCAGAATGGCTAAAATAAAAAATACCAATGACAATCTATGCTGGAGAGCATGTGGAGAAAAAGGAACACTCCTCCATTGCTTTTGGGAGTGCGAACTTGTAAGACTACTATGGAAATCAGTATGGCGGTTGCTCAGAAAAATGGGAATCAATCTACCTCAAGATCCAGCCATTCCTCTCATGGGTATATACCCAAATACTGCATGTTCATACAACAAGGACATGTGTTCAACCATGTTCATAGCAGCATTGATTGTAATAGCCAGAACCTGGAAGCAACCTAGATGGCCCTCAACTGAAGAATGGATTGAGAAAATGTGGTACATCTATACAATGGAGTACTACTCAGCAGAAAAAAGCAATGGAATCTTGAAATTAGCAGGCAAATGGATGGAACTAGAGGAAACCATCTTGAGTGAGGTAACCCAGTCACAAAAAGACAAACATGGTATGTACTCACTGATATATGCATTTTAGACATAGAGCAAAGGATTACCAGTCTATAATGCTCTTCACCAAAGAAACTAGGAAACATGAAGGACTCTAAGGGATAAATGGTCCCCAGGAATGGAAGTGGCATGAACTCCCGAACTAATTGGGGGCATGAAGGTGTGGGGGAAGGAGCTGCTACAATAAGAGCAAAAGAAGAGGAGTAGAGGAGAGGAAATGGAGGGGCAGAAACATTGAGTTGGGGGAAGAATAGAGGAAAGAGAGCAGGATGAGAGATACCATATCAGAGGGAGACACTATAGCTCTGAGAAGAGATCTTGAACCAGGGAGATCTCCAGAGACCTACAAGGATGACACTAAATGACAATCCAGGCAATGGTTGGGGGGATAACCTAATTGCCCTTCGCCTAAAATGAGATGGTGGAGATGATAACCCAAAAGCCCTTACCCTGCAATGAGATTGATGATGATGACTTCTCTTTATGCCATCCTAGAGCCCTCACCCAGTGGCTGAAGGAAGCAGAGACAGACATCCACAGATATACACTGAGCCGAAATCAGGAATTTAGTTGAAGAGAGGGGGGGGTGGGTGAAGAACGAAGGGGTATGTATCAGGTTAGAGAAACCCACAGGAACAGTTGACCTGAACAAGGGAGAGCACATCGACCCCAGATGCTGTCTGGGAGGACAGTACAAGACTGATCCAGATCCCTGAACATGGATGTCAATAAGGAGGCCTCTGCACTCCAGGGAGCCTCTGGTAGTGGATTAGTATTTTTCCCTGGTGCAAGAAGAGACTTTGAGAGCCCATCCCACGTGAAGGGTTACACTCTGGCCCTGGACACATGGGGAAGGGCCCAGGACCAGCACAGGAAGATTTGGTTGACTTTGCAGAGCCCCCATTGAGGGCCCTACCCTGCCTGGGGAGTGGTGGGTGGATGGGGTGGGGGGGAGCTGGGGGTGGGAGAGGAAGTTTGGAGGTAAGGGGAGGGAGAGGGAGAAGGGACTTGAAATAAGCTTGTTCCCTAACTAGAACTAATAAAATAAAAAAAGAGAGACCATTAATATTGAGGGATATTAATAACCATTGGTTGTTCATTCTTGTTTATTTTGGATTTGGTGGTATTGATGAAATTATATGTGGGTTTCAATCCCTTTTTTTCTTCTGGCTGTTGGTAAAGTGGGATTATCTACTGCCTCTATTTTTCTTTTTGTAGTTAACTTCCCTGGCTTGGAGTTTTCCTTCCAGAACTTTCTGTAGGGCTGGATTGGTAGAAATGTATTGTTTGAATCTGGTTTTGTCATGGAATATCTTGATTTCTCCATCTATATTGATTGAAAGCTTTGCTGGCATAGTAGTCTGGGCTGGCATCTGTGGTCTCTTAGTGTATGTAGAATATCTCTCCAGGACCTTCTGGCTTTCAGAGTTTCCATGGAAAGGTCTGGTGTAATTCTGATATGTTTGCCTTTATAGGTTACTTGACATTTTTCCTTTGCTGCTCTTAATATTTTCTCTTTATTCTGTATGTTTTAGGTTTTGATTATTATGTGGCAAGGGGACTTTTTTTGGTTTTGTGTATTTGATATTCTGTAGACTTCTTGCATTTTCATTGGCATATCTTTCTTTAGGTTGGGAAAGTTTTCTTCTATGGTTTTGTTGAATATGTTTTCTGTACCTTTGAGCAGTGTTTCTTCACCTTCTTCTACACCTATTATTCTTAGATTTGGTCTTTTCACAGTGTCCCATATTTCCTGGATATTTTGTGTTAGGGACTTGTTGAACTTAAGATTTTCTTTGGTTGATGAGTCTATTTCCCCTAGTGTATCTTCAACTCTTGATATTCTCTCTGGCATTTCTTGTATTCTGTTGTTAATGCTTGCATCTGTAGTTCCTGATTGCTTATCCAGCTTTACTATTTCTAGCATTCCTTCAGATTCTGCTTTCTTTATTGTCTCTATTTCAGTTTTTAGGTCTTGAAATATTTCCTTGAATGATTTGTTGATATCTGTTATTTTTTGGTTTGATTTTTCTTCCATTTCTTTAAGGGATTTTCTCATGTCCTCCTTGAGGCCCTCTATCATTTTTATGAAGATGTTTTTAAGGTCATTCTCTTCTGCTTCATCTGTATTGTGATATTCTGGTCTTGCTGGTGTATGGTCCCTAGTCTCCAGTGGTATCATATTGGTTTTCTGTTGTTGAATATGCTTTTACCCTGACCTCTTCTCATCCTTTCATCTGCTGCATATAGCAGTAGTCTCTTCCTCTCCTGCTGGTTATGGGACCAAGGTTATTTTCTGGTAGATGCAAACAGTTCCAATACTCTGATGTCTGTCCCCTTCTCCTGGATGGAGGTAGGACTGGGGCCTTGGCAGTCTCTTGGTGTGCTGGAGCCTGCCAGCTGAGATTTGGATCCAGTGAGCAGACATCTGGAGTCAGGTGTCCCCGAATAGGGCCAGGGAACCCAAACGCGAAGCAGTCCCTGTCCTACCTAGGCTGGTGGATGGAGTCCGGTCTGTTACCAGAGCCTTGGCAGTCTCTGAGTGTGCTTGAGCCTGCCGGCCAAGTTCAAATCCTGTGAACAGACCCCTGGAGTCAGCTGTCTCTGATTTGTTTTCATTTTCTTATTCATTATGTTATGAAATAATTGTTATATTTAATTTTCAATCTTATAACCAAGCTAATCAAGACTTACTAATCCATGAAAAATTTGCTTTGTTACTGAGGTTTTTGCATTCTAATGACATTTACTTTACTTTTTAGTGTCCTGATACATAAGCCTCAATGATTCATAAATATTAGATATGATCCTTTGTTGTGTCTCTTATGAATACAAAGTTAATTTTGTTGTAACTCAGTGCTTTTTTATATGTGCTTTGCTTTATATAAAGTTAAAAATGATATTTAATTGCATTTGACTTGATTTATTTACTAAGACTATATCATTATTTTCATTTATAACATTTCTTAGAAAAATATTTTAACATTTTTTATTTGAACACTGTGGATTTATATCTTGACAATAACAGAAGAGTATAAAAACATTTTTCTTCATCACAGTGGATGTGTTTGGTGTCTTTCCTTTGAGAACCCTTTCAACTTTTCTAGCGTCCTTCATTTGTTTCTTACATTTGTTGTCTTTAGCAGTTATTTTTATCCTATTTTGTAAATAGCTGAAGTACTATCATTATTTAACTTACTTTAGCCTTTATTATAATTTAGTTTTTTCAATGAAAATTTAAGAGATTATTATATGGTAATTTTCACCCATGTCCACAGAAGTAGGTTGATAAATATAATGCATATCTCAGTATGTAGTCTACCTCTTTTTATGAGCCACAGACACAATGATAAAAGCAAATTGACTTAATGTTCAGATATGATTTTTGCAAACGATGTTGACTATTTACCTCTTATTTAGAGACAGTGATATCTTTTCACTCTTACATTTCCCATTTTGTTAAACTTAGCTGATTGATTCATTTTCAGTCATTACTGTCTGGTTTAGCAATGATTCAATCTTGGAGTATTTATAAATATTTAATGCCCTTCTTAAAATATCATATCTAATTACATCATCATAGAACCTGGACAGCACCAAGCAGTTAATTCTGTAGTTGCTGTTCTATTGTGAGTGATTCAATACAAATGTAATGTGAAAACACCTTGTTCCTTGAATTTTTATAGGCATTTGACAGTTATAGAATTAACTTCATGAATGTTTTAAGGAATGTTCAAAGGGATTTTCTGGGTAAAATTTTATGTATTGATCTAATATTTAATATTCTTTTGTCCACATATTTGGAGTATTTTAAACTTTAGGACAGATCATTTTCAATTGTTTTTTCTTTGATCATTGAGTTTTTTCCACTTGATGTTTGTGTGCTAACAAATATCTTCAAGTTTTGTTTCTGTGTTGTCAGTATTATCCTGTTTTGAAATATAGATATTTTTCTTCATAACATAAAAGACTTTTCAGAAACCTACATGTTTTTTTAATGGTAATTAAACATTTCTTTTATTTATTTACTCATTTGTGTGTAATATATGCATGTTACTCTTGTCACAGCACACAGGTGGAGGCCAGAAGACAACTTATGAGTTTCAGTACTCTCCTTTCACAATATGGGCCTCAGCGACAAAATTTAGCCTGTGATTCTTGGCATTGTGCACCTTTACCACTTAACCTAGAACCCCACAACTTATTTATCTTTCAAGGCAATCATATACCCTCCTTACCTTTCCAGAACAAATGCTGTGAAAATCTACCTGAAAATTGTTGGGAATATATACAAATCAGCATTGAAGATTGTCTAGACCTAAGCTGTTTGATAAGGCAGTCATTAGTAACATGCCACCAAAGTTGTTTACATTGAATCATATTCAACTAAAGTGCAAGTTTCTCTGTCAGATTAAATATATGTTTTCCTAGCTAGGCAGTGGTAGCACACACCTTTAATGCCAGCACTTGGGAGGCAGAGGCAGGTGGATCTCTGTGAGTTTGAGACCAGCCTGGTCTACATGAGCTAGTTCCAGGACTGTCTCAAAAGCTATACAGGGAAACCCTATCTCAAAAAAATAAACAAAGCCAATAACAACAAAAAAGAAACAAACAAACAAAAGACCTAATTATATGTTTCCTGTATATAACATGTATAATTATAAATCTCTGAGACTCATAGTTTTACCAGTTGTTGACTTTGGCAAACCTCTTTACACAAAGGTATACTCTGGGTTTCATTGTCTCTGACTCACTCAAAATTGTATTAAACTCATATATATATATATATATATATATATATATATATATATATTTTGACTTGTGGAGATGTTATTCATGTTATCCCTGACATTACAACATTGTGTTTGGTCAATTTGGATTCAATTGATTAGTGAGGAAGGGAGGTTCAGATAATAGTCTCCTGCCAGTTGGAAAGACCATGTTGGCAACATTTGTAACTTTGCCTGGACAGAATCTTTAAGGCACTGGGAAAGGTGACAGCATCTCTATAGGAAGTGATACCTGCCACCCTTTGGCCCCCTAGGTGAGAAAAGCTACATTGGGTAGCACACTCCATTGTCCAGGTATGAAAATCTGACAAATGCCCTTGCACCTGCATTTGAAACTATAAAAGTTTCAGACTACTGCCCAGGACAGTCTTGGGTAGGAGTTCTATTTGTAACAGGAAACTTAATTTCCAACATGACTAAAATTCTGTGTGGCAACATGGTAAAAGGTATTCCAGGTAAGACAAATTTAGTTTGTCCACTTGGATCCTTTGTTGATTGGGATGGTGACAGACCATAAGTATAATGACTTCTTGGTGCAATACACAGCCCTTCATGTCAAAGCAATGTTTCATAGAAGTATTCTTGTCCCATCGACACATCTGACCTCACTACAAGGGTTCTCAGCACTTGCAGTAAGTTTGATAAAAACATGTTTAATGTAACAGAAACCTCCCATTTCATGGAATGGAAGGAAAAGGAATAGGATACCTGGAAAATAAATCATTAGGCCTTTCTTCTTAGAGAAAAGAGTTACATTAATACTCTACTGTGTTCCAGACTTGTCCCTTCATGATGCTTCAGTATCCCAAAAGTGTTGCTACTGGGAACAACACAGTATTGTCCACTCCTTGCATACTTTAGATTGACTATTGTTACAATAAATCTTTATGCCAAAAGCCACCTAAGCCCCACTGCCACGTGTTAGCTTTACGCCAGCTGCCTGCCCAAGTTAGGCACAAATGAATACACAGAGACTTGAATTAGGTTCAAACCTGCTTGGCCAATGACTAGGACTTCTCATCTGCTAGCTCAGTCATAATTATCATAAATATGTTATAAGACTTATCTTATTGGACGCATTGTTGGCGTCCTCCCTTGCCGGTGGATCACATCCTACCACTGAAGAAGGCAAACAGAAAATAGGGGACCCTTCCTGTTTCTCCTTCGCTTAAATATGAGTTTCCTTGCTATGTCACTTCCTGTCTGGATCACCGCTTCTCTACTGCATTTCCCAGAATCCTCTTTCACTCCTAGTCCCATCTAACTTGCTATCTCATTGGCTAAACAGTATTTTATTTAACAATCAATAAGATAAACATACACAGTACATTCCCCATCAGTCTATCCCAACTGAAAAGCCCTGACCATGGCTTCTTTTTTAACCTCTCCAAACCTTAACAGTCTCTTTACTTCTTACATACAATCTATATCATCAACTCCTGTATTCTTCCCTGCTCAGATTTGAGTCATTGCATAGAGAAAATGAATACTACACAACTAATGACACAAGATCAAGTAAACTAATAAATTTAAGTCTCCTAAAATCAAGAAAAACCTTAGTCCTGGACTCTACCAAAGATTATCAGAAGTAATGTTAAACTGTATCCCATAAACAATTGTTAGAGTTGCCATTAAGAAAATCTAAGTAATGGTAAGATAATTCTCTATCTACCTAGCTCCCCTAAACACTCACAGGCACTGCCAGGACTATATCCTTGTGTGAAGTGTAGACATTAATCTGATGCCTTTCCTTAGTCATTGAAGTCAGCAATAATCAATCTTTACATCTTGAACAAAATTTTTAAAAACTGATTTTTTAGCAAAAATAATAAGTATAAGAAAAAGGGTGTCACTCCAAACTAAGTGACTTGAGGTAGATTTGTGGAGGAATAATTCAATCCTTATATTTGTATATTGCAACTATTCCTACCATGAGATCCACCAAATTAGAAAAATAAAAATAAAACAAGAAAAATTATCTGATGATATCTGTTCTGCTTTATTTACAGTGAAAAATGAGGATACCTTGTAAATGAAAGCATTCTTTCATTCTTTCTTCACTCTCTGGGGACTTTAGGATGCGGAGATTACTGGGCACTTTCTTCTTACTGGCCAAGGTAGATTCTGTTCAGACATTAAGATACTCTACTCTATTTGTGTTAAAACTTAGGCTAAGTGAGAATGCCAATGCCCAAGCAACTCTAAAGTAGACCACAATATTTTATGTATGTTGTTCAGGGGGTTGCTTTTAGGACCTTGATGGTCATGGTTAAGGTAAATGTCAGGACTTCCTTATTTTGCTATTTGGAGTTATGTTGATAGTATCCATTATTAAGTAGCTTATTAGGCAAGCTGAATGAATTTGGTGTTGATCTCTGGTCAGATAACTTAATGGTTGATAGATTGGAATACTCAGAAGAAAATTCTACAGAACTGAACATGGTGTAGACATGATGAGTGCTTACTATGGGGGACAGTTTTCCACAGATTTTTGCATGCTGGTAAACAATGCTATGATAGCCTTAGTTGCAGTTTCTATCAAGGATGTATCTGCAAATGCACTATGTTCATTTGCTGACAAGTTTTAGAAATTCAATGATTTATAATGGCAGAAATGTACAGCCTCACAGTTTTTCATGCCAAAAACATTAAACCAGCATCTTAGCTGGTCTACACCACTTTGGGCCACAGGGATAAAATGTTCTATGCATTTTCCCGATTCTAGTATTTGTGGCCTTCTTTGGTTTTGTGTCACTGCTGTCTCGGCCTCTGACATAACAAAGCATTCTCCTTCCATTTTGTAAAATTATTCCCTATCTTTTAAAATGATATGACTGTCTGTGTTGTTTATTTCCCAATAAATAATTCAGGAAATCAGCTCATCACAAATGTTCAAAATGTCTAGAAATATACTGTCTATGTCTTATTGTTATGATATGCAGTGTGGAGTGGGATCTTGGCAGAAGACCCATGGCAGATGAGAGACAAATACACCATGCAGACAAAACTTACCTGGGAAGTTTTATTGTGTGGAGAAAAGGGATTATGGGAAGGGAGGGAGAGAGAAAGGGAGAAACAGAGAGAGAGAAAGACAGAGAGAAGGAAAGTGTCAAAGACCAGCCTGTCTCTTCTGAGTAACAGTGGAAAAGAGAGAGCAGGAGTAGTAGAAGCTTGTCTCTTAAAGGGACCTTTTGCATCTGCTTAGAACCAAGGTATTGCTTGTCATGTGTGGAGGGGTGACTCACTCTGCCAAGTACCCAATGGGTGGGGCCAAGTGATACCTGGATGTTAACACCTAGGAAAAAATTTGTAATTGTTAGGTATTACAACTTGAAATCTTTTTTGAATTTTATTTTGCCTACTAGTTCATAAGTACATTATAGTTTAAATTAAAGATCAATTCTGATGATAGGTAAAACATTAGGCAAACAAATAATGTAGAAATATAATGTACACCTTAAATACCTAATATTTTCTAAAATCCATTGTTTCACAACAGATACAATCTTATGTGTTTTCTGACATATGGGGTATAAGGTGAGAGAATAATTCTTAGCAGATGCATATGATTAATGCATATTCATGATCTCTTGATTATATTTTGTCAGAAATTATGAACATTTATTAGACATGATTATTCTGAAGTTTGGAACTTGTAGATATGCAATGAGTACAATAGATCTGACTGGTTCTGTCTAACACATGTACCACTTAACTGGCTTTCCAATTCTACTTATTCAGTGACACACTAAGGATGATGCTTTCTATTAATCGAGGTCCACTTTGTTCTGGCCATGGTTCTCTTTATCTGTGTTTCCTTTTAGAGAGAAGACAACATGATAGGTTGCTTCAAAGTTCTCCCTACACTTTATATGATTGTCATGTCATGCTGGGTGAAAGGAAGAAACATGATACTTTCAGTAATTCCTGGATACTGTAATTCCCCAAGGTTTAAGAAAACTTTAGCATTTACTTTTCACATTTGGAAATGAATGTTTAGTCTATGAACTTACTTCCCAGTTAAGGGGAAAATAATATTTCTATTCTAAGGCCTTGAACTCATCAGTGCAGTCAAATGCAAGTAGAGTGATAATGCCTCAAATATTTTACATAGTTCCTTGTGGATGAAATATAAAGACAATAAAGGAAAGCAGAAGCATAAAATTCAAACTGTTTTGAATAAAATATCTATTCTTCTGCATTTTTGGTGGCTAAATATATATAAGATATTTTGGAAGTCCAGGAGGTAAGGATTGAAAAATATGTTTATATAACTGATTAGTTCTTCACAACTCCCCTTTGATTTCAATAATAATAATTTGCAGTACAACATAGTGATTTCCAAACACCTATGAAGTTACAGTGAAATGAGTTTTTTTTTTAAATGAGAATGTTCAGGATTATAATGTAAATTATGGGCTTAGGATACAGAGTACCACCAAAGAGAAATGTGTGCCTTCTAAAATTTTCATCATGTCATTCCAGTAAGCATCCAGACTTGGTAACTCTGGAAATTGAGCTGTTCTAATAATTCTATTCTCACCATATTCACCATACCATTAAATAAATCAGTGTCAAAAAGTGACTAAGTTTTCTTTTCTTTCACTTTGTGGGGGACTTATATTATATTGAGGCATAAACATATAGCATTAATTACTTAAGACAGGAAGTCTAAGAAGTGCATAACCTCTTCACATTAGGTAGTTCTGGGTAAACATCACTCACGGTGTAAAACTGAATCTACATGAGTCACTCAAATGTTCTCACATTGTTTTAACCTCTAC